>NW_026137590.1:1556666-2255833 GCF_009805555.1 Andrographis paniculata
ACCAGATAAAAAAGGAAAAGTACGGTGTCGCCAATACTCGAGCATTAAAGTCAACAATGTACGCGTCGAAACGAAGTGGATTTTACTAATCGGGGGCTCAATTGGTTAGAACGTCGGTCTCATACATACATAAATATATATATATATATATATAGATATCGCATTCATGACATCCTCCCCGACGATGTCCTTTGCTTGTAGATTGTTCAATCGATCCATCCGTCGAAGAAATAAAAGTAACGAATCACATGAAACTCTTAAATTTTTCCCCACCGGGCCCATCGCGCAAAAAGGCGACGGGACGATTGTTTGCAAATCAAGTTATAACAAATGATGGGACGAAAGGCGCGATCGAATACCTTTTGATTGGACCGTTACGACGAAAAAAACAAAAAAAAAGTTTGTTCGGTTTACTTTCGATATCCCGACGTGGGACATTCTTGAGTCGAATTGTCCGAGTCGAGACAGCCAGCGATTCATCGATCGTAATCGAGACAAGAATAGCGTAAAGAAAGGACACATTCGTTTCGACGATGTTAAAAGAATGATTTTTTCACACTTAGTCGAAGAAAAACGACGTACAAACATCGATCAATCTTAGTGTCATCCCGACGGCTAGGCGAGAACAATCGAAGTCAATTTAACGATAGTGAACCTAACTATTGCACCGAGCATTACATATGCTCCGCTATCCGATTCTATCGATGTATTTCCTTCCTACGATATATCGTTATTCTTCCTATCGACTCGATTTCACTTCTCGAGCTCGATAATCGATCGGAAACTCGTAAAATCAACAAATTTAAAAGAATCAAACAATTTTTACTAACCCAAGAATCCTGTTAAGGCCTAAAAGGACACTAAATAGATGATGCATCACCAAGAACCTCATTCAGTATATTGTCGTCGTCGTCGTCGCCGCCGCCGCCGATCATCGCGCCAAGAAACCCGGCATCATTATCCCGATCGTTACAAGAGTCGCGGCTCTTGAGCTTAGCATGAGCCGCGACGAAAAACAATTTCTGCGCCGTTTCGAGGCTCGACATCGAACGACCTTGCGCGCAAAACCATCTCGTAAACGACCAATCGTTCTTAACGCTACGCGATGTCGCGCTAAGGAAAAGAAGCCTCACGGCGACTTTTCCGAGTGATTTGAAATCTTTAAGACACGTCTCCCACACGAGACGACTACTCTGAGGATTCGCCGCCTTCATCTTCCCCGTCGCGGGATCCCGCCGCTTCACCTGAACGGCCTGCGCGTACAACGGATCCAAACCCTCCGATCGCCACGTCATCAGCTCCATCAAAGCGATATGCGCTTCCTCCCTTGACGCCAGCCGGGTCACCAGATCATCGACGTCTTTCTCTTGTTCTCGCGTCAACAACGTAAACGGGGGCAAGTACTTCCCCGATGCGTCCCGCACCAAATACAACGGGTCGAGAACGAACGCGGCCGACCACGCCGGGTGGTAGACCTTATCGAATCGTCGCTCGACGATCTTCTCGACCGGTCCCGTCATCGAAAAATTGTATTTTTCGCACCACGCTTTCACTCTGCCTCTCAAGTCCTCCCAAAGAGGAAGACATTGCGCGACGACCGGCCTCTCGGCTTCGACGTCTCCCGCCATTTCAATGATCGTTTTTGTCAGCGAACGAACAGCCTCGACGTCGTTCCAGAACGCAACGTCCTGGATGATGTCGGCGACTTCCCGCGTGGCAGGATCGCCTAAGCAAAGTAGTTTGTACGAATCATCGACTACGATTAGATTCAGAATTCGTGAACTGTTCAATAAATCGGTTAACATATGTCCGAAGGGGATAAAGTTCGTTGCGACGTCGCAATTCGACGGAGGGACACGGATGAACTCGGCGACTTCGAATCCTTGCAACCTTAACTTGTGGACAATGTTCCTAACCTGCGGGTTCGAATTGATCAAATTTGCGACTTTCATACAGCTTTCGCTTACGATCCGAAACAACGGAAGCTCACGATGGAAATCCTTAATCAAATCGAAGAATCCTCGTACTTGACAGGATAGATTGATCATCCATTGATTCTGAAGCTCTAGATTTCTTAAGGCTTTAGTTTTATACTTATCGGCGACGATCCCGACGCAGCGCTGCGGATCATTACCACATATGCCTTGGATTGTCTCGGACAAGACATTCTCGGCATAGTTGGAAGGGACTACGCCGCTGTCGCAATAAACGGCCTTTTGGAAAACGGTCGTGCCGTTGGGGAGATTCGCGGCGAATTTAATCAAGAATTGGTGCGGATTCGGGGAATTATTACATCGCCAGCCGTCGGAAGCGACCTGGAAGAAGGCTGCGTCATTAAGACGAGCTTCGGATTCGATTCGAGCAGCGTTGTACTTAGAATCGAGGCGCGACGATGAAAAGTCCTGTTTTGAGACAGCAGGCAATCCGAGGAGGTTAAGGAATGCCCGGAGTTTAGGATGTTCGAGGCTCGAAAACGACATCGATCCGTAGGATTCGTAGAACCATTCGGCGAGCAGATCGACAGCAGCTTCGACTCTTTCTTTGGTTAGAGATGGACATGGAGGAGATTTGGGGGTTTTGAGTTTCTTCACGCTGTTCTCAAATTGCGCCAATGGAAGTAAATCCTGTTTTCCGCCGGACAGCAGCATCGGATTCTTGTTCTGGTTATTACAGAACGGGGAAGACGATGATTCCGCCATTGTTACCGTCGCCGGAGGATACGCCGGCGGCGGATTGAGGAATCGAGGTTGGGAGGAAGAAGCTCTTTTCCGGTGGTGGGAAGACGGAGAAGACAGAGGAGGCAGCTGCGAGATCGGCGGCTTTAACATGGCGGCGAAATTCGGACACGCGCCGCTCCTGAGATGCTCCGACGCCGTACGCGACGGATTCGACGCCGAGAATGCGGCGTCGCAGAGGTTGCACTTGAGCTTCACGGCTTTCGGCGGCGGCGGCGCCCCCTCCGCCGCCGCGGTGGCGTCGGAATTTCTGATCAGAATCGGCTCGAGATGCGCCCAATACCACGCCCCCTTCCCTTTAACGGCCTTCGTACGGACGGCGACCAAAGCTTCGTAACGTTTATTAACGGCCGTCACCGTCGCCGTCACGGCGTCGTTAGGGTTAGGGTTTGAATCGGCAATCGACATTTTTGGGGTTGAAAAATTGGGGTAGGGTTTCTGAACTAGGTGAGAATTGGAAACGCCATTTCTGAACTAGTTATAGAATCTGGAGGACTGGAGGTCCGGTTAAGGTATCTTACCGGTGCTTCGAAGGCGGCGGCCGGCATTTCGCCGGAAAATTAGGTTTACAGAAAGGGGGCTGAGGATAATCACCGGAAATCGAAGAAATTGTTTGGCTGAACAGAAAATTGAAATTCAGGAGCTCTAGAAACAGTCGGAGATTCAGGAAACAGTAATGGAGGCATTGGGGGAGATTTGTAGAGAGAGATTTTGGAGCTTTTTGGGGTCTGCGGGGAAGAAGAAGAAGATGATGAGGAGGAAGAAGAAGAAGTGAAGTGGGAGGGTGACCGCTTTGATTTTTTTTATTTTATTTATTTTGTTTGTATGGTGAAACGGTGTCGTTTTGAGGTGGTGACGACATCACTTTAAATAACCACGTGAGAATTGAGGCGCGTGAACAGAATCGACAAATTAAAGGCTATAGTTAGTCAACCGCGTAGGCCCCACGGAACAGCAGCCAATCGGATTGACTAAATTAGTCAACGCATCCTCTCGTCCATTGTTTGCTCATCCTTTTAAAAAGAAAAATTATTGAAATTTCGTTCAAGAAAATATAATAAATAAATTAAGTATATATGAGTCTTTAGTCTTTTAGTTAGAGGTAGTTTAGATTTACGGTTGAAGTTTCAAATTTTTTCGAATACGAAGAATATACTAAAAAATTAAATAGAAATTTTATATTTGATATTTGATACTCCCTCCGTCCCATGTAATACGAGTATATTACCGTAGACACGGAAATTTAGGTAAAGTATAATTAGTAAGTAATTAAAAAAAATATTAATAAAAATAATTATTATTTAATAAAAATGTGGGACGGAGGGAGTACTATTATAGTAATATATGCTCTCTCAGTCCGATAACAAAATATTCATTTTTTTATAATTTTAATCCGTCTCATAACAAAGTATTCATTTATATCTTTTGGTAACTGTACTATGTATCTGACATTACAAATACCCTTACCATTTACAATATATTATACAAATGTCATTACTTTTATATCACACATACTAATAAGGTTATTTTAATTATTTTTATTTTATTCCTATTATATCCCAACATAATACTAATATTTTTAAAACTACGTACAAAAAATAAATGAATATTTATTTATAGGACGAAAGGAATATATAAAAAAAAATTAATACTAGTCCTATTGAGATTCATTTTTTAATTTTTTGTTTCCGTTGAAATTTGGTCCATTATTAAACTCGACCTGCAATGCAAATCTTTTAACCCGATCCGATTCTAAAGCCTTGACCCGATTCGGCATCCTTATATTCCCTTCTCCCCTTCACATTCAGTTTGGTCGAGAAACAGATTGGTTTTGCTGTTCTTTGGTTTTTTCTTGTTCTTCGTCTTCACAATTCTTTTTGGGGTGTGTTTGTTTGGGGTATTGGATTTTAAATTTATTATTCATCTCATTTTTTTCCCTTAGGGTGTGTTTGTTTGAAGGATTTTGGAGGATTTCCACTATTCATCCAATTTTTTCCCCCAAAAAATATCAAATCAAACACCTATTTTTCATTTTTTATATTATACTAAAAAACAATTTTACATTCAAAACATCACATCAACACCTATTTATATCACATCATACAACTATTCAAATTCAAAATTTTTACTATTTAAATCCCAATCCAAAATCCAAACCCCCAAACAAACACACCCTAAAAATATCAAATCAAACATTTATTTTTTATTTTTTATATTATACTAAAAATTAATTTTACATTCAAAACATCACATCAAACACCTATTTATATCACATTATACAACTATTCAAATTTAAAACTTTTACTATTCAAATCCCAACTCAAAATCCAAAACCCCCAAACAAACACACCTTCGGATCAAATTTTGGGATTGTAAGAAGGTAGACTTGCATTGTAAGAATATGTACAAACAAATCTTGTGCTGGAAGTGATGTCTAATTTCAGACATGTTTTTATTTATTTATTTATGTATCTATATTAACATTTGGGCTGGGCTTGGCTGGACTGTATCTCTTTCTTTATTATATTCTGACCACAAATCCTCGATTTGGTCCTTCTTTTGTTGGACATCTTTTTCTTTTTTCTTTTGTCGCTTTCTGTGTGTTAGTTGCTATTTCTACCCAACCACCCCACCCCACCCCACAATTTCATTTATTAATTAATTTATTTTAACATTAATATAAATGCTTCCATCACTTGGATCAGAAGTTCGATTTAATTTTTTTTTTAATTTTTTATTATGTACTTACTTAATCTTTATAGAAATAATTGTATTTTTTTAGTATTTTGAATTGTAAATTTAAAAATAAAACATAATAAAATATCAACAACTATAATTTAAATACTATTATTATTTTCAAAGGAAATATTAAATACTTAATTTTTTTATAATTATATGTTTTTAAATTTAAAAAATATTTATTTACCTAAATGGACTTTCTAATGGCACCCAACATTACTTCGAAAACAGGCCTAAATTCCCAATGTGGGCTTTTTCTTGAATTTGTTGCCAACACTCATTATTTTTAGTTAAAAATGGACCCATCGATCAATTTTAAATATTAAAAAAATTTAAATAATTTATTAGTCCCCACTTTCCATTAAAATATTAAAAAATAAAAAAAAAATAAATCAAACCCCAATAGCTTTCACACCACACTCCCCACAATAACCAATAAGACAACAGCTTCCAAAGCACTTTTTATCCCCAAAACCAAACCCTTTATAAACCCTTTCTCCCCTATCCCCATTTTCTCACTCATCCCATAATCTTCTTCTCTTTCTCTAGAAAAAAAAAAAAAAAAAAAACAAAAAAAACAAAAATGTTGAGTTACACAATAGAATTGATCAATCTTGCAACCTCAAATTCCTTAGCAGCTTTCTTCTTTTGCAATTTCTTGATTATCATTCTTCTTGTTGGCACTCCAAAAACAATCCCTCAATTTGATCATCATTACAACATTCCCAATTCCGAACATTACAATAAGCTCGAGCTCTGTTCGCGAACGGAAGAGGATGTTTTTTCGGAGACTTCGATTCCCGAGGATCGAGTCTTGAGCATCGATATCGTTAAAGAAGACAATAAAGAAGGAGAAGAAAAAATGGACGGCGATGGCGACGACGACGACGACGACGATGAATTGAGAAAAAGAGTTGAAGAGTTTATTGAGAAGATCAATAGTGGTTGGAAGGCTGAGAAGAAGACAAGGCTTTCTTTAGGACAACGCCTTAGTTTGGATCAAAATTAGTAATTAAATATATATATATATATATATTTGTGATTTTCAAGAAATGGATATTTTTATTTTTATTTTTTGTTTTGATCAAGTTCTATAAATTTATCGTGTAATAAGTTAATTAATTGCTGTCCTTTTATGAAGGAATGAATGAATCAACCTTCATATATATATATATATATATATTATAAAAAAAATATTGTCATAAAAAGTTGTAAATAAAATTGACTGCTTTTATTATTATTATTATTATTATTATTATTATTGTAATAAAATTGTGTGGCTGTGGCAGCCGTGGAACAGAGCATTGTGGGTCAACTGTAGGTAGATAGACATAGACATAGACAGCACATTTTTGTAGGATTTTGGACATGGAATCTTCACCCATATGATAATAATATATAGATTTGGTGTAACTTAATTCATATAGGAAAATTTGTAGTAATTTAAATAAACTATTTACATTAATAATAAAATGTGAATTAATATATATATATATATATATATAATTTGAAGTGAATTGCATTCTGGCCATTAAGCCATTCTTCCGTTCTGATGGATAAAATGTCAATAATATTTTCAATATAAATTTTTTTATTAGATTTACTTTCTTATAACTACTCTCTGCTCGGATATAAGTTTTAATAAAAATAAATTATAGTTATAATGATTTTGTATATTTTATAATAAAAAATAACTAAAACAATAGAAATGTCCTTTTTTACGACAATCTAAAATAAATAAAGATTTAGAAGGTGGGGAAAATTGTATTTTAATTTTACAAATTCACATTTTATTTATTAAATGTAAAATATTAATTTTTGTCCAAATATATATTCTCTCTTCTTGGGCTCTTTATGCCACGTTGCTAGAGTACAATAATTAAATAAAATAATATATTTTAATGTAAAAATTAAGTGAATAAAAAGTAAAACAATAATATTATGAAAAAATTTCATAAATACATAAAACAATAAATAAAAAAATTATAAACTAATAATTATTTATTAAAATAAAAATAATAAAATTATGAATACATAAAACATTTTAGTTTAAATATTCAACAAACAATAATATATATATATATATATAACTATTATGGACGGAGAGAACATATATATTTTTTATGGTGTAAAAATTCAAAATATATTTTTAGAATACCGACTCTAAACAAACACTTATTGAACTTAATAAGTTACAAATTAATTGCAACAAAATAAATCAAAGACAAACATAAGTAGCGGGTAAAAACCTAAAGATATCGGAAATTTGAAACGTGCACAAAAAAGAGAATTATTGTCTAATCAATGTGCAATCCGTAAATGTATTAATAAATATCAGACAACAGTTATTCCATTCCTCAGCTTCATAAATCAGTAAGAATGGACGCCTTCAGGACCACAGTTACAACGTTGTTTTACCCAAACACAAACACACAGATCAGCCCCGGAAAATCGACAACTAAGTAAAGCAAATAATCGCAATGCACGGGCACTACACTAGTTCTAGTTCGAGAAATTACACCAAAAACGAACGGACACAATCAAGTCAAGTCAAGTCTCCGTGTAGTTCGAGTACTGTAATAATCGAGTTAACACAACATAGGAAGACAGCAAAAACAGATGAAAATCGAGCAGAATGTGGTAATCTAGTACCTGAATACATCATAAATAGACGTCGGGCAGGCGAGCCAGCCGCATGCTAAATTTCTCTGTAATAAAGAACACCGGGCGTAAATACAAAAATGAAATACAACATGTAAGAAGAACATATGATCAGCACTTTATGTCGTGGTTCGAATTTTCGGTGTCTGCTGTCTTGAGCAGACCGTGGTTTGAGTTTACGGCAGCCAAGAATGGCGCAGGGGTCGTGGTCGGAATCGGTAGAGGAGCGACGGGAGATTGTGCAAATGTTGTCGCCGGGTCAAATTTTGGTTTCTTAGTCTTTGGCTCAATTTCGCTTCCCGGAAGGAAGCTTCCGATCACTACCTGTTTAAAATTTTCAAAAACTTCGGAAATTACGACTTTGTTTACATACATATTTTTGGAACTTTCAACACTATTCATCAACAGTAATTTTTTTTTTTTTTAAAATAAAAATATTACATGAAATACTTTATTATTCACAATGCATGCATCAAATAATAACTTTCTACTATTCTCAAAATTTCCTAACAAACTTTCACTTATCTGACACTTCATCTTTTGAAAAATATCAGATCAAATACTACCTTCGTCCCAGAAAAAAAAATATCATTTGCTTTCTGCACGTAAATTTTTTAATATTAGTATTATATTGATTTATAGTAAAAAAGATAGATACATTGAAAATTATAAGACTATTAATTATGTTAAGTAAATAATACAATTACTAAATTAGGAAATTGTATTCTTGTTTTGGAACGGACAAAAATAAAACATGATGTCCTTCTTATGAGATGGAGAGAGTACTAACTTTTTACTTTTTCCCAAACTTTTAAAATTCCAAAAGCCTCCAAAAACTCTTGTCTAAACGGAGCCTAAACTTCCAAAATTTCTATGTAGCCTACAAATTTTAAACAACTATTCTTCAATGGTAACTTTCCAAAAAAAACATTACGTCAAATACATTTTTTTCTTACAAAATATCGCATCAAATATTAAGTTTTTACTATTACTAAAATTTTCCAAAATTCGAAAACTTCCAAAATATCTATAGAGCTTAAAATTTTTAAACAACCATTCATCATTGGTAACTTTTTCCAAAATACATCACATCAAATATTTAACTTTTTACTACTCTCAAAATCTTCCAAAACTCCAAAACTTTTATAAAGCCTGAAAATTTTAAACAGTGCAATAAGGTTTACCATTTTTCGAGCACTAACCTGAACGGGACCGGCTGCTAGAAGCATGCCGGATAAACCTCCACCCAAAACACGTCCGTCGGGACCTGCCAGGGAGACGCTCATCCCACCTGATCTGCTTTTCGCCGTCGCATTATTGTTGGGCATAAATGAGCCTCTCAGAGAGAGGATTTCGAACCGACCCTGTCGATACCGTATAGTTACTACAAAGTACGTATAGGGGAAATGCAAAAAAAAAAAAGTATTTATACAAAGTATGGATAAGCAACTATTACAACCTCGTAGGTTAGAGTACCGCCAGAAGAATTAGGCTGACGCAGTGTAACGTTAGAGACAGAACCGTTTGCGGCTAGAACGCAGATGGCTCTCGATTCTTGCTGAGAGAATGATACAATCTTCATCATGATGTCCTGAAAAGACAATTTTTTTAAAAAAATAGAAAACTATAAGTTACATTTCCTTATTTAATAAGTATAGACCAATAATATTAATAAACTATCCCATCATTTCATATAAAAATACTAAAATACCCTTTCGACACAAAATTCGCAATTACATATTTAGAAGCGAGTCCTTACAACTCAGGGTATATTATTCCTCAAAAAATTAATATATTACACACATTTATATTTTTATATTAACTACACATAAAAAAATATTAAGCCATTTCACAAAACAAACACACCCTTAATATTTACATACTTAAAAACCATATTTACCAAATATATATTACAAGCCATCGAGATCGGATCCATATCAAGAAGAGAACACACGGGCATTGTACATCAAGTATAATTAGATGTACCTCGCCGGCATTGATGGTAATCAAGTGAGGTATGAAACTTCCGCCGCTGTTGGCCATGGATCTCCCTACAATGTATGAAAATAAGTTACTCAAAAACTCAAATTCATTTCTTCCCTATATACAAAGTCATGTTTATCCCCTAAAAAAGGAGTGCAACAAGTTCGAACAACAATTATCATCATATGTTTATTTATTCAAAAGTTCTCTATTAAGTATGCTTTAAACTTTATTTTGACATTATTCATCAAATTTTATCAGCTAAAAAAACATCACAACCAACTTATTTTTCATTAGAATATTATACAAAAAAAATTATTTTTAATTCAAAACATCATTTATTACCTATTTAAATTGATATTTCAAAAACAGCCAAAAACACAAAAATTATTTCAAAACATACATATCTAAACAACTTGTCAATGGAATCAATCTCCACTGTGTCATAACAACTTGTATAGTAACAAATTTTTTGTTTAATTTGAATAGGACAGACGAAAATAATAAAAAAAAAAAAAGTACATTAAACATCATCACATCAAACCAACTATTCAAGGTATGAAAAATGGAAGTCTTTGGGTGGGGGGCACAAGTATACAAACAACTATATCTATATATACATTCTTGGAATCTAAGGGTGTGTTTGGTTTCTATTTAAACTAAAATTCAATAAAAAAATTCAACTTTAAATCAATTGTTTGGTTTGGATTTGAGTTTGGGGTATTCATTTGAATTTTAGCTAGTTTAAATACTCTTATCATGCCAAGTTTTGAGACCCAAAGCAAACACATCCTAAATTTTCCAAAATTATTCTGTTTAGATTGACATTTTTTTAAAAAAATTAATGCTAGTATTATTTACCAATGATATTTTTTTTTGAAAAATATCCTATAGAATAACTATTTAAATGCACCTTGTAAACCTAAGATTGAGTCACATCATCTCCACATCAAGATTCCTTATTCCTCGTTAGCCATTTATGCAATTATGGAGTAAACTACAAAGACATTCCCCACATGTTCGATCTTATCCCATATTCTTAATCACAGCTAACATTGTTCTAATAGCACAAAAAAACAAATGCCAAAAAGATCACCAGATCTAACACCAAATTACGAAATAAAATTCAAAAATAGATAAAAAGCAAAATACCTTTACCGAACTCCAATTTATGCTTCTTCTTCAACGGCTGATCCGCCGGCCGGCCGGAGGTCTGCTTCCACGACGGGAAGTCCGTCGTCGCGAACGGAATCGACGACGATATCGGCGAAGGAGACAATGCCACAATAGCGCCGTCGCCGGCATACTTCCGAGGCCTTCCCCGCTTCTTCTTCTGCTTCTGAATCTCAGAACTAATTGAGCTACCGACGGCGCCGCCGCCGCCGGAATTCTCAGCTCTCGGCTGCACTCGGAAGCTCTGAGGAACTTCTTCGCCTCTCACTGTTACACCAACGCCAGTTAACCCTTCGTTTTCCTCCATTGACGGTTATTTCTTTTTACTTAAACCCTAAAAAAACGCCTAAATTCTAAAACCCTAATTTCAGGAAACTTCGTGAAGTTGAAAATTTTCAACCTCTAAAAAAAATCAACAAAAAATTAATTAAGAAAGAATTTCAGCAGCGATTAGATCTTTAACAAAATAAGAAGAATCGAATTTAGTGAACAAATTGCTAAAGAACCTTAAATCTGAAAATTAGGGTTTAAATTTTACCCCTTCTTCAAAAGATCAACTGAGAAAATTAGGGTTCTTGTAAGAAAAAAAAAAAAAAAAGGGGGAGGTTGATGTGAGTAATAAAAATGGGAAAATTAAGAAATAAATATAGAATTTAATTAAATAAATAATGAAAAATTACTTGTGTAATCACCATTATTTAAATTACAAAATTCAAAGTATTAATTATAGTTGAGAAAATCATTTCATGTCCGTCTCGAATTTTAAAATTAGTCTTTAAAAAAATGGTAAAGTTAACGAAACGGAAAAAAAAATAAAGACAATAATAATTATTTAAGCTGTAAAGCTGATGTTAGAGTTATTACACAAGTTTTTCAAACTCTGACCTATTTTTCGTCTTTTTAGGTAAAAAAAAAGAAATTGACTATTATTTCACTCCAACAAAACGCCCTTAAAATCCAAGTTAATTACCCAAATGCCACCCGCACTGAGAACGCGCCACGTGTCGTATTCAAAACTCAACAAATAAACGATCCAATAAGACAAAAAAGGAAACAAACAAATTCATACAAAACCCAAAGAATAGAATAGAATAGAATAGAATTATTTGTCCGTACATTGATCACATCAAAGCCCCGACTTGTAGTCAACTCCGGTCGCCGGAATCCAATCATCGCCGGCGATGAACGAACCGGCGGTGAATTTCTTCACCTGAGAAGCCGTCAGATTGAGCTTCAGCCCCTTCCAACCAACTCTCTTCTTCGTCGCCGCGCCGGCCCCGGAGTTCCGATACTCGGCATAGAAGATCGTGCTCGGCGCCGACGTGCCGACCCACGGCAGCCACCCTTTTCCGTCGATGAATCCGTTGATCACATTGTGGAACAGCACCGTCGTCGAGTAGTTCTTCCACGGCCTGCCAAAGTAGGTCCGGGTGCCGGCAAGGTCGGCGGCGGGCCCGATCGTGCAGTCCTGGATCGCGATCCCGGTGTTCTGATTGGGGTCGATCTTTCCCTGGGCCGTGATCGTGTTCTGCTGCCCGGCCATCGGCTTCTTCGGCAGGATGTTGCAGTTCTGCAGGACGGCGGCCGAGTTCCCGAAGATGAAGTCGACGGTGCCGTAGATGTTGCAGTCGCGGTAGAATTGGCGGTTGGAGTGAGCGTAGAGGGTGTCCTGGAACCCGTCCATGGTGCACCGGTGGAAGATCGAGTGATCGGCGGTCGACATCAGGGCCACCGCCTGGTGCTTGGCCGCGCCGGCGGTGTTCCGGAACGCCATGTCCCGGGCGATGAATCCTTGCCCCATCGCCGCTGATCCAATGAAAGTTACGTAAGAAATCCGAGTAGTCGAACATACGAGTGGAAAAATATATCGAATTGTCGAAATACTCTGCTTACCGCACTAAAATTTCGATACGGTATTATGCTGTACCAAGACTATGGTAATGGTATATAAGTTGACATTTTCAATATATACCCAAATACCGTATACCGTTTTACAAAAATTATTACTCTTTCTGTCCGTAATGGTTGTATTTTATATTTTTGTTCATCTCAAAACAGGATATCATTTTTTAATATAGTAATTGTATTAGCATTTAATTTTTAAAAATTTAGGTGTAAAAAACAAATGTTACTTTTTTATTGAAACTGAGGTAGTATTTTTAATTTCGATATTTTAGTATGAAACAGTATATACCGATACCTTATGAAAAATTTGATATACCAAATTATTGATACGGTATCAATATATATATATCCTATCGAATTTTCGATATACCAATTTTTCGGTATTACCGAATTTTCGGTATAGTATCAGTATATTTTTTTAATATACCAAACCCGATACGATATATGGTATGATCAGATAATTTCGATATACTGTATCGAACAATCTCTAATCGAGTATACAAAAACGTCGAATATACGAAAGGGAAGAGAGTTCGATTACCAAATGTGGCGGACTGAAACGTGGGAGTTCCGTCAACGAAATTGAGGCTGCCGGAAACAATGGTGGAATTCCGGCCATCGCCGATCATCATCACGTTCCATTGCTTCTTCTCAACTCTAACATTCTCAACATAAACACCCTTCTTCACATAGATAACAAATCTCTTCTTACTCTTCTCCGGCACGGCTTTCAGCGCCGCCTTGATCGTCTTATACTTTCCGGTGCCGTCCTTCGCCACCACAGCATCAGCGTTTATCTTTGAGCTCGGAGTCTGCAGCAGCTTCCTGTCCTTAGCCGACACCCATCCCGGCGTGTCATCTTCGAAACCCATCAAACGGCGCCTCCCGATGGCACCCAACGAGTCAATGGACTTCTCGATCGAGGTAATAAACGCCAAACTATTGCTCGTGAACTCCGTCGAGTTCTTGAAGTTAGAACTCACAACATCACTCAATCCACTCGACGCCGCTTCGAGTTCGTCGATGCAGGTCTGTTGAGAAGTCCCGGCCGAGCTCAACCACGTCCTCAAATCGCCCAAAGCCTCCCGCAAATTCGCGACCCTGATGGACGACGAGTCGTTGAGATGATCCAACGCGAGGGAGACGAGTTCTTTACAGCTTTCTATGGCTGCCCTCGTCCTTTCGTCCGTGATATTCAGCTTCTCCCCGCCTTTTCCAATGAAATTATTGTAGACTTTTGAGAGTTCGTCGATAGCTACTTGCACGGACAGCTTGTAAAGATCTCGGAGATTCGGATTTCCCGACTTCACCAAAGGAGCCAAGCTGTTGTAACAGGAATCAGGATACAATGTGACGTTGCACGAAGCCCTAATTGATAAGGAAGCCGGATTCGTTTCATCTCTTCGTTTGTTGCTTCCGGAGTTGCTTTGAGAAACCCCAACGACCACGGCGACTACGACAACAATGAGAATCACCGACGACACTCCGATTACGGTGATTCTTCTCCGCGTCTTTCTCCTCGCAACGAGCCGTTCTTGTTCGGCTTCACTGAGCTTTCCATATGGATTGAGACTAGCCAGAGTATTGAGATTTTCCCCCATTTCTGAGTATTGGCTGTTCTGAGAAATGCAGCAATGGCTTCCAGTTTATATAACTTGGAAGAAGATGATCCAGATGATCCATTTCTGAATTCTTAAACGCGCTTTTACGTGGGAGGCATCATCTTGTAGATCTGGAAGGAATGAATACACCAAACACGTAGTTGAGCTTTGAGGGAATCTAAGAATCAAGAACAGAATTAAATACGTGACAAATGGATGCAAGTCATGGAGCACATAAATAGCAAAAATCCAGATTTTTTAAATAAAGTGAGTTGTTGTTGCAAAGTCAAATAATTCAATAGAATAGAAGCAGAATACATACCATTTCCAACATTCTGCATTTAAAAAAGGAACACAAAGTCGTCTTCTATTGAGAGATGATCTCACCTCAACTTCCAGGACAGAACAATTCAATGCAGACAATAATAATCTATGCAAATGTAACATTTACAGATGCTAATGTTTTGGAATATGTCCAAAGAGTGTATATAATCTCCGTGGTAACTGCTAAGGTTCCGTAAAGAAGTATTCGCAATTTCAGTCGGGCATAGGCTTCAACAGGTCTTTCAAGAATCAAGAAAAGCTGGTGTTTTCACCATACTTTTCATACTATGCAATGTATAATGAAAAATTCTATCGGTTGATAATTGACAAGAAATTGTATCATATCAAAGTTAGCCGTAGAAAGTTACCTCTTTGATGGCATGCATTTCACGGACAATGGATGGAAGGCCTCGCCAATGCCTCGACTCTGAATGTGTTATATGGACCTGCACAATTATCATATACTTCGTGCAATGGAAATTTGAATGAGATGACATACTCGCTCAAAGTAGAAACTGAATAATTACGAATGTGAGATGCTCGTTACATATGTGAAGACGATCCAGCTTACAATAGGGACAAGACTATCATTTATGAACCAACTGATGATCTATGATGTGGTATAAATACGTATTTCTCTCTATCAAATGATTGAAACCATGTTTAACTAAAACCAAATACTGAGGAACCCTCAAGATGAATTGTTCTGTTTGTCATCGAATTCTCTTCGTATAGTTTCAAGCACAAGCTCATTCCATGTATCGACTGGACCTGGCATGCACCAATGCAAGCAATCCTGCGGTGGGGGCCTGCCATCAGGGCCCCTCTGAGTGATCTTATTAGGATCCGGGCTTCGATACGGGCCTGGATGGCCATCGTGCCGATAGGAAAAGGCTTCCGTGATATCCATCAACACCATTTTCGATTTGTTAGTCTTTTTCTTAACTGCACGATGGAAACCTGTCACCTGTTTCTCGTGCATTATATTGGTGAAGGCATTTTCGGCCAATTCAGCTTTTGAGGCAGGCTTAGTCTTTCCAGTGCACGATCCCCCAGTGTTCCATTCTCCACCTTCGTAATGATCCGGCGAAAAACTTCGGACGATTGTAACACCAGTGTAATTCGGATGCGTGCCCAGAGCAGTAAGAATTGTCTCGACAGATACTCCAAAAGCATCAATGTTGTTGATCTTTTGTGGCTTGGAATTATCGGGCCACCACAGCTGTCCTCCCACAATCTCGTTGTTCTGTACGTAGACCGACTGTTTGGCAAACCAGTGACCAGAGGAGAGAACAATCACATCAAACTCTGTGATATACTGCATGAAGATCTCATCGGGAGCATCGAGGTGGAGCTTAACCACACCAGCAGGAGCAAAATCAATTGGGTCGGGTGTTTGATGAACAAGCCAGGAGGACCATATGCGAACAATCATTGTAGACGTGGATCTGAAATAGTACCGCTGCATTCTCTTATTACCTCGGTTCTTAGGAACTTCAGCCTGAACAAGAACGGCAGATTAATCTTATTTCAAAATAAAAAATTTAAGTTTAGTTGAGAATTCTAACAAAGCAACCATAGGGGTTTATTGGTTTAAGCTAATCAAGATCTACAACGTAACCTATCAATCCAAGGACAAAAGTTGCGGAAAAGGTTTCATCTTCATAGAACAACCAATTAACAAGAATTGGGATAAAAAAAAGGTAATATAGACAAAGGAAGATGTGAAGTATGTAAACTAGCACACGATCAATGAGAGATATTAGAAAGTCCCTTTTCCTAACCTGCCATAGAATACACAGCATAGATTCCATCTGATTTCTTGCAACTGAATCACCAATAAAAGCTAAAGTTTTCCCTCTCATCAACTCCAAAAACTTTTTCGGATCAAACTTAGGGAGGTCACACCGGGATGGTTTCCATCTCCAGTTCTCATAATCTTTGTCTGGTCTTCCATTTCCTTGACAGTTCTGCATCTGAGTGATAATGGGACAGGAGTTATTCGTGTACAGAGGTCCCGTGTTGTCTTGAATCCATGTTCCATTATAAAGATCACAATCTGCAAAGTAAATAAAAAAAAGTTTTCATGAAATAGAAAGCACCAAGATATCAGGATAATATGAAAATAATACTAGATTTCATCGATCTAACTTGAAAAGATGATAGAGAGAAACATTCCGTAGCATAAAGCATTAACTTTTTTACAACATCTAACATCGTGCAGTAAAGTAGCACATTTCTAATGTCCAATCCAGTGAGTCCAATCAATTGTCATCACTACAACATGTCCTATTTCTATCCATTCATGCTTGAAACTCCTTCCAAAAAGATCAACAGATTAGGGGGAAATAATCAATCCTCAGTTACAACTTACACTAGTCAAACATTTGAATTGCAAAACCAATTATTAAGCAACCCAAGAATGACATTACAAACACAATCCCTTTCAAAGTTCGAGCAGACAATTAAAACTTAGAACCAATTTCCAGATTCACAAGGGTGCAGTTGAGTACATATGCATCCAAAACTTTTCAACAACTATTTTTAACCCTCTAAAATGTGCCACCTGTATTCATTCGATCTATGCAGCCAAAGCACTCACTTAAAGAAAATGTAACAAAATTTGGCTAGCAAAGAAATCTTTGAAGGGCAGTCAACATAAATCTCCAGGGCATTCAATTTTTAACAAGCCAAATTTGCTAGCACTCGACGAAGAGACGAAAAAATGTATCCAGACTTCGAATCAAATTTCAAATTAGATATAGAAACAAAAATCATAGACAGGAAAAAATGATATAAAGAGAATAATCAATCAAGAAGACCAACAAAAGACAAAGTTCAGCAAGTGATAACAGCGGTGTAAGAGAATTAGAAGGATGTCCGGCTTTACATCCAAAGTTGAAATGAGAATTACCTGAATCAACAATTCGACTGGATTCATATGCCGAATACCCAAAGGAGGGCACTGACTCATGATCAAGGGGTTGTTGCACCAACACGGTCGATGCAAGCATTAAAAATACAGCAAGCCCTCCAATAGCAGCAATAATAGATAAAAGAGCCTTTGGATAGGCAATTTTAGACCATTCTTTGGGCGAAACTGAAACCATGGCTGCTACTGCTAACCTAAACTACCTCTACACAATATATATCTTAGATAGCAAAACCTACAACAAAAAATTTCTCTTCCAAACATTCTGCATAAGCTTTATAGCTTCACAGAAGCCACCATTGAAGCAAAAACTTCTCCAACAGTTCACCAGTACCAACAATAATCAGCAGCCACAATGATCCATCCAATTCAAAGGTAATCAAGACAAGCACCTAAGCTGCATACAAACAATATATCAAGAGCAATCCATGAGCATCCTGTAAATTTGCATTTAACGACAACTGATGCAAACAAACAAAAAACACAGAAAAATAACGTGGAGGACAACGAGATTCCCCTGGGAAGATCTCACATAAATTACAACTTAATTAAACGCAGTTTCAACCTAATAATGGAAATGCACGGTCAATCGAACCTCAAAGTTACGATTTCCCAACGAAAACAAGCATTACATCTCCACAAATTCTAACCTTCAATTCGAAGCAAAAACCCTCAATTGGTCCTGTAAACTCAAAACGCCAGCCCCAAATTCCCGTAGCTTCCACTCAATACAATGCAGGGCCAGATTGTGATGCGATTTTAGATTAATACAGTGCCATGGATCTGGGGAAAACGACCGACTAAACAAACCGTAATTAACGCTGTCATCAGAGTTGAATTTCCGACATCGGATCCAAATAAATATTAGGGAAAAATCAGCCTTCGTCTTCGAGAATTCCACGAACTTTGGCACAAAGGCAATTCGCCATGGAAGTCCATATCAAAATTTGGGCCGAGGTCATATACAGAACCTGCCCTGCCCAACGGACTTGCTCAAGCGGTTTTGAACCGGCGGTTGGAACCTCTGGTTCGACGATTTCAAACCGGCGGTTCCTGCGAACCGAAACCGGTTTTTACACGGTTCGGTTTTATTTTCTCTTTTCTTTTTTTTTTTTAAATAATTTTATTCAAAAATTATTACTTAAATATATTTATTATTTATATATTGTGTAAAAATGATGTAAATAATAGTAATGGTTAAATTGTTACGTATAAATAACAATTAACATAATAAATTTAGTACGACTAAAAACAAATTATAAAAAATATCAAATTTAAATTAAATATAATTATATAATAAAAATTATAAAATATAAATACAAAAAATAATTACTTTATGTATTTTTGTTAATATTGATATTATTTTATTTTTACAAAAATTATTATAATTATATAAATAAATATAAATTCCAACTGAAATTTTTAATAAGCATAACTGAAACTTTCAAACCGAAACTCTAAAGGTTTGTTTAGATAATGGATTTTTGCAAGTTTTTGAAAATTTGAAAAAAATAAAAATAAAAATAAAAAAAATAAAAAATAAAAAATTAGTATTTGATTTGATATTTTATGAGAGAAAAAAATATTAATAAATAATACCAAAATGAGTAAAAATATATTGTGCAAACAGAGGTACTATAATTTGAAATGTTTGATTTCAATTCAATTTTTTAATAAATCGAAATCGGTGATTTCAATAGTAAATAACACGGCGGTGAATTCACGCGCGGCAGCACGTGCAGACGCAGCTGTAGAAGCATGATGGCGCACGTGCACGGAGGTGATCATCAATGCATGGGATCCATAATGTAATAAAATAAAATAATTAATAATAATACATGCATGCATGCATATTGAAGAATTCATGCATTGTGTCTCAAAGGCAGCCCTAAATTGGGTCCATTCTCACACGCCTTTGTCCTCTAAAAGCCTAACATAACACAACACTCCTAATTTATATATTTTCATAGATTTATTTTGATTTTGGTACCAATTAAAATTGGGCAATTTTAAAAAAATAAAAATAAAAATAAAATTGTACATATAATAATAATATAACTAAAATGGGTTTTTGGTTGTTGATTTTCGTACCATAGTATAATATTATTGCACCAATTCTTAAATCAAATTATTTGATCGTAATGATATAATTGTCATATAGAATAATTTATTGAATAATTTATTATGTAAAATTAATTAGGTGATGCAATGTTGGAATGCACAAATTTTGGTAGGATGATATTTTGGCTGAAATTTTTTAAAGTTTTTTGAATTTTTTCATCAATTTCCTTTTTGTATAATTTTTATGACTTTTCAATAAAAATATACTCCCTCCGTCCTATGTAATATGGGTGTATTACCGTAGACACGAGAATTTAGGTAAAGTATAATTAGTAAGTAATTAAGAAGTATATTAGTAAAAATAATTGTTATTTAGTAAAATTAAGATTAAGATAAGTAAATAGTTTAATTAAAATTAAGAAAATTATAAAATGTAAAATTTAAAATGCGATGAAAGTGCATAATTATATTTCCAAAAATATAAAGGACAAGTTACGTGGGACAGACGAAAATAGAAAATAGGAACAAATTATGTGGGACGGATGGAGTAATATTTACTATCATAACGTATATTTACCGTGGTTGGCTCGTTTAACGGATGATGAGATATTTGACCAAATTTCGAAAAATCTCTCGCTAGTCAAAGCAATATGTATGAGATCGATTGAGGATTTTCTCACTTCCCCAATTTGAGCTGTTGACATGCAAATGGTAATAAACATAAATTTGTTGCAAGTGAATAATATATTTTTTTTCCCTCACAATATTACATCAAACAATTATTTAAACATAAAATCAAAGCAAACACACCCAAACAAGCATAATCTAAGGGTGTGTTTAGTTGGAATTTCAAACTCAAATAATCAGTACGACACATTTATAGTTTTCAATAAAAATATACTTATTTCTTTTCATAAAATTTTACATCAAAATATTAGATTTGTCCACCCTACATTTTATTAGGTGACACAATTTTTGATAAATATTATCAAAAATATATTATTTACACACATTTATACAATATATGGCATATATATTTATTCATTCATAAAAAATTAATATTTAACATAAAATATTATTTTCTATACTCTAGAACATACAAAGCAAAGAGACTCACTAGTTTAAACAAAGCACAAACCAAAACACCAATTTCAAATCAAAATCAAACAAAACATAAATATTTCACAATTCAACTGCAACCCAACTATAGAGTTTGTTCTTTTGTGATTTCAAAATTACTATTTATTTTGTACAATTTTTAATAAAAATATACTATTTTTCTCAAAAATATTATATCAAAATACTGTTTAAACAAAATTTAAATTAACGCTATATTTCAAATCAATTTTAAACTAAATCAAACAAACTCATTCATGCAAAAATAAAAATAAAAATAAAAATACGACTTTGTATATATATTTATAAAATATATATAGGATTTTGTGTCCATGTATTAAATTAGATGGAATAATATATATATATATATATGTTATAATATTACATGTCATAAAATATCATACATATCAAATTTATTTTATCTATATTAAAAATCTGTAAAACATTTATTTGATAATATTTATTTCTATATTTATTAATGACTATTAATATCACTGGATAAAAAAGAAAAAACTATTACAATTTAAATTATTTTTTTTAATTACAAATATTTTATTTTTCCATTAATTTTATTAATTAATTACATTTATCATATTATATAATTTTACATTTTGGCACATAATGTATTTATAACTATATACTGAAAAATTAATAATATTGGTTTTTATGGCTGATGAAGAATAATTTTATCACATGAAATTTTTTGCATGTTTTGATTATTAATATATATGTGACTAAAAGTAAGACAAATTTGTTATAGAATTATTTTCCAACTAATTTGCTTTAATATTTTTCATGAATAAAATTTATTTTTATTTTTTCTATGAAAATAGTTATTGATAAATATATTTTCAATATTGTTTGGTCCGATGACTGTTGTATGAGACCTTGTGTGTACGTACCTAATAGTTTGACCAATTTATTAGTTTGACCAATTTATTACCTTTGTGTGTCAATACCTAACCATTTGACCAATTTATTTTATGTATTTCTATTGATTTTGATTAATCTAATACATACATTTTAATTGCTTGTATTTTTATTAGTATTTAACAACAAACCTTAACTCATAATTAGATAACAAAAATAATTCACTTACATTAACAATCAAATATGTGACTTTTTCTCTCATTTTATGCCAAAGAAATTAAAATAAAATAGAAAAAAAAACATCTCAAGAATAATATATAACTATTTTATAAAAGTACTTTGTGCATAATATATCTTGCTAAGTTGCTACCGATTTTCCAGAAACGGAGCAAAATCGTCATAATATAGATAAAAAAGTTGTTAGAATTCTAAAGAAGTTCTTGATGTCTACACAAAATAAAACTTACGCATAATAGTTTTGTTTATTCAAAGATTGTTTGGCATCCCCTAGCTTTTTATACGGTAAATGAGTTCACCGAATCTTAATTCTAACATCTTCAACTTAGTCTCGGATATCATTGCCACAAACAACAGTAACATTGATAGCTAGTTCGTCTTCTCCCTCCAGGAGCTTACAAATGCATCTATCATCTTTCTCTATATAGTTGAAGCAGCATCTTTCTCCCACTGGATATTATGATCCTTGAATTTTTCCATTGTTTACATCTTGCCATGAATTTCCTTCCGGTGGGATTTATGAAATGAGCCTTTTTCGAAAAATCTACAACATTATCTTTCACAACATCTTTGGGACTAAATTTAAATAAAAAAAAGAAAGATGTTATTCATATAACAATGTCAAGAATACTCAAACAATAATGTAAATACAATACTGATTAATGTACTAAAATAAATATAGGAACTATGAACATTTCAAATAAAACAAACCATGCAACATTAAATTATTCACGAACAATAAAGTTCTTACATAAAATAGATACATAAATTAAAATGAGATCAAAATACCAAAATAAAATAAAATTTCCAAGTAAAACAAAAAGTTTTTCTTTTATTTTCTCCATCATTTAAAAATAAATAAATTATTTTTTCTCATACAATATTTTAAAAAGTAAAAAAATTTAGTTTACACAAACAATATCTCATTTCCTCGAAACACTTTCTTAATTTTCAATAAGTACCGGCAAAAAATTTACTATTCCTAACACATTAAAAAAACTCAACCAAATAACATTGAAGCAAGTAGTATATGGTGTTATATATATGCCACAGTTCTACTAAATGTATAACAAGTAGTTAAGTTAGGTATCGACTCCCACTTCTAGTTTTTCCCAATAAGATTCGTAATAATAAAAAGTCGTAGCTAATGCTCAAGAAAACTACCTATAAACTAACAAAAGTATTATTCATCATCAAATGCTCATTCTATATCACTATAAACTATTGCATCTATCAAAACACAATAATCGAAAATATTGCGGCCAACTATATATTGAAGAACTTATTAAGTAGATACTTAAATAAGAGTTGGTGTTGAATACCAATACTAACCAAACTGCCATTTCATTTATCCAATTTGCTTGTGGCAAAGTAAGGGTTTCGAGGTTGTGGAGCTAAACCAGCCCTGAAAATATCTATTATGTACCGCTGTGCAAGTAGGTCTCTTGATCGTCTTTCTGAATCTTTCTGATCTCTTGTTGTTAGTGTTCTTTCTAAATTCTCACCACCAATATCATCTATGAAATAAAATACCATTAACCATGAAATTATCAGTTCATTATATCGAACATATAAACTTCTCATATTTCAAAACATAATATAAATGCAACGTATTATTTTCATTGTTAATAATCAACATATTTTGGAGAAATAGATTTTCATGGTAATGAATTCTATGTAACAAGGAATAAATTATGAAAAAAAATCTTTGTATCTTGCAAATTACATTCTAAAGACCATTTAAAAAGTAAATCAAATTAAAAATTGAACCAACTAATTGAAGTTATAACCAAAAAAAAAAAAAGTTTAGAAAATTAAGTAACTATAACATCTCGCAATAGATTAGTTTACTTGAAAATAGCTAATCTTTATTGAAAAATAAAAGGTTTAAATAGCCATGTTTATTAGGAAGGATTATATAGATAGAATTATTTTCAATCGCTAAATATTTGGAAAAAAAATGAATATTGAGCGTACCGATGTTTATCAGCTAGTCTACAACCTAATTTTTTGATTGTTTTGAACATGATGATCTTCACTTGCTTCATGAATTTCTTCGGTCACTTCAACATTATCAATGGGCACATATTCATCGGCCTCTTCAATGACTTCATGAATTGCTTCACTCCCTAGAACAATTTCATTGAACACATATTCATCATTTAATTCACTTCTTCAATCATTTGAACAATATCTTCTTCATTGACTTTGTTAGCTTGTTCGATCATTTGGACACTATCTTCGGGCACATGCCCCTCGTCCACTTCACTGGCCAATATATTTTCTGTATTTATGTTGGTTTTAGATTAATTTATTACGTACATTTTTTATTGCTAGTTTTTTTTATATGTATTTTTACGACCAATCGAATTAATAATAAACAATAACCTACCTAATTACATAAAAAAAAAAACAATTGACTTACATTAACAATCAGTTTTCCTAAAAACGATGATATTCAATAATTTTTCATTCATCTAAAAACTTAAATGCATACAAGACATATATATATATATATTCAATTAAAAGCATTGTACATATACAATTTACTACATCCATATTTCTATTACTAAAAAAATAAAAATCTCTAAAACACAAGAAATTCAGAGTGGGATGAACACGGAATTAGGTTGTATTCTAATATTAATATTAATTTGAATTGTGGTGTGGTGTGGTGTGATTATTGAATTTAAAAAAGTTGAGGAAGCAAAATGAGTGTGAAATTGACATGAAAAAGTAAGGCCACATTAAGTCAAAATTTCACAACTTGTCACAATTCCATTCACTATTTTCTTCTTAATTAATTTTATTATCCTTTTATTTCGACTTTTTAAATTTTAAACTATATATATATATATTTCACACGTGGAATGGTAAAATATTTGTAGGTTATATTTTGTATTTATAAATATTTTTTAATAAGAATTAATCTCTTCATCATCAAAATTTATTCTTATTTTCTTTGTATTATACAAGGAGAATAAAAATAAATTCGAACGAAAGATGTAGTATTATTCTATTTAGATAGAAGTTTTATAGGTATGTGTGTTTTTGTCAATTTATCTTTGGAATATAAACTTTCATTTTACAAATTTATTAGGTCAAATATAATTTAAATAAAAAAGTCAAATCCTTTTAAACTAATATCAAGATTGAAACCGAACACCATTTAAGTTTTTCAGTTTTGAATAATTTTAAAAACCGTAAAAATTTGAATATTTAATGTTATTAGTGTTTTGTAAACATATATATATATATATTTAATTTAATCTTTTA
Source organism: Andrographis paniculata (assembly GCF_009805555.1). Classification (NCBI taxonomy): domain Eukaryota; kingdom Viridiplantae; phylum Streptophyta; class Magnoliopsida; order Lamiales; family Acanthaceae; genus Andrographis; species Andrographis paniculata. The sequence continues at coordinate 1,582,280 of NW_026137590.1, forward strand.
AAAAATAAAATTAAGAAAAAAAGAAGAAGCTGTTGTACCAAAATTTTTAATAATGTGTACGTAAATAGTAATGCCTACACTACAATTGTAATTTGATAGTTTGACTCTATATATATATGAATATTAAGTTTGTATTCTTTTATCAAAATACAAAAAAAATTTATATATTACACACTGTTAATATTATTACTTATACATTTTTTTAGGCCCCAAATAAAAATTTTTCCCTAAAAACCAAACCACAAAACAAACAAACCAACCCTAAAACTCTTTTTATACTATTTATTTTATATTATTAAAATAAATATTTTGAAATATTTATGTGTAATACTTGTTTTTATTTAATAAAAAAATACATTTTAGATTATTTTTCATCTAAAATATAATATTCAATTATTTTCCTTGTAAAGATATTATATTTAAAGTTTATTTTTTTATTCAAATATACATTTATATAGATATCATCATTTTTATATTTATTTACATCAATATTTTCACAATACAAAATTATCATCAACTATACAAATAATATTGTAATAGTAAAATAGAAGTATTTGTAAATATATATATATATATATATATATATAAGATCCATAATTATTATATAAAATAATTACTTTGTAATTAGACAATAGAGATATACTTTGTAAGTCAACAAAAGAGTATGATGTTTGTGATTGAATTATGGTAACAAAATAAAAAATAAAAAAGGTTAAAAATTAAATATATTTCATAAAATAATTATAATGGACATTAATTTTAATATTTTAAAATAATGGCATATATGTTTAATTAATTCCTTAATTATTTGGATTTTATAAGTAAAATATTTACAATCATCAAATTTATTTATTTGATAAGATTTTAATTAATTATAGGGACTTGGAAACAATATCACAAAATAATAAGTACATAATTGAATTTTGAAAAGATATGTTAACATCATAAAATAAATTTGATTTGATTGCCAAAAATCACAATTCTGTATATTATTGAACCATATCATAATCATTTATATAGACACAAAATCAATAGCACTTGAAATATATTTTGAAGTTTTATATGTAATGCAAAATTATATATTTATATACATTTAATAGATATCGATAGATTCAACAATTTCACAACATTTCAACGTCATATAAAAAATATTATTATTGTGTTTATTCTAATCATCGTAAAATTTGAAAGTTCAATTAAAAAATGCTATTGACTAAAAAATAAATAAATAAATAAATAAATACATCAATATTATAATTGACACAACATATAAATTACTCGAAGCTACAGAATATAATGCATAATATATATATATATATATCAAATGATTGTCAAATTAATTAGTTTCATGTAGCATTGTGGTAAATTTAAAATCTTTGAAGTTAGTTTGTGTATATTTAATTCATTGTATTAAAAAGTTCAAATACTTTAAAATTTTTATTATTTCAAATAATTTCTACGGTCAGTGATAGAGATTTTAATTTTAAAATATTTTAAACTCGAAATAATTCAAATCAGCTTATTTTAATTTCACCAATATCCAAATTCATGCAAATAATAAACGGATATGTTGGAAAGAAAATGTGCTTCACCAGTATACTTCGAACATCTATTCAAGGGCCAACTCCCGAAGCGCAGTTATATCACAGTTGTAATAGTTTATTGTCAATGAAATAAATGCAGCATCCAAAACAATAAATGATAACGTATTTGGTAACCCGGTTTGGTGATAAACAACCTACATCCAGTGGATTTCAATTTAGGAGAAGTTCATTAATCAGTGTTGAACAAAACAACTCAAAACTCCTTCAACCCATACTACAGTGCTAATCACCTAGGAAAATCCCTCCAAAGGCATATGTTGTCACAAACGCGTACTGACAACTACCAAATAGCTGGGGTGCTCAGATTCTGGATGTCTCTCCTGATCGGATTTTCGATTTCCCTTCGACTGATCAACTCTCCAGCGAAATAACAGTGTTTAACACTCACTAAATGCATGGAGAAGAGAAGGGTTGGAGTGTGAGAGGATTAGATACACTTTCTCTCACTACACTTCTCTCTCTAAACCCATACGACAATCATACTTTCCACGCGTCTTACCAAGTAGCAGTCATACAAGGCATGCAGAACAAACCTAATTAAAATCATTTGCACATAAATAGAATGATGTGTCTGTAACAGGTTGACCACTCAAAATATCCATTCCTTTTGTATTTTTTAAGCTTCCCAAATCGAGAAGAAAAAATTTAGAAAGTTGCAGGTTGGTTGATGCAACAACAGAAAAAACACATTACCACAAGTGGTAATATAAGAAATGCAGCAAATAAAGTGAACATACATGTCCCCATATGCCAGAATAAGTTGGGGAATTATTGTTCCAACCAGGTACAAAATCTATGATCTCTTTTAAAAGTCCGTGATTTAACAAAATGCACCACTCCATCGAACAACATTGCTAAATTCGCAAGTTAATTTATCGGTTCAAAATGGATTTTAAACTAGTAAAAAATGAAATATACAAAACATAAGGTTTGTTTTGTTTTGATTTAAAATTAAGGTTTTGGTTTAAATTATATTTTGAAGTGAGGCTTTTTAAAATAAAGTAACATATTTATTTTTTAAAAAATCGTACATGCTGAATAGTAATAATTTAAATTTGAAATTTAAAAACAAAACACGTACCTTCTTTTTATGGAATTTTTAAAATCTATAATTTGTTAGTAATTTTCAAGTATCTAAATTTATTCAAACTTGTAACATTAAAAAATAACTTATTTTAAATATATGAATGAAATTTGATTTATTGAATTGGTTGCAATGTGTGAATGTAGCAATGATAGATACATACATATAATTATATTGGAGTCAAATCATACCAAATTAATGGGATTTTATTGCTTTGGTATGTTTTCACAAATCATTACATGTTGAAATAAATATAAATAAATGAATGCATTTGGAATTTAGGGTGATGGATTTTATTACCAAAGTGGATTTCAATTAATGGCCAACAATGTCAATTGTCAATGTCTTCTTCCTCTTTGTCTTTTCTTCTCATCTCATCTCTATATTTGTCAATATTGCTTGTATCATTTTTATTACCAATTTTTACTCTTTGTTTTCTTTAATTTGGCCCCATTATGATTTTCCATCAAGATTTATACTTCTTTTTCTTTTTTTTATTTTTTTATTTTATTTTTTTTTAAAATACTCTCTTCGTCCGTCTCTAAGGATTACATTTATCTTTTGCATATCATTGTATTTAATATTAAAAATATCTTTATATTTGTATAATTTTTTTTACAAATGTCCTTCAATTAGTATTATAAGGCACTAATGAAAGTATTTTTGTAATTTTCTCTTAATTTGTATTATATTTTAATATAATAATTAATATTCAAATATTAATATATAAAAAGTAAATAAAATTCTTGGAGCCGGATCGAAATACTATATTGTATTCGTTTATTTTATGTACGGAAATTAATATATATTATTATTTTATATGTGACAGACATTATAGAAAATATATCCACTAAAGTGTGCTCCAATGCACAATTGATAGAGAGTAGTGTAAATAATATTTAAAATAATTCTAAATAAAACATAAATGCATTTTATTATTAGTACATTGGGATTAGTGATTTTTAATATGTTTATATAATTTTTAATTTTTTTTACACTTAAAAATATAAATAAATAAAAAATTGAACTAGCTCCCAAGCCTCAATAGTATATACAATACATGATTTATATTAATATAATACAAATATATAGTAATATAATTTATACAATACATGCTACTACTATTTATTTTAGTATAAAAAATATATTCATACAAGTATATATTTTATTATTTTTTGTTGTCCAAATAAATATATATATATTTTCTTTTAGTAATAATTGATCTACTATATACATATATATTATAAATCTCTTTATATTTATACATATTTATATTAATATACTCACAATAACTTTACACATGATAAAGATAAAATAATTTTTTGTAAAAAACTCATCAACTATAATTAAAATACAATATTTATTAAATTTTGTAAACATATATATATACATATACCTATCACAAAAATAATTTAATGTATTAGAATAGTATGGCATTATAAACATAAACTTTTGATTTAATTGAGATATTAAAATATAGGATGAATGATTATTTGCAAAAATAACAATATTTGTGGAAACTGACATCAGAGCACAATATGTGTCCAAAATTTATTTGACTTTTGAAGCCATTAATGTATGATTGTAAATCAAACTATTTTATTTATTTATTTATTTATTTTTTTGTGGTCAACACATTATTTTGATTTTTGAGCAATACGTTATTTTGTCCATATGCCTACGTCACTACATGTATTTACTTTTTACATATTTTTATATTACGCCAAAATAATAATATGTAAATACTTCCTCAATCGCAATACAATAGTCTTTTTTATCATTTTTTTCCGTCCCAAAATAATAATTTTGTTTTTATAAATAACTATATCACCATAAAACTACTCCTACTTTTTCATTTTTATTACACAATTGTTACTACTTTTTACACTAATACACTCACAGGAGCAAAAAAGTCTTTTATCCATACTTTTTACCACCTACCAATATAATATCAATATTCCTTAAATCACGTGTTCAACCAAATTAAAATTATATTTATGGGACTGAGAGAGTATATAAAAATATTTTCTTGTTAATGTGTGCTACATGATATTATTCAGTACTTTATTTACAACATATTGTATATGCACAAATAATACATTACAAGATATAAATTACATAATTTATATTAAGGTAATATAAATATAATATGTGCACTAATAGCGCATATAGAACATGTTATTTTTTATTTTATCACATATTATACATTAATTTTATTTTTTAAAATTATATTTTCCATACAATGTTTATAATTTTCTATAAAAAGATATTATTTTTTATACAATTTATATAGTTAATTAAAAATAGTTACGTTATTTAAACTTCTTCTTTTTTTTTTCTTTTTTTTTTTTTTTTTGTTTCGTTGTGTTTCCATATAAGGTTTGTATTTAAAAATATTTGAACTTTTTCACTGTTAGTTTTTAAAAAAATTTCAGTAAACATATCATATTAAAATTATTACTTGATTTTATTTTTTTTTTCAAAAATAAAAAATAAAAAAATACAAACTTTAAACAAACATACTTTTAGAAGTTCAACACAAAATTTAATGAATATTGTATAACAATAGCAGACATTGCAATCACACACGTGTGAATGCATCACACGCTTCTACCTAAGATTTTTTGTTGACTGTTGAATGAGTTTTTTATTTTAATTTAAATTATATTTTGATTTAATGCTTTATATATATATATATATAAATATTATTCTGTTTGCCTGTCTGAAAAATTATATCTATTTTTTATAGGTTGATATTTAAATATTAATTATTATATCAAAATATAGTACAAATTAATAGAAAAATGACAAAATACTAATATAATGACATTTATATAAAAAATTATACAAACATGAGAATGTTTTTAATGTTATATACAATAACGCAAAATGTAAATATAATTCTTGAAACAGACGGAGAAAATATATTTTTATAAAAAATTATATAGAATGAATAACGAAATTTGATTTTGAAATCAAAACCAAACAAACTGTTACTTTTTAAATTTTATTTATTACTATAATTTTTTTTAATATAAATATTATAGTTAATAATTAATTCACTTAAAAATACTAAATATTGTATAGGTTTATTTATTTATTTATTTATTAGAGAATAATAATAATGTATATATTTTTTGATAGGTATATAAGGTCTAAGTATGTAAAATTTAAAATATAAAATTGCACATAATTCATTTATAATTTAAAATATTGGCACTATATTTTTTATAATTTAAAAATTGTACGAGGGTTCCTCATATTTAAAAAATATTATACATTTTTTTTAAAAAAAAAAATATAATTTGTACAATATTTATGAGAAGCACAAGAACTTCTGATGCAAAATTTAAATTATGAAATAGAATGTTGTAAATTCAAACCACAGGTATTTATAATTAATTTTGTCAAATTTAAAATATGTTTGGATTGTAAAGGATTGTAAAGGTTTAAATTTGATATTAGACAGCGGTTGTATTTAAAATTCAGCATTGTGTTGAACAACACATTATGTGCTATTAGACAACACCTAATATTACTATAAACAACACATTGTATATGTTAATATAATGCAAATACAACACATGCTATAGTCTCATACAACACACACGACAGTTGATTTTAGCACATGACGTACTTGTATACAACGCACTTGTTATTGTTAAAAAACATCACATATCTTTATTACACATAGCATGTGTTGTATGTAATACTAATGTTTACTGTTTGCATACATGACAGTGTGCTGATGTAAAAAATCAGCATGGTGCTGATTTGTATTGAAAAAAGTATTTTGAAAATAATGTGTATTGAGAGAAGTATTTTGATACTTTTTTGTGAAATATTCACAACAATTATTACTTTTCATATCTCATTTGGAAGTAACGACAGAAACCCTAGCGATTTTCTCGAAAGTAATTGCGCCATAAACTTGAAGAACACAAAACCCTATATTGTTTACAGATCCGAATCCAACAGAAATCAGGTCAAATTTATTTTTATATCTCAATTATTTCAACACCATGTATATCTTAGAATTAAATCATTGACCAAAATAAAAAATAAAAAATGAATAATTTTTTTTTAAAGAATAAAAGGAGTGATAATAATAATAATAATAATAACACTAGTGTAGATATATATCAATAAATTAAATAAGCCCTAAAAAAGGGAGGCTTCTTTTCCCCAAAACTGTTCCAATTTAACGTACAAATCCCGCCCCATCCGCCTACTTCCCCCCTTCACAACTTACAATATTTGGGTCAAATCGCCCAACTCCTTTTCAAAATTAAATAATACAGTACTTTTTTATTTATCATAACCCTCGAAATTAATTTATTTATTTTATAATTTTTAATTCGTTGGAATCAATCTATTACTAATATTCTTTAGTAATTGTATTTTTTATTAGCAAAATGTATAAACATTTTATTATAGAAAAAAAACATGTTTATACATTTTGCCTAAATTTCATAATTTATTATTAATTTTAATTTGTATTTATTTATTTTTAATTTTAATTTTTAATTATTTTTATTAATATATTTTTAAATTATTTATTAATTATATATTTCCTAAATTTTCCTGTCATACAATAATATTCACATTTTTATTGGGGCGGAGGGAGTAGTATTTATGATAAGTTGATGATATTTTCATAATACTATACTTCATTCGTTCTAAAATAATAGTCAAATTTTGTCATTTTTGTCTGTTTAGAAACAATAGTTCAATTTTCATTTTTAGTAACCAACTTTCCGTGTTTTTACAAAATTATCTCAACTTTTTTACAATAATTACATTAATTAGAGACATTTTAGTTTTTTAAAAATATTTTTACATATTATTTTGGGACAAAACAATATTATTATTTTTGAATTATCGTGTCCATACTAAATATCCATATTATTATTTTTTTCTGAAACAAACTAAAATATTACTATATTTATTATTTTTATATTACCTTCACAATTTTTTATATTTATAAAAATATATTTTTTAAAAAATTATTATACAAAACAAACACAGCCTAAAATTTTCTTTCAAATTTTAAAAAAAAGTAAATAAATAAATTGATTTCTATTAATTAAAATAACAAAACTAATAAATTAATTGCAAATAAAAAATATTTGTTGATTATACATGAAAAAAAATGTTATTTTTAAAAATAAATGAACATATAAAAAAAATACTTTATTCGTCCAATTTTAAATAATACATTTGATTAGAGATACCATATTTAAGATGACAATGTTTAATTATATAATAATAAATTATGGTATTATTTTATTATTTTAGAAATATTAGTATTATATTATGATAAAGTAGAAATAAAGGTAAAAATACTAAATTAACACTATTAATATTGTATGATATAAATATAATGACATTTGTGTAATATATTGTAAATTAGAAGGGTATTTGTAATGCTAGGTAGATGATACAATTACTAAAAAAAATGAATAATTTGTTATGGGACGTACCAAAATGAAAAAAATGATAGATTGTTAAAGAATGGAAAAAATATTTTTTATATAAAAAAATATTACATTAATAATTTAAAATAAAAATTAATAAATATAATTATTTCTTAAAGAAAGATAGAAATATAGAAGGGTAAGCCACTTGCCTTGGCCCCAAATTTATTTTTTTTTAAGTTTTAAAAAAAAATATATATATATATATATGTATTTCTAATAATTCCCCTTTCCAAGTTCTGTAGTTTATTTTTATATTTTTGTAAAAAAATAATAAAATTCATGTAGTTTTATTAATTTATCTATTTAATTTTTTAATAAAAAGATAATATAATAAATTTTATATAATTATGTTAAAAGAAATTCGCTCCAAACATATTATTATTATCCGAATTCTTTGTTCTTTTTATTATTATTATTATTATTTTTTCATACTTTATACGGCTGCACAAAAAAAAAAAAAAAATGATATCAAATGAATAGAAATCACTTCAAAATATTAATATCAAAATACTATTAGTTTTTACCTAAATTATAAATATATTGTTAAATATACAATTACTTTATACATAAAGTTAAACGAGAAAAATTTCAAAATTTCTTACACATTTTTACTAACCAATAAAATACTACTCCCTCCGTCCCATAACAAATTATCCATTTTTTCATTTTAGTCCGTCCCATAACAAAGTATCTATTTTTTTTTAAGTAACTGTACCATCTACCTAACATTACAAATACCTTTACAACTTACATATATTACACAAATATTATTACCTTTATATCACACATACTAATAAGGTTATTTTAGTCATTTCTATTTTATTCATATTATATCCCAATATAATATTAATATTTATAAAACTACGTGCAAAAAACAAATTGATATATTTTTTTTACGGAAGGAATATTATTTTTTAATATATTGCACTTCCACTAACTAATAAAATCCTACTAATAATTTATAACAAAACTCCAAATGTCCCTTTGGAGTGACCTTTGGAGTGGAGAGCGGGAGTATTTCTTACATTATAGGGAGAATGGAGTATTTCTTACATTATAGGGAGAATAATATTAATACTTGTTATTAAACTGAATGAATATTTTAGGATGTGCTATTGTCTCATTTATCTTGTTTATTTGAATAAGAGAGAAATGAAATTTAAGAAATAAATTATTTTTATTTTTCTCTCCTATGCAGAGAAATTGAAAGAAATAATGTTGCAGTATATATATTTTTTATTTTTATTTATCTTGTTGCACTATCTAATTTTTATAATTTTCTAAAATTATATTATTTCAATTTTACAAAAAATCAAATTTAATTTATTGGTAAAATATTTAATTTTTATAAATTTTTAAGAAATTGTACTAAAATATAATCTTAAAAAACATAATATATAATTTATATTTTTTTTTTAAAAAAAACACCAAAAATATTTTTTTATAAATTCTCATTCGTTAAAATTCTTATTTTTTCTGGTCAATCATTTATTATTGTTTGATCCATTCGTATATTTGTATTTCTTTTTTTCTTTATATTTTTCAACTGAATTATTTATTTTAATAAATAAAAGAATTAATTCTCATTCTTTATTCAATTTTATTTCTCTTCAATTCCATTTTTCAATTCTATTCTCTATTTTAATTTCTCGACAATTCCATTCTCGGTGCCATTTTGTTAATTATTGTTGTTAAGAATATTACTTCCTCTGTCCCATGTAATATAGGTGTATTACTGTAGACACGAGAATTTAGATAAAGTATAATTAGTAAGTAATTAAGAAGTGTATTAGTAAAAATAATTATTATTTAGTAAAAATAATTATATATTAAGATTAAAATAAGTAAATAATTTATTAAAATTAAGAAAATTATAAAATTTAAAATTTAAAATGCGATTAAAATGCATAATTATATTTCTAAAAATATAAAAGATAAATTATGTTGGACGGACAAAAATAAAAAAATAGAGAAAAATTATGTGGCAGCGAGAGACTACTATTAGAGAGAGTCGTACGTCCACGTTATATGGATGTGTACTTTCTGTAAGAAGGAATTGTTTTAGTGCAGTTGGGAACTATCCACATTTATTTTTGGAAACTGACACCCTGGCGCATCTCTCTCTCTATCTATCTATGCATTTATTGCCTTGCCAATAAATTTTAAATATTAATTACAACACAGTGCATTGTCGCCTAATTATTATTATATTATTATTAAAATTATCACATGCAAATAATTGCTTTTTAATGATAATAAATATTGGATGTAATTTTATTTTGAAATTTTACATTATAATATTATGAAAACGCATACATTTGTATATATATAGTTTTTGAATAAACATATTTTAAATTTTTTGATATTTATTACTCAATCCGTCGTCCAAATGTGTGCTCAGTTGACTGGGCATAAATTTTAATAAAAGTGAGTAATAATTTTTATTTTTTTTCTTTTATAATAAAAAATACAGAAGTATAATGATTTTTTATTTAACAAAAAAATGAAAATATTTTTCGATGACAACAAAAAAGGAAAGTGAGCATAGATTTGAATGAGGGATGGAGTATCAATTTGGTATAAAGTATGTATAAAAATAGCTGTATAAAAATAACTGAAAAATGAAATATTGTCGTATCGCACCTCTGAAATTGATATATATTACTCCCTTTCGTCCCAAAAGAGATGTCTTATTGAGAGTTGACACGAGAATTAAGGAATAATAATATTTAATTGAAAGTGGATATAAAGTAGAATATAAATAACTAAAATGTCCTTGCTTTTTGAAGGATTTTAAAGAGTATGTTAGAGTAATAATTAGGGATAGTATGAAAAAATATGAATAATTTTGTTATAAAATGTGGACTACAAACTACTAAATAAGAAAACAAGACAATTATTTTGAAACAGACGAAAATGAAAAAACAAGACAACTTTTTTGGGACGGGGAGAATATCAATTTTAGTATCAAATATTGATGTGAATTTATTTATATATATTTATTAAGATACTATTTATATATTTATTTAATATTGAGTTAACGCCAAATTTTATTATTAGAAATTGATATTGAGGGTATGTAATAATACTTTAGTACCAAATGATATTTTTAGTGACTACTGATTAAATATAAAATTGTTTAGATACAAACTTTATTTAAATGACTAAAATATTAATTAATGCCACACATTCAAGATACATTTATTCCAAAAATTATATTAGATCATTGTTGAATTAATTACATAAATTTTATTTAACCAAACCAATATGATTATTAGCCAAAATTATGAGCAAACCATCATTTGGTCAAAGGCAACCTCACACACATGTGATTCTCATTATTCTCAAATTATATATGTGAATATATATATATATATATATTATTTCAATTATTTTATAATCAAATATGCATTTTATTGTAATTTTTTAAAATTAAAATATAAAATTAGAATAGAAAATTTCAAACAAATTTGAAACAATTATATCACGAGGGTGTTTGGAAAATAACTTATTGAACAGTTTTTAGCTGTTTGACCAGTCAAAAAGTTAATTTAGGTGTTTGGTAAATTAGCTTTTTGAAAGAGTTTTTTAGACCCAAAAAGCTAATTTCTCAAAAGCTAATCTACTAGCGTCTTGAATAGAGCTTTTTCATTTTAATATTGGTTATTCATTATTTACTCTTAAAACTTAATTATTTATTTTATACATATAAATATATTTTTATAGCAGTATTTATTAATTATGTTTAATATATCCAATTTATTAAATTATATTTTTATTTTTTAAAATTTAAAATAATTACTATTATTAATTATTACATATAAATTATTTTACTTGTAAAATATATAAAGTTTTAAAACTAAATCAAATAAAAAAATAAAGGTTATTAATTTATTTATATATATTAAAACAATAACTAACATAATAAAAATATATTTACGAAAGATTTATATTTTTATATTTAAATAATTTAAATAAAAAAATTATTATTATTTAGTAAAAATAATTTTCTCAAATTTAAATACTAAAAATAAAAATAAATATTTTATAATATTTTTATAATTTTGAATAATTAATAACAAGAATTTTTATAAATTTCAAGCCAAAATGAACAAAATTAAATATTTTAGAAAATAACGTATCAATGTATTTAATAGTCATTTTATGTATAAACAGCTAATGTCAAAAAGTTGTTTTACCAAACACTTTAATACAAACAACTAATTGAATGAGCTAGTCAAACTAGCTAATTAATCAGCTAACAGCTAATTGAATCAGCTAACAACTAAAAGTTATCAGCTAATTGCCAAACACACACCATCTCTGCTTGTATTTTAATTTCAACTTATTTATTTATTGTACAATCATCATGATTGTCTATAAATATAAATAATTTTTTTCTTTTTATAAAATATTTATATCTAAATGATTATTCAAATAAAAAATCAAATTTAAAATACAAAATCAATCTTGAACCAAAAAAAAAAACTTCTTGGTGTGTGTTTTTTAGCATTTCAAAAATGCTTTTATTTTCAGTATTTTTAGGTGAAATAGTTTATTTTTATTGAATATGTATAAATTTATTGAAATAAGTTGGATTGTATAAAAAATTAAAGAGAACATAACACAGTTGAATACAATAATTAATTATTAATCTTGTTTATAATAATTAAATAAGGGAAAAAATAATTATATTAAATAGAAATACATGTTTTGTTTAGTTTGGGTTTGTGTAACAATGCAATGAATTTTGTTTAATTAATATTATTTTATAAAAAATAATATATTTTTATTTAAAGTTATGTGTGAGAAGAAAATAAGTGAAAATATATTAAATAAGGATATTTTAGTACTTTTGATGTGTAGAGAGTGAGTATAAAAAAATTATCAAAATAGAGACTAAAGAAGAAAAAAGAGAGTAAATGAAAATTGATTTTAAAATTAAAGAGTTAAATAGAAATTACCTTTTATTTCATTGATATTTATTTATTTATGATATAATATATTATATAAGATTAAATAAATTTAAAATATATATTTAAATTATAATTTCACGATTACAAATTCACACCCAGCACTCAGACTGTTATTTTATCACTTTTAGGTCATAGCTCGTCTAAAAAAAACTAATAGTAACAAAATTGATCATTTATTTTTTCAAATATATTTCTAGTAACTTTATATGTATAATACTTATAATTAAATATGGGTTTACAACTAGCATCAAATTTAAACGAAAAATATTTATATATACTTTAGTTTAATACAAAATAATTCATACTACAATAAATAAAATATTTACTTTTATTTTATATATTTATAATAAAAAATAAAATAAAATATTATACTACCATTTACCCAAACTAACGAGCAACACAACCGCCGCCATATTTTTAATATGAAATGTGAAAATATTTGGTGGGAAGGCATCGGTAATTTCACTGTTCCATGTGGCCTATGTCAAATATATAATTATTAATTAATTAATTAATTAAATTGGTGAATAAATAAATAAAATTAATATTAAATTTATTTATTTATTTATTGGTGTTTTCAAACATGCCATTGTCATGATAGCTTTTACACTGCTACTACTACAGCGCTGCTCCTCTGCTCTGCTGCACTTCTCTCCTATATCTAATTATCTCTACGTTTCCTCTCCCTGCAATTCTCTCCAATTCCATCCTTCTTCTCCAATTTTCTCTGATCTTCTTCCTTCCTAACAGCTTCCAGATCATTTGATCTGTTGCCTAGCCAGGAAGTGCTTTGAAAATTCGATTCTCTGTCTGTTTGTTTGATTGTTTGTTTTTGCAGTTCAATTGGTGTGGAGACTGGAGATCACAGCCATGGCGGCGCTTGAAACGTGGTTGGTGAAGGTGAGGAAGACGATTGCGCAGGGATTGGATTCAGTACGGGCGGCGCCGCCGGCGACGAAGAAGATTGCGATCAGGAAATCGAACGTCGGCGTTTTGGCGTTCGAGATCGCGGGAATGATGTCGAAGCTTGTACACCTGTGGCAGTCGCTATCGGACGCGAGCATCGCGCGTCTCCGCGGCGAGGCGATATGCCTGGAAGGTGTTCGGAAAATTGTCTCCAACGACGACGCATTCCTCCTCGGATTAGCCTGCGCGGAACTCGCTGAAAACCTCCGATTGATCGCGAAATCCGTCGCGCGTATGAGCAGCAGGTGCGAGGATCCCAACCTCCGACGCTTCGATCGGTTGTTCGACGAGTTTGCCAACAGTGGCCGCGATCCGCACACCTGGCTGCTCAACGCCAAAGAAATGGAGATTAAGATGCGGAAATTGGACAGGCTCGTCGGCGCCGCTGCCGCCTTGCACCGCGAAATGGACGAACTGGTGGCGCTGGAGAACGGATTGAAGAAATCTGCACACAGCAAAGAGAACGATGCCTCGATTAAAGCGAAGAAGATAACGGATTTGCAGCAGAAGATCATCTGGCAAAGGCAGCAAGTAAAGTACTCTAAGGAGAAATGTCTATGGTCTAGAAGCTTCGATACAGTTATATCCACCCTCGCAAAATGCGTGTTCACCATTCTCGCAAGGATCAAGCTCGTGTTCGGAGTCAACCATGGCTTCCCAATCTCATTACCCCGCAGCCTCTCCGCCTCTGCTCTGGTCCATCCATGGGAGACCACCACCAACACTCCTGGCTTCGTCTCCGGTCCATTGACCAAAACCTCTCCAAACCTACAGCCTCGCGAAGGATTCTTCGATCTAAATTCGAAAATCCTAAAACCTCCTCCAACAACGCTAGGCGCAGCAGCACTTTCGCTGCACTACTCGAATCTGATAATCGTAATGGAGAAGATGATCCGGTCGCCGCAGCTGGTAGGCGCCGACGCAAGAGACGATCTCTACTCCATGCTTCCGAATTCGATCCGTTTCGCTCTCCGAAGACGCCTGAAAGGCGTCGGCTTCTCCGCGAGCGATCCTTTCCTCGCCGGAGAATGGCGAGATGCTCTGCAGAAGATCCTCGGCTGGTTATCGCCATTAGCACACAATATGATCAGATGGCAGAGTGAAAGGAGCTTCGAGCACCAGAATTTGGTTCCAAAAACGAATGTTCTTCTTCTGCAAACGCTCCATTTCGCCAATCAGGATAAGACCGAGGCAGCCATAACCGAGCTGCTCGTAGGTCTGAATTACATTTGGAGATTCGAAAGGGAGATGAACGCTAAGGCAATTCTCCAGTACAGTAACTTCAATGGATCATTATGCATGATGAACAGCTCGCCATCACCACAAGGTCAGAGCTAAATCCTTTTCTTCCTATATTTTTTCTGTGCCTTTAGTTTACTCTTTTCTTTTTTGGGAGGGGATTTTAATTTTGATTGATCATTAGAAATCATATATATATATATATATAATCTTGCATTCAACTTATGCTCCAGATCTGTGAGGATAGCTTTGTGCATCTAACCCCTGATCTGTATCTGTAACATATATTATGATTGTGATGATGAAATGTAAATTATGATCAAGGGTTGAATTGAACAAATATTTAGATCATAATCTACACTTGATTGGGGAATTTTTTTTTTTTTTTTTGAATCCACCATGTGAACATATTCTTCTTGGCCATGCATTGGCATGATTAGACGTGGAGAATTTGGATCCAGATTTCTTCAAGTGTGGGCAATATATATATATATATATATGATATTGTCCCAAAGAAAATTAAATAATATCACACTGCTGCTATGGTATGATTAGCTGTGGGGCTTGGGATTGAATTAAATTTTGTTGTAGATTAGGTTGAGGGCATGTTTTAATATTTATTGATTGATTTATGAATATATGTGTGGGGATTTTTGCAATTTTTATTTAATTGGTGGGTTATGTATATATATAATTATAGTATATGTATAAATCAAGGCTCATTTTTCCAGCGTTTATGGTTGCCAGCCATATATGCAAAATAAATAAATAAGAAATTTGAATTATGGTTGGTGACCATAGTGCATGTGCGCATCATTAGATAAATGGGCCTTCTCAATTATATACTAGTATATAATTTCAAGAAAATAAAATAATAAAGATAGAAATATTATAGAAATAGGCTTTATTTTATTATTCCTAGTTTGAATATTCCTTTTATTGAAAGAAGTTGTGAATTGCCTTTTATGTTAGTGTCAAATTTTTTTGCCTGATTATTACATAAGTGGATGAATACATGTAGTTTAGGTACGGACTTTAATTTATTTTAATTTCGTGTATATAATAATAATATTAGCAATTGACGCTTTACCATCCAAAATTTTACTGTACTTATTTAATATTGGAAGTGGAATTGAAAGGGATGAAAAGTGAGTCAAATCAATTCTCATTGTAATGTTTGGTGAGAATGTGACAGCAGTGCAGCAATTTGTAGCATAAATTATTTTATATGGATGCTTCTTCACCAATATATTTTATTGCTACTTGAACAACAATTTTAGTGTGAGTTTGGTATTATGAAATTATTGTTGATCTCTATGTGTGTGTAGAGCTTTATCGATCCGAGTCGAGCCGAGCCGAGCCAAATTTTAAATGTTCATTAATTTTCGCGAATAAGGTTCGTGTTCGTTCGTTAAGCTTTCGAGTTCGTTCGTAGTGTTCGAGCTCAGCTCGTTGAAAATTTTTGTTGCTTGAGCTCGTGTTCGTGTTCGGCTCCTTTAGGCTCGATTAAGCTCGTTCGAGCTCGTTTGTCTTTTTTTTTTTAATTTATATATAAATTATAAAGAAAATTTAAAATTATTTTATTTATATATTTTAAATTAATATTTTATTTATTTATAAATTATAAATTTATATGTATATATAATATTTATAATAAATATATTATTTAATCAAATGTTCGCGAATAAAGCTCGGGCTCGTTCATTAATCAAACGAGCCTGTTTATGTTGTTCAGTTTGACTCGTTAACGTTCGCGAACGAGCTTTAAATGAACCGAATCAAGCCGAATCAAACCGAGTTTACGAACGGCTCGGTTCGTTTAACAGCTCTACGTGTGTGTTTGTTTTTTTTTTTTTAATTGTTTTATTGTTCAAACTCTCACCATTTTTTGTATAGAAATACAATTTCATTTGATAAAATATGGAATTATAATATACTTTCGGTTCGATAAATTTAGAACATTTGAATTGGTACAAAAATTTCAAAAAATATTTTATTCGAAAAGTGATAAAAATATAAAGATAATTAAGAATATTTTTGAAAATTTAATTAGAAATTAAAAAGATTTGAGAGAAACAATAGTAAAATTTGTTATAAATAAGTGTTGAATGAAGAATAATAAATATTGATTTTACTAAAATTGACGGAGAGAGTATTATATAAATTAATACTATAATAAGTGAAAAAACACATTTGAACGTGTTTATTTAATACTCACTTCGTCCACAAACTAATGTCCTACTTTGGGACGTCCAATAACTATTGTTCTATTTTTTTTTAAACACAAATTTACATTTTTACCCTTCATTCATTTATTACTTTTAATCTCTACTATACAATTAAGGGCAAATTTGTCAATTCATAACAAAAAAATAATTATCTAAAAAATCGTATAAATATACTTTAGAACAATAGAAATTGAAAGGAGAATATATTTTAGAGCGACATGGTTCTTAAAAATACTACCTAAAAGATATTATATATTCAAACAATAATACTAATAATTAACAAAAAGCAAACAATATAGGTAAAGGAATTCTAAATATATTGAGTTTGTTTTGAAATTTGAGTTTGTATTTTAATTTTAATAATGATTTGAACTTTTATAATATCGTATTTTATTCAGTATTGTGAAAATTGTATATTAAATAAATTGAAACTAAAAAAGTGAGCCAATTATATTCAATTTATTTAAAATATTATATATATATATATATATATATTATACGTTCAGAGATTATTATACTAAATGGAAAAAATTAGCACAAGCTTGTGAGTTATGATTTTTCCATTAACCACATTTGAAGTATAGAAACAACACAAACCATATAGCTGTATTGCATGTTATTATAGAACAAACAACACATATTACATTAAGAGACAATATAATATATAATTAAATTAAGCACAATTAGTGTCCCTAAGAGATGGTCTGGTGGTGTGAGGTTTGGAGGCCGTGAGGTCATGAGTTTAAACCCCCGACACTTCAGGTCACTTGTTATACATGATTTGTCTAATATGATTTTCGATAGCAACTACGAATTCCCTTAAAAATCTATCTATTTTTCCATTTTGGTCTACTAACATTATAAATACCCTTAGATATATAAATATAAAACGGAGGGAGTATAATATATGAACCTTAACATAGTTCTATACAAAACATATTAATATTAATTTTAGCAAAAAATATATATATTATATTAAATAAAAGTATATATCATTTCTCTATTTTATACGTGCCGACTTAAAGAGAAAAAAAAAAAAGAAAAAAAACAACACCTTAAGCATTTCCACAAATAAAACAAGTCATCTCTAACAGTAGCAGGAATGTTGGAATTTGGTAGGTTTTACTTTCAAACAAAAATCACAAATGTTTAGTGTGCACCGTTATTAATTAAAATATACCCATCCTCTCTGTTTTAAAAATATACATTTATTTTTCACACAAATTTTAAAAAAATAATAATATTTCAATTGTAACATATTGTTAAAAATAATATAAATACAATTTTACTTTTACTTTTTGATATAAAAATAATAATATGATGATGCACTAAGGATGTGTTTGTTTGGGGGTTTGGATTTTGAACTGGGATTTGAATAGTAAAAATTTTGAATTTGAATAGTTGTATGATATAAATAGGTGTTGATGTGATATTTTGAATGGAAAATTGATTTTTAGTATAATATAAAAAATGAAAAATAAGTGTTTGATTTGATATTTTTTAAGAAAAAAATAAGATGAATAGTGGATTTAAAATCCAATCCCCAAACAAACACACCCTAAAAGTATTTGTTCAAAAAAAATAGAAACCAAAATGATTACAGATTGAAATATATATACTTTATCGGTGGATAAAAAATAATAATAATAATAATAATAATATTTTCTCTAATAAAATATCACATTCAAATACTATTTAAATGAATAAAAGAGAGGCACTTATTCATTTTCAAAAAACCGTTAGGTAAGCCTAATTTTCCAAACAAATGGTTTAGTTAACATGCAACAATGAGGTTAGTTACAACCCTACTACTCCACTCTACTACCCATATATACACACACATATACATACACACATATACATATACATACATATATATATATATGCATGATTTCATTCACTCAGGACATTCTATAAACGATTTTAAGCCTCAAAAAAAAAGAACTCAAAAAAAAAAATGGAAGAAGAAAGATTACCTTCAAAGAGCCATAGAAGCAGAGACAGACAGCCCATATCAGTTCCCTTCATATGGGAAGACAAGCCTGGCATCCCCAAAAAACACTGGAAACCGACTCCGCGGCTGCTACCCGAAAATCCTATCGTCGCACCACCAGCAAAGCTCGTCGTATCGATCCCCTTCGGATGGGAAGAGAAGCCCGGCACGCCGCTCCCGTTCTTTTCAAAACCCGATAAACAAGATCCCGTCTTTATCCCGACCTCGGACCTCAGCTATGTCGATAACGATCACGACGGGTGGATTGGATTATCGGACGCTGAGATCATCGATACGGGCAGCTTCGAAACGTACGATTCGTTCAGCTCAGCTAGATCGACCAACCCATTTGTTGATCCTGTGCGATCGCCGGATTCGGAAACTGAGAGCGTCGACTATGCCGGGACGCCGTTCTTGGAGTGGCTGTTTCCTCTGCTAGCGACAAATTCGAACGAATCAAAATGTGGTGAAGTTGATACACCGGAAATGGGTTTGCAGGGGACGGAGTGGCTGCGGGAAAACGGCGGCAGTCGAGCCGGAAAACCGCTGCTTACGCTGGAAGAGCTCATCATGATGAGTAGAAGAAGAAGCTGCCAAAGGAAAATCATACAGTTGAATAAACAGAGATCAATGGTAACTCTAAATTCCCTGCTGCTGTTCATCACATTTGTTCATATAGAAATCAATCGCCCTAAACAAAATTACAGAATAAATAATAGCCACACCAATGAGACTTGCTTCTGATCTTTCTTAAACATTTTATATATTGTTAAAAAAAATCGCCAACTAAACACATCGACAAATACTTCTCTAGAAGATTCCCATTTCACATTACTCTTTTTTACTTGATTCATCATCTTCGCATTACATTGTCTTCTCTATATAACTGCATTTTTTCTTTACATTTTTATCAAATGAATTCTATGTTTTGCCGAGCAAAGAATCAATTCTCATTCTATAGTACTAGGACTTTGTGCTGAAATATAGGATTATAACACAAGTTTCAGTTATACAAGAAATGCAGTATTGTATGCATTTAAATGGAAAAAAAAAAAAAAACATGTAATTAATTTTACCTATTTGAATGGCAGGATTTCATGAAGGGGAATGCTCTTGGCTGCTGCATCTTTGGAAGCAACACCATTCCGCTTCCTCTCAAGTGGAAGAGACAACTGCAAATCAAGTTAATGTAACCAAATCAGCTTTCCAGCAATCCATTAAGAAGAAGAAGAAGAAGAAGAAAACACATCGGACATTTCTCTTTCCATTGTACAATTCTCATATTTCAACTGTAATGGGCAAAAACGAACTGAATGGAATCAATAGAACAATTTCCGAAATGCATCATCCATACAAACTTCAACGCTTCTGTATTCGAAGAACTCACAAATCTGCCTATTTGTGTTAACGTATTATGATCCTAAATTCCTAATTCCTATCCATCGATTAAATTGAACTTTCAGGCGACAAGCGAGACCAAATAAACAGAGCAGAAGCAAAAATCATTGCAATAATTAGAACTACAACATTCGATGTTCGCTGCAATGAGATCGATAAATTAAATAAGCACAAACTCCGATTCACATTCACGAAAACCGCAGGAACAGCGGGAGATCATCTCGCGAAGCGCAAAGCAACAATTTGCGAAACGCCGGGATAAAATAGATAGAGAGAGGATTACACATACGGATTCACGATACGCGCATGAACTACCAGGACCTTCATCGTCTTCCGACACGACGGCGTCGCATCCGTTCTGCCACCGGACCTCTGCCATTTACGCCCAGTTCCAGTTCTGCAACACTTTCTATAGAAAATGAAAAGAGACTCAAATTCGATAAGCTCTTATGGGCCACGCAAAGTCTCCTCCCGGCCCAAACCGGAAAGCTTAAAAGCCCGACCCAACTTCTTAAATACGGATCGAATAATTGAAATCATACACCCAAAAAAAACTACCTAATTATATTATACCTTAAAAAATATCAAAATTTTGATATATATATTTTCGAATTTTACTTTTACATTAGAATTTTACACATCAACAAAGAACAAATACCAAATGAAAAGTGTAAAAAAAATAAAATAATACTTCATCTATCCATCAAATGTATTCTCATTGTCATTTTCAGTTGTTAACTAAATTTATTCCGTTACTAATTTTGGCAAACTCAACAAATCAATATTTAATTATTATATTTTATTTAACATTTATTTACAACAAATACCATTAATTTTATTACATTCTTTCTTTTATTTACTTTATTTTTTAATTAAATTTTTAAAAATACTTTAAACTACCTCACTTTTTTAATAAAATATTAATTTTTTAATTATCATGCAAATCCAAATGAACTAATTTTAATAAAACGAGAGAGTAATAATAAATATTTATATATAAAAAAGAAAGTTATAAATATTGTAAAATATTCCAAATTAAGACTGTGTGTGTGTGAAATTGTCAAATTGCTCATTATATTTATATTTTAATATTTAAAATAAAATTTAGAAGTGTGTGGAAATGATGACCAGTTATTTATTTTAGGGGCAACATCGACCACTCGTTATCTCCCTCATCAATTTTACTTTGTCTTATATTATGTTGTTCATAGCATGGCTTGTGTCCACCACACCTTTATTCCCTAAACCCAATCCTCTATAGGTCATCATCATCCATGGCCTCTTTTTCCATCACCACCACCAATGTTTATGCTTACTACACCGGCGGAAAATCTCGCCGGAGGATGCCGGCGGTGAGGGCGGAGGCCGTCAATCCCGACATCCGAAAAAGCGAAGACAAAGTGGTCGATTCCGTTCTCGTCGCCGATCTTGCTAAGCCCGTCACTCCCTATTGCAGGTATATATAATTGATATTATTTTTTGTATGCGTTGATTTTTAAATATTAATTATTATATTAAAACGTAAGAAAAATTTGTAAAAATACTTCTATCAGTGTCTTCTAATACTAATACTAATAGAATGACATTTGTAGGAGAAATTAAATAAATATAAATATAAGAATATTTTTAATGTTAAGTAGCAAAAGGCAGACGGACTGAAAAAGTATAAGACAAAATTACTTATAACCCACATTTGATTTAAAAAGTTTGCACAATTTTTCCTTTAATTTAAGAATTGTATTAGCTTTTCTGTATTTTAGTGTGTTTCTTCTGGTTGAGTTTGAAAAATTTTGGTTTGAATTTGACATTAAAATAATGTTTGATGAGATGTTTTTGTGAGAAGAAAAAATACATTTTTTTTAAAAAACACAGAATCTAAATAATAAAATTTGAGAAAATTGTGGTAAAAAAATATAGGAGCTTTTTTGTGCTTTGAAAATATTGCAAAGAGTCATTTAATTGATTATGTATCGAGTTTCTCAGAGCTTTTAAATCATCATAAAGAAGAATAATGTATATTTTTTGAGTCACAAATGAATTATAAATAATTTTATCTCAAAGTAATTTTTTTTTTTTTTTTACTAACTATACAAATTCTATAAGGTGTTGGAGGTCGGGGACGTTTCCTTTATGTGATGGGAGCCATTTGAAGCACAATAAGGCGACCGGCGACAACGTTGGCCCGTTGCTTTTGAAGAAGCAGTGAATTTGAATTTAAATTTTGAATTTAAATAAATGTAACACTGTTATTGTTGCAACTACTAGTATTATAATTAGAACATCATATTTACCTTTTTATGTGATTAATGTTAATTGTAAGGTCTAATATAGTTTTTTTTTTCTTTTTTTCTCTCTTTTCTTAATTAAAAATAATAATAATAAAAAATTAAGTATTTAATTTGATATCTGTAAAAAAAAAAAATAATATTTAATATAATAATTTTTGTAAAAGTTTGCTATTGATAAATAGTAATACTAACTTTGAAGAGTGTATGTAAATGAGAGTAAAGTTTTGAATTGATTTGGAAATAGCAAAAACAAAAAAGTAGATAAATAATACTAGATAAAGTAATAGATGTAATCTTTTAAATGAGAAATAAAGGTTAGTTTGGTTTTGTCCAAATTTATATTATTTTTACTATTTTTGTTGGTTATATTTAAAATATTTTTTTCTTCTAATTTTAATAAAAAATTATATTTAAACATCAAAATATTTATAATTTTCACAAATATATTTATTTATTTATACTTTCAAAAAGAAATTGTCAAAATCATTATTAACACTTATCTGACTAATAAAATATTACTCATTTCGAGTACCGTATCTCATAAATACTACTATGATTTAAGATAATTAATCAGTATAATTAAAAATTTTAAAAAATTATAATTAAATTTTTTAAAATTAGATTAAAATTAAAAATAAATAAACAAACGAAAATAAAAAAATGAACACAATAAACGAAACGAGAGAAGTATTATATAAACAAACAAAAACAATAGAAACAATATACTCCCCGGTCCAAACAATAAGTATATATTTAGTTTTGGTAAAAATAGTATAATGATATTTTTGCACGATGTGCTGTAAAGTAAAAGTATTTGTGACAAAAAATAAAATATTTAATTAAATGATTATTTTGTAATTGAAACTTATATGTATATTTGTAGCTGACAGATGAAGTATTATATTAAAAACCAATTATATATAAAACATCATATCATTTTGCTATTTATATAGCAGGAACCAATTATTTGCGCGCAGTTTACACAGTACATTCTCACTCATTTGTCATTATTTATTTTTCAGAAAACCTCCAAAAAAAAAATTTTCTCACAAAACATCAAATTAAATACTAATTTTTTAATTTTTTTTTTCAAAATTCCAAATTAAAAAAAAAAAAAAAACCTCCAAAAACTGGAATTCAAAATTTGAGTACTCAAATCAAAAATAAAAAACCCCAAAAGCAAACACAGAGTTGGACTACACAACTTCCACTATCACCACATCACCATCAGTCGTTCTTGATCGTCATTTTCCATACGCTCACAATCTTCGCCAGCTTGCCATCTCTATCTACCCACTCATCATCATCATCATCACACCATTTCAGTTTGACTCCACCATCACTCGCTGCTCTCACTTCCTCAATCAATAACAAAATAACAATTAACAAAATTGAAGAATCAAAACAATCCGATCGATCACTCTCCGCAACAATGGAATTTCTGAAAAATCCCCTAATTATCACCGCCCTAATTGCAATTCTAGCGGCGGCGGCGGTAATTAGGGTTTCGAGGAAGGGGAAAAAGAAGGATACGAGAAAATACCATCCGATCGCCGGCACGATCTTCCATCTGCTCCTGAATTACCGTCGGCTGTACGATTACCTCACCGAACTCACCCGCATAAACAGCACGTTCCGGATTCTGTACCTCGACAACACAGAGATCTACACCTCCGATCCCGCCAACGTCGAGTACTTCCTCAAAACCAACTTCGCCAACTTCGGCAAGGTACTTATCACCTGCCTTTCTAAAGTCGTGTTTCCAAAATATCAGATGTGCTGCAAAAGCGTTTATGATCAAAGGAAAGTCGTGTTTTCTGTATTGAGTAATTTAATTTATTATTTACTAGTTTTTATTATATTTGACTATATTTGTTAAATTAAATTGTTATTATTATTTAAATCTATAAGTATTGATTTCATCATTAATAATATATCATTCTTTAAATTCTCTGTGAAAATATTTCATGGCATCAAAATCACGAATACAGTCTCCTCATTTTTAAATTTGTTTGCAATTTATTTTTCGTTAAATTTGCTTTTTAATTTCAATAAATTTTATGTTCAACT
This sequence comes from Andrographis paniculata, assembly GCF_009805555.1. Classification (NCBI taxonomy): domain Eukaryota; kingdom Viridiplantae; phylum Streptophyta; class Magnoliopsida; order Lamiales; family Acanthaceae; genus Andrographis; species Andrographis paniculata. The sequence continues at coordinate 1,607,606 of NW_026137590.1, forward strand.
TTTGGTTATTTGTCGTAATTCTATTCAATTTTTTTTTTTTTTCAGCTACATTGAAAATCTTATTTTTGATTCTAAGTCCATTACGAGTAATTATATTTCTAACTTTGACTCTGGTATGAGTTCATCCCATCTCCAAGTCTCCAACTACTTCATTGCGAGCAAGTCTTTATTCCGATTCTAACTTAGATGACAATGCTACATTTAACTACATCCACTTCGATCTTTCTTAGCAAAACAAATGGATAAATATTTTATATATTTAATTTATAATTTATATTAATTTTTAATTATAAATTGTCATTATTTAGTTATATACTCCATCAGTCACGCCCCAAAAGAAATAATACTCCCTTCGTCTCCGTCCACGTCTAAGGATTACATTTATAACTTCACAAAATGTAGGGTTCGTACCACCATGACGTCCTGGAAGGTCTTCTCGGCGACGGAATCTTCACCGTAGACGGCGAAAAGTGGAGGCAGCAACGAAAGCTATCCAGCTACGAATTCTCTACAAGGAACCTCAAGGAATTCAGCACCGGCGTCTTCAAGAGCAACGCCGCCAAGCTCGCCGGAATAATCTCCGCTGCCGCCGCCGCAAATCAAATAATCGAAATTCAAGTAAGCAAATCAACAATCACCAATCATCAATCCATTCGCAATGTCGCAATCGATCGATCTAATCCATCGCAAACTGCAGGACCTGTTCACAAAAGCTGCATTAGATTCAGTATTCAACGTCATGCTCGGCGTCGACTTAAACAGCACGGCGGGGACGGACAACGGGACGCAGTTCTGCAAGGCGTTCGACGAAGCCAGCGACATGACGTGCTATCGCTACGTCGACATATCGTGGCCAATCAAGAAGTTCCTAAACATCGGATCAGAGGCAAAGTTGAAGAAATGCAAGAAAGTGGTCGACGAATTCGTTTACCAGGTCATCAGCAGGAAGATCGAGCAGATGAATGGCTGCGATCAATCCGCGACTAAATTGGACATTCTCTCGAGGTTCCTGGAAAAAAACGAGGCCGATCCGAAGTACCTAAAAGATATAATACTAAGTTTTATCATAGCAGGGAAGGATACAACAGGCAGCACACTTTCCTGGTTCTTCTACATGATGTGCAAGCACCCGAATACGCAGGAAAAGATCTTCAAAGAAATCCGGGGCGCTGCGAAAATCGGGGAAACTTCGAGAATCGAGGAGATCGTCGCGAGGGTTACGGAAGAAGCCCTCGACAAAATGCAGCTTCTCCAGGCTGCCCTGAGCGAAACGCTCCGGCTGTATCCAGCTGTTCCTGCAGTAATAATAAAAGCTATTCATTAGTCGAAATCTAGAAATACGTAAATTCTATTACATGCTTATAATCATTATCCCCGATGTACCAGGATGGGAAGATGTGTTTTTCAGACGACACATTCCCGGATGGATTCAGCGTCAAGAAAGGGAATTTGGTGGCGTACGTACCGTACTCCATGGGGAGGATGAAATCGCTGTGGGGTGAGGATGCAGAGGAGTTTCGCCCTGAGAGATGGCTGGATGAGAATGGGATCTTCCGGAACGAAAGCCCGTTCAAATTCGCCGCCTTTCAGGCACGGAGGATTTCATTGCGCGCCCTGTGTAAGGAAATGGTTTGTTTTAGATAATAAGTGTCTGAATCGATAATATTGTTGCAGGCCGGGCCGAGGATCTGTCTGGGGAAAGAGTTTGCTTACCGGCAGATGAAGGTTTTCGTGGCGGTGTTGCTGTGTGCCTTCTCGTTTAGGTTAGCGGATGAGCAGAAACCGGTGAATTATCGAATGCTTCTGACTTTGCAGATCGATGGAGGCCTCCATCTTCGTGCTGTATCAAGAAAAAAAGCATTGGAATAGAGTATGAAAAGCTTCCCTACTTTTATTATCATGTAATAGTTTGCTTGCATATTACTATGAAATAATATGATTTTTAGGTGTACTAATGACATGTGAGATATTCATTTTCCCTTTACTCTTGTTTACAAAAAAATTGCATTGTTTACTTTTAACAAAAAATTCTTTCACATTTCTTAATAGTATATTTTAACATTACACTTATTTACAAATATGCCACAATTATTTTCAGTCAATTTATCTCAAATTTCACTCACCTCATTAATTCACTCGTATATTTTTTAAAAAACTTTTACTTTATATCACAATCAATGTCATTGGTGTTTATGCCACTTTACTTGGATAGACTAAGAAATAAAAATATTTTAATGTAAAAGGAAAATGGAATAGGTAAGAAGTAAAGTGGAGCAGTAAAAAGTAAAGTGGATGTATTATAAAATATTTATTAAAAATATTTAAAAAAATTGTGTGATAAGTAGAAAAAATAATAGCAAACTATTATTTTGTTAAAGTGCGAGTAATAAGATTATGAATGAATAAATTTTTTTTCTATAAATGAATTGTGCATAAATTACAAGGGACAGCAAAAAACAAAAGCTAACATATTATAATGGAATGAGGGAGGAAGTATTATATATCGTGTGTTAAGATATTTTAGATAATCGATTTTATATTTACGAGTTTGTTTTGTATTGTCTATATATAAATCCCGTATTGACAACATAAAATATAGATCGATAGCACATAAGATATAAAAATGAACAGACAGTAACAACCTACGCTTCACATCTTGTATTAATTTAAAATATGTATCGGCTTCACATCTTGTATTAATTTAAAATATGTATCGGCGCGGTCCATATTTCATATCCTGTCTAAAAAAGTGTTGATTAATCCCTAAACCCTAGCCCTTAATCAGCACCCTAAATATTATCCATCATGCAGAACTTTTTTTTTGCCTAGACATTTTCATCAAGAGTATTGACAACCAACAAAACACAAATGCATTTGTATATTTTAGGAAAACAAAAACAAACATGGCCTAAACCTTGACTAGCCATTTTAGTAATAAATAAACATGGCATTCAATATGCTCAAGATAATGTATTGTCAATGAATGTGACAAGTCAAAGGAACCAAATTGTGTACATTGAATAGCCTTTTATTTTTCCCATACTTTGAGCTGATCAAAACCAAAAGGGACAATAACTTCAACCCTCAATCAATCCCAACAATATCCTGTCATGTATTTAATAATGCTAAATAAATAAATAAATAAATGCACGGAATATAGATAAGCAAACCATTACACTGATCTACCTCTCCAACAAGAATTTGGCATATATGAACATGCTTTCAATTCATTCTTTCTTCTTCCCCACAAAAATGTGTTAAACTTGTACCATAGTTTTTCAGTATGTGTGGTCTTAAGTGTAAAAAAAAAAAAAAAAAACAAAAAAACAACCCATTAAAAATTACTAACAATTACTTCATTCGTCCTAATTTAAAGTATTTTTTTTTACTATTTTCGTCCGTCCAATTTCAAAGTATCATTTTTCTATATTAAAAAAAATAATCATAGACTAATACCAAAATATTCTTAACTTTTAGTTAAATTACAAACATACCATTACATATACAATTACTTTTACACACTTTTACTAACCAATACAATAATATTATTTATTAATCTACTACAAAACCCCAAAAGACCTCTCGTTGAATTGGTATTGAGGAAGTACTATTCAAGAAAAAAGCTTCTAGAGAATGGAGTAAAAAACTAAAACCTCCCTCCCCCCCTCCCCCCAACCCAACCCAACCCAACCCAACTGCAAATCTCTCACCAATCAACAGCCTGCAAATGGTGCGTCTGTGTATGTGCCTTGTGTATTTATGTATGTATAAGTGTTAAGCCTATATTCATAACACCAACACACACATTTATGGCATGGATCAGTATTGCACAGAGCCAACACACACACCAAGTGGAGAATTCTTACATACATTACATCCATTATTGCCCTTTCTGCACCCCTTAAATTCCAATGTTGCTAAACCCCAGTCTCCCACAAACAAGTACACAAATAATAATCCCATCTTTTCTAACTCATGTCTAAAAGCAACAGCACAGCCATTTCCCACAGGCTTTTCTTAGCCCAAATGAGTTCTCTGAGAGAACTCATGGAGATCTCAATTCTTGCTTTCTTACTCTGTTTGCAAGCTTTGTTTCTCCTGCAACAATGGGATCCCGTCTCCCATTTCTTGGCTGCCTTGTGTTTCCTTGTTTTAGCCATTGCCAGACACTACAGTTCAACCCCTTCACCAGTTTATCTCCTTGACTTCTCCTGCTTAAAGCCCCCAAGCTTCTGCAGGGTACCCATGGCAACCTACCTAGAACATGCCCATATGTTCGATTTCTTGGACAAAGAAAGTGTGGCCTTTGTGGCTAAAATCCTCACACAATCTGGTCAAGGTGAACATACCTATCTCCCACCTTCTTTACACTACATCCCACCAAAATCAACCCAACAAGAAGCCATCAAAGAAGTCCACATGGTCCTTTCCCCTGTCTTAGAAGATCTCCTGTCCAAAACCAAGATGTCCCCAACCGACATAGACATTCTCATAGTCAACTGCAGTGGGTTTTGCCCAGCCCCTTCACTCTCATCCATCATTGTCAACAAGTACTCCATGAGACAAGACATCAAAAGCTTCACCCTCAGTGGGATGGGGTGCAGTGCTAGTGCCGTGGCTATTGACATGGCTTATAACATTCTCAAAACACACAAGAATTCAAATGCCTTGATTCTCAGCACTGAAATCCTCTCCACGGGATGGTACCCTGGGAAAGAACACCCCATGATTGTCCTCAACTGCCTCTTCAGGATGGGGGCTGCTGCAATTCTTGTTTCTAACAGAAAGGAAGCAAAGAACAGTGCCAAATATAAGCTCCTACACACACTTAGGACACAAAGAGCCTTTGATGACAAAGGATACCACTCAGCTTTTAGGGAAGAAGATTCTGTTGGACTCACTGGTGTCACAATCAGGAGAGACTTATTGCAGGTCATATAAAATCACATCCTTACAAGTTATCATCAAAACTAATCTTGTCAATAAACTAGGAATTATCTTATAGAACACTACCAGGCAAGTCAGTAGTCAGATCTATCTTTCCCTGATTTACTGTGGTGAAAATTAGTAGTTGTTCCTTCAGTCGTTAATTTAGTTCTTAGTATCTCTCAATCGTTTTCAATTCAAAATTAGGGTTAGGTCACCAATGGCTAATATACCAAGCAATCAAAACCTTCCTTATCTGCGACAGAAGAACATAAATTGACCCTACCACTAGGCAGATCAGATTTATCTTTCCCTGACTTACTGTGGTGAAAATTAGTAGTTGTTTCAGTCAATAATTTAGTTCTTAGTATCGCTCTCAATTGTTTCAATTCAAAATTAGGGTTAGATCATCAATGGCGAATATACCAAGCAATCAAAACCTTCCTTATCTGGTCAAAAGAACATAAACTGAACAATGGAAAAAAAAAAGGATAATAATACCTCATGGACGCTGAAACGGCGCCGTTTCGTGTGCAGGTGGCCGGAGAAACTCTCCGATCAAACATCACAATCCTCGGACTGAAGATCCTCCCGTACACGGAAATGATGATGTACGCGTTCTCCATCATGAAGAAGAAGTACTGGGAGAAATCAACAGAAATATACACCCCCAATTTCAAGCGAGCGGTGCAGCACTTCTGCCTGCCGGCTTCCGGCAAGCCGGTGATTCGCGAAATCGGAAAAGGACTGAAGCTCGCGGAGAAGGACATGGAGCCGGCGTTGATGACGCTCCACAGATTCGGAAATCAATCGTCGTCCTCCCTCTGGTACGAGCTCGGGTACATCGAAGCCAAGGAGAGAGTGAAGGTCGGTGATCGGGTGTGGCAGCTGGGCATGGGGAGCGGGCCCAAGTGCAGTAGCTTGGTGTGGGAGTGCATTCATGCCACTGTGGGGGAGGCGAGGGCGGGGCCATGGGCGGATTGCATTCAGAAGTACCCTGTGGGGTCTGTTGATTAGAGAGCTCTGTTGTGTTCTTCGATTTGGGGGTTAGGGTTTTTCCCAATTTCTAAATTCTCCATTGCTGAATCTTCTTTCTAATTCTAATGTTCTTCGGCCTGAAAATACTACACGATGTACCCAAGGATTGTTATTGTTATTATTTATGGATAAAATCAATCTGCTATACAAACTTACATTTGTTCTTTCTGCGTAATTGCCTGTAGTTTCGATTTCCGAAGCGGCGGCAACCGCCAAACTCTAGCACCACCACCGTCGTACCCGCCGGTGATGGCGATGGAATGTCGCCGGGGTGGGTTTTTTTTCGTTTTAGCGCTTCGATAATTTCTTTAAGCTTAATTAATTGGGATAATTAATTTTTGTTTAATACTTCCACAATCTATTTTTTAATGTCATATTTTTTTAAACAATCACAATTTTTATTATAAAATAATAAATTTATCTTTAATTTTGTGTAAAAAATAAAAGAATAAATAAAATAAAAATAAAAAAATAAATTATATATATAAAAATAAAAAAAGACAATAACGTTAGTCCGTAGAAGGATATTAAATATATTCTTTTTAATGTAAAACATTTCATAGAATTCTTTATTGAAAAATTGGGCGCGGATGACTCAGAACTTCTTTAAAGCTTTTTAAAAATAATAAAAATATTAAATATTTGATATAATATTTTAAAAAATATATATACTTTCTCCTTCATTATTGTTTATTTTTGTCTATTCTAAAATAATGGTAAAATTTAATTTTGTAATATGTGAGTACATGTTACTCACTCCATTCCAATTCCAAATACTATTTTTAATATTTTTATATGTTCCATTTAAAAAATATCTTTCATGTTTTAGTAAAAATAATTATATACTAATATCAAAATATATATTTTTTCTTAATTTACAAATACAGTATTACACATATAATTATTTTACACATAAAATCAAAGTATAAATGTATCAACCACTAATTAATAAAATATTCTTTCTATTCGCCTCAAATGGTCACATTTATTTTTTTTGTCATTTTATTTAATATTAAAAATATCCTTATATTTGTATAATATTTTTTTACAAATGTCCTTCTATTAGTACTATAGGACACTAATGAAAGTTTTTTTACATTTTTTTTTAATTTATATTACATTTTGATATAATAATTAATATTCAAAGATCAACACGCAAAAAAGATCCTTAGAATTGGACGAAGGTTGTATTACTATTATTTGTTAATCTAATACTACTATAAAAGTTCAAATGATACGATCAAAATGAATGAATAAAGTATTAATTTAACAATTTTAATGTATAATGACAATGTGATAATAGATATTGAGAGAAATTTAACGTTGTTTTAGTTTTTAAAATTACTACTCATTTGGCCCCATAAATAGATATTTATTTGTTTTTTTGCAAATAATTTTAGAAATATTAATATTATATTGGGATTTAGTAGGAATAAAGTAGAAATGACTAAAATAACCTTATTAGTATGGTGTGATATAAAAGTAATGACATTTGTGTAATATATTGCAAATTGTAAGGGTATTCGTAATGTTAGGTAGATAATACAGTTACTAAAAAAAATAAATATTTTGTTATGGAACATATTAAAATGGAAAAATGGATACTTTATTATGGAATGGGGGAGTATTATTTTTTAAAAAATATTAATAATATATCATAATATATATTTATTATAAGTGAAAAGAATCTATCAAATTATTTATTTATTAAAATAGATTCTATAACATATAATTTTTTTTTTATAAATATCAACTAAAATTCAATAAAATTTATAAATTTTTAAAGTCTATAAATAATTGAATACCTGAAAATTAAAAATTTTTAAAACTCTGAATCTAATACTTTCAAATTTTTCGAATTTTAAAAAACTCTTAAAAATTTAAATTGAATACATTCAAATTAAAAAAATTTAATAAAAAATCCTATAGAATCTTAATTGAATATATTCCTTTAAATTCTAAATAATCGGAATTTATTTGATTTTGATTTGAATAAGAGTGTTTTAGTTCTAATTTAAATAATATTTTAATAAAAAAAATTTATTAAAGAAAAAGCAAATTTTAAAGAAGTAGTATAATTAACAGTGCTGAGTGAAAGAAATCAACAACATAATGTATCAATATATTAATTATGCTAATTAATTATAAGCTGTGTTGTATTTAATTTATGACGTCATGTATTAAATAACAACATGCTAGCGGTATGAATACACTACTTCTGCTTAATTAATTATAAATTATGTTGTATTTAATTATAACAACAACAAAAATAAAATAAAATAAAATAAAATAAAATAAATCTTATATACTTTTAAATTTATATCATTCACAATTTTATCTGCTTACAAAAATGGTATAATTATTTCCCCAATTAATTTATTGAAAGAAATTCACTCTGTATTCCCAACACAATTTTTCAATTACGATTTCTTAAAAATAATACTCTTTTTGTCCGTCTGTAAGGTTACAGTTATGTTTGAGTCATTGTATCTAATATTAAAAATATCTCTATTTTATATAATTTTTTTACAAATATATTTTTTAACATTAAACATATTTTTATATTTGTATAATTTTTTTTGTACAAATATTTTTTTATTAGTATTATAAGACACTAATAAAAATATTTTTGCAATTTTTTAATTTGTATTACAATTTAATATAATAATTAATATTAAAAAATTATAAAAAAAAATAAATTAAACTATTAAAACCGAACTGAACTTAGCTGAAGTAGACAATACAATTTTCTTTTACAAAAAGAAAAAAAAAATCAAATATTCATTAAAAAATCAAATATTAACTTTAAAATAAACATATTTTATATTTTTAACATAATTTTTCGTATCAAATCAATTTATCTAAAATAACTGTATGAACAGATTATTTTACTTTTCCTCACGTATATATTTATGATTTCTTGTTTCCTCTATCCTTTACGCGCCACGACTATGGAATGATCTCAGCCGTTGACTGTAGCAATGATCGGCGAACAAGATAAGATCTGGGCGGTCAATTCACGGACGGCTGAAGATGTCGACGCTCATAGCCGTACGAGAGCCTTCGCTCTCTGGAAACGACGGCGACTATTCCCCCGCCAAGGAGAAAGCCTCCACCCGCGCCGCCGTCTACGGCGTCCGATTGCCTCTTCTTCACCGCCGTCTCCGGCTGTTGGTTGGCGGCGCAAAGTACAAACTCCTCCTGCTTCTCTGTTTCCTGACTTCCATCTATGTGCTCAGCTCCAGGACCTCATCGTTTGTGGGATGGAATCCTGATTATCCTTCTTCGGTATCTGCGTCGTCTAGGTTTGGCTTCGTGTGCTCCTTTTAATGGCGTATTGATCGGTTTTTGAGTGGATCTATGATTTGATCTGATTTAGAATTACTTTTTTGAAGCATTAATTGATGGATTGGATTAGGTTATTTAGTAATGGCTGATTGTTTGGGAATTCCAGTTAGTGTGTGATCTAGCTTTGATGGATGTGAAAACCGTTAAAGCAATTAAGGTAATTTTGGATCTCAATTGGCGTAATTGGAATCAAATGCGAACTTCTGAGTTAGTTGACCTAGATCAGGGAAGATCTTCATTGTTATCCCCAGTTTTGGAACTTGAAATTCTGTATTTACTTTCTAAATTTGTGTGTGTTTGTTTCATTTTCTGATAATTGTGCTTATTTTGCATTTTGTATGTAGTGTTCTTAGGATTTATGCCAACATTCAATAATGTTAAAATATATTTTAAATATATATATATGTATATTATATCTATGGTATTTCTTTCTATTAAGAAATTTATAAATTCTTAATTCATAGTTGAAATAAACAATTTCAATTTTATATTTTAATATGTTATGCGATGATCCAGAATACATTGTCACAGCTGGCAAATTCAAGTTGATTCGATCCTACCTTGAATTTGATGAAGAGTGCTAAAATCCTCTCTTCGTAATACATGTTTTTATTTTGGGTTGTCTGGTTACAAAGAAACAATTTATACAGCAAAAAAACAAAGGCAAAATTGTCTTTACACTCCTTCTAACTGTCTGCGACAATTGGAATGTATACTTATTACCGAACCGGAGGGAGTATTATATTTATAGCATTTGATTTATTTAATAGATTTATAGAATTCTTTATTTATTTAGATGATTTGTATACCATTGTACATATGCACTAATTTTTGCTATTGAAATAGATAATTTCAGTTTTATATAAAATCAGATCATTTTTATATGTGATTTAACATATTTACACTTTAGTTTAGTAATTTTTGTTGTTCATCAAATTCTTGTACATCATTCAACAATTTCTATTTACGACTTGAGGTGTTTCGTGCTAAAGACAATGCTTATTTAACCAAACAGAATTGGAATTTTCATTCTCCATGTTCGATGATGTGCAGAGGTGGATACACAGTTCTTATCAACACTTGGAAGAGAAATTCTCTGCTTAAGCAATCTGTGGCTCACTATGCATCCTGCCGAGGGACTGATGCCATACACATTGTTTGGAGTGAAACTAATCCACCTTCCGAAAATCTGAGGGATTATCTGAGGAAGACGGTAATAAAGAAGTCACAATCCGCCCACAAGCCAAACTTTAGGTTTGACATAAACAAGGAAGATAATCTCAACAATAGGTTCAAGCCAATCGAGGACCTCCGTGCAGATGCTATATTCTCAGTGGATGACGATGTGATTGTTCCTTGTGGGACGCTCGATTTTGCATTTTCTGTATGGCAAACTGCTCCACGTGCGATGGTTGGATTTGTTCCTCGTATGCATTGGCTTGCTGAAGAGGTTTGTTGATTTGCATATTTAATTGCGCAGTTGATTTAGCATTAGTTGTTATCTTCTTTTGTTGCTTTGATCCTTCCCTTTGATGAAAGTAGTATTTCGTATTTTCTCGTAGTTAGTTTCATCGGCTAATAGTTTTTAAATTTGGTCACCTGAGTCGATGCTTTTTCTAATCTTTAGATGTTTCATTTTGAATACGGTTGGTTCTTTCGGGTGTGTTTGTTTGTGGTTTTAGTTTTTGAGTTTGGATTTTTGAACAGTAAAAAGTTAAATTTGAATAGTTATTTGATGTGATATAAATAGAGGTTGATGTGATGTTTTGAATGTAAAATAAATTTATAGTATAGTATAATAAAAGAAAAGTAATTGTTTGATGTGATATTTTTGAAGGAAAAAAATAGTCTGAATAGTAAAAAGTTGTGGGAAGACCCACAAAAGAACACAACCTTCATTTTTTTTTAACAAGAAATTGGTTGTGTAGAAAAATGGTGGTGTTCGTTACACGTATGGAGGATGGTGGTCTGTTTGGTGGACGGGAACTTACAGTATGATCCTTTCGAAAGCGGCATTCTTTCATAAAAGATATTTGGAGTTATACACTAACAAGATGCCGGCATCGATTCATGATTATGTTAGGAGAGAAAGGTAATGACATTAGGTTTGATTGAGTACATCCTTTATTTTCCGTAATTGTAATATTTCTCAATTAGTCACAATCCCTATTCTCTTACAGAAACTGTGAAGACATCGCAATGTCTCTCCTCGTTGCAAACGCCACCGGGGCTCCTCCTATATGGATCAAAGGTACTAATTCTATCAGCTAATCCTCATATGAATTGTTTTCTTTAATAGTTTGTGTTCTTCGGGAATTACAAATGATTGAATACTGAAGAAAGAAAATAATTATCAAATGAACAAAGTCGAAATGTTCATCAAACATATGAGATGATGAATTTAGTCGGGAAAACACTATCCACACCTGACTCACTCTGAAGTCTAATAATCCATCTGTCCACTTAATAGATTTACATTTTATTTTTAGGCGAAGATTAAGAAATAGCAATATTTAAATGGATTACTTTTTGTGCCTAAAGACTGTTTTTGCCTTTAAGCTTTAATTTGATAGAATAATATTGATATAAATAAGAAAAGAAAAATACTCCCTCCAACCCTTAAAAAGTATCTAAATACTTTTTGTGGGGAGTTTTATGTATATTAGTATTATATTGGTATGTACTATGATAAATTTTAAAATAACAAAAAATAACCTTATTAATGTTGTATGAAAAATACTCCCTCCGACCCTTAAAAGTATTTAAATGACATTTCTGTAATATATTATAAGTTATATAGGTAATTTTAATGTTAGGTATATAGTACAATTACCAAAATAAAAAAATTGAATAGTTTGTTAAGGGATGGAGGGATTATATACTTTGTATTTGAACGAATGAAAAATGAAAAAATGTATACCTTATGAGTTGACTGATTGAATATATCGATCCATGACCATGACTAGGAAGTTTTAAAGTTTCTTACCTTAAATTTTCAGGACAAATACGTGAGATAGGTTTATCCGGGATAAGCAGTCTGAAGGGACACAACGACAAGAGGAACACATGTCTCAACGATTTCGTTTCTTTGTACGGCGGGACAATGCCGCTAGTATCAACCAACACGAAAGCAGTCGATGCAAAACGTGAATGGTTCTGGTAATTTTCCGGCCGAGGTCATCCGCGACGCGGCGTGCCGGGTACCCTTCTTGGAACTAAACTTTGATGCTTTTAAGTTTGTGCCATTATATGTTACTTGGTTTAGCATTGCATACAAATTCTAACATCCATTGTTGTTTTATTATTTGTTGGATTTAGTTAGAAACTTTCATTAAGCATTTTCAATATGTAGTATATGTATATGTATTTTGTATAGATATACACATACTTTATGTGTAGTTTTGGCCAATCCCATTTAGGGATCTTGAATTTTGCTCGTGTTAACAAGTGTTTGATTTAATGTTTTGAATCGAAAAATATTTTCGAATGTAAAATTAAAGAGTGCAACAAGTATTTAATTTAATAGATTTAAAAAATTAAAAAGATTAGTGATATGAAATTAAAATATGAGCTTATTTGGAAAATGAGTTTTGCATGGGAGGTGAAATCTTGTCTTTTGTTTTATTTCTTCAAAATATAGTGCTTTTGAAATGTATGCTAATTTGAATTTGAAGTATTTTGGGAAATATAAGTGAGTTAATAAAAGGAGAAAAACATATTTTATAAATTGAGTATATAAATAGTTGTGATATTTTTGTAATTTTTTTTTAATAAACAAAAATAAAAATATGCATAGATTTAATGGAAAAAAAAAAAATACTGTATTCCTCAACCCTACAATTGATGAAATATAAATATATGTATCAAATAATTTGAACAAATAAGTAAAAATAACAATGAATATGACTTAAAATTAAGTATTACTATTAAGTTAAAGAGGTAGTTCTATGTATTTCTATTTTATTAGATTATTATTAAATGTAAATAGATAAATATTATTTATTTGTTAGGTTTTAAATTTGATTTTACTATTTCAACTTTTTATATCACATCAAATAACTATTTCTATTCAAAATTTTACTATTCAAAATCAAAATTCAAAACTAAAACCTCGTAAGTAAAGAGAGTTTGTTTCATTTGTTTATATATTTTATATTTTGCTCTATTTTAAGTGAAACAATTATTAAATTTAATATTTTATGTAAAAGTATTTATTAAATATCATTAAAAAATTAAATAATATAAAAAAACCACTTATATAATTATATTTTTAAAATAAAAAAGAAGACCTAGTTGAAAAAAGAGTTTTAAAGGTATAATGGTATCTTATAATTACTTCAATAAATAAATAAATAAATAGATACATAATTAAAACTTTATTCTTTTTGCAATTATTAATCTTTTCTGAAGCTTGTTTGTTAAGGTATGTTCATCACTTTTTTTTTTTTTCCTTTTTATTATTATTATTATTATTATTATTATTATTATTATTATTATTATTTTTACAACACTGGCTTTTATTTTTTACTTTATTTATTCTTCCCTTTTACTTGTTCAAACTTTGAACAATTATAGTTGGAAAGCCATGCAATATTTATGATGTACTATTTTCTACTGTTTGAATTATTTTGGGTGTTTGGATATAATAATAATAATAATAATAATAATAATAGATTAATGTAATAAAACAAATTTATAATAATAAGAATAATAGATTAATGTATTCTTAATAAAAGAAATTTTTGTTTATTTTAGCTTTGTGTTTGAGATTTTAGTTTGATTAGCAGTGTCATGTGTTACTTTGTAAAGAAAAGAAATACTCCATCCGCCCAAAATTTTTTAATTTCTTTGGTAGTAAATTAAAGAAGATACTCATATGTATCCTAAGCAAATATTCATTTGTTTTATACGCGTAATTTTAAAAATATTAATATTATATTAAGATACAGTAGAAATAAAATAAAAATGATTAAAATAATTTATATTAGTATGTATAATATAAAGATGGTGATATTTGTGTAATATATTGTAAGTTGTAAAGGTATTTGTAATGTTAGTAGACAGTAGAGTTACTAAAAAACGGAAATAGATACTTTATTATAAGACAGAATGAAAAAATAGATACTTTATTATAGGACGAATTAAAATAAAAAAATGAATACTTTGTTATGAGACGAAGGGAGTAATATTTTACTAGTTTATGAAAGAGTATAAAATAATTTTTAATTTTTTTGCTCTTGCAAATACAAAAGAAACAAAAGCTTTTATGAAAATTAGAGGTACGTTGATATCTACATATACATTAATTTTATTGTAATAGAAAAATAATATTACTTTCGTCCGACTCTAAGAATCTTATTTACTTTTTGTATGTTAATATTTGAATATTAATTATTATACCAAAATATAGTACAAATTAAGAAAAAATTGAAAAATCCTTCTAATAATATAAGAAATATTATACAAATATAATAATATTTTTACTTATTAACTAAAATATGTAAGAAATTTGATATTTTACTCTTTGACTTTATTTTTAAAATAATTATGTATAATAATATACTTATAATTTAAATTTAAATTAAATATATTTTAATATTAACATATAATTTTTATTTTTTTAAAAAAAATAAAAAATAGATACACGAGAGACAAGTATATATAGATACATATTATATATAATTATACATACAAAAGTTGTCTCTATCACCATCCACTAGTCTCCACCCACCACCGACTCTTCTCATCTGCTCCCCTTCTTCTACTTGTTACTGTTCCCCGTGGTCTCCAAAATTCCCATAATGCCCTCCCGCCGGCTCCTCTCGCCGCCGTCGCCACACCACCACCAAACCAATCGCCTTATTCTGCCTCTCGTCGGAGGACTATCCGCTGCAATTTCATTCATCATCATCATAATCATACTCGCCGTCATTTACCTCCGTCGAAACCGCCGGAAACGGACTGCACCGTCGGCGTCCGACACCGACTCGAGGAAACCTCCGTATCGAGTCTCCTACTCCGTCCTCCGCCGGGCGACCTCGAATTTCTCGCCGTCTCTGCGCCTCGGACAGGGCGGCTTCGGCTGCGTCTACCGCGGCGAGCTGAAATCCGGCAACCGATTTTCCTACCTTCCGATCTTCACCGCCGCGCAGTTCGCCGTCAAGCTTTTGGATTCTGGATCGTTGCAAGGCGAGCGCGAATTCCAGAACGAACTCCTCTTCGCGTCGAAGATTGATTGTAAGTACATTGTTTCCGTGCTAGGGTTTTCAATTTCATCGAACCCTAACAAACGTCGGATGCTTTTAGTTTACGAATTAATGGAAAACGGTAGCTTACAGGATTGCTTGTTCCACGAAAACATTGTAGAATTGAGGAGTTGGAATAAGCGATTTTCGATTGCTCTTAATATCGCCAGAGGATTGGAGTATCTGCATCACTACTGTGATCCTCCGATCATCCATGGCGATATTAAGCCGAGCAACATCTTGTTGGATGGGAACTTCAGTGCTAAACTTGGGGATTTCGGATTGGCTAGGTTTAAAATTGAGGATCTGAAGAAGGAAGGATTAATGGAGGATATTGGATCAGTGATTGAAACAGAGAGTGTGTTAACAACTAGTTGTTTCGATGAAGCTGTCTCTGTTAGTGTTGATGTTGATATTTCCGATTCGCCGGAGACTCGAACTGAGGCTTCGCCATTGTCTCCGGAGACACCATCTCCGGCGGCATTGCCGATTACAGTGGCTGCAATGATTTCAATGCCTTCGCCGCGTGATCGGTTGGATAACGGGAGCGTCTCCGAGGGAAATGCCGATGATTTGTGCGTCGATGGCGGCGGAGAATCAAAGAACAATGGGAAGAAGACGACGAAGAAGAGGAAAGATTACGTGATGGAATGGCTCGGAAACGAGATCAAGAACGAGCGACCGACGATCGGATCATCGTTACAGTCGCAAATAATCTCCGGGAAAGACGAAAAGCGAAGGAAGAAACGACGGCAATCGGATTGGTGGATGTCGATGGACGACGACAATGGCGAGCTTGAACAACGCAAGAAAAAGAAGTCGATGACGAAAAAGAAAACAAAATCGAAAGAAATCCAAGGATCGATAACCGACGACAACGAGAAAACGTGGCGGTCGAGGGACAACGCGTTATTCTCTGACGACGGCGACGGGAAGACAAAACAGTCCCGAAGCCGCGGCAGCATGGAGTGGTGGTTTGACGGGTTTAGCGGCGAGCTGTGGCGGGCGTGGAAGAGCAGCCATGACGGGAACCCGATTTCCGGCGAGATTCCGAGGAGCGGCAGCACGCCGAGCACGAGAGGCACCGTATGCTACATCGCCCCCGAGCACTGCAGCAGCGGCGATGCATCGGAGAAATGCGACGTCTACAGCTTTGGGGTGGTGCTGTTGGTGCTCGTTGCGCGGCGGAGGCCGCTGCAGGTGACGGGTTCTCCGATGGTGGAGTTCCGGCGGGCTAATTTGTTGGCGTGGGCCCGGAATCTTGCCCGGGCCGGGAAGCTCGACGGGCTGATCGATCCGGGGGTCGAGTGTTTGGAGAAGGAGCAAGCCATGGTGTGCATCACCGTGGCATTGCTCTGTTTGCAGAAATCGCCGTCGCGGCGTCCGGCGATGAAGGAGGTCGTCCAGATGCTGACCGGAGACTTGCCGCTGCCGGAGCTCCCGGTGGAGCTGTCGCCGGCGGCGAGGTTTCCGGTTAGGACTCAGAAGAGGGTGAAATGAGTAGCCTTGATTTGGGATGAAAAAATTAAGGTTTGGTGTGGTCATATATTTATGTGTATATGAAATGTTGTTACACTTATATGGTTTATTATGTAGTAGTGTTTTAGATCATGTGAAATTGAAGATGTGACTAATGGGAGGAGGATAATGCAAATTAAATTATTAATTTTTATTGGTTTGGAATATGTAAGAAATCTGTTTTAATTTAATACTGTGAATATAAATATTATAGATGTAAAAATCATTTTTTGTCTAATTCTATATCACAAAAATCAATTTTAGTCCCATTAATTAATTAATTAATATTTATTTTTATTATTATTATTTTTTTATCAATTTTTATTATTATTATTTTTTTATCGGTTCATTCAAACAAAAAATTATCAATTTAAGTTAGTTCCATGGTACCTAACGAGACTAAACACGGCCATATTGGACCATGTTCACGACTTCGTTTTGAATATAATTAAATTCTAAGTTATATTCTGATCATTTTCATTTTTTTAATTCATATTTTTTGATATATAAATTTATATTTTAACAAAAATATTTTTTATAATTATTTAGAAATATAATAAATATTATATTTTAAAACATAATTCCAAAAAAACTATAAAAACAATAAATTAGTATATATATATTTTTGAATAAGTGTATTATCTACAGTAATATATGTGCTGCAGCATGGTGCTGAAATTAGCATCGGAACCACCCCCAATCAACATAATACTATTAAACCTCTCTGCCTATATACTCCTATAGTTCTTACTGCCAAAATTATACCATTTTGTTTGGGTAGAATATTTTAATATAAAAATAAAATAAAGACATTAAAAAATGTTATTTAAAAAGATAATAGTAAAATAAAAATAAATAAAACTGTAAATAAATCACTTTTTCTAATTATAAATGAATTATGCATCAATTTTTTTTAAAAAAAAGAAAAATAAAAAAAGGTAATTCGCCAACGAAGGAAATATATCTATATATATATATATAACATGGAAAATGCATACGAACCGTTGAAATGGCATCAACAGAAGGCGAACCAAGAAGATCAGTTATGTGCTCCAATTGCCTATTGGTATCCTCTACATACTTTCCCATACGAGCATTTCTGCAAAAATTTACAAAAACTGAAAAGTAGATCAGCAAGCTGTGAAGTCTAAATTGTTCAATAAGGGATGATGGCTGGTGATATGGGGTGAACCCATAATCGTGATGTCATAAGTTTAAACTTCCGACGTCTACAGGTCTTGTAAGCCTAGTTTGTACACCCGAAAAGTAATGACCACGGATTCCAAATCATAAAAAAATATATGAAACTTACTTTGGGAAACATAACAGTCTTCAACTTAACTTACAGTCTGCATTTGCAAGGATGTCTCTGGGCTTCGAATCCCTGTGCAATACATTCGCTACAAATAGAAATATCAGGAAAACATTAGCTGACAAAATTAAAAAAAGAAAGACACTATAGGAACTATAAGCTGAAGAACCAACTACCAGAGTGTATGTATTTAATGCCCGGAGCAACTGATACAGAAAAAACTAACGATGTCCACGAGTGAGATTGTCGTTTGCCTCACCATACTCCGTGAAGAAATCCCTGAAAGGCATATAATCCGGCATAACAATATATATATATACATCAGTAATTTCTCTTCAAGCAAAGATGGGGAAGTGTATAAATTTGGGAAAGAACTTAACAAAGATGGGGACTAATGTTAGGACTCGGAAGTTTGGTGGAGGAGAGGTTACTGTTACTAATTAAGTCGAACACGAAAGGCAAACTAGAGAATATAGTATAGAAAGAATCATCATTTTCAATTTCAAGCAAAGCAAAGCCGAAACAAGACATGTAAATCATCATTTTCGCCACCCTTCTTCCTAGCCAAGCTTCAGGCACACCGATTTTTGTGGCCACGCACAGTTGCAAGAGCACAAGAACACAAATCCATCGAGACCATATGCATTTCACACACTTCTCATCCAATGATTTCTCCTCAGGCACACATCTTTCCAGTTTCCCCTCCCCAACAAATTCGATTTCAAAAATTTCATCGTTCACCCGGGAACCCATATATACTGCTTCCAATATTCTTCCAAATCCAATGCTCGCAACTTCCTATTATCAAGCCCGACACATGCATGGTGTCAAGGGGTTTTCCCATATGTCATAGTTTGGGAATGTTTCTTCTGGCAATCCAGTTCGGGTTTGGTGGGTCACAATCACGTCTTCTACAAATGTGGCCCAACCCATGTAGGGATCACCCAAAGACTTCGACATCAGACCCTTGTCTGGCTTTATGGACTTCTGCCGGTGCCCCAAGTAGCGACGATTTCCAATTATCAGCTTTGCAAAGTTCCCCCCGTGTGTCATAACAAAGACATCAGACTTCAAGCAGACCAGGAAGTCGAGAGCTGCTAAGCTTGTCACATGCTTTTTGAATTCATCCAATTCGGACTTAGTGGCTAATTCCTCCTTAGTCACCTGTATAGAAGATTAGAATATCAAACCACCGAACCAAACAGCTTTTGGCACAACTTTATCAAATACTTCCCCCGTCTACCTAACTTATGCAACTATTCATTTTTTGACTGTCAACTAAATTCGTGCATAATTTATATATAATTTATCCACATACAATTTTATTATCCCTACTTCAGCAAATAATAACTAATTTGCCACTTCTTATTCTACTTATCCCATCACATTTGTATCAATCATTTAATAAATTTTTCCTTATACCCCTGCTTCACTTTTTACCTACCCCATTTTTATATTAAAATATAATTATTTCTTAATCTTTGTGTCCAACCAAACAAACATAAATTTTGTGTACTGAGGGAGTATATCATAATAATAGACCTACAAGATTGGGGAACATGTTCCTAAGCGGTGCCATGCGATTCTGTCCGCCATAGACCTGCCCAGAAGCCACATATATCTGTGTTTCTTTGGTATAGCCCATTGCCCGGAGCATGACTGCTACCTCACCAGGCTCGAGCGGGCAGCGTCCTTCCTTCCGCTTCTGAAGAGCAAGGGCCCAAAGATGGGAACCATCCTGAAATAAAGAACCGAAGAAAGAACAGTTGTAGTAGTATTGCACATATCCTCATATTCAGCACAAAGTCTTAACCCAATAAAACAATACCTTGAAACGTCGGGGCCACTCTTTGAGTCTGTACATAGCCATAAGTGCTTTCTCCATCCTAGTTCCAACAAAATCACAGAAAGAAAGTCCCACCATACCTTTCTCAAACCTTAGATGAAGAGCCCTGATATTCGTGCGCACACATACACATATAGGACCAACGACAGTCAGGCAAATTTTTGAATGGTATCAACTTAAGAATGATTTAAGTTCATTAAAATAAACAGATTCATGCCACCTACATGAAAGGATTTGGACTAACAGTTCGGTTTCTCATCCTAGATAAGAGTAAATCTGCCATATTCTCAATTTCAGGAAGAAACTTCAAGGCATGATAGTTCACTCTACACCTTAGCCTGTTGATTTCTGGAGGGACATTATCATACCTAATGAACAAGAAAAATCAAAATAGTTAACCTAAAATATGTGTATTCTTATGTTTATGCTCCTGTCGATCCAAAAGTGAGCAGGGGGAAATGGAAGCAATAACATTGATTAAAACCCATAACTCACCCCAGCCTATCAACAAATGGCTTCAAGGACATTATTTTCTTTTCCTTGATACGAGGCAAAACATTGTCAATGTAGAACTGCGCTGGAGCATACTTTGGAATGTTTTTGACAGTTCGCCTGTGATGGATGATGATACACAATTACAAAGATATAGAAAGCAGATATTTTAAACTTATGACGAACTTTGTTATTAACAAACTGAATTAAAGATTCCCATATCTACTTGAAGTTTAAAAGAAGCGGAAAACTTTTCCAGATGTTTGGTATAACTAATTTTCAGGAATGCCAGCATTAATAGATCATTTTTACAGATTATAGGGATTAAACAAATAGTAAAGTGGAGAAAGGAAACACAGAACCTTATACTAGTGAATAACTCTGTTTTGTCTGTAAACCAATCTGGGATATCTCGCACAATTCGCACATCATATTTCAAGTAGTCGATAAAATGATCGACATCAAATATGTCTTCAAATTTCCTGCAGTCAGAAATTTGCATTACTATTTACCATTACCATAAAAGTCCTAATACTTCATATAACAATGCACATCAAATACATCCTCAAATTTCATGTTGACAGCTTTGCAGATGTCATGCTGTCAACAAATGTTAGGTCCAAATTTCCTGCAGGCAACTTTGCCTTATGGACATATAAGACGATCTCATGTGTTTGTATCTCATTGCTTACCAAAAGATAGTGTAAGTATTAAGTAAGGGAAAAAAAAAAATCTAGTTCTCAAGGATACAATCAAGAAACCAAATAATCACATGGTCAACATAAAAAATAGGGTGATGCAATAGCAAGCAAAAACCATAAAGAAGTTCTAATAAGGAAACTAAGCATAAAGAAGATATGAATGTAAATAAGACATGAAATATAACAGCATTAGTCAAGTTCACCCACGTTTGATCTTTCCATATCTGGTCTTGCTTCAGCACAGGTAAAATAAGAGTAGCATTCATGATCTTTGCCACGGCAACAGCATTGCATATCTGGAGACATAGAGATGTATAGTCTTATTCATGAACAGCTTCCAAAGCTACCACACACACCGCTCTTAAAAGCAAGGAAATTTGTCGGTTGTCCAATCAGAATTTATCACAGAGGAACAAGTTTGTAATAGCAAACCAAATCGTTACTGATATTAATTGTAACTAAGTAATCAGTAGCCAAAGTAATATCTTCCCTTGAGAAACAAAATAATTTATAAGCAGTAGCACAAATTTTCGACACACTAGGCAGTATGTCATTCCTAGTGCATGATGAAAAATGAGAATACCCAAAATGATCACATACAGCAATTCTTTGCTGGTTAAGACCCCCCTCAGCATGTATGAATACATAGCCATTTGTTTCATTTTCAGCAGGAAGATCTGCAAGGTAGCAGAAAAATTCACATATATATAATTACATATACATACATACAAAGATAAACCAAATATAGGCACATTCATACATCTTAGATTCACTAGCATATTTGCTGCTATGTCGAAATATTTATTAACCGGAGAACTGAGTATATACTAAACTACTGTGTTGTGGTTATCTAGCTTACTCTTCTTACAACCATAATAGTTACTTGACTGCACTGCATTCACCTGAAAACTAAAGGAAACGATATAACTTCTGGTCTTGACGTGCAGAAGGGAGTACATAATATGGTTTCTTAAATACACAAAAGTTATATAGATTTCCCTCCCTATCCCTTTAGCTAATGTTGGAATAGTTTTGCAAATTTCACTGTCTGCTCTGGGTTAAAAAGACAAGAAAGTGAAAGAAACAACGTTCCACACATAATCCTTCTAATTCTTTCCAAATCCTTCATTTCTTTGTTGCTTCAGGTTCTATTCGCTCTGAGATTTTGTTTTTTTTTTCAATTTCCTTACTACGCAATCCCCATATAAAGATCACATTCAATTACTATTTAAACACAAAACATAAACCAAACGCACCTAAGCTTCCAAGCAAATGAAAATTAATGTAAACCCTTTTTCCTTTTATCTATTATCTCTAAATAATTCATTCAAAAGTAGCTACAGAAGGATCAGATAAACAGCCACTAGTGGAAATTTAAATTTCATAATGTCTGCATGAGATGTTAGACCTTGGGATGTTATTTCATTAACCAACTCAGAAGTTATCATCAATTCATCATATATTCCAAGTACCTGATGATATGCCTTCAGGCCGCTCGGCACAAGGTTTCCAAGATGTAGTAGCTGAATAAGGATTTTCCCATAGCGATGGAGGCTCTTTTACCTACTTGGCAGGAAACCAATGCTATTAAATATACAATCAACCTGGAAATATGGTTAAACAAAATGTAGATAATTGTTGAGCTCACATAGGGACAATGAAGTGTTATGCCTTCTTTTCTGCACAAGTATGGAGAATTCTGCAACCACATCCAAGAACAGCCAAAACAAAAATTATTAGAACTTGAAGGATAAAACATGGCGTCTGAATGCATTGCAATGAATTTTTAATTCCAGATAATCGAAATAATTCCAAATTAGATGAAATTTCATACTAAAAAATCTCGAAAACACTTGTTATAAATGAGATCGATTCAGCTTATACCTATCTATCTATCTATCTACATATATAGAGATTTATGCAAGAAACTTCAGACACATTCAAATCAACGGAAAAATGAAATCAAATAATCGCGCAATAAAGACAGCAAGGGGAATTACCAATTGGCTGACCAAAGAAGTAACGGAAATGACGACAGCAATGGCTACGGCAACGAGTATGAGAATTGAGATCTTAGATCTATGAGTGTGTGTCCTGTTTAGATCGTCGCTGGGGAAAATAGAATGTGGGAGAAAAGGCTGGAAATAAGAGCGGAAGGAGCGATCCCGAGAATAGCGATCGCGGCCATTGTCATAGGTGTCGTCGTCGTCGGTGGAAGCGTGGTAGTCGGAGGATGACAATGGAGAAGGGGCGACGGCGGAGGCAGCGGGGGAGGAAACAGAGCGGCTGCCTGTAGAGCTTGAGTGGCGGAGCTCCGCCGTGGCTCGCTTGGGGCTGTACGCCGCCAGATTGAAATTGGAGCACGATCGGGAAGGGGGCTCACAAGGAATGAAATTCCAGATACAAAATGGTCGAATACAATACAGTACAATACAATACAAGGGATAGTATTATCTTTCAGGAATTATTCCGAGGTAATAACACCACCAACAGGCTACCAGCAGAGCAGCGATTTTGGGGAAGAAGAAGAAGACAGACGAAAAGGGAGGTGAACTGTGGTAGTAATTGTGGTAAAATTGGGTTTATTCAATTTCTCTCCCGGCTATTGTCACCTTATTTATTTATTTATTTATTTTTTATTATTATTATTATTATTATTATTATTTTTGTCATTTAAGAGGAGTATAATTATTAAATTATTAATAATATATTATTAAAAATAATTTTTATTAAAATTAGATAATTAATTTATTTAATTAAAAAAAATATTTCCTCCATCCTAGAAATAAAATATTCATTTGTTTTTTATCAGTAGTTTTAGAAATATTAATATTATAGTAGGAATAAAGTATAAATAACTAAATAATTTTATTATTATTAGTACGTGTGATATAAAAAAAAATGACATTTGTGTATTTGTAATGTTAGCTAATTACTGAAAAAAGAAAATAAATACTTTGTTATGGACGGATTCAAATAGAAAAATTGATACTTTATTATGCTACAAAATGAAGTATATAAAAATTAAAAAATCTAATATAAAATTAAAATTTTATAATTCCTTTTCAAAAAATAAAGTGATATAATAAGTGATACATACGAAAATGAAAAAATAACACAGGGAGTGAAACGAAGGAAATATTATTTTTTTTTTGCACAAATCAAAGAAGATTTTTTTTGGAATTTTACTGTAGATTAAAAAATAATATTTGTTTTTGCCAATAAATATCTATTTGTTTTTTTACTAGAAATAAAGTATATATGACTAAAATAATATTATTACTATTATATGACTATAGGTGATGACATTTTTATAATATATTTTAATTTGTAATGTTAGATACACAATGATTATTAAAAAAAAATAAAATGAATACTTTGTTAAGGGACGAATGGAGTATTTCAATTTCTATTGTTCTAAAATTTCTATTTAGGAAACAAAATAGGATAATAGTTGTTCAACGTCCCAAATAATAATAATAAAAAAGATATTAGTTTGTGGATGGAGGAATGTATTTTATTAATAAGTGAAAGTATATAGAGTTTTTGATATTTTTGCATTTGAATTTATGTATAAAGTATTTGCATGTGTAATGATTTGTTTATAATTCAAATAAAAATAAAAAAAATATTTTGATATTAGTGTATGATTATTTTTTTTAAAAATAAAAAAATAAAATTTTTTAAAGAACTTACAAAACTAGTAAAAAAATACTTTAAATTGAAAAGAAAGATTTTTTTTTCTTTTAAATATAAGATAACATATTAAGATAATATATTTGATCCAATTAACAATTAAATATAAAATATTATTTTTTATATTACCAATATAGTTTTTATATTTAATATAAAAAACATTTATATATTAACACACAGAGTGAACAAACTCATAAGGGTAAATGAAGTTGTTTCAGTAAAAATTGTACAAAATACATACTATTTTCGTCCGGCTCTAAGTTGTCACATTTACTTTTTATATGTTGATATTTGAATATTAATTATTATATCAAAACATAGAACAAATCATTAGAAAATGACAAAAATACTTCTATTACTATTTTATAATATTAATAGAATGATATTTGTAAAAAAATTATACAAATATAAAAATATTTTTAATGTTAACTATAATGATGCAAAATGTAAATATAACTCTTACAAGCAGACGGAGATAGTATTTTTTAGGCAAACTCTTGTTCTATAACTTTTTAAATATTTATTGAGGCTTAATATGAGATAAATGAATAAATTTGTAATTTTAGGGATTTTATAATAAAGATTTTGAAACTCAGAATTCGGGCGTATGCATATATAAAATCGTTAAAAAAAGACATCCCATGGAATTAGAAGCGGAATTTATGGAATACCACGAGAGAATTTGACGCATTTTGAAAGTATAAGTGATTTAGTGTAATTATGTGAAATCACATGTGAGTTTCGTACAATTTTATTTATTTTTTTATTTATTGTGTAAAATTTACTTAAGAAATATCTTAAATATTTTTATTGAATAATTAACTAGTAATTCATTTTTATAATTTCTCTAAGAATTAAATGGCATTTCAATATTAACATGTGATTACTTTTATTATATTAATATAAAATAAATACTTTTAAATGAGATAGATAAATATGGTAAAAAATAAATAGTTGCTTTCTCTGTTTATTCTTTCTAAATATAGAAAGAATGAATATATCTGTATAATTTTAGAGGTTTAGAAATGAAGATTTTAAAACTTATTAACAATTTGGATGTGTTGTTCAAACACAGTTAAATAAAAACGACCAAGAGGTTAAACGCAGAGTTTACGAAATTATAAGAAAATTTAACACAATCTTGAAAATATAACAAATTTAATGCAATTTTATAAAATTACATGTAAATTTGTTAATTTTCCAAATTACTTTAGATAACTATATAGTAAAAATATGAAAAAGAAAAGCAAACAAACAAGCCCATAATAAATTTAAAAAAAAATAAAAATTTAATTTTATAACAATGAATGGTTTGTACACTATTAAAAAATGTTACTAATAAATATTTTTAACCGGAACCATTTCTAATAAATATTGTACTAATAAAAATTCCTGGAACCATTTCTAATAAATATTACTATTAAAAATATAATATATATATATATATTACCTACTCTAAAAAAATCAATAATTCAATGCAAAATATTACTCATTCCGTTCCATAGATATAGTTTTAATTGGGTTGGAAACGAAATTTAAAGAATATTGATATTATATTGGTAGTGAGTAAAAAGTATGGATAAAAGTTTTTTTTGCTTAGTGTATTAATGTAAAAAATAATGACAATTGTGTAATAAAATGAAAAAATATGGGTAATTTTACGATGATATAGTTATTTATGAAAATAAGACTATTGTTTTGTAACGGACAAAAATGATAAACAAAACTATTGTATTGAGACGGAGTGATCATTTTTTATATTACAAACTGTTGAGCACAAAAAAAAAAAAATGATGTGTAGTGTTTTCGAGAATGGGCCTATTAAATTAGGTTAAGGATTGATGTAGAGTTTAATGGGTTGTTAATGGTAGTAGGACCTTAAAAAGGGAGTCCGAATATAAGACTGATTGCCGTTAAGAAAAAGGTTTCCTCTGGAGAAAACGGAGATCGGACAAGATAAGGTTGAGTACGGAGATAGGACGTGATAAGGTCGGGCACTGAGGTCGGACGTGATCAAGTCGGGCTCGGAGGTCGGACAAGATAAGGTCGGGCACGAAGATCGGACGTGATAAGGTCGAGCATGGAGATCAGACGTGATAAGGTCGGGGGGCACTGAGGTCGGAACGTGATTAAGTCGGGCTCGGAGGTCGGACATGATAAGGTCGGGTGCACAGATCGGGCGTGATAAGGTCGGGTACGGAGGTTGGACATGATAAGGTCGGGTACAGAGATCGGATGTGATAAGGTCGGGCACGGAGATCGGATGTGATAAGGTCGGGTACGGAGATTGGACGTGATCAGGTCGGGCTCAGAGGTCGGACCTGATAAGGTCGGGCGTTAAGATCGGATGTGGTAAGGTCGGGCACGAAGATCGGACGTGATAAGGTCAGACACTAAGGTCGGACGTGATCAGGTCGGGCTCGGAGGTTGGGTGTGATAAGGTCGGGCATTGAGGTCGGATGCGATTAGGTCGGGTACGGAGATCGGACGTGATAAGGTCGGACACGGAGGGCGGACCTGAAGGTCGGGCGTTATATAGGTCGGGCAAAATGAAGTCAGGCAAGGAGAGGGTAGATGAAGAAAATAATATGCATTCAGGTCGGACGGCATATAGATCGGGCAAGATGGAGTCGGGCGAAGAGATAATTAATGCGGAGGTCAAACAAGTGGAAGACGGACAAGAAGAGAAGGAGCAGCATGTGTGTAGGTCGGGCGAAAAAGCAGTTTTTGGATGGTTGAAGGAAGTTTCAACCGATAAGCGGGTGTGAAGCCACGACTTGGTAGTAGCGGTTGACATGGGTTTTAAATAAGTCTGTTCGTGACCTAATAAACCATCTTCAATTGACATCAAATTCAAGAGAATTGTTTTTGGGGATCACCACTTTACTTTTCAGTCTTTAGTTTTTATTTCCCTAATTTATCTATGTATACTGCAGTGGTTAGGGATTCTTAATCTCAGACATTTAATTTATCAAATTCGAAGATAATTTCTATTTTCGGATTTTACTTTATATTGTTGAAAAATTGCATCAACACAAACATAATTTTTCATATTTAACGTTAAAAAATTACATTTCTAAATAAAATAAAAATGAACAAACCTGAAATAGTTAAGTTATGTTTGCATATATTTTCAAATCACTTCTAAAATTATTAACTAAGATTTATTTTCTAGAAGAAATTAACATTAAATACATATATTTATCATTAGAAATATTTGATTTACATATATATATATATATATATAGATATTTTCTTTCTTTATATGAGGTATAAAATCGATAATATAAAAATTAATATATTGAATATTGACTTTATGATAAGATAATATATATATATATTACAAATAGTATCCCAAAAAAAAATAAAATTCTTGGACAAAACAAATCAAAACTTTTACATTAAATATATATTCTGTTCATATTTTACCATTCACTCTGTGTTTTTTTATAAGTTTTATCTTATATTTTTACTATTCAATTTATTTTTTATTTTTATAAAAATATCAAATAAAATAATTATTTTTTAATATTATATTAAAAATTTATTTTATATTCAAACGTCACATTAATATATATATTTATATCATCTCAAACAACTATTCAAATTCAACTTTTTATTGTTAAAAAATTCAAATCCAAAAATCAACTATATTTGATTTATCTTCTATTATTCCCAAATTTTTTCTTAAAAAAATTAAATTAAATACCTATTTTTATTATTACATTAAAAATTAATTTATATTAAAAAAATTATATCAACTATTATTTATATAGCATTAAACAACGCTTTAAATTTAAATTTTTACTATTTAAACAAAAATTCAAAATTATAAAAACCCCAAACAAACACAAAAAAAAAAAAAAAAAAAAAAACCTAAACAAAATTATTACTCGCATAAAGACATATGCATATATAATTAGATAAATCTCAATTATGTAATCTCCACAAAATCTAGTACTACATTCGTAAATAAATAAATAAAATATTGAAAATATTTGTCACTAAGATTAATTTAATTTACCATGAATAGTTTGCTTGAAAATCACGTGCGCCTTAGTATTTAAAGATTGTTGTCAATTTATTTGTACAATTTTGGGGTAAAAAAATGGCATTTGGTAATAATTGTACTTTTAAATTAATACTTATGTCTTAATCACATTTTTTTTAAGTGATTTGATGTAATTGTGTGTGCTTTATAAAAAATAAAAATTTCCACTAGCAAATTAAAATAAAGTTAAAAATCAATTATTGAGGATTTGAGATTTTTTAGGTTGTGTTTTGAGGTTTTGCGATTATTCGGCTGTTTTGTTGTCATTTTGCCGAGTCGTACGAGAGTTATTATAAATATTTATTATGATGTAATTTTGATCGTGTATGTATTTTGAAATCTTAATATGATTATTATTTTTCTATCGAGGATATATGTAGCCAACACTTCTGTTGGTAAATCACATAATTTTGCTTGTCGATTTATTATTATTTTTATTATTGAATTCGTCACAATAGTATTTTTATGTGTTGTGATGATTGTTAGTAGGTGTTGTCTGTTTTATTTTATATAAACACTTCTTGTTAAAATATTTTGCGAAAATTCTAAAGCTTGCATTATTGATAATTAAAACAAGAGACCTATATATAGGCAATCTAAAACAGACTCGATAGACTTAAATCTAAATAACGTAATTTAATGAATATGATCAAATCTAAATCTAAATCTAACAAATCTAAAACTAAATATCGAAAATCTCTCGACACTTCCTATGTGCAAGGGCGGAACCATAGTTTAATGGAAGGGGAGCTCATTTTCTAATTTTTCTTTTGAATAAAACGGCTTATTTATTTTATACATATAAAATTATAAATACCTATTTATTATCGGATAATTATATTTTTGACTTGTTATATTTTAAAAATTATACCATGTTGGTTGAAGCTAATTCTCAGTCAGCAACATTTTTTCTTTTGATTTGTTCTAAATATTATGTAATATTTATAAAATAAAAAATAATTAAATATACATAGGGTTTGTTTGTCTAGTGTTTTAATTTGAAGAAATTTTTTAAAATGAAGTATATAAAATCCTATTGATAATATATAAAAAAATTATTTATTGTATGATGTAGTTTATATATTGTACTGTATTATATATATAGATATATATATTTATTGTGTTAAAATTAATAATATAATATATTACGTTGAATTATATGATATATTGTTAGAACATGGGCTATACAGCACTCCCTCCGTCAGTCTCTAATGGTCATATTTACATTTTGTGTCATTGTATTTAATATTAAAAATATTCTTATATTTTTATAATTTTTGTCAAAATGTCATTCTATTAGTATTATAAGACATTAATGAAAATACTTTTGCATTATTTTTTTAATTTGTACTATATTTTGATATAATAATTAATATACAAAAAATAAATAAAACCCTTATAGCCGAACAAAAATAGGATAATACATGCATGCCATCAAATATGGGCTATTTATTTATTTATTATATATGTGTATATAATAAAGTTGTTTATATAAATTATCGTTTGAGCATTATACTTCAATTAATATTGGAAAATTTATGGCTTGAGAGCCTTGTCTATAGAATTAGTTTTTTAATCATATATATAATTATAATATTAGTATATTTATAATACATTATGTATTATATTATAACTTATCATATGTTATTTTACAGTACAATATATGCTAATTGGCCCTTATAACTTATGTTAATTCGATCAAATTAGTATTTTATTGACTTAGCCTGATAAGCACATGATCTGGCCCTCTCTTTCTATATACCTCTTTCGTCTTTTAACAATCTATCTATTTTTTCATATAGATCAGTGCCATAACAAAATATTTATTTATTTATTTTTAATAATTTTAATGTATACTTAATATTACAAATATCTTTTCAATTTACAGTATATTATAGAAATATCATTACTTGATATCATATCATACTGATAAAGTTAATTTAATTTTTTTTTATTTTTATTAAATATTAATATAATACTAATATTTTTAAAATTACGTAAACAAATATACGGACAGATACGATACAGTAGAATATAATATTCCAAAACTCTCTAAACAGATGGACGGTGGGGATGCTCCTTAATTAAAACAAAAAACCTAAGATATATCTTAATAATTAAGAAGCAAATGGTGACAGTTGACGCACATTAATAATTCCAAGTTATTTTAATCTCACAAGGGCTCCATTATTTCCTTCTTCCCCAATTTAATTTATTATCAATTTCCAAATTACAGATCCATGGAAGAATCAATCCTACCTCCACAAAGCCTACCAGTTATATATCTATGCACATATATACATATATATGCAGAAAGATCTCACAGCACAGCAGAGCACCAAAACGACCAACCAAATCCCATTATATATCACAAAAACCCTCTCCCAAATCCATTTGAAAAATTAGGGATTCCGATCTCAAGATCTTCCTTTAGATTTATTTATTGAAGATAATGTTCTCTTTACAGGCCAGAGATGAGCTGGTTTTTGGAAACCCTAATTATATTAACAATAATAATAATAATAATTATAATTATAATATTTCTCCTCATCCTCATCCTCAGCCAGCTGCAGACAAGATCCTTCTTCTTCCCGATCCAGCTATCCAAATTGCTCATGGCGGTGGCGGCGGCGGCGGTGGCGCCGGTGGTGGTGCTCCAGCGAGGAAGAAAGATGTCCTGTCAGGACAAAGTAGGGTTTTGCATCGGGAAATCGAGAGGAGGAGAAGACAAGATATGTCTAATCTTCATGCCAAGCTAAGGGGACTTCTTCCCATCGAGTTCATCAAGGTCACTTTTTTTTTTTTTAGTTTTTATTATATATGCATATTAGCTGAATTACACAAAATTTACAGTGTTTCATGAAATTGAGCAAAATCCCTCATACTTTCAAAATTGCATCAAAGTTCATCGTGGTTTCATTAATTCTGTGTCTAACCCTTCGACCTTTCTTATTTAACGGTGTTTGATCTGCACGCTCTAAAATGCAAATAAGTTTCAGAATCTTCATTTTCTAAACTCTTGAAATTACAAACATATTCAATATTTTTATTATTTAACTTCAAAAAATAGTAAATATACTTGAAAATAGTTGTTTTTCTTTGGTTTTTTTTTTATGTTCTTTAAAGCTAAATATAAGAAAATGAATATATTTATAGTTTTAGTAATTTAGAAATTAGTATTATGAAATTCATTCGCAGTTTGAGAACACCCTTAAATAAAGATGGCCAAAGGGTTAGACCCAAAATTTATGAAATTACGAGAGAATTTCGCATAATTTTGTAAAACTACAAGTGAATTTTGTGTAATTTAGCCTATATATTTCACTATTCAATACTTATGATTTTCTTATATTCAAATTACCATTTAAACTAAAAATCAAAATCAAAATCACCAAAAAAAAAAAAAAAAAACCCCACGGATTTACGGGTGTTTTTAGTTGGCAATATATATTTTTTATTTTGATTTTATATTTTTTGTTCGTATAATTATTGTTTGAATATTATATTTTGGGAAGAAAAATATTATAATTGTGAGAGTCTAAAAATGGAAAAAAGACAAAAATAGTTAAGTGATCTCCCTTTTCTTTTCAAAATTTGTTGATATTACTATTTTTATTTTTATTTTGGTATTATTTAACCTAGAGGGGACATTTCCTACAGTTCCTCTAAGAAAAAAAAAAACATAGCATTTACTAATTATTTTTATTCAAAACAATATTCCAAATATCTATTTTGATTTTTTTTATTTTTAAAAGCAAATTTATTTTAGTAAATCAGCATAATTTAATTTTTTTTTTCCTTCTCAAAATTCAAAAATATGTGATTACTTATGATTTCAATATCTCTATTCTTGCCCTATTAAATTTATAGAATTTGTTTCTAGTTTCTTTAGAAAAGAAAAGAAATACCCCCTCCGTCCCAAACATCCTGACGATATTTTTTTTTGTTTGTCCCAAACTCACTGCAATATTTCCAAATTTAGAAATAATTAATACTTCCTCCATCTCAAACACCATGCAATATTTCCTTTTTGGTATATCTTAAATATCTACAACATTTCCAAAATAAGAAATAATTAATTATACTTAATCTCTACCCTACATTTTATCCCCTTACATCATTCAAATAAAAAATAAAATATATATTTCTCTCTCCATCGCATCACCTAATTTCTAAATTATCCTACTTAATGTTACCCACCTAAAAACCATTGGCAAAAACAAATGTTGCACTTTGTTTGGGACGGAGGGAGTAATATTTATATACATATATTAATATACATTGCACTTTATCTCATCACATCACTCAAATAAAATAAATAAATAATCATTTATCTCTCCAATCACATCCTTTAATATCCAAATTATCTTAAATTACCATATTTAATACTCCTCATCTAAATTCCCGTGCCAAACACAGATGTTACACGGTGTTTGTGACGGAGGGATTACATCTTTTTTTATTTTCTTCAAAAACATATCATATCTACTGCCTATTATTTTCATTTCAAAATATATATAAATATATATAGTTTTAATATATTGATTTAATATACTAATTTAGCTATATATATATATATTTATATGTATAGAATAACAGACTATGAAAATTTCAAGAATGTAATAAAGCAGATTCAATAATTAAATATTACCCTGTACGAGAAGATAATGTTCAGAGCAATAAATTTCAATATGTATTATTGTCCAGTTATCTTCATTTCTCTATCCATGGTGGAATTTCTTTTTTTGCCCATATTTATTTATTTATTCTTTTTCTCCTACGTAAAAAATAAATCTACTGTCCATTATTTATTTACTCATATCAAAATACACACTTTTCATCATCTACCATTATTTGTGCATTTAGTTGGTGATTTTTATTTTCTTTGTTTCAATATGATGTTTGTGTGTGAGAAAATATTATTTATTCGTTACCCAAATTTATTTTTACTTTCTTTCTTCCCCTGTCTAGTAAATTTATTTTGGCAAAGTGAAAAAATTTAACATTTATCATTCAATACTTTTTTTTTTACTATAATTGTCGCTATGGTTGTTACATCTAAAGTTAAAAAAAAAATAAAAATAGAAGGAGTATATTTTTATAAAAAAATTATGAAAATTGAACATAAAAAAAAAAAAAAAAAATTCGTCAAGTGAACATATAATTGCATGTCGCAACACATTTTACGGTTTCGAAGATAAAATAATTATGATTAACACTTGTTAATTTGAACATTCCATCAAATGAATACTTAAACATAATGCAAAACTTCGATATTTTAACACTTAGGGTTTTGAATCCGTATATATATATATATATTTTCAGGGCAAACGATCGATTTGTGATCACATGCAAGAAGCCGTGAATTACATCAAAAACATCAAGAGCAACATCGATGAACTGCGAATTCGCCGAGATAAGTTGAGAAAATCTTGTGATCATTTATCAAGGAAAGAAATATTAATTGGCGAAACCTCCTCAAATAATATTGGGAATAATATAATTTCACCTAATTTTGTGATGGTGAGCCTCGCCGGAGAAGGTTTGGAAATTCTGATCAGCTGCCGCTATATAAACACCGATTTCCGGCTATCGAAGATGCTCGCCCAGCTGCTCGAAAAAAATATCAGTGTGGTTAGCTGTGTCTCTACCAACACAAAGGGGAGGTTTCTCCATAAAATCCATGCTGAGGTTAACTCTAATTATTTAATAATTAGTTAAGAAAATTTACAAAAATTTTGGTAAAAAAATTTAAGAAACCAAGGGTTTCAAGAATAAGTACTTTAAATTGGTGTTAAATATCAATAAATTATTATATATGGAAAATAATATCATTTTTGTCGTGATCACATGTTCAATGTCGTCTAAATTTATGTTCATTTTTTTTTTGCATAAAATATTATTTTTTAATTCACTTTTATTAAAACACGGTGTCTACCTAAATAAACATAATTTTTTTATGATAGGAAGTTATCATTTATTTTTTTTTCTTCCTCTTTTAAGTGAATATTATTTGAAAATGATCATATATTTTATCTTTTCGATGATTTAATAGTTATAATTCTGCATACGACATACAATTTATCCGCCAGTGTTATGTGACTAAAATATATTTTTTTTGTCATTCAATTTTATTTTTGTTGCTCTTTTTGAATTGTAATATAAAATTATTCCCTTTTTTTTTTCAATGTAAAATGCAAAAAATAAGAAAAATGTATACAATCAACTAGAGCTGTTAACGATCCAAGTCGAGCCGAGTCAAATTTTAAGTGTTTGT
Organism: Andrographis paniculata; assembly: GCF_009805555.1. Classification (NCBI taxonomy): domain Eukaryota; kingdom Viridiplantae; phylum Streptophyta; class Magnoliopsida; order Lamiales; family Acanthaceae; genus Andrographis; species Andrographis paniculata. Next base: position 1,643,056 of record NW_026137590.1, read on the forward strand.
TAATATTCGCAAACAAGGCTCGTGTTCATTCGCTAAGTTTTCGAGCTCGGCTCGTAAGGAATTTTTGTTGTTTGAGCTCGTGTTTGTGTTCGTATTCGGCTCGTTTAGGTTCAATTAAGCTCGTTCGAGCTCGTTTGTCTTATTTTTTAAATTTATATATAAATTATAAATAAATAAAAATTAAAATTATTTTATTTATATATTTCAAATTAACATTTTAATTATTTATAAATTATAATTTTATATGTGTATATAATATTTATAATAAATATAGTATTTAAACAAACGTTTGCGAACAAAGTTCGGGCTCGTTCGTTAACCAAATGAGACTGTTTATGTTGTTCGGCTCGGCTCGTTAACGTTCGCGAACGAGCTTTAATCGAGCTGAGTTCACGAACGACTCGGTTCGTTTAACAGCTATACAATCAACTTAAAATATGTGCCTAAGTATGAGCACACAATTGAATGATATATATATATATATATATATCAATTGTTTCGATGAACTCTATATATGAATGGATATTTCAATTTTGCAGGTGAGTGATGTGTCAAGGATTGATCTATTGGTCCTGCAAGAAAGACTGCAAGAATCCATCGATCTTAATTAACAGGCGATGAGCTAGAGAGAGATAGGGGAGAGAGAGAGAGAGAGAGAGAGAGTAATTTGGCTGTTGGGGAATTGAATCTCAAATTATTTCTGGTTTAGGTCATTATATTCATTTTCATAATTGATGCTTAATTATGTTATTGCACTGGATCTGGTGGATCGTCTTCATGCTTTCACTTCCTGTATATATAAAAATAAATAAAATTAATAATGTGCATATGTATAAATATAAATATAAATATAAATATAAATATATAATTATAATTTGGAGTGAAGTCTTGCAGAATAATTAATGATGATGAAGCCAAGGCTGGGTGGTGCAGAAGTAATCTTCTTCTTCTTCTTCTTCATCAGGTACGTCTGCACTCTGCACTTCATATGAGGTCCATGCATGCATGCATGCTTAATAATATATATATATAGAGAGAGAGAGAGAGAGAGTAAGTACTACTTGACATGTTCTCTAATTATAATAACTATCATGCAGCCTAACAACCATGCATGTAGCAGTTTAAGAGAGAGAGAGAGAGAGAGAGAGAGAGAGAGAGAGAGAGAGATGGTTTCATAGATTTGTCAATTTATTAGTTTTTGTTTGGCTGTGGTTTTAAATTATGTAGAAATGACTTGTTATTTGATAACTTGTTTTGTGAGAAAAAATAGTATGTTTTTATTGAAAACTGTTCGGAGTGAATAATGTTGATATTAATTTAAAATATTAAAAGAACAAATCCGATCCATTGTGTTATTTGGGAATTTGAATTTTTTTCCTTTTTTAATTTTGATTTTTGGTTCGAACAGTGATATAATTCGTTATGTGAGAAAAAAAATAATGTATATATATATTTTTTTATATGAAATTGCAATACTTGTATAGTTAAAAAAATTGAAATGGATTAAACTCCAAAAGAATAAAAACTATGTTGTGTTTAGATATGTTTTTAGAATTGTTCTGAAGTGTTAAAAGAGTATTGAGAACATAAAAGAGTTGAATAATATATATATTTGATATGATGTAAATAATTATATGATATTTATGTAGAAAATAAGTTTTGATGTAATAATATTTCAAATGCTAAAAGTGCTTTAAAACCATATGTAAATAGAGTTATTATAATGCATATATCGACCTGTCTGATTATATTATGTCAGGTAATTACGTAGACAGTTGTATTTAGTCTTGTATAAAAATAGTAAAAATAATACTTTGAGCAAGTGTAAAAAACTAAAAAGTTCAAATTAACTCTATATTATAGGGATTTTGTTTCTAAATTAAAATGGAGAAAATTTCATGTAAAAAAAATAAATAAATTTAGAAGCCATTTATTTACAAATAAGGGAGTAATAGTCTATGTTCGTCGATGTATATTTTTGTAGAATATAAGCCATGAATTGTACGAAGCTATTTTATTGTTCGAGTCATGTAAAGTTCTGTTTTTGGATGTAGAATTACTTATATGTATACACCTACCTACACAAAAAAATAAAAAAAAGTTACTTGAATAAATTTGTAATAATGGTTTGAGAAGTTCATCGAATCGTAATATGCCCCTTTATACATACACAAATATGTATGTATATATTGACATACAATAGAGATCTTTTGAATAGTCACTACAAAAAAATAGTATATTTGTAACGAAATTCAGTTTTTAAAGTTCACGTAGCTAACGTAATTTTATCACTGATTCTGTTTCTAATGTCATTAGTAACGGAAATAGTAGATTTTGGAACGAAAAAATCTTATTACACAAATAATATTTTCTTGCAGTGGGTGTTATTGCAATACACACAAATTTGTGCATTTTTGCTGTACATATGCATTAGGGTGAAGATTGTTTGGGTTACATTTAACGAAATCTAGAATTTTACATTATAGTACGACATGTAGTTAGTGTATTTGCCGTCTTGATCAATGCATCCGCGAAAGGGTAGATATTGTTATGACATGTTTTGCTCTGGTCAAATTTGTTGATCGAAACATATGGTTGTCTTCTTTTAATATTCTAAAATTTGTGGAAATTTTGTTGTTAGTTATAGGAAATTGTAGAAGTGTTACGGAAAATTATTATGTGTTTTTAGTTAAATAATTTTTTTTATTATGTATTCAATATTTTGTAAAAGTAAATAATATAATTATTTTTTAAAAATCTCTCTCTATATATATATTGAGAATGATGTGATATATATATATAAAAAAAAAAAAACTTTATATTGATGAATGATCAATTCATATAATGCTCATCTTATTCAACTTCTGTATTTTAGGATTTGTATATAATTACAAGATCATACGACTAGATCGATAACTAAATATATATATATATATACACATATGTAATATGTATATATATATACAAGATCATATAATGCTCATCTTATTCGACGTCTGTATTTTAGGATTTATTTATTATGCTTTATTGATAGTAAAATAATTTTTATATATAATATTTATTTTAATAATATTGTTGAACATGATGCATTCGATGATTGTTTAATATAACATGTTGAGTAGTTGAATATGACAGACAAAAAATAGTCTTCTATGCACATGGGATTGCACTAATAAAAAAAAGTATGTAGTTGAACAAATATATTAATATTATTAATATATTAAAATAAATGTGCATATATATAGGTTATTTAATTTATTCACTTCACTTACATTTCATTTTAATATATTGAGTATAATTAAGGAAATTTTACCATCTTTGACAAAGTAAGTAAACAAATATTGTACAACTTATCACCTTATAATCTTTATAACATTTGATGCAATCTTAGGCTTTATTTAAATATAAGTTTTAGAAATTTTAAAATTTTGAAAATAGTAAAAAGATTAAATAAAAATAAATATTTAATATAATATAAATAGTTACCATGAATATAAGATGGCCCGAAAACAATTGATCGATGTGAATTTGATATATTTCAAATTTGATTACAATCCTCAAAATTATTTATTTTTAAATTCATATTTCATCTCTTAAATTTACTCACACTTTATTTTGTCTGTCCATCAAATTTAACTCATTGTTAATTATGGCAAAGTCAAATTTTCAACATCTAATTATTATTCTCCATTCAACACTTATTACTTATAATTATCACTATCTTTATTACATTTTCGCTATTCATCATTATTAATTTCTAACTAAATTGCCAAAATATCTTCAACCACATTTTATTTTATCGTTTTTTCAATAAAATATTTATTTTTTTAATCTTTGTGTCAGACAAAAATAAACTATTTTACCGGACGAAGAGTATTGATATTAAAATACTTCCAATTAAATGATACTTATTGATTATGATACAATAAACTAAATAAATATTCATTTCAATTAACCATCAATCACGAGCAAAAATTACTCGAATTGGTATCGTGGTATTCATTATATTTTCCCCTCGCAATACATAGATATTTTTTTTATTTGAAATATGATGTATAAAATTTTATTTTCAATTGAAAGCATCCATTAACAAAAACCCAATTCTTGATTAGTTTTGGATAAACTCAAAGTAGATTGTTTTTGGATGTTTTGAGTGTTTACATGATACAAAACTAATTTTTATTTCACTTCTTCTAATTAATAATCGCTACAAAAAAAATAGTATATTTGTAACGGAATTCTGTCGCTAAAATTCACGTAGCTAACTAATTCCATCTTTAATTCCGTCTATAATTTTATTAGTAACGGAAAAAATGGATTTGGGAAGGAAAAAATTTCGTTAAAAAATGATATTTTATTGTAGTGAATATATACACACACATCTGTAGAATATATCATTATCTAAAGTTGGGCACACCTAAACCCTTAAAAAAATTGGAAAAGCTAAAGATAGGAATATTAATTAAAGTGGATATTATGTGGGTCGAAGTTGATCCATTCTGTCGATTAATCCTTCATTTTATATATAAATATATATATATATATATATATTACTACTTCTTTAGCTTTAATTTTGTTAGTATTGTTCAAGGGTTGTATTGGATGCCATGCCCTCTTATGACCTCATTTGTTCTGTAAAGAAACTAAATCAATTAACAAAGAATGTCGGAAAAGGTACGATTCAATGAAGGTTTATTTTATTATATATATATATATATGTATATATGAAGATATGTTTGGTGGAAAGGCAATATAAAACGATAGGGTTGATAGGTTTTGGGATAGAAGATTGAAGGGAATCACCAATGGTGTGTTTGTTTGGGGTTTGGATTTTGAGTTGGGATTTGAATAGTAAAAATTTGAATTTGAATACTTGTATGATGTGATATAAATAAGTGTTGATGTGATGTTTTGAATATAAAATTGATTTTTATTATAATATAAAAAAATAAAAAATAGGTGTTTGATTTGATATTTTTTGGAAAAAAGATTGGATGAATAGTATATTTAAAATCCAATCCCCCAAACAAACACACCTTAAGTACAATTTAAAGTAAAAAATATCAAAATTTTATAGTTCAGGACATAACGGATCCTCTACGTCCCATTAGTGTGTTTATTTATAAGATTTTGATTTTGGATTTTTGTTTTGAACAATAAAATTTTGAATTGAAATAATTGTTTGATACAATGTTCTGAATCTAAAATTTAATTTTAGTGTAATATAATGAATAAAAAATAGATATTTTATTTGATATTTTTAAATAAAAAAAATTGGAATAGTAAAATCGAAAATTAAATCCCACGAATAGACACACTCAATTGTAACTCTGTTTACATCCATATCACTTTAAGAAAAAAAAAGTTGTCCTGTAAAATGGACCGATGGTGTAGGGATTGAACTTGTGACTGTGACCTGCCATGTATGATTCGTCTAATGTGACTTTTCCGTCGCAAATTAGTAAGGAATTTTGCAAGGGAAAGTGTAATTCATTGCAACGGTAATTTACGATAGAAAAATATCCAATTGCAATCTTGTGATTTTATTTATTTATTTATTTTCTTTTGGTAGTGAAATTGGCTCAACTAATTAATCATGTATATGTATATATATATATTTATAAATTATAATTGGATCAACAAACTGATGATGATATGATCTGATCTGATCTGATCAGATTTGTCCCCATCAATATTCATAATCAAATCATCGTTTTTATTATATATATATACACATATGGACATACAAACGCACGAACACAAATATAAATATGGTTATTATGTATTTTTCACATTTGGACACAAACGCACGAAGACAAAAAAAATAAAAAATAAAAAATAAAAATAAAAAAATAAAAAAATGATTATTATAAATATTTTACCTAATTTTTTAAATACCCATCCGTCTCGTAACTATCTATTTATTTGTTTTTTCACAGAATTTTAGAAATATTCGTATTATATTGGGATGTAGTAGGAATAAAGTAGAAATAACTAAAATAATCTTATTAGTATTATGTGGTATAAAAGTAATGACGTTTGTGTAATATATTATAAGTTGTAAGGGTATTTGTAATGTTAGGTATATAGTACCGTTATTGAAAAAAAATAAAAATTAATACTTTTTTATATGACGGATTAAAATGAAAAAATGGATAGTTTGTTATGAAACGGATGGAGTATACTAATTCATATATAGTGGCCGAACCAGAGTTGACGAAAGGGTGGTTGATTTTAAAATTTTTAAAATAATACAATTTCTTTATTATCAGATAATTTTATTATTTGTGATATATTTTAAAAACGTTACAAAATAACAAATTACATCGACATCAATTATATATGAATTTTGTGCAATTTTGTCTTCGAATTTTGTAATTTCCATTTGAGCGGTTTGAATTTATGTAACTGTGATTTAATATGATTAAATATTTTACCAAAACTAAAAGATATTTAGAGTTTTTCATCTTAAACAAATTTATTTATCAATATAATAGTATTTTTTTTCATTCATTTACAAAATATACATATTTATATATTGAGTTGTTCAATCACAAAATAATCATTCCATTAAACATTTCATTTTTTTTCACAAATACTCGTATACTTTACCATCGTATCATTATTTTTACATAAAAAATAAAGATAAAATTATATTTACATTACTTTTAACTATCAATTATAGTTAAAACATTAGTATTATTTTTTAAAATTTTGTGCAAAAAATAAAAATTTACTTATAAATTGAATAGAGGGAGTATTAATTTTCTTTAGTTTTTTTTTTTGGTTCTAGTTTTTAACTATTACCATTAATTTTTACATAAATTATAAATATATCATTACACCAATGCATACAGTACAAAGGATAAAAATATTAAAATTATCTTACATATTTATGCTAACCAATAAACGCTGAGCCAGATAAAAAGTTGGCGGGATCATTTATTTTTTAATTTATAATATATAAAAAAATCATTACCCTCTCCATTTTAATACAATAGTCTTGTTTATCATTTTTTTCGATCCCGAAATAATAGTCTTATTTATAAATAACTATATCACCACAAAAATTCTCCTATATTTTCATTATTATTATACAATTATCACTATTTTTACACTAATACACTCATAAAAATAAAAAGTTTTTTACTCGTATTATTTATCAACTACTAATATAATATTAATATTTTTTAAATTTCCGTTCCAACGCAATTAAAACTATACATCTGAAGTTGAGAGAATGTGTAATTGAAATTATAAAAATCTACAAATATTTTAATTTTTTATTTTATAAGTATATGAACGAAGAGGGCGGATGCAGAAAGGACACCCCCTCAGCAGCCCCCTTTTATTTATTTTATTTTTTAAAATTTCAGATATATAAAATTTTAAATTTAAATAACTTTTTATATGATATAAATAAATATTATGTAATATTTTAAATATAAAATTAATTTTTTTTATCAAAGTAAAATAATATTAAGACAATTCTAACAAAACATGTAAGGGAAATTACAATCTTCAATAATTTTTTTAAATGAAATTTTTTTATGGATTTCAAACAATACCAAAATGAATATTACAATATGTAGTTGATGTTGACCTACACGCAATATGTATTTTTTTTAATGAATTATTATGTTTTTTTTTATTATTCAAATTCAGTTTTATATTTTGATCCATTAATTTCTGATATTTTATTTGAATCGATAATTTGGCTTTATTTATGTGAAAAAAAATTATAACAACCTATTTATCAGTTCACTGTCATTAAGTTGACACCATTGTATTATTATTATTATTTTTTTTTTGGCACTATAGTAAAATTACGAAGAAAAAAATAAATATATAAATGAAAAGAAGAAAAAGTATCGTAGTAACATTTAGAATAAAAATTTTGAATTAGAGGGGACAAAAATACATAATTAGATTAAAGAAAAAAAAAAGTTTGGGAGGAGCAGTTGCCCCAACACCCTTCATGGGTCCGTCTCCGCTCACACGATACATATTTCTATATAATACTGTTAAGATATTTTAAATATTCAATTTTAAATTTAGTAGATTTATATCTAAATTTGATTTTATTCATAGATTAGATTATTTAGATTTGAGTCTATCGAGTCTGTTTTGTATGACCTATACATAGGCTCCTTATTATGACTATAATAAGACAATCTCATTATTTTCCCCCAAAATTTCTAACATGGTATCAGAGCCTATTTTTCTCATGCCGTAGATATAGCCTACCAACCCGTGTTTCTCCGGGTACATTCAACCTGGATTGTACCCGGAGGTCTTGTGATTTTGAGATCATGCATTTGCAAGTCTGTCTTTTTGCAAATTTGTCTCGTCCGCGATCTTTCATCTGTCCATTGTCTGTTTGGGCGTGCATGCAATCTGAAATTTATCTGCGATCTGCATATGAAATCTATCTGCGATATGTCTGATATCTACCATATGTCCACTGCATGTCTGTTGCCTGCGTGCGATCTGCCATCTGTCGTTGCCTGTCTGTTGCCTGCGTACGATCTGTCATCTTTTGTTGCTTGTTAGTTGTCGGAAGTCTGTCTACGATCTACCATCTGTCTGCGTGCGATCTGATTTATCAGATGTTTGCGATTTGTCTGTTTTCGGCACCGGTGGTCATGTGGTTTCGACTCCGGTGGAGAGTCATCTTGTTTTCGGTTCCGGTGGAGTGTCATCTTGTTTTTCGGCTCCGGTGGAGTCATCTTTTTTTCGGCTCCAATGAAGTCATGTCGTTTTCGGCTCCGGTGGAGTCATGTTGTTTTAGGCTCCAATAGAGTCATCTTGTTTTCGGCTCCTGTGGAGTCATTTTGTTTTTGGCTCCGGTGGAGTCATGTTGTTTTCGGCTCCGGTAAAGTCATCTCATTTTCGACTCCGGTGGAGTCATGTGATTTTCGGCTCTGGTGGAGTCATCTCGTTTTCGGCTCCGGTGGAATCATGTCGTTTTCGGCTCCGGTGGAGTCATGTCGTTTTCGGCTTCAGTGGAGTCATGTCGTTTTCGGCTCAAGTGGAGTCATCTCGTTTTCGGTCATCTCATTTTTCGGTTCCGATGGAGTCATCTCATTTTCGGCTCAGGTGGAAAGTCATCTCGTTTTTTGCTCCGGTGGAGAGTCATCTCATTTTCGGCTCCGGTGGAGTCATCTCATTTTTGCTCCGGGGTAGAAAGTCATCTCGTTTCCGATTCCAATAGAGAGTCAACTATTATTTTTATTTATGTTTTTGTTTTTGCATTTATATTCAAATTTTTTTATCAAACTCAAGTTGGTTTCTGTTATACCACTTGAGTTTGAGGGGGAATGTTAAGATATTTTAGATATTTAGTTTTTAGATTTAGTAGATTTATATCTAGATTTATCTTATTCATAGATTAGATTACTTAGATTTGAGTCTGTTTTTTATGACCTACATATAGACTTCTTATTTTGACGATAATAAAATAATCTCATTATTTTCCCCCAAAATTTCTAACACAGTATATATATGCTATATGTCTTGCGATGAAATGCAAATTATTTTAAATTAATGTTCTAATTTGATCATATCATGTGATAAAAATATTAATTGTTTCAAATTAATATGCTAACTTGATCAAATGTTGATTAAACCCGACTAACACCCCAGCAGTTGCCAGTATATTATAACTAATGGTCTGTTTGGTTCGAGAGTTTAGGAAGAGAGGGAAGGCCATTCTAAAATTTTCCATATTTGATTCAATTTTTTTTTAGAAGGAAAGGGAGGGCAGACAATTTATTTAATTTTTTTTCCCTCTAATTTGGGGGAATTTAGAGGGAAAATATTTTATTAAAAATATTTTTTTTTTATCTAATTACTTATTATACTCTTTAAATATCTTATTAAAAATTTGGTAACATCTTAAAATTTTTAATATTTATTTATTTTATTTTTAATTATATCAAATAAATATTAACATATATATTGTACATAGATTTACATTATACTATATATTTTGAAATATTTTCAATTAAATATTTTAATCAAGTTTAATAAAATATTTTTTAACAAATCTAATTATATCTATATAATAATAATAATAATAATAATTTAATAAATTATTTTAAAATAATTTAGTTTTGAATGAATAATATTTTTTTTTTTCACAAACAATTTATTATTTTTCAAAAATAATTTCAATACAAGCACAATATTCATTTAACGGTCTCAATTTAAATCCCAATACAGTATTGTACTAAAGACATAAGTAAAATACTTTAAAAAAATTATTTTATCATATTGGACAAATACATCTTGTATGACATTTTATGAATAAATTAATCGAATTTTATTAAATATTTTTATTTTTCTTTATTTATACAATATATAGACAAAATAGTAAATTTTTTCTATTTTTCCTTCTCTCTGATACTTAATCAAATACAAAAATACTATTTTTTTTTCACATCACCCCCCTCTTCTTTTTCTTAAGAACCAAATACACTATTATAATATTTTTTTTTCCTTAAAACAATGCAATTTTTTTCTTTACTTTTACCATTAAAAAAAGTACTTCTTTCTGTCAGATTAATTATATCACTTCATTTAGATACATAAGCTTAAGAAATAATGACAGTTTAATATAAAAATAGGGTATGTAAAAAAATAAAATTGGGGTATTATAAAAAATTTATTAAAAAATAATAGAAAAAATAATGATAAATTAATTATTATTTGTTAAAATATAAAATAATAAAATTGTGGATGTAAAATTATTTAATATAAATGGATTATGGCTGCTTTAACTGACAATAAAAAAATTGACATAATTATAAAATAAAATATAATAGTTGTATACAACATACAAATATATTTTTCATGAATAGGGAAATAATTTTTTATAGTAGTGTATTTATTTAGAAATAATTAAAAAAAAATACTCCCTCCGTCCCACATATCATGTCCACGTTGCCGTTTTTGTCCGTCCCACATACCATGTCACTTTGTTTTTTTGGAAAATGATTACACACTTTAATTTCATTTTAAACTTTTTAATTTTATTTTTTTTATTTTTTAATTTTAATTAAAATAATTAGTTATCTTAATCTTAATTTATAATTATTTATATTATCAGATAATTATTTTCACTAATATATTTTTAATTATCTACTAATTACACAATTTTTAAAATACTGTGTCTACGATGTAGCAGATAAGGTAAATGAGACGGAGACAGTAATAATGATTTATGGTACATTAATAATGAATAAAATGAGGCAATAATTTCAAATCTTGCAGTTGGTAGTGTTGGTCGGACACAGAAATCCTTACAATTATTGTCTGCACCTAACCCAAATCTTTTGTATTACTCTGCAATTAGGCGGTATAAATTCAAATATTTAGAGAATCGGAATTAATTATTTAATGATTAACTTTTTTTAAAATGTGTATCTAAATATTTTTAATATTATATTTTAATAAAATATATACACAATATATATATTTCTTTCGTCCTAAAATTATGATTTTATTTGGTTGGGTACAGAATTTAAAAAATACTGATATTACAGTGATACTTGAGGTGTGTTTGTTTGAGAGATTGGATTCAATTTACACTATTCATCTCATTTTTCCCAAAAAAAAAATCAAATCAAACATTTATTTTTCATTTTTTAGATTATACTAAAAATCAATTTTATATTCAAAACATCACATCAACACCTATTTATATCACATCATACAACTACTTAAATTCAAAATTTTTACTATTCAAATCCCAACTCAAAATTCAAACCCCCAAACAAACACACCCTTGATAAAAAAAAAAGTACGATGAAAAGACTTTTTTGCCCTTGAAAGTGTATTAGTGTAAAAAGTAATAACATTTGTGTAATAATAATGAAAAAGTAATGATAATTTTATGGTGATATGAATATTTATAGAAAATAGACTATTGTTTCGGATGGAAAAAAGACACGAAGATTAAGAAAAATAAATATTTTATTGAAAAAGTGACAAAAGTAAAAAAGTAGTTGGGGGGTATTTTTGGAAAGTAAATTAGAAATTAGAAAAATAAGGAGGGAGTATGTAATAAAGGTAATGACATTTGTTGTAAATAAGTGTTGAATGGAGGATAATAGTTAAATGTTGATTGGTTGACTTTGCTAAAATTAGTAACAGGGTAAATTTAGTAAAAAAAGCTAAAAATAAAAGTAAAAATAAATTTGACGGAGTGAGAGAGTAGTAAACAAGACTATTGTATTGTATTGGAACGGAAGAAGTATCATTTATTGTAGAGAATAAAATTTTATATATTACAAATAAATAATATATATATTTATCAATATCATAAATTGGTTTATAGAAAAATAGAGAGTTTTAAAGGTAAACCTAAATATTTTTTAATTGAAAAGAGATAGAAATAAAAGAGTTTTGAACTGAGTCTACGTATAATATTTTAGAAATTTAATTAAATTAATTTATATTTGTTAAATATATTTAAAATTAATAAATTTACTAGAAATAGAAAGTGATAATCTTTTGTAAGACGGACAAAAATAAAAAAAAAAATATTAATCATTGTGGTGGACGAAAAAAATATTTTTTTATTTAAAAGATTATATAAAAAATCTATTTTATATTCAAATTATTACATCCTACGTTAATGATGATTACTATGCTCATACCAAGACCATAGATAATATATACCAATAAAATATTATATTTTTTCTACTCTAATTCCTTTTATTTTTCACTATTTTTATTTTTTTATTTCAAGCAAAATTATATTTTTTTCAATGTAAAAGTAATTATACATAAATACCAAGACCTTTTAATTTTTATATAAATTACAAATATATTATATTAGCTGCAGCTTTGATGGGGTCAGCATACGCCACATGAGTGACCAATATATTTTTATGCATATTTCAGCTTATATTGTATTATAAAATAACATATGATAAGTTATAATATATTCTTTTCGTCCCAATACAATAGTCTTGTTTACCATTTTTGTCCGTCCCAAAACAATAGTTTTATTTCCATAAATAACCATATCATCATAAAACTACCCATACTTTTTTTATTTTTATTACACAATTGCTACTACTTTTTACACTAATACACTTACAAGGACAAAAAAGTCTTTTATCCATACTTTTTACCAACTTCCAATATAATATCAATATTTCTTAAATTTCGTGTCCAACCCAATTAAGACTATATTTATGGAACGGAATGAGTAATATATATTGTATTATAAATATGGTAAAATATATATATGTTGATCACCACTATACTATATGCTGATTCGATCAAATCAACGTAACGTTTAACTCAACTGGATTAGCAATTGATCTATGCTTTATCATATTATATTATAAAGCATCCATTTTTTTTTAATTCAATTTTTAATTAAAAAATACTCTAGTTTTAGGGAAGTAATCAAATTATAGTATACACTAATTAAATACATCGGTAATTAACTATACATTCATCAATTAACTCTATATGAATACAAAAATATGCTTTAGGTTTTTTTTTTTTTTTTTTTTTTTTATCTTTTATATTACTCTAAGAAAAAAATAAAAATGAAACGATCCTTCCGTAACCAGTCATTCATAATATGAAATAAATAATTTCGTCTCAGTAAATTTACCAAGGACTAGAGTCATTGTGATCATCCTATTCAACTACTTCGACAATTTTCGAGCACCCCATAGTACTTTCAGGGCATATGAAGATTCGATCATTTCTTTTGTACTGCTCATTCCAACGGGTTTCGAATATAAAAATCGTTTATTGGCACATAAACTGATTTAGGGAAATCCATGAACTTAATTTTATTCTTCTGGTCTATTTTTTGGGGTCAATAAGTTAGATTTGATTTAAATTATTACAAATACCCATTATGATATAACTTTTAGTGTCTTCACATTCTGAAATTCTAATAAGATTATTCACATTCTGTTATGGACTTAGCCAATGCCCTCTATTGGTGAATTGTGTAATTTTATTTGTCGTTTTTTTTTTCGTTTTTAATAATTTTTATTGCATTCGTCGTAACAATTGATCGAACATTCCAAAGTTTCTTACACAACATTTTTTAAATTTCCAAAGTGTTCAACGAATTGCTCCAAAAGAGAAGTCAATATATTATTCTTGAATGATCCTTAAGTAATTTGAATGAATATTAATTTGATCGATGAAGGGTTTAATTACACTATAAGAAAATATTATTTTTGTAACGAAGTTTTTTTTTTTTAAATTCATTTTTTTTCGTTAGTAATGACATTAGAGACAGAATTAGGAATGAAATTATATTAGCTATGTGAACTTTAGACACGAAATTCCATTGCAAACATATATATATATTATATACATTGATTATATATATTTGCAGGTCGTCGTCGTCGATGATAATCTGACATGCATTGATCTTACTGCACCAAGTACAGCCTGTTCGATCGATTTTATCAACAATAATAAATGATAATTAAGTATTTATTTTTTTACAGATTTCTAAGGATATATGGGAAATAATTAATTTGATGTCTCAGACACAATCAATTTTGCTATTATAAACTAATTTAATTGTTTGATCCTCGTTAGTTGTAGTTCAAAATTTTATTTTATTTATTAGTACTGATTTTTTTATACTTCATAAAATTATTAATTTAGCCATAAAGTTGGTTTTAGATATCAATATCATCATAAGTTATTAATTAATTTAATCATAAGTTGATGTTATGAGAAATTTTAAACATATAATATTTATATTATTATTATTTTTTTTATTTATAAAATTTACTCATAAAATATAAAATATATTTTATAATATCAATATGATTTTTCATGTTTTAAGCAAAATTAAAAAAATAAAAATCTTGGACATGAGTCCAAAAGTATCTGAACGTGAAGGAGACTCAAAGATAAAAATGGAGTCAAGGCCACGGAGCCACTTAACAGCAATGGAGCTTCAAGCTTCAGAGCCAAATACTGCTGCCTCCACAGAGCCAAAAACAACAGTTTCTATTGGATTGTGGTGTTTCCACAGGGCCGAAAGCAGCAGCCTCCATGGACCTTAGGACAGCAACTCCTTGGTCTATGACGCCTCCATCCCGAAACAATGTTTCCATAAGGTCATAAAGTAATATCTCCATTGAGTTGAAAAAAATTACCTCCATTGGACTGCGATGCTTCCACAAAAGAGAGAAAAATTGTCTCCACAAGATAGAAAACAACGGCTTCCACTTCCACAGATCGTGGAATAACTACCTCACTTGGCCCTGGGTTAATAATTTCGTAATTAACATTAGTAAAAGGGTTAATAATTTCGTACTTGTAAAGGGCCTATGCACTTTCATACTTTAAACAGTACTATCTAAATATATAATGCTGCATCTAATCGTTCAAATATTTTCTTTTTAAGATTGTTATAAATAAAAAATAAAAAATCATAAGCTGATATTTATATTCATTTAGCATTTGCTGAATTTTTCTTCTAACAATTTATTTAATATCTAAATCAAATGTTTAATTAAATTGATGCATTGCTACTTTTTTTTTTTCTTTTTTTCAATGATTTGGTTAAAGAGCTAGTTAGAAAAATTATTTTCTTTATTGGTCATTTTATTAAAATTGAATATAAAAAATTAGAAAAGTCTAAATGGTTAAATTGAATATAAATAATTTAAAAAATTTAAATTACTGAAAAATATATATGATGAGTGTTATATTTTAAAATGAATTTGAATTATATTTGTATTGAACTATTGATAAATTTAAATTTTTAAAATTTTGAATAATAATTAATTAATTATTATATATTTTTATTTTTATTTTTTTATTAGTAGTAGTTGGTTCTTAAAAGATGTAATATGTGCTTTATAACTATTTTTTCAAGTGTGATAAAAAAATAATTATTATAACTTGTTAAAATTAAAATTGAACCGAAATTTTTAAAAATCGAACTAAACCAAACGGAATCGATTCAATTCTATTCGGTTTAAAACCGTGTTTGGTTTGCTTTATTAATATATATTATTAATACTCGAAATACAAATACTCCAAATTATTATCTATACTTTTTTGTTCACTCCAAAACTAAAAAAAAATTCAATTTTGATTCGTCTAATTACACAGTAATCAATTTTTTTTTTTTTTTTTTTTTACTTATGAACTATACTTTTTCTACAAATATAATACTATTATATTTTAAATTTTGCACCAAAAGTAAATGTATATTTTTAAAATTGACTGGATGAAATATTATTTATTAATATATACTCTCTCCGTCCTAATACAATAGTCTTATTTACTATTTTTGTTCGTCTCAAAACAATAGTTTTATTTCCATAAATAACCATATCACCATAAAATTACCCATACATTTTCATTTTTATTACACAATTGCCACTACTTTTTACACTAATATATTTACAAGGGCAAAAAAATCTTTTATCCATACTTTTTACCAACTATCAATATAATATCAATATTTTTTTAAATCGCGAGTAATTTTTATTTTTTTAAAAGTTCTATTATTTTTGTTAATCTAAAAACAAATAAAAACCATAATCAAAATAAATTTAAATTTATAATTCGATTTTAGATTAAACCAAACTAATTAATTGAATAATTCAACCAAATTATTATTATTATTTTTTTAAAATTTAGACCGACCAATACTCACCTCCTCCACGTGACACAACCCGCTCTATTATGTTCCATGAAAAAACACATGGGCATAAATTTTCTCGAATAATAACAAATTTGCAAAAAGGTCTAGTTTGAAATATTTGCTTAGAATAGTCTTTATTTTGTCGTATATAAAAATTATTATAGTGACCAAAATGCTTCTTACAAGTCATCTTATAACAATAGTAATCTCTTCCTCCGTCTCATAATTAGTTATCCGTATACTTTTTGTACAAAATTTTAGAAATTTTAATATTATATTAAAATTTCATAGGAATAAAGTAAAAATTACTAAAATAACCTTATTATTATTATTATGTGATATAAAGATAATGACATTTGTGTAATATATTTTAAGTTGTAAGAGTATTTGTAATGTTAGGTAGATAGTACAGTTACTATAAAAAAATGGATATTTTGTTATGAGACGGACTAAAATGGAAAAATAGATACTTTGTAATGAGACGGACTAAAATGAAAAAATAGATACTCTGTAATGGGACAGAGGGAGTAATATGCATAATAATAATATGCATCATTGCTAGGGCTAATTTATTACTTTCTCGTCTCATTTATCGTGTCCACTTTTTTATTTTCATATGTTCCATTTATTCTGTCACTTTTTTTTTTTGGAAAAGAATTATACTATTCTTTAACAAATTATCCATTTTTTTCATTTTGGTTAATCTCATAACAAAGTATTAATTTCTATTTTCAGTAAATGTACTATCTACCTAACATTATAAATATCATTTCAATTTGCAATATACTGCATAAATATCATTACATTTATATAATACAATACTAATAAGATTAGTTTAGTCATTTTAACTTTATTTTACTACATTATAATATAATACTAATATTTTTAAAACTATTTTAATGTCATTTTTAAATGTTTTAATTTTTAATTTTTAATTTTAATTAGACTAATTAGTTAGCTTCATCTTAATCTATATTTTTGTTATTATACGATAATTATTTTCATTAATATATTTTCAATTATTTATTAATTATATTCCTTTTAAATTATCGTATTTACATTAAAGGGAACACGGTATCCGGAACCGAGAGTATTATTATAATTATTATTCTTATTTTCTTGAAATTATTATATTATATATGTTTTTGGTCCATTAAATATATGTTAATTTGGATTGATATAAATTCTAATAAATATAGTATTATGTTAATTAATTATATAATATATAAGTTACAAAGTGTATAAAAATTATTTGCTATAAATAAACAATACATATTATTGTCCATTTAAAAAAAAAAAAAGGAAAGAAAAATTTGATGGACATGAGAAATATTTGTATTAATTTATTGACAAAGTATACATATTTTTATTTTGGACTATCCAATTAAAAGTAATTATTTATAAAATATTCAATTTGTTTTTACAAATATTCATACTTTACTATAACATCATTATTTTTACACCAAAAATAAAAGTAAAATTATATTTATATTACTTTTAATTATTTACTACAGTAAAAATAGTACTATTTCTTATACTCTACGTAAAAAAATAAATATCTATTTTCAAATTGAACAAAGAGAGTAATATACAATGGATTTATTTGTTCAAACACAACAAAATTTTTAATATATATTCTATTCTCCTACAAAATTTAATATTTAATATAAACTACTTTGTCTGTCCTAGTACAATATAATAGTCTTGTTTACTATTTTTGTACATTCTAAAACAATAGTCTCATTTTCATAAATAACCATATCACCGTAAAATTATCCCTACTTTTTCATTATTATTACACAATCGCCACTACTTTTTACACTAGTATACTCACGAGGACAAAAAAATAATTTATCCCTATTTTTTACCAACTATCGATATAATATCAATATTTCTTAAATCTCGTGCCAACATAATAAGACTATACTTTTAAAACGAAATGATTATTACTTTTTATATGATCAATATAATTTTTTATATTTTATATAAAAAAAAACTAAAATAAAAATACTAAATAAATAAATTCATATCTGTTTATAGTCTATAATAAATTTTAACTATCTTTTTCCTATTTTCAAAATTATAGGTCGTCAAAACAATTTGATTTATTTGATGTGACAAATACCATAAAATAATTCAGTAATTCTATTTTATCATGTCGGCTCACAGTAATATGTGTAAAAAAATATGTATGTATTTAAATTTAATATATAAATTATTGAAATTACAAGAAAGGGAGATTATTTTAAAATATTCCATTTTAAAACGTGCATTATTATGAAGTCAAAAGCACAGGTAAAACTTAAAAGCGTACGTGGGTAGGTTTTTGGTGTGGGATGGTTCAGGGCATTATTTTTTTATTATAAAATCAAATTTAATATATTTATGGGAAAAAATTATTTTTGGTTCTATTATAATTAAAATTAATTAATTTTGGTCAAGTTATCATTTTTTGTCATAATATAATTAAAATTTATTATTTTTTGTCCCAATATAAAATTTTTATCAATTTTAGTCTTAATATAACCAAAACTCATCATTTTTTGTCCAAATATAATCAAAACTTATCTTTTTTGGTTCCACCGTCAACAAATCGACTGAAAATGCTGACGTGGACTTGCAAGATTGTGCAATTTCTTCAAATATAAATATAAAGTTTGATTTCTTTTCACGTCAGTATTTTCCGTCGGTTTGTTGACGGTGAGATAAAAAAAGAGATAAGGTTTGATTATATTGGAACAAAAAATGATGAAGTTTTGTTATATTGGGACTAAAATTGATAAAAATTTTATATTATGACAAAAAATAATGAGTTTTGGTTATATTAAAACCAAAATTGATAAGATTTTTATATTGAGACCAAAATTGATGAATTTTGATTATATTGGAACTAAAAATAATTTTTTCCCTATATTATTAATATTAAATTAAATAATTTTTATTAGATTATTAGAATAGGTTTTTTTATATATCCACATATACGTTTTGGACTTATCAGGGGTTATTCGTTTAAATATAATTAAACATGCATGTTTTAATAAAATAATATATATATATATATATTAATTTGTCAAATTTCAATTAATCAATTTCAGACTTGTAGTGGGACAGCAAAAAAAAAAAAAAAAGTTTTTTTTTTTTTTTGATAATTTTACGTTTTTTTTTTTTTTTTTTTTTTTTCTTTGTTTATAATATCCTGTAGCATTCTTAATTAATTCTATGTGATCCACAGCAGGTTTCAGCTTAGCACCAATATATTATTATTATTATTATTATTATTATTATGATCTTATCGGCAATTTATTGTGTCTGCATTGCAAATTAGTCAACCTGCAAATTTGCAGCTCCATAAATATATTTCAAAATAAATAAATAAATAAAAATGTTCCATTTTGTCCGACTAATTATGCTATTTTATTGTTTGGATTTAAATATTATATAAAATAATAATATTTTAATATAAAAATAGAATAAGACTTTTTTTAAAAAAAAAATATTATAGAAATTTTTAAAAATAATAGAAATATGATGTAATAAGTAGAAAAAATGGTAATAATATGATTATTATTGGTTAATGTAGAATTAAAAAATTATAAATAAATAAACTTATTTATAATAAATAATTTGTGTATAAATTTAACAAATAATATAAAAAATTGTAATATAATTAAACCAGAAGGAGGAAATAATCAGAATATATATATATCTATAATTATTTATTTATATATGACACGTATGTAAGTATATTTTATTCACACACTTCATATTATTTAGGAAATATTATCACTCTATTCTTTCAACATTAATTTTTCAATTGCAATTTCTAAAAAATAATACTTTTTTCGTTACACTTTATTTGTCTACTTTAGTTTAGACACACAATTTTAGATATTAAATAATTAGAATGTAATTCAAAATATATTAGTAAATATAATAATGATTTGATGAAAAATAATTATAAATTAATATTAAGATGATTAAATAGTTTAATTAAAAAATTATATATTATGTATTTTAAAATTTGAGTAAAGTGTATAATTATATCTCCAAAAAATAAAAAAAAAAAATATGTAGGACGGACGAAAATAAAAAAAATAAACAAATTAAGTGGGATTGAAGGTAATATAAACAACACAAACAAAACCTTTTACAGAAGTAAAAATAAAAAAAATAAAAAATTACATACTCATTTAAAAAAATAAAAAATCAAATATTTAACTTAAAATAATTTTATACTTTTGACACAATTTCTCATACCACAAAAAAAAAAATCAATACATCTAAAAACACTGCGCTAACGCAATGTAAATTTGTTTTTAGTAAAATAAACATTTGATAGTAAGAAAAGATAAATATTTAATGTAATTAAAAATAATATTGGTGATAAATAATACTTACAAAGTTTTAAAATTTTATATGTAAAAAGAGCTACATATATATTTATATATATCTATGGACCTATTGTGGGTATGTTCATCAAAGTTATTTTTGGGTAATACGATTCTTCATAACTATTACTCCACTATCATGTAAATGTGTGCTCATTTGATCGGGCACGAGTTTTAATAAAAATAAATAATAATGATTACTTTTTCTTTTTATAGTAAAAAAAGTACAAAAATATAATAATTTTTTACTTAAAAAAAACAAAAATATTTTTCAATAACAAAAAAAAAAAGTGAGTATAAATTTGAATGACAGAGAGAGTATAATACAATATATATATTTTAATACAATGTATAATATATATATATATTTTATTTATTTACAAAACTTAACAATTTAATATAAAATATTATTTCATATATCATCAATATTATTTGATATACTTAACATAAAAAAAAAAAAAAAAATTCATTTATTTAAGAATGCAAATATATAAATTACGTGCAAATAATTAATAGAATCAATTGGAAGATGATATGATATGATTGTTATTAATATTATATTGATGGTTGCCTTATTACTTTGTCGTCTTGCAATTAAACTTAAACTCAAGTTGTGTCTATATATTAAACACATGGAAGATACGGATTAGTTAAGAGGGTCTACTTCTCTTGAAATTATTATTATTATTATTATTATTATTATTATTTTTAAAAACATTAATAAATAAAATTATACTATTATTATATATATGAAAAAATAATTATTAAACGTGATATGAGTGTATTGGTTTTGATGATCAGAACTATTGCTATTCTATTCACAATTTTTAATAAAAAAATAGTATTATTTTTTTATAAAATATCATTTCTTTCATCCGTGAATTAATATACTATTTCCTCCGTTCTATCTATCGTGTTCGGATTACTGTAAATACGAGAATTTATGATAAATATAATTAATAGATAATTAAAAATATATTAGTGAAAATAATTTTTTTAATAATATAAACAATTATAGATTAAAATTAAGACAACTAATTAGTTTAATTAAAATAGAAAAAATATAAAATGGGTGTATAATCATTTTTAAAAAAAAATAAAAGTGACATGAGATGTGAGACGGACAGAAATCACAATATGGACACGGTAGGTAGGACGAAAATAGTATTTTTCTATTTGAAACGTTCAATAATTATTGTCATATTTCATTTTTTATATACAAATATTTATTTTTTTACTTTTTATTTATTTACCATTTTTATGTGAGTATGCATTATCTCTACTTTACCGTAGAGAGCAAATTTTTCAATTCACAATAAAAATTTAATTACTTAAAAAAACCACATAGATATGATTTAGAACAAAAAAAAAAAAAAAAAATGGATGGAGGGAGAACATCAAAATGCTGTGTGTTTGGTTAGAGGTTTGGATTTTGAGTTGGGATTTGAATAGTAAAAATTTTGAATTTAAATAGTTATATGATGTGATATAAATATGTGATGATGTGATGTTTTGAATGTAAAATTGATTTTTAGTATAATATAAAAAATAAAAAATAGGTGTTTGATTTGATTTTTTTGGGGGAAAATTTTGGATGAATAGTGAGATTTTGTCAAAATCCACCAAACGAACACACCCTAGATATAAATTCACATAAAACGCTCAAGCTCCATTCCTTTAGATAAAGACTTTTGAAGTTTTTTTTAAAAAAATTAGAATTAGTAAAAAAAAAAGATATTTGATATAATATTTTAAAACAGATGATTTGTATTGATTGTGTTTTGAAATTAATTTGACATTAGGTGTTGATTTGATTTTTTTAAAAAATAATGCTCTCTTTGTCCTGAGTCCGATGATCCATTTTAGTAGGAATACTGTATATCAGTATGTAAATTAGTAAGTTATTAATAATAAATTATGATATTAATTTATTAATTTTTACATGAGTACCGTTTTTCATATTTTTAACATTATATTTCAATAAAATATATAAAATATGGATATAATTTTGTACATAATAAAATTTTATACAATACAAATAAATAAAAATATATAATTATTTATTTATAATTACCTTAAAATTAATTTTTATAAAAAATGAGTAGTTTTAATTGTAGATAAAAATATTTATTTATTAAAGAGAGATACGAGTAAAGGGTTTTGAATGAATCCTACATAATATATGAGTTATGTTATGGTGCTAGGGAAGTTGATTTATATTTGTTAACTATATTTTAAAATAGTAAATTTGATCAAATATAAAAAAATGTCAGAATAAAATCTAACAGATTAAAATGAAAAGAAAAAACGCATTGTTTGTTGTGGGATTGAGGAAGTATATTTTATTAGGTAAAAATTACCTATTCTTTATAGGTTTGTGAAGATCGGTTGTGTTTCTTTAGAAAAAAAAACTTCTCAAATTTTATTATTTGAATTTTGTATTTTTTAAAAAAATAAAATAAAATAAAATATTCTATTAAATATTATTTTAATATTAAAGTTAAACCAAATTTTCTCAAGTTTTTACCAAAAAAACGAGTTTTTTCAATTTCTAAATTTTTATTTTTTTTTTAAAAAAAGCTTACTTTGATTTCTCTAAGAAAAATATATTAGTTCTCCTTACAAAACTCTAATTCTCTCTCCGTCCCATTGGAATGATGATGTTTGTTTTTTGCATGCAAAATTTTTGAATATTAGTATTATATTGGATTATAGTAAAAAATACAAAAATATCCTTATTAGTATGGTATAATATAAAAGTAATGGCATTTGTGTAATATATTATAAGTTAAAAGGGTATTTATTATGCTAAGTAGATAGTACAATTACTAAATTAGGAAATAGTAATCTTGTTTTGGAAAAAAAAAAAATTGGTAACCTTACAATGAGACGGAAAGAGTATTACATTCTCAATCTAATTTCAATATCAACATATAATCCACTCTCAAATAAAATACACTATTATAAGTAACCAAAAAAAGATTTATTACTTCCTCCATCTCTTAACAATCTATCAATTTTTTCATTTTGATTCATTCTATATTCAATTTTTTTTTAGTAATTATATTATCTACTTAACATTACATATACCTATTCAATTTACAATATATTACACAAATGTCATTATCTTTATATCATACAATACTAATAAGATTAGTTTAGTCTTTTCACTTTTATTTCTACTATATTATAATATAATAGTAATATTTCTAAAAATCCGTACAAAAAGTAAAAGGTAAATAGATAAAAAAATATAGGAGGAATGGAGTATTATTATTATTATTATTATTATTATTATTATTTTTTAAAAAAAGGACAGCCAGTGATGAGAAGACAGGTAGTGAACAATATCTCATATTTAAGTACTTTAGTGGATGGACATAATTTCGACACCCTGTCCAATCTCTATACATTAATTCCCAACATCTTTTTAATTATTATATTTAATTTAATTTAATTTATTACTTTAATTAATCGGTAAACCACACAGGTCCACCAAAAGTGTGAACAAGAAACCCTGCCGGAATTATTATTATTATTATTTTTTAATTTTAAATTTTAAAATTTCTAAAATAAAATATTCCCCAAAATAATCTTCGATAGCTCACACGACCGCAGTCGCCAAATCAACAGTGGATTCATATACACAAATATTTAATCATATCTCAAGATTTCAAGAATCTCTTCAAGTTTTATTAATAATCACTTTTAATTAAAATTTTCCCCCAAATCGAAAACCCTAATTCACCATTAATGGATCATCAGAGCAGCCACAGTTCTTGCCCCTTTTTCCCCCTCGAAGATCTCTCCATCGATTGTCCCGACATCACGTTTTGGGATTCCTCCCTCGACCATGTCCTTCACCCGCCGGAATATTCCCTTTTCGGAGATACCGAGAATCATAAGGGGAAGGGTAAGGAATCCGACGACGGCGCCACCACCGCCACCGCCACCGCCGTCGTCAAAGAGAAGAAATTAATGCATCGGGAAATTGAGCGGCAGCGCCGCCAGGAAATGTCCGGACTTTACGCCTCACTCCGATCAGTCCTCCCGGCGCATGTTCTCAAGGTTCATATTTTTTAATTAAAAATAATAATAATAAATATATAAATACGTTTTTAGTCGAATGTAATAAAATTATATATATATATATTTTAAGGGTAAGCGATCGATATCGGATCAAATTTACGAGGCGACGAAGTACATAAAATTTCAAGAAAGTCGAATTAGGGATTTGGGGAATAAGAGGGAGGCCTGCCGGAGAGGGGCCGGCGCCGGCGCCGGCGCCGTCGAGGAGGTAATAATGCCGGAGACGGCAGAGGTGAGCGGTGGAACGGTGACGGTGGAGGCGTGCTCGGTGGGCGCGGAGGTTTTAATTAGCGGCGATTTTGAGTTGCTTCCGCTTTCGAGAGTTTTGGCAATGTTGGTCGCAGAAGGACTCGAGGTCGTCTCGTGTAATTTCACGAAATTCGATGGGAGGTCTTGTTACATGATTCAATCCCAGGTATGTATGTTCGATTATCACTTTTGTTTTTTTCGAGAAATAGAATGAAAAGAAAAATTATAATTTTGAATATTTAGATAGTATATTATATTTATTATCGCTCGGAAAATTGATTTATATTTTCGGTATAGTCGACATTAATTGTCTTGTATGTGTTATGATCATTAGAGAAATGCGAGTGAGATAATCGATCATTTTTCATTGACTAGAATGAGATTATAAGATCAAATTTATAAATTTAATTTTTATTTTTTTAAAATTTTTTTTCAATGAATAAAATTCGATTGCAAAATTATATGACAAGATTAATAATCATGCACGTATGCATATATTGATTTTAGGATTAAAGGGTTTGAATATATTACTTTAGTTTAGGGTTTAGTTTGATCAACTTCACCCTAAAAATTAGGGTTCTATTTATTGTACATTGAGAAGCTACTTTTTTAACACTATTTGTTTATAATATTATTTTAAAAAAAATATTACATTCAATACATATTTTTTCGATGTATAATATTTTTAGTAATTTTCAAATTTTCAAAAAATCATATTTAAACAAAGCCAATGTTTCACTAAAAGTTGTCTTTCGCAATTTAGACATTTGCGTTCATCTTCTCTTCCTATCTCTTCTTCAAAACGAGAAATTTTCTTCCATATTCGAGTAGTTTAATGAAACAAAAGGTAGAGAATAATTTGAAATCTTGGCTCATTAATGTGTTACTATCGGGTTTTATATATATATTCACCTTCAAATCTAAAATAAAAAGTGTAGTAGTAATTAGTAGTTCATATACTACAAAAAAATAATATATTTGTAACGGAATTTCGTCCCTAAAATTCACGTACCTAACATAATTCCGTTCCTAATTTCGTCTCTAATGTCATTAATAACGGAAAAAGTAGATTTAGAGACAAAAAAATTTTGTTACAAAAATGATTTTTTCTTATAGTGATATTACTCCGGCGCTGGTGCCATTAAATTTTGTTCTTCGGGTTTTTAATTTCAGAATGTGCATGACAATACAAGCTAGCCCTTAAAATCTTGTTTTGAGAAAATACTATCACTATGTTGGTTTTGTAATAATCGTGCTTACGTTTTTGTATTAATGAAGGTTCGTAGCGGTCATCTTAACATCCATCTCCAAGGGCTTCAAAGAAAATTGTCGGCTTTCATCAACACATTGTGAGATTTGGGAAAAATATGTAGTCGGAATAATGAATGAAGGTAGAGTTTGTTCTTTATTTTATCCGTGCGCGCACACACACATATGTATGTATGTATTTTTATATATTCTTCGATGTTTTTACAACGGGTATTGTGAGGAGTGTGAACTTGTCATTTGCTCGTTTGTTATTTTATGATATATATATACATATATGTATAGGTGTGGCGTGTGCCTATGTGATCGATTATCATTTTTTCTCATGTAATTTTGCATGATTGTATTTTGATTGTTTAAGTTATTGTATTTAACATTTATCATCCTAAAATTTTATGCGACAATCGTGTGATTTTTTGAATTTTAGGACGCAAAATGGAGATATGGCAACTTACGGTGTCATGAAATTTATAATCGCAAATGTATATATACACGATCAAAATTATGATCTCATTTCGTACATTTATTAATGGGATCAATGTGCATTTGAGGTTTCGCGCTAACAATACAATAATGTTGCGATTCAATTGATTTAACTCGATCGAGTAATTCCATCTTCCTTAGGGGTGTTTGTAGAGATAATTAAGACTTGATTGTTAAATAAATTGAGTGAAACAATTCTATATTATTGTATTTCCATCTTACTTTAAAGTTATATGATTCAATCTATAATCAATTAATTTGATGATCTCACTTGAGGTGAAGTAGAAAAGAAAAGTGTTAGAAACTTCATTTTATTTCAAGAAATCATATTAGTAATTAAAATCAACAAAATCATAGCAACTTAGTCAAATTACTACAAAAAAAAAAAAAAAGAAAAACAACATATTTGCAACGAAAATTAGAGACGATAGAGGTTCTCTACGTAAACTTTAGAAATAGAATTTCCTAATTTGGTTCCTAATATCATTAGTAATAAAAATTAAATTTAAGGATAAAAAAATTTTGTTACAAAAGTATTATTTTCTTATAACTTAGATATCTTACTTTTAGATAAACATATTTGAGCTGGTAAGAAAAAAGACAATACGATAAAAAAGGATGTTGAATTTGTGTGTTATTTATTAAAGTATATATTAAAGTAGAAATTGTTTTTATGCATTTGATATTTTGAATCTAAAAGATCAAATTTGAAACATAAATTGTTGCACTGATCTTGATTTTGGCTTTAATTTAGGGTTTGTTCATTTTCTTTCTTTCTTTCTTATTTAGGGTTTGTTCACTTTCTTTTTTTTTTTTTTTTTTTTTTTTTTTTTTATTGTGTTCTTTGTTTAAGTACTATTTTGATCATTTTTGTTTGTCCTATTTTAAGATATTTTTATCATATTCTTTTTTTTAAAAAAATCATACATTAATACTAATATACTTTAAGTTTTATCTGATTTACTTATATTCTATTACATATAAAATTGCTTTATATATAAAGTCAAGGACAAAAATATCAAAATCTCTTACACATTTTTATTGACCAATAAAAAATTATTATTTTTTTAGGGTAAACTGTTTTTTAGTCTCGTAAGTGGACCCCCTTATCATTTTAGTCCCGTAAGTGGAGCCTGTCGCAAACTAGTCCCACAAGTGAAAGATTTTTGTTGTTTTACTCCTCCGGCGCCGGAGACGCCCGTGTGACTCGCCGGAGGCCGCGTGTCCGCCAGGTTAGCAACACATGGCGGACACGTGGATTTTATTTTATTTTTTTTTATTTTTTAATTCTTTTAAAATTTAATTTATTTTTAATTTTATTTTTCTTTTAAAATTTTTTTATTTGGTCCAATTGAAAAAAATTTAAAAAAATTAAAAAAATGAAAAAAAAAAAAAATGCACGTATCCGCCAAGTGTCTCTGACCTGGCGGGACACGTGGCTTCTGGCGAACCACGCGGGCATCTCCGGCGCTGGATGACTAAAACAAAAAAAAATTTCCACTTATGGGA
The DNA here is from genome assembly GCF_009805555.1 of Andrographis paniculata. NCBI lineage: Eukaryota > Viridiplantae > Streptophyta > Magnoliopsida > Lamiales > Acanthaceae > Andrographis > Andrographis paniculata. The sequence goes on from NW_026137590.1 coordinate 1,671,700, forward strand.
CTAGTTTGCGACAGGCTCCACTTATGGGACTAAAATAATAATGAGGTACAGTTACGAGATTAAAAAAATAGTTTACCCTATCTTTTTATTTATTACAAAACTCCAAATGACCCCTTTAATAATAAGAGGCGGAGGGAATATTTAATATCCAAATTCTTATTTTAAAAATTACGTATCCAACATAAATTTTCAATATAAACCACAAATTTAACAATTATTTCATCTAAAAAAAATATTAAAATCTAAAACAAACTCATACAAAACAAATAAATAAATGCCTGAAGAACTCTAAAGTTCTATAATATTTAGTTATATCTTCATTTTGATTTTTGCAATATTCAACTTATTGTACTCTTTAAGGAATATATTAATATTCTACACTAGTTTCTTATTTAACTACATTATATTTGCTTATACGACTTTTAATATATATATATATATATATTACTATACCCGTTATTCAAATGTATGTCAACTTTTGTTTCTAAATTGTTATAAAAAAAAATATTTTCATTTTCTTTCTGTATATTTTTACTATAAAAGATAAAAATAATATTTATTATCTACTTTTATTAGAATTCGTGGCCAACTATTTGAGCATACAATTGAATGATAGAAAAAAGTATATTTTATTCACAGAAAGTCAATATTTAGCATAAAACATTATTTTTATATTACCCACACAATTTTTCATACTTCAAATAAATATATATATACATTATCAAATTAAAATATTACAAAAAACACATTATTTCAAACTTTTCATTCTAATAACACGGAAGCAAAACATCTTTTTGTCCTTTTTTCTCGTCAGCTCCATTTTTTGCAAGCTCTATCACACAAAGTGATGTATATATACAAAATATATATTTATATATGATATATATATTTGACGGACCGGGTGGGATGGGCAATGACGGGGCCGGTAATCCCCTCCAAATTTCCCCTTCAAGTGTTATTCGATGTACTCTTATATAAACTATAGGTCATTATTCGAAACTTTTATTATAATTATTTAATGATTTCAATAGTTTTCAACAAATATGGAACTAATTAGTGAAAAATGATTGATATACTTCCCAAAAAATATTTAAAACTGTTTTTTGGATTTTAATTTTTAACTTTTTTCTTATTATTATGAAACAATTATTACAATATTCTATAATTTTCAACAAAAATATATTGCATTCAAAACTACTATTCTAACAAAAAAACCCAAAGTAACAGAAACATAAAAATAAAAAAAAATTAAAATTGTTGATGCCGGCACAGGTGGACTAAAAGTGCGAAAATTTTCTACTTACGTAACTAATACACGACGTGCTCTAGTTACATAACTAAAATGATAAAAGATCCAGTTACGGGACATAAAAATCAATTTATCCAAAATTAAATTATTATTATTATTTTATAAAAAAAAAAATTAAAAATCCGAAAAACTTCAAGCCCATGAATATTCTATTTAATTATATTTTACCTATGAAATTATAATTTGATAGATTTTCTACTATTATTCTTTTGACTCGTGCGATTTTAATAAAAAAATATATATATATGTTTTTAAGACAATAAAAATATTTTTCACTGTCGACTGTAATAAAATATTGTAACTTTGTCAACGTATTTGCTTCAATAATTCAAAAAAGTGACACCATGCATCAACAATTTTAAATTAATAAAATTAAATTGCATGTCTCCATCTTACTTAACATCATTGATTACGTATGAATTGGTAAATAAAAACGGCACCCATTATTATTATTATTATTATTATTAATTGTTTAAAATGGTAGCAAATTGACATTATATAACTGACAATATATATTTTTAACTAACAGTGTCTTCTTTCCCACCGAAGTTGAAGCCTTTGTTTAGGAACATTGTATTTAAGATGAAGATATTTAATTAATTTAAAATAATTAATTATGATATTATTATATTATTTTTTTATAATTAATATTATTTATATTTTTAAAAGTAAATTTAATATATATGATTAAAAAAATTAAAATATATGTTTAAATATTTAAAAATTATATAGCAATTAGAAAATATATGCAATATGAATATTATTTTGTAGATAATATAATTTTTTATAATACAAATAAATAAATAAATAATTTTGTTTATTTATAATTAACATAAATAAATTTTATAAAAAATGTATAGTTTTAATATAGATAAAAATATTTCTTTTTTAGGAAAGATATAGAAATAAAGGGGTTTTGAGTGGATACCTACGTCATTTATGATGTTGTATGTTATGTAGTTAATTAAATTGATTTATTTTGTTAAATATATTTTGATTTAATAATATTACCAAAAATAAAAAGATGTCAATTGTTATGGAACAGACAAAAATGAAAATAGTGTTAATTGTGGTGGACGGAGAGAGTACAAGTATATTCACATTTAATTTTTTTTTTTTTTTTTTTTTTATGAATATATATCTTGTGCTGACACTAACTTTATTTATTGTCCTTACATTATACTCCTCTGTCTCTAAAGGTCACATTTATCTTTTGCGTCATTGTATTTAACACTAAAAAAATTTGATATTTGTATAATTTTTTTTTTTGTACAAATGTTTTTTTATTAATATTACAAGATACCAATTGAAGTATTTTTGCAATTTTTTTTCTTAATTTGTACTCCGATATAATAATTAATATTCAATTACAAATACGCAAAAAGTAAATTAGATCCTTAGAGCCAGACGAAGATAATATTATAATAAATAATTTATTATCTATAATTATATTATGTGTTGTTTATTATAATGTAATTTACTGCACATATTGATTTATTTTTTTTATTTTATTTTTTTTTCGCTCAGCAAAATAGCTACAACTATGTTTACTTATAGATGTATTTTTATATGAAAATTTTATTATTTAAATCTATAAATTGTCTTTTAAACAAATGGAGCAAAATGATATAATAATTGTAAAAAATTTAATAAAAAAAATATTTAATTGGGTAAACTGTTTTTTTAGTCTCGTAACTGGACCCTCTTATCATTTTAGTCACAGAGCATGTCGCAAATTAGTCTCATAAGTGAAAAATTTTCGGTATTTTAGTCCTCCGGCGCCGGAGATGCCCGCGTGGCTCGCCGGAGGTGATGTGTCCGCCAGGTCAGCAACACCTGGCGGACACGTGGATTTGTTTTTTTTTCATTTTTTTAATTTTTTTAAAAAATTAAAAAAATAAAAAAAATGCAAATAAAATTAATAATAAATTAAAAATAAGTTTTAAAAAAAAAATTTAAAAAATGAAAAAAAAAAAAAAATCCACGTGTCCGACAGGTGTCACTGACCTAGCGGGACACCTGGCGGACACGTCACCTCCGGCGAGCCACGCGGGCGTCTCTGGCGCCGGAGGACTAAAACAGCAAAAACTTTTTACTTATGGGACTAGTTTGCGACAGGCTCCACTTACGGGACTAGTTTGCGACAGGCTCCACTTACGGGACTAGTTTGCGACAGGCTCCACTTACGGGACTAAAATGATAAAGAGGTACGGGGACTTAAAAAAACAGTTTATCCTATTTAATTTAATAAGATATACATTTAATAGAATGTGTTGAGAATAACTTTTGAATGTAATATTTAAAAAAATAAACTTCATGAATAGTAAATCAAAATTAAAATAATAAGTAAAATTAAATGAGGTTTGTTTGGTTGTATTTTTCGTAATTTTATTTTCACCATGTATCTAGAATAATAATATTTTCATTATATATCTTTTTTTATTTAATATTCCCTCTATCCATTAATTTTAATTCACTTTTTTAATATTTTACAAAAAAAAAAAAATATAACTAAAATTAGCGGACCTAAGAAGTATATTGTATATATAATTTATTTTTATATAAAATATGATATTAACTATCGATATATGTCATATTAAATAAATTCATAACTCAAAATATATAGTATTCCTAAATACAACCAAACAAATTGTATACATATTTGTAAATTTAAAATATCATATGTCAGCCAGCGACGAAACTAGTATCTAAATTCCTGGGGGCAAAATATTATAATTTATTTAATATTTACCTAATAAATTTAAATAAATAATAATGACAAAATTAGATATGAATTTAGATAATTTTGGGGGGCAAATTGTATGTAAATATATAAAAATTAATATTTTTAATAATGTAGTTCCGTCCTTGATCTCAGCAATTGTTTAATTTAAAATTATATTTCATTTCGTCCCATAACTAAATATTCATTTGTTTTATTCACGTAGTTTTAGAAATATTAGTATTATATTGGGATGTAGTTGAAATAAAATAGAAATGATTAAAATAACTTTATTAGTATATGTGATATAAATGTAATGACATTTGTGTAATATATTGTAAGTTGCAATGGTATTTGTAATGTTGGTAGATAATCCAATTACTAAAAAAAATTAATATTTTGTTATGAGACATACTAAAATAAAAAAATAAATATTTTATTATGGAATGAAGTATTTAAAAAACACACAGCCCAAAACTACAAGTTAACAATACTTCTTTCACATCAAGGAATCAATTTTATAGTGTATATTATCTAGGGTTATTATTATTATTATTTTGTTTAAATAAAAATTATTATTTCAAATTTTTTACTCCATCGCCCAACATCAATAAATCATTTTGCATTTTAGCATGTCCAATTATAATATATTCGTTTTTTTTTTTTTTAAAGTAAATGCATCTTTTATTTTAATACAAAATACATTTACGTTTATAATAATATTATAAATATGCTATTAAAAAGTAAATAATTTCATGGGTGAAATTAATGTTTTATCTTTCTGTTATACTACTATTATTTACAAAATAAATATGTTAAAATTCAAGTGCAAAAAATAAATTGTTACATTTGCCTGAGAAAGTAGCTAAAAATTCATTTAGTTCTAGAATTTATTAAGTTTTGTACTATACATATATTTTTTTTTTCTAAAATGTTAAATTAAACAATTATTTTTAATTTTTAAATTATACTAGAATTTGTTTTCTTATTCAAGAAATAAATTACTATTATTTGTTTATTGTATCGAATAACCATTTTAATTCCAAATGTTACTATTCACAACACATATCCAAGACTTATTTCTTAGAGTTGGATTTTCATTCATTGGGTGTAAAATCTCTATTCTTTATAAAAATAAATTAATTTTTTTAAAAAAAATATTAACATTTAAATTATTACTCAAACAAAAATAAAATAAAATCAATCTCTAAAAAAAAAAAAAAGTAAAAAACATTCTAAATCATTATCCAGTTTTACACCTAACGGGGCATGTATAAATTTCATTTTTTTTATATCTTTCAATGGAAGTATATATATATACATATATATATATATATATATATAGCGAGAGAGCGAGGGTTTGTTCACTTCACTCAATTTATTTGTTGGTACTACGATTTTTTATAAATATTACTCTCTCCGTCCCAGATACCGTGTCTGCTACACTGTAGACACGGTATTTTAGGAGGAGTGTAATTAGTAGATAATTAATAATGTATTAGTGAAAATAATTATTCTATAATATAAATAATTATAAATTAAAGTTAACATAACTAATTAGTTTAATTAAAATTAAAAAAATAAATAAAATTTAAAAATTTTAAACGAGATTAAAGTGTGTATTCATTTTCCAAAAAAGGAAATGACATGGTATGTGGGACGGATAGAAACGGCAACGTGGACATAGTATCTGGACGGAGGGAGTATAAAAAAAAATACAATATATATATAAATATATTAACACAATGGGCTGGGCCTTCCAGCACAGTTGAAAAAATTAGACTGTTTCTGGGCCAGTACAAATCCGACGGCGTGTAGGCCCGTCTGATTCATCAAAACAATTTAAGTTTATATATTTTTGAAATATAAAATAATATTAAAGTTGATATATAATTAACTTTTAAATATTCAACCATCAATAAAATATTATTTTATTTATTTGAATTAATATAATTTATTTTTTAATTAAAAATTACATAAAATATAACTAAAATCATTTTCTCTTTGTTTTAAACAAAATAATTGAGTTGGTCCGACTCAACATAATTATTGGGCCATACTTGTAATTGAAGTTTTTGGCCCGATCGAAACCGGGACAAATCTGAAAAAAAATAAAAAAAAAAAAAAAATCGGGCCAGATCGGAATTGTCACATCTAGTTCCATGATCTCATTCCTCATATATCGACGGAATTTGATCATGGCTACGACGGGCAAAAAAAATGCGGTGGGGAGTCGGGCATACACAATTGGGTTGGGTTTATCGACTCGGAAAAAAAATGTGGGTTGAGATGAGCCCAGGAGCTAATATTTATGCCCTTAATTGGGCTTAATGGGCTTTTTACATAGGTAAAAATGACCCATTTGTATAGTCCAAATTGACAAATTTGGGCTTATTGGGTTACACAATCATAATTCATGAATTGTGAATTTAATGCACATAAGAATTGAAATAAAAAACAGGAAATATAATTCATACACTTTTGTTTTTTTTTTTTTTTTGTTTTTAATCATCATTTCCAAAATGCATTGTTATTAATTAAAAAATATATTATTCATACAAAATATTTTAAAAATAATAAAAATAAATAATTTAATGTTATTTTCACAGTGCTTAATAAATATCAAGAAAAACCCCGTGTGTTTGTTTGGGGTTTGGATTTTACTTTAAGATTTGAATAGTAAAAACTTTGAATTCGACTAGTTGTATGATGTGATATTATAAATGTAAAATTAAATTTTAATATAATATATAAAAAGTTAAAAATATATATTTAATTTGATGTCTTTGTAAGAAATTTTTTCAATGACTAACAAAAATTTAACAAAGGTTAATAAATGAACACACACTAAAATTTCATAAATACTAAAATATGATCAATTTATAATTAGATCTATATAATTCTAGAGAGTGATTATATAATAATAATAATAATAATAATAAAAAGAAAAAAAAGCAATAAAATCAAAGCCAAAACAGCTGAGCTGAGCCAAATAATACAACAATTTAGACCCAAAAATAATTTTAGGATAATACTAATTTATTTATATAAAAATTAATTTAAAATACCTAAACATATTAGTACTCCCTCCGTCCCATATAATATAGGTGTATTACTATAGATACAAGAATTTAGGTAAAATATAATTAGTAAGTAATTAAGAAGTATATTAGTAAAAATAATTATATATTAAGATTAAGATAAGTAAATAGTTTAATTAAAATTAAGAAAATTATAAAATTTAAAATTCAAAATGCAGTTAAAGTGCATAATTATATTTCTAAAAATAAAAAGCACAAGTTACGTGGGACTGACGAAAATAGAAAATAGAGAGAAATTATGTGGACAGTAATACTTATTTGAGTTAGAATTTCTCTGTACTATATACACAATGGGATCTCGCACGTGCACACCACATATTATTTTATACAACTAATTTTAATGCTAAAAATGATATATATAGTAATTCATTTGATTATTTATAATTAAAATATAATATATATATATATTTTGTAAAGGCGACGGTTAATATTCCGACAGAGTCAAATCAACACTATGTTAATTTGACATGTTAACATTAAAAATTTTACAAAATATCATATCTAATACATTAATTTTTTTTTAAAAAAAAATTACAAAATAAATAAACTCTAAATGAATTGAAATTATTATGAACTTGTACTATTCATAAATTAAAATACGACAATAAAAATAGTAATATATATATATTGGTGCCAATTTTGTTGTACTCGTCGGCAGTTTGTAACGCCAAATATATATATATATATATAGTATATTCTATAATTAATTTATATTATGTGTGTGTTTGTATTTTTTAGTACTCAGTTCTATATGATAATAATATACATAATTTGCTAGTCCCTCCGTCCCATAATAAAGTATCCATTTTTTTTTATATATCACACATACTAACAAGGTTATTTTAGTCGTTTCTACTATATCCCAATATAATACTAATATTTCTAAAACTACGTGCAAAAAGCAAATGGATACTTCTTTTTGGGATGAAGGGAGTATTTAAGATGTCTAGAAATAAAAAAAAAACATTTTTTGTATGTTTATTTTGTGAAATAGTTTGAAAAAATAATTTTAATATGATGTACAGAAAATTACATAAATAATATAAAAATAATAAATATATGTAATATATTAGTTTTTGTTGAAAAATATGTGACTTTTTTATAAGACAAACAAACCCTTATATTCTAATCCTCTTACAGATTTTTCCATAATCACCGTTCAAAAATAAATAAATATATATTTATTTATTTACTATCGTTCTTGGATATTATATTTTATATAATAAAGGTAAAATAATTTATAATTTGGTTTGAACTTTTATAAGTATTATTTTACTCTCTCGTCTTGTTTACTATTTTTTATTTCTCAAAACAATAGTCTTATTTTCATAAATAATCATATCACCATAAAACTACCCCTACTTTTTTATTTTTATTACACAATTGCCATTATTTTTTAGACTAACACACTCACAAGGGTAAAAAGGTCTTTTATTCATACTTTTTACCCACTACCAATATAATATCAATATTCTTTAAATCTCGTATCCAACTCAATTAAGACTATTTAAAAAATATTATACAAAATTGTCTATAAACGTGAGACTTTCTTTTATTTTTGAAAATATTGATTATGTTAGTATAATCTAAAACACGACGAAATATTATACTCCCTCCGTCCCACATAATTTGTCCCTATTTTCTATTTTTGTCCGTCCTACATAACTTGTCATTTCTATTTTTGGAAATATAATTATGCACTTTAATCGCATTTTAAATTTTCTTAATTTTAAATAAACTATTTATTTATCTTAATCTTAATCTATAATTATTTTTACTAAATAATAATTATTTTTACTAATACACTTCTTAATTACTTACTAATTATACTTTATCTAAATTCCGTGTCTACAGTAGTACACCCATATTACATGGGACGGAGAAAGTAATATTTAAATCATGAATGAGTATGATACATACTTTCAAAATCTCAAATAAATTGTAAGCAATTTTTCCAATATCAAAATATGTGCTCAATATGATATAAATATTTTTATTTTAAATAATATTTTTGTTGTAACTCGTTTATTAATATATAGATTATTGAAAAATGTGACGTGGCATGTCCCAACAAACAAATTTCATTTTCATCCAAATTAAAATATTTTATTGTATGGATAAGTCTAATGCAAATTCAAATTTAATCTCTTCAATCAAACGTGTAAATGCCTAAAAATGAATATCTTCCACCATAGTAAAATAATATTAATAATAATTAAAAAACACAAATAATGGACAAAGAAAGAAAAAAAAAAAATGCATGCAGAATTATATAAAAAAAAAAAATATCTACAAAATAATATTTTGTGTTCGAATAGTTAGTTTTTGTGAGAAAATAAAATACTCCCTCCGTCCAAGCTAAAAGTATACAATTACTTTTGGCGCGGAGATTAAGGAATAATAGTATTTTAATTACAGTGGGTAGGTAAAAGTAGTAAAATGACATTTTTGCCCTTACTTTTTTGGTATAAAAGTAATGATGTGATGTAGTAGGAGTATTTGTAGGAAAAATGTGGTATTTAATGAAATGATTACTTTGTAATTAGACGTCCCAAAATAGAAATATGTATACTTTCTAACTTGACAGATGGAGTATAAATTATTTATATTATTATTATATCAAAATACAGTAAAAATCAAGAGAAAATAACAAAATATTTCTATTAATGTTTTATAATATTAATAAAAAAATATTCGTACAAATAATTACATAAATATAAAATATTTTTAATGTTAAGTACAATGATGCAAAATATAAATATAACCCTTAGGAGTATATTTTTTATATAAGAATATCACATAAAATAAATAGTAAACATGAATAATAAAAATAATTAATGAATAAAATATGTTTAATAAAATATTTTCGAAATTTTTTTTTTAATCCAAATTAGAAAACATGAAAATAAAATAAAATTGCTTGTGGTTTCCAATCCCAACTTTGCTACCCATTGAATTGTTTATTCCAAAACATTGAATCAAACTTTAATTTATTAAAGTTGGAAAATTAAATTAAGGTTTGATATAAATATAAAATAAGGCAATATATATATGTATGCATTTTTCATTTATTTATTTATTTTTATATATGCATATATCCATGAGTTTGTGATTTTATAATTTTAAAATAAAAGCAACATGTTGAATTTATATAATTTTTAATAAAAATATATTATTTTTTTTTATAAAATACTTCTCCGTCTCTTCGGAATTGAACCGTTTGATTAGAGATACAGTATTTAAGGTGAGGATGTTTTATTAGTTAATAATAATTAGTTATGATATTATTTGTTATATATTAATGATATTTATAATTTTAAAGTGAATTTAATATATATGATTAAAAAAATTAAAATATATGTTTAAATATTTAAAAATTATATAGCAATTAAAAAATATATGCAATATGGATATCATTTTGTAAAGAATACAATCTTTTATAGTACAAGTAAATAAAAAAATATTTTTATTTATTTATAATTAACATAAATCAATTTTATAAAAAATGTGTAGTTTTAAACATAGATAAAAATATTTATGTTTTTAGGAGAGATGTAGAAATAAAAGAGTTTTGAATGAATCCTGTATCATTTAAGTTGATTAATATTTTTTTACCAAAAATAAAAATATGTCCATTGTTACAGGATAAACAAAAATAAAAATAATGTCAATTATGCCGAAAGAAAAGGAGTATTATAATAAAATACTATTAAAATAAAATTTTAAATTAATTTCAAATGACAGTTAAATAGATACAATAGATTCTTTAAATCTTTATCACAAGTAAATGCAAGAGAAAAGACAAAGAAATTAGTGAAAGAAACAAAAATAGATAAATAAATAAATCTATATATTAAAAAATAAAAAATAAAAAATAAAATAAAATGGTTGTGTCTCGACATGCTGTCACTTAATTATAGATACAGCTAAACACTGTGCTTTAATTTATTAATTATTATCAATTAAAAAAAATATTTATGGGATTTATTATCCTATTTAATTTGTCTTTATAAGTGGCTACAGATTTGACAACTTGTCAACATAATTGTCGCTAGCTAATTATTCCATATATTGTGTAATAATTTCTTCTTATTATTTTTAAAATTTTTATCTAAAAATAATTAAATATTTATTTTTTATATAATTTTTTTTAAATATATAATATAAATGTAAAAATTTTAAGAGTTTTTTTTTTATTAGTAAAATTTTAAATAAAAAAATAGTATTTAAAATGAAGTTTTAGACAAAAACGGTCGATTATTTTGACTGAAAATAAATTTTTAGACTCCATTCGTTCTAAAAAAAGAGTATTATGGATTTTTTGTGTGTTAATTTTTGAATATTAATAATAATACAAATACAATAATATCTATAGAGTAAATTATACCAATATAAAAATATTTTTAATATTAAATATAATAATACAAAAGATAAATGATGTTCTTTATGAGACGGAGACACTATAATACTTTTAATATAAAAATAAATATTTAAATTATTCTAAAAAAATTCTTTAAAATAAATAATATGGGGATGTCCAAAAATACAAACAGACAAATTTGTACTGTAACAGGTGAAGCCCTTTACATATTAATCTTTCACACACGCATATATATATAATACTTAAAAATAAAAATAATTTGATGACCATTTAAATATATATATATATATACATACATACTAAAAAATAAAAAATATTTATTACAAATAAAAGATAATTCGAAGAACGCAACAAAAGTAGAAATAATTCAATTTTATATTTGGACAACTTTTATAATACTATTTTTTAAAAAAAAATATATACTACTCTTCCCGTCCTATAACAAATTATCTATTTTTTAATTTTAGTTCGTCTCATAATAAAGTATCTATTTATTTTTTTAGTAATTGTACTATTTACCTAACATTACAAATACCCTTACAACTTACAATATATTACACAAATGTTATTACCTTTATATTAACATAATACTAATAAGGTTATTTTAGTAATTTCTACTTTATTTCTACAATATCTCAATATAATACTGCTATTTCTAAAACTCCACGCAAAAACTAATTGGTACATAGTTATGGGACGGAGAGAGTATTATATTTGAATATAATAAAATTAAAAATATTTTCATACTATTAAAATTAGCCAATGGTGCATGCTAGCTAGCTAGTTAATATAAATATCTTATTCTTTGAATTTTTTAATTTTAAAATTTAATAAATTATATATCTAGTCTAATTAAAAATATATTTATTAAATTATATATATTATTTTAAAATTTTAATTTAATTATAATATAAAAATAAAAATATAATTTACCTTCAAATAAATTATACTATTCAATTTATTTTAAACATTTATAAATTATATTTAAACATATTAAACCATCCTAGAATAATTAAAATTTATATTGTTTTGTAATAATAATAAGAATGCACTTGCATTTTCATTTTCATTTTTTTTAAAATTTTGTATATAATGTACTCCCTCTGTACCAAACACCCTGCAACATTTCTTTTTTGGTATGTCTCAAACATTCTGCAATATTTTCAAAAATAGAAAATAATTAATTATACTTAATCCTTACCCCACACTTTATCCCCTCACATCATCCAAATAAAAAAAATAAAATATATATTTCTCTCTCCATTATATCAACTAATTTCTAAATTATTCTACTTAATACTACCCACCTAAAAACCCTTGCCAAAAATAAATGTTGCACCTTGTTTGGGACTGGAGGAGTACTAAAAAGAACAAAATTTGGTCGGAAGTATACTTATATAATAATAATCAAATTATTTTTTAATTATGAATTTACTTAATTAGTGAGTAAGATCGTGGTCAACACCGTGTCAACACATAATTCATTTATTTATTTATAATTAATGAATATTCACAATGTGGGAATTGATTCATACAGTAACCACTAATATAATGAGACAAAATTAATAAGATTTGTTTGTCCTCTTGCAATAATATATATATATAACTATAAATAAATATTTTAAAATTAAGTACAATATTATACTTTTGCTCCAATAGAATGTATCCATTTATTTATTTTATAATAAATTAATAAATAATACTCTCTCCGTCCGCGAGGGATGAACCTTTTTATTATAGACAATATTTTTCAGGTAGTGTAGATTAGTAACTTATTAATAATAAGTTATGATATTAGTTGATTATTTTTTATATAAATAATACCCCCGTCCAGTTAGAAAGTATATATATTTCTATTTTCGGACGTCCAATTACAAAGTAAATATTTCATTAAATACCTCATTTTTTTCCACAAGCAAAAATATCATTACACTACTTTTAACTACCCACTATAATTAAAATATTATTATTTTTTAAACACCGCGTCAAAAGTAATTGTTTATTTTATGTGTGGACGGAGGGAGTAATATTATTGATATTTTAAAAAATTTTAAGATTATATCTCGAAAAAATATATACAATATGAATATCATTTTATAGATATGAGAAGTTTTAAATATAGATAAAAAAAAATTATGTTAATTGAGGTGAGAGATAAAAATAAAGTGGTTTTGAGTGAGTCCTACGTGTAAGATGTTAGAAATTTAATTAAATTGATTTATATTTGTTAAGTATATTTAAGATTGATAAAGTTACCAAAAATAGAAAGGGATCATCTTTTGTGGAATGTACTAAAAAAGGAAAAGAGTTCATCTATGGCGGAACGAAGTAAGTAATATTTTAGTAGTAAACACAAGTATTTTAACATAATTTTAATTTTTCTGTTCTTGCAACTACAAAAAAAAATGATAAAAATAAAAAATATATATATATTGAGTTAGGACCGAAAAAAATATTAATATTTGTTATTTAAATTAAGGACCATAATATACTAATATTTTTTTTATAGGCAGGTAAAATTTATACTCCTATTCCACCTAAATAGTCGATTTTTATTTAGGATTCTTTTATTTAAACATTTTTTTTTCTTTTAATTTACGACAAATATTTTTCTAATTATAGATTAATTAATTAATCAAGTACATTATAGTATTTAATTAATTAGAGCTACCCGTCAATAACTAATTTGGCTTTGCTTTGCTGTGACCAATTTGTTAGGCTGTAAAATACAAATAAATAAAAGAAAATAAAAAATAAAAATGATTATTTGAATGTTAAGATAATTGGATAATATATATTAGTATTAATTTAGATTCGATTCACTGTAGATCATGGCCAGTTATGATATGATCATCATCACTCTCCTCGGATTCTCCTAGGTAATATATACACATATAATATATATATATACAGAGAGAGATGTTAGTGCCACAACTAAAAGTCCGACTCTATTAATATTAAAAATATTCTTATATTTGTGTAATTTTCTGCATAAATGTTATTGTGATAGTATTATAAGACACTAATTAAAGTATTTTTGTTTTTTTCTTTAATTTTATATTTTCATATAATAATTAATATTCAAATATCAACATACAAAATATAAACAAGATCCTTAGAGCCGGACATAGATAGTGTTATTTATTTATTTTTTTATTATTACTTTTTTTTTTAAGGTGTGGTATGGCCGCATGGGTTGACAAGGAGTCACTATTCATATATGCATATGATATGGTATAATATAATATAATATAATTAATTAATTAATTAAGTCTCTACACACACTCAAAAGGGCAGCCACAATATAATATTTAATTAATTATGATTTAATTAAAAGAATAAATAAAGCTAGCCATGCACACACACTATAACTATACATATAGCTATATACAATAAGCATATATATATATATATTTATTTTATCTATATCATTTTGTCATTACAGAGAGAGAAATAGAGAGAGGGGTAATCAATCAATAATGAAAATAATTTTAAAACTCTCAATATCCTTAGATTTTTATTTTTTTTTTATTTTTTTATTTTTTGTGTTTTTAGGTATAATCAGTTTTGCTGAGTTTAGTTTGTAAACTATTAGATTCGATCGAAAATTTATTTAAAATAAAAAAAATAACGGGAGGTTTTCAAGTAATAAATAAATAAATATATACTCCCTCCGTTCCAGAACTATAGTCTTGGTTGTGTTTGGTACGAGATTTAAGGAATATTGATATTATATTGATAGTGAGTAAAAAGTATGGGTAAAAAACCTTTTTGCCCTTGTAAGTGTATTAGTATAAAAAATAGTGGCAATTGTGTAATAATAATGAAAAAGTAAAGGTAATTTTATAGTGATATGGTTATTTATGAAAATGAGACTATTGTTTTAAAACGGACAAAAATGATAAATAGAACTATTGTATCGAATCGGAGAGAGTATAAGAATAATGTAATGAGCGAGGAATTGTAATAAGGAAGAGAGAGAAATAAGAAAACAACAAGAGATAGGGTGAATATATGGAATCCCTGACAATATCCCAACTCCTGTCCTCATTCATATATATATATATATATATATAATGTAATAATAATAATAATAATGATATTGTCATGTAATAAAACTACAAAGAAAGAAAGAAACAACCAACCTCACTAGCAGAGGAAGAGGAAGAGGAAGAGGCAGCCATGCATTTATTTAATCGAATTATATTATTATTCACAACAAATTAATTAATTATTTATTATTATTATTATTTTTTTTTTACGATAATTTGAGAATTCGCCGCAGCTATTCATGCGATCTGGATAAACTTCCGACCAAACATAATACCTTGCAAATTAAGTTCGACAAAATAAATCATATTAGATGAAATATGTATGACAGATAGCCCTAAAAGCGGCCATTTGGGTGTGTTTCTTTTGATGATTTTGAAAAAAATTTGGTTTGAATTTGACATAAAAATAATATTTGATGAAATATTTTGTAAGAGAAAAAAATATACTTTTTCAAAAAATATTGAGTCGAAATAGTAAAATTTGAAAAAATTATGCTAAAACGCACCGTTATTATTACCACGTGAAGCAGTGACACGTCACTGCAACAAACCACCTACGCCTACCAACACAAATTCATTTAATTTATTAATAATAAATAATATATATATATATATATATATTTGTAGCAAAATTTACAATCCTCCCACAACTTGTAAGAAATTACATACTTACTTTTAAGAAAATATTTAATTTTGATGATGTTGATCCCTTTTAATATATATGTACCATATTTTGTAAGTATTCTTTTATTCCACACTTGTTATTTACCATGGCAAATATGTCAAAATAATTTGTTTTATTAGTTAGACAAAAAAAAAAAAAAAAAAAAAAAAAAAGGTAACGTTCAATTGGATGAAAGTCTCTTCGGAATCAATAGGATGCTTAGATGTGGAGATTTATGTATGTTAATACTCCTTCCGTCCATTCATAATGTATACAATTACTTTTGGCGCGGTATTTAAGAAATAATAATATTTTAATTATAGTGGGTAGTTAAAAGTAGTGTAATGACATTTTTGCCTTTGCTTTTTGGTGTAAAAGTAATAATGTGATGTAAAGTAGGGGTATTTGTGGAAAAAAGTAAGGCATTTAATGAAATGTTTACTTTGTAGTTGGACGTCCCAAAATAGAAATATGTATACTTTCTAGCTGGACGGAGGGAGTATATTATAAAGAGAAATTTGTCAATAATTTTTTTTGTGATTTTGAAACTTAGCGTAAGTATTTCATTTACTTTAAAAATTGCATGGTTTTCCCTTATATTTTAAAAAATATTGCATAAAACTCTACTGTGATTTTAAAACTCATAGTAAATCCCCACTTTATTTAAAAAAATTGCATGACACCCTCTTATAGTTTCTAAAATATTGCATGAAACTCTCCCGTCATACAAAACATACATATAGGAAATCATCTTCTCATCATACAAGGGATGTTCATGGAGGTGGGATTTCATGCAATATTTTCGAAAATATAAGAGGGTGCTATGCAATTTTTAAAGTACAATGAAACTTTACGCTGAATTTCAAAATTACAGGAGAGTTACGAGCAATTTTACCTATTATAAATGCAATATATGAACTGATTATACACGATAATAATTCTATGGCGACCAATATGGTCAAATTAGTACCGTGTTGATTTTGATCAAATTAGAAAATCATCACAAAACAAATAGTGTATATTATTTTATATAGAAACACATGTCGTGTGAGTTATATTTCAAATACTAATTATAATAACTCGGGCCTTGTTAGGCACAGCTCGACTTCCATAGGCCCGGGTATAGCTTGGTTCAATGGCTTGCCAGGCACAACCTGCAAATTTCAGGCCAATTTTTGGAGGCACAAAAATATATATATTTTTTTCTTATATATATCAAATTTAGATCGAATTTTTGGACCTATTTTTGTCTGCTCTAGTTCCATGTAATAGCTGAAAATACCACTAGATTATTACCAAGGAGCTCGTTGCCATGGATGTATATATATATATATATATTAATAATTAAAATTAATTTAATGCCCCTCAATTTTATCTTGTTTAACTACGTGACAAGAAAAGCGACAGGAGTGATGAGGTTTAGTTTACATGGCACCCACATCTTCAAAAAATGGTTATTAAAAATTAATAAATTACAAAATAAAATGAGAAAATTAAAAAAAATAATAATAATAATAAAAAGATCATAATTCATGTGTTGTTTTTTGTGTGTATTATATATCATAGGTAAGAATGTTGCAGCATGCACGACAAAGCCAATACTTCCAAAACTCCAGATATATTATTTATTTAAATTTATATATGTGAGTGTGGACACATATGGACATATCAATAAATAATTAAATTAAATTAAATTAACATAAGCCCAAATGACCAATTGCACAAGAATCCACCAAATGAGAGCTCTGCTGCCAATCTTCAATGGATTCTTCTGAATCATGATTCTTTTCATTTAATAATAATAATAATAATAATAATAATACTTTTGTGGGCCATATTTATTTTGGATTTATTCCCCACCCCTGAAAATGAAAATATAAATTAGGGCTCCAGAGTTTTTTTTCCAGATTTGCAATGCACGGCCTGAACTATCAAATATTACAATCGTAACCTTTTATTATTATTATTATTATTATTATTATTATTATTATAACATGCAACCATGTAGTAAAATTAGGAATGACAACTGGTCGGGTTCAACTAGACCTAAAATCCAACTTGAATATATATTATTGGATCTCAGATTCGATTTGACCCGGTTATATACGGATTCAAACGGACAAGCTATACACCGATAAAATCTAAAATATTTTTAAAATTCATAACAATTTAAATTAAAATTAGACCCGGCATATATTAATATATTTATGTATTATAAATATGTCAAATGCAGGTTGGATCTTACATCCACCCAGATCCATTATTATCCCTAAATAAAATCAATTATAATATACTCCTATTTTGTACTATGATTAATATGTAATGAGGGGCATGAATCATACTGATTTGACCGGATCAGGAATATGTCATAAGTGTGCCCAACATATAATTATACATATATCAGCATATTTATAATACATCATATATTATATTATAATTCAATATATGTTATTTTATAACAAAATATATGTTGAGATATATATGAACATATGATCACCGTTATAGCATATGCTGATCAATACAATATTGATTTGGCCGGATCAACACAATATCTGCATCGTGTAATGAAATTAAAATTAATTAATCATATATATAAATATATTCACAATTCCATCCATCATTGCTTTTCAACTCGATTTCGATGCTCTGTCCGTACAGAGAGAGAAATAGAAACCCCCAATAGAAAAAGTATTCGAACATAAAAATTGTTAAGACATTAACTAACGTGCGAGAACAAGTGTAACTAATTAATTAATTTATTATATATATATATATCTATATTTTATTTTTTAATACAATATAATATATAATTAATGATGGATGATCATATATATATATATATCACATGAGGGTTGTCTTGATCGATCGTCCTAGGTTGTTGTCGTTTCGTGGGAATTAAGGATCCAATGTGAGAAAGCTTGGAGTGTGTTCATGTCTGCCCTGTAATGTTTTTGGGTGAACTCGAGGAGGGCTGGCCAAGAAAAGTCGGGATATATTCGCGGATTGTCCAAGTCGACCAGCTCGCCCGGCGGCCTAACTACCTTGTCCTTGTTCGGACATAGAAAGAACGCTAGCGATTTCCGAGGACTCCGGCTGTTCACCACCGCCCGGTGCAGACAGCTTTTGTATCGCCCGTTCGATAGTGCCTGCAACACGACGATATTATTTAAATACAAAATATAAATCAAGTTTGTCTTCGAAACTAATAATATTATCTTCGTCCGACTCTAGGGATTCTATTTACTTCTTGTGTGTTGATTTTTTTAATATTAATTATTATATAAAAAACCGTAGTATAAATAAAGAGAAAATGACAAAAATACTTCTATTAGTGTCTTACAAGGAAGTGAACCTTTCTCGACAGAAGAGAAAAAGACAAAAAATTATACAAATATAAGGATATTTTCAATGATAACGTAAAAGATAAATGAGATTTTTAGATTCGGACGAAAAAAAATATAATTTTTTATTAAAATTATTATTTAAAGTAAAATATGTATATATATATATACCAGCTCAATCTCGGCTAATTTTGTCACTTTTCTTGACCAAACTAAAAAATAATTATATATTAATATAAATGTGGGATAATAAAATAAAGTGAAAGTATTATAGAAAATTTATTAAAAATTTGATAAAAAAAATAAAATAAAATTGTTAGTAGATAAAATATTACCAATAAATGAATTGTGCAAAAATTTTAATGAACAACTAAATAATAAAAAAAATCTGATTGATATAATTATAATAATAGACAAAGGAATATTTGTTTAATGAATAAGATATAAGACTTTTGTCCATTTATGAAAATGAAAATGTCGATGGCCCCACAATGCACGTGCAAGTACCGCTTACGCCATTGAAACAACAAAGCTTTAAATACTAAAATCACTTGAATTATCTCAATTTTATTTTAAAAATTTTTATAATTTATTTATTTACATACTATAAATTTTACTTTCTATCATTGCATACATAAAGTTTTTACTAATTAATAATATTTTATAAAATTAAAAAATATCGATTATATCATATAAAACTTTATATAAAAAACAAAATAGAGAAAAGACAAGAGAGTATTACCTACTAAACCAAAATAACATTTCTTTTTATTTTTTCTTTTAACTATATTTACAATAGTACTTCTTTTATATATAATATTTTGGAAAAAATTTTAAATATAGTTTATAAATTATTCTAAATAAAAAGACTAAAATACAAAAAAAAAAAAAAGAAAAAAAGAAAAGACAGCAGTGTTAGATATAGTTATTATAAGCAGGTATTGTAACAGAAACTAAAATATTAGCCTTTTGTATTTTTTTTATTATAAAAAAATAATAATTATTATTATTCATTTTTATTAAAATTCGTGTCCGATCAAATGAACACACATTTGTATAACGGAGAGATTATTATTTTTGTTCGACTCTAAGGTTTTGTTTACTTTTTGGATGTTGATTTTTTAATATTAATTATTATATGAAAACATAGTAGAAAATGACAAAAAAACAAAATAGTGTTTTATAATATTATTATAATGAAAAATATGTAAAAATCTATACAATTATAAAAATATTTTTAATATTAAACACAAAAGATAAACGAGACTCTTAAAACATTCGATATTATATTTTTTTTTAAAAATATTAATATTGATAAATAATATCAAAATTTTCAAAAATAGCGTATATTAACCGAAAACGATGTTACGTACCATGAAAGTGTCGCCAATGTTGACGACAAAGGCGTCGGAGTCGGGGCGGATGGAGAGCCACTCGCCGTCGACGAGGACCTGGAGTCCACCGACGGTGTCCTGGTGGAGGATGGTGAGTGACGTGGGATCGCAGTGGGGCCCGGTGCCCAATGTCTCCTCAGGACGATGACACCTCGGATAGTAATTAAGTCTCATTATGGATTCGTTTTCCTCGAAGAATTCCCTGAAATGGCGGCGCTCAACTCCTAGGCTTAATCCCAGGAGCTCCATTACTCCCAACGACACTCTGCTCATCGCGCTGCAATAATCCTGGTAGACCTTCCTGCGGTTATTAATTAGTTTTAATTAATGATGTCCGTCCCGTCATTAATGGTACGAGGTTGCTATTAATTGCTACCATTAATAACATGACCGTTGTGCCAGCCATAATTGGTTTGTAACTCTGTCTTTGGTTGTGATTTACAAAAGTTTGGAGGATTGGAGGTTTGTAACTGATATAAATTGGTATTAAGTGATAAATGTAAAATTAATTTGAAATAAATATTTAATTTGATTTTTTTTTTTAAAAAAAAATTGATAAATAGTAAAAATATGGGGAGATCTTCCAAAGGAACACCTTAAGATGACCGGGTTATGGACTCTTATGTTTTCGAAAATATGGAGGTAGAATATCTTTTTTGTTTTTTTTTTTTTTCTTATAATTTAGAAACTACAACCGTCTTACAAGGAATCCTTTAAAATTGTACGAGATTTCTCGTATTTTTAAAATTATGGCACAAAAACGCCTCTTTCTTTTTGTGATTTAGAAACTGCGCGATACTTTTTTGTGTATTAGAAAATAAATTATACAAAAACCCTTAAGAAATTGCGAATAATTCGCATTTTACAAAATATTTCAATAGATCAGAGGATTTTGTGTAATATTTTTTAAAATAAAATCTCACATAGTTCCCAAGGGTGTATTTGTTTGTGGGATTTTAGATTTAGATTTTGAATTTTTTAATAATAAAAAATTGAATTTGAATAGTTGTTTAATGTAATATAAATAGATATTTATACTATGTTTTTAATGGAAAATAAATTTTAGTATAATATAAAAAAAATATTATTATTTAATGTGATATTATTTAAAAAAAATTAAATAGTAAAAACCAAAGAAAAAAAAAAAAGGAGACAACCTAAATGATGTAGAATTTTCAAATTATAAGCAATTTTGTGATGACGTCATTGACATACCCTAAACGGAGGAAGTCCGGGCCCAAGGTCCTGGTGAAGTAATCCTGGACAATGTGGGAGTCGTCAGGCTTAGCGGAGTACTGAAACGACAGCGTTTCCTTCCATGGAAGCTTGGAGGAGAATCTGGCGGTGAAGCTGCTGGCGTAGCCGCAATGCTCGCCGAGCTTTCGCTCGGCTTTCCGCTTGGCGTCGAGGGGCTGTTCGAAGAAGTACTCCATGTACCGGTGGGCGTCGGCGATCAGCGCGGCGTCGACGCCGTGGTTCACCACCAGGAACACGCCGTGTTTACGGCAAGCCTCGCCGACGACGGCGGCGGCTGCGGGGAGGTCGCCGGAGAGGAAGGCGGACAAATCGACGGACGGGACCAGGAGCTCCCGGGACTGGCGACGGGGCTTCTCGTGGTCAGGCCAGACGAACTGCGGCGGTAACTCCGATTGCTTCTGCAGAAGAATTGGCGCGTCGAAGATTAGCGGATTTTGATCGGCGGCGGCGGCGGCGGAGGAGGCGGCGCGTGGTGGGGTGACGCGGGTGATGGTCATTGTTGCATGGGGGGGAGTGATGTGGGTGGGGTTTTGTAGGGGGGGGTGGGGGGGTGGGGATAGAGGAAAAGTTAAGGCCGTTTCAATGGTGAACAAAGGTGGGAATCTTTTTATAGTCCGTTTGATGGAAAGAACAAACCGAGTGGTGGGGTATTTTGCGGAGGAGGGCTTGCGGATTAGTCCTTTATGTTGGGGGTATTTGCAGGATGGTCCCTGCTGTTTGTTGTTTGTGGTGATGACAGATCATCAGCCGCTCACGATGGGTTTTTGGCGTTTCTTTTGTTCAAGGGACTGGGGATGATTTTGTAATTTCATTTTTGGTCCTCGAGATTTCTATTCCGAAGATATATTAATTTTAAATAGCTTTCCTTATTACTTTAAATATTTTTATTTAGGGTTTTGGAATTTTTTAAAAAAATTTTAAAAATAAATAAAATTGATCTAATATTTAAAAATGATTATGAATGCTAGCAAAAATTCAACAGAACATACTGAAAAAAACATATCTCATTTAGGTCAGCTTATTTATTTATCTAATTATATGTAATAAATTCGTTTATTGAATTATTACATTAGACAATTATTTTCTATTTAAAAATATTATAGAAAAAGTTATTTTCTATTCAAATTTCATTATTTCTAAAACAAACATAAAATACTTTCAAGTTACAAGTGTTTACTTATAAATTTTTTATTTTGAATAGTAAATTTTTAAATTAAAATAATGATTTGATATAAAATAAATATTTATTGGTGTGATATTTTAAATATAAAAAATGGACAAAACGTATGCAATAGACTATTTTAATTTGATTGTGAATTTCAAATCCAAAACTTATGTTTACTATTTTATTTTTAAAAACAATTATCAATTCAAATATATATTTTTTAATTCTATATATTGTATTAAACATAATTTTATATTTAAAATATCACATCAAACAACTATTTTAATAAATATTTTATTATTCCCAATCCCAAACCTAACTCCAAAACCTACACCCAAACAAACTTTATTTATTTATTGATTATTATTTTAAAATTGGTGTAGGCATGCAATGATAAGGTTTAGGGGGGGGAGGGTGGGCATGTGATGTCCCCCAACCTCTTGCACTTGAAGCTATTAAGGGTCGAATTTTAATTTAGGACAAATGCATGCAAGAAAAACCCATGACAATGCTACACAAGAGGTTCCACAAGATAAGTTTATCAATTCTTGTCTCTCAATAATAATTCATCACAAATGTATATATATATATGTATGTGTATATGTATATATATGTATATATGTATGTGTGTGTGTGTCGATACACTTTCCAAATATAGCCATGCTATTCTAACTTGCCCATTCTATCGATGTTTTTGTTTTCATTGTCGACGCCTTGTCTACATAAAATTATGCCAAATAATTGTGTTTGTGTGTGTTTTTGTATGTATATATGTGTGTGTGTGTCTTTTCAAATTTATTCTCTTTCCCCAACACCATAATTCATTGCATTGGACATATTGGAAGCTATTTTATTTATAGTTAATGAAAGAAAAGAACTAAATACATACAATCTTGAATTAAGTATCAAACTATAAGTAGATTCTCATAGTTGAACTTATTAGGTATAATATCAATGGAATGTCTAAACACACACACACACACACATATATATATATTATATGAATTTTTATACAAGTGATAATCTTTTTTCGAAATTTGTGGTAAAGAATTATTGAAAATGAAATTTATAGTAAAGAAAATTATATATATATTGATAATATGAGAAGTCTCAACTAATACTCCCTCCGTTCACTCATAAAGTATAAAATTACTTTTGGCGCAGTGTTTAAGAAATAATAGTATTTTAATTATAGTGGGTAGTTAAAAGTAGTGTAATGATATTCTTGCCCTTACTTTTTGGTGTAAAAGTAATGATATGATGTAAAGTAATGATATTTGTGGAAAAAAGTAAATTATTTAATGAAATGTTTACTTTGTAATTGGACGTCCAAAAAATAAAAATATGTATACTTTCTAGCTGGACGGAGGGAGTACTTTTTAAGTGCACGCGGAGCAAATTTTTGAGCTAGGCACAATAGCTTATAAATTATGCCAGTTGGGTAAGTTATACTACACAAGATATGTATGACAAACTCGATAAATTTATAATATTTGAATCCATAACCTTATAAGTTATAAATTTCATGGTGGTAGTACTTAGCCATACCAATCGGATGAATCATAATAGCCACAACAATTGGATAAGTCATAAATTCGTCTGTCACACCAAATTGACCACTCTTTACGGGGCAACTTTATAGTGTTTTTTTTTTTTTTTTTAACGTGGAATCCATAACTGCTGTCCGAAAGTGCGCACTGGATAAACCTCCGGCTGAACTTAATACCCTGAAAACTAGGTCCGACAAGAACTTTATAGTATCTTTGTGTATATATAAGTGAGTTTGGTGAGAAAAAATAAATCAAAATAGTACATAAAAAGTAGCACATTCTTCGGTATTTTGATTATATTCATTTTTTTAAAAGTCTAAGTTTGAGGAATTTTACAATGTTTTCTCGGACCAAACTTTGTTTTGTCTTATCAAACATTGAGAAGTGTTGTTTATAACCGAGTAGAAGATTTTTCTGTGTCGCTAGAGAGATAGAACAATGTGAGGGAGCTAATTTTTTTTTTTTTTTTTTTTTATTCGTAGTGAAAGAAAATAGAAAGAAGGGAAATGATTCTTTTTAAATTATCCATTCTTCTCTATAGGAATTGAAACTAATCCAACTTTAATACAAACTATCTTAGTTTATCATAGAAGATTAGTTGATAGTTTAAGTAAGCTAGAGCTTGAATTAGTGTCTTATTGTATTGTTGTATGCTATTTAATAAATATATTGTAGATCAAATTAGAGTAAGCAATATAATTTGCTTGTGTTTTATTTTTAACTTTGCTCGTATTCGATGCCTTAATGTTGTTTCACGATTGTTTAATATATATATTATCATGAGTTGTTTTATTTATCCATTGACGTTCAAATATTCCTCGGACAAATTTTTTGCTACCTCCCAACTCCAACAACCGATGCCTTAGGTCATCTACATTTGATTCGTTAGAATACAAAGTTGAATTCTCTACTTTGTTCCTAATTTTATATATATATATATATATTGAAATACAAACTATTGAAATAAGTCTAGAATACTTCAATTTTTTTTTAAATAAAGCTAGTAGATTTGAAGTATTCTACTATATTAAGAAATAATAGTATATAATTCTCTCTGTATCACATGAACTTTGATATATATATATATATATATTCCGTCTGTCTCATTTTAAAGTAACATTTTGAAATTTTGTAGCAAATTAAAAAATAATAATATTTTATTAATGGGTGAAAGTGTGTAAAATTTTTTAATATTTTGACTTTATATATAAATTAATTGTATGTATATAATATATTTGTGATTTAGATAAAAATTAATGATATTTTGGTATTCGTATATGTTTATTTTACTAAAATAGGAAAACAGTAGTTTTAAGTGAGACTAACAAAAATAATCAAAAGAATACTTTGAAATTTTAGACAAATGAAACATATATTTTATCAAAATTTTCTAAAGCGAACAACATTTTCATGAATTATAACAAAAATTAGAAGCAAAACCCTATCAGTATATGAACAAGAATAAACCCTCTATAGAGTGAGCAACCTTCATTTCTTCAGATGTTTGACACAATTTTTAAGAATATTTATAATTTTAAAAAATATCTATTTCTTCTCAAAGAAAAAAAAAAAAATATATTATATCAAAATTTTGACTTTTTATTATTTTTAAAAATTTTAAAAACTATTGCTTAACGGAGTCTTATTTTTGGCAGTAGAAATTTAATTTATCAGTACGTCATCTTTCTAAGAATTTCCAAGAGTTTGTTTTTTCATAATTCCGTAAAAATATATTTTTTTCAAAAAAATTAATATATTATACACATTTATTATTTTTATATTATTTACACAATTTTTTATGCTTTTTCAAACAATTTAACTAAACAAACAACAAATATGGATTTTATGGTTATTTTTCATTGTTCATTTTACAAGGCACGAGACCTCATACAATAATTTTGCATTGACAACTTTTAATCTCGAACAAAAAATCCTATGGAGAGATTTATGAATTTTTGTAGTGATGGGTTTTATTTTTTTTTAATAAGTTCGTACTTGTTTGAAAAGAAATAGATTAAAAAAAAAAAAGAGTGCCTAGTTGTTAGGAAAACATTATTGGTGAAGTTGTAGCCTAAAGTTGATCAAATTGAAATTAAATATTGAACACTATTATTATTATTATTATTATTATTATTATTATATAGATAGATAGGAAAATGGAAAAAAGCAAAAGAGTATTGGTCAAATCAAATCAAGATGTCAAGCTTGTTTCCCACCTAAAATTAAATTATAAAAAGATCATTTATTTCATCCAATTCACAAACCATTTGACAAAAACCTGTTTAGATAGTGGTTTTTGAAGTTTTTAAAAATTTAGAAATTTGAAAAAAAATAAAAAATTAGTATTTATTTTGATGTTTTTTTAGAGAAAAAATGTATTTAATGTAATAATTTTTGAAAAATAAATAGTACCAAATGAATGAAAACGTGTTTTGTAAAGAGAGCGCTTATATCACATTCTCCATCTTTATGTCAAGCATATTTACACTGCAGTTGATTTGTATTTTTATTTTGTATTTAGAAAATAATTAAATATAATATATTTTGCGGTCAAAAATATATTTTTAATTTAAAGATTATCATTATAGTATCAGAGTAATAGCGTCGTATATTTAAGTCATCCACCCTTATTCATCATCGTTCGCGTGCAAAATTAATATGTTACGTAAAACCATATTTTTTCTGTAACGTAAGATTTTTTTTTTTTTTTTTTTCATGTAACTCAACTTACTGGTATAGTTTATCGACTATTGGATTTATAATTTTAATTACCCAATATATGCCACTGTAATTTTCACATTATTGAAGAAAAAAATTGAAAAAAGTAAAGGATAATGTCCCTATAATATACTCTATCCGTCCCAAAAATATAGTCTTATTGTATTGGACACGAGATTTAAAGAATATTGATATTATATTGGTAGTCGGTAAAAAGTAAAGATAAATGACTTTTTTGGCATTGTGAGTATATTAGTGTAAAAAGTAGTGTCAATTCTATAATAATAATAAAAAAGTACGGATAATTTTATATAGAGTCGTCAAACTGGGTTGAGCCCGTCAGGTTGGCCCGTCCCGCCTCACTTTTTAGGAGGGTCGGGTTGTGATTTTGCAAGCTCGTTAAAATGCGGGCCTAAACGGGCCAACCCACGTGGGCCGTGGGTTGAGAGTGGGTTAGCCCGCAGTGGGGCTAGTTAGCCCTCACACTAAGTAAATATAATAATTAGTACTCACCTGTATCAACTAAATATTTTTTCAATTATTTTTTACTGTAATATTAAAAAATTATAATAAAAGTAATCAAATATTAATATCAGAATATATTTTTATTTTATATAAACTACAAATATACCATTATAAATACAATTAATTTATAAATAGCGTACAAAGAGAAAAAAAAAATATCAAAATCATCATGTACATTTTATTTAAGTTAATGAATAATATATTATTATTTTTAATCTACTAAAAAGATATTTTTTAGTTAAGACGAATAAAATTAGCTTAAATAAATTAATCAATATTGTCTACACTTTGCTTTTATTTTTTAACTCTGTTATTAATGTCACTTTTATTTATTTCGATTTTTCATCATTTGTTTTGTTCGTCTTCCATTTTATTGTTTTATAATATTTTTTTAGTCTAGAATCTACAGTTTCATAAAATTAATTATGATTTATTTGTAAAATATTTCTTATTATTAATTTTTTAAACACACTAACTAATACTATTTAGAATTAATTTATTTTTTATTTTTTATTTATTTATTTTAAAATATTTATTATTTAGATTTTACAATAAAACTATTTTTAGCTATTTTTAAATATTAATTATGAAAATATTTATAATATTATTTTTTTAAAAAAAATATGTGGGCTAGCCCGCTTAGCTCGCCACTCGCCGGTGGTTGGGTTGGGTTGATGAAATTTTGATCCGTCCCGCCGCGGGTTGGCCCGCAAACAACCCGCTTATCTGCGGATTATGATGGGTTGTGGCCCAATCCGCTCTGTTAACCTGTTTTGACATGTTTAGTTTTATAGTGATATGATTATTTATGGAAATGTGACTATTTTTTTTGGGACGAATAAAAATGGTAAACAAGTCTATTGTATTGGAACAGAGGGAGTACTATTATTGTAATTGAAGCAATTATTTTTACCATAAATATATGTTTATTTGTGTTTTAGAGTAATTTTTATATTTGATTTATTTTTAGAAGTTTTAATTACAAAGTTATAAATAAAAATGGAGTACGTATTTTGTATGATATTTGAAAGATAAAAATATAGATGTTCTATAAAATAAGACAATGCTTTTACGAGAAAATAATTTCGTTTTTTTGAATGTGTATATATATATATATTATGTTAAGTATAAAGAATCATTATGATAATATAAAAAATAATATTTTATATTTCTTATAGTCTCAGATACAGTGATATATAAATTTTTGTACGAGAATTTAACTAAGTAATATTAAGTATGGTAATTTGAGAGTCCCGTAATGAATGACTTGGTGGTGTAGAGGTTGAATTTGTTTGTTTATCTTTTTTATTTTCATGTGTCTCACTTTATTTGTTTTTTATTTTTTTTTAAAAATAATTATATACTTTCACATTTTAAATTTCATAATCAATAAGTTTTTAATCTTAATTAAATAATTTAATTATTTTAATCTCAATCTATAAGTATTAATATTATAAAAATAATTAGTTTTATTAATGTATTGTATAATTATTTACTAATTATAATTTATCTAAATTCTCGTATTTAAATAAAAAAAAAACATAAAATATGGGATATATGAAGTATATTTTAATGATAGTTAATAGCATTTTTTGTATGTAAAAATATATTGTATTTGAATTTGATATAATGGTATGATAATTTAATTTAATATCACGTATAATGTGAGAATTCCCCCTCCACAAAATTTCTCTCTTAAGATTATTTTTTTAACATAATTTTACAGATGCAAATGATAGAGTTTAAATATTAGTTCAAATTTAATAATTACAAAAATAACATTATTATATACTCCCCCGTCCCAAAAATAAGTATTCATTTGCTTTTTGCACGTAGTTTTAGAAATATTAGTATTATATTGGGATATAGTAGGAATAAAGTAGAAATGACTAAAATAACCTTGTTAGTATGTGTGATATAAAGGTGATGACATTTGTGTAATATATTGTAAGTTGTAAGGGTATTTGTAATGGATAAATATGTATTGAACAATGGGAGTATATATTATTTAACTATTTATCTTAAAAATATTAAATAAATTAAAAAATTAAAACAAAATTACTACTTACTTATAATTAGGTAAAATCTTGAGAAAATATTATTAAGGTGAGGTGGGGTGGGGTGGGGGTAGGGTATATATGTGAGGTCCATTTGTGGAGGCAACTAACATGGTGGTGGAATGGAAAAGTGGGACAGATATGATTTGCTTTCCTCTCACACCAAACCACTTTAAACTCAATCTTCAACATATGTTTTATTTGTTAGTAGTTTGAAATTAATGGTTAATCAGAATTTTTATTTAAATAATATATTATTGTAATTTTTATGATAAAAAATAATATATTTTTATTAAAAATTATATAGGTGTGAAATGAATAGTATTGATTTAAATTTAAAATAATAAAAGAACAGATTAATTATTATTGGACTTTAACTAATTTGAGGTCGTCATATAAAATTACGTTTAATCCTAGTTTTTGTTTATATATAAATTTTCTATGAAATTATTACATTTAGTAATCCATTTATCTCACATGAAGTGTTCAGCATTTTCATTCTAATCCGTTTACATAATTTGTTAATTTTTTTAGACAATAATTATACATTTTAGTTATATTTTTCGGAATATTTAATTTTCTTAATTTTAATTAAATTATTTAGTTAATTTAATTTTTATTTTTAGTTATTTATATTATAAAATAATTATTTTTACTTATATATTTATTAATTACTTACGAATTATAATATTTTTAAATTCATATGTCTACCGTAAATTTTGATATATTTTTAATTAATTACACTAAATTCTTTTTTATTAACTATTCATTTTTTTTCCTTAAAACTTTTAAAATAATTTAAAATTTTCAAAACCACCATTTCATTTCGAAATCTATTTGAAATTTTAGTAAATCTAACTAAATTTCAATTTAGTTGAAAATAAATAAATTAAACTCAAACTTGAGCTTTGTTTAATAATTTTAAAATATATACTTATCAATATTTTAAAATTTTATATTTCTTTCTAATTTTTAATATTATTCAAAACTCGAATATCTAACGCATCATCCTAAACTTATCATTCTTTCAAGCCTTAATGAACAAAGCTTATTTTGACTAGAAATTTATTCGAGTATTCTTTTTAACTTGACTCGGGTATTAATAGGATTAATCATTAAGTAATCTAATTAGCATATGAGGTATAAACAAAAAGCGCGTCATAATAATTCACAGAGCTAATATAAAACAAATATAGGAGATACAAATTTACTGTATATAACAACGGTTCACACAATACATGCTACGGTTAAGCTCGCCACAAATTTTATATAAACACAATTAATCAAGTATCTAATATGAATTGATAAGTGACAATACATGATAACAATTCATACGATACATACCTATTTAATTAAATTTATGTGCTTAGAATTAGTTGTTCATGTTATGATTAGAAGTTTAGATTTAATCAAACTCTAATCAACATGTTAAAACCTTAAAAAAAGTATTAGTTTTATCAATATATTCACATATATATATATATATATATATACATCATATACCCATGGATGGATATGAGTCGAACTTAGTTAACCCATGGATAGATAATAATTAGTTGTTCATGTTATGATTAGCGAAATAGTTAGGGTGTTGATTTTGAACAATATATATCCTCGTTACACACACCACATGATGTGTGTAATAAAGACATATGTTGTTTGTTATGTTATATAAGAGTGTATTGTGTGCTAAAATCAACTATTATATATTGTACGAAACTATAGCATGTGTTGTTAGTTCATATATTGTATTTGTATTATATTAACACATATGACGTATTGTCCGTGGTAATACTGTGTGATGTCTGCTAGCACACAATGTACTTTTCAGCACAGTACTAAATTTTAAATTCAGTACTGTAGTCGCCGCCTATGATTAAAGTATATATATATATATATCCCTTTAGGGTGTGTTTGTTTGTAGGTTTGGATTTTGATTTGGGATTTGAATAGTAAAAATTTTGAATTTAAATAGTTGTATGATGTGATATAAATAGAGTTTGATGTGATGTTTTGAATGTAAAATTGATTTTTAGTATAATATAAAAAATGAAAAATAGGTGTTTGATTTGATGTTTTTTGGGGGAAAAAATTGAATGAATAGTGGAAAAAAAAATCTAATCCCTCGAACAAACACACCCTTAATTTCTTTGTCCACCAAAAGGCATTATCATCGTTTGGGTGGGTTCCTCATGAGGTAGTTTGATCACATTCAAAATGGGGAGCAAAGATAATCTTTAATAGATTTTGGCTTTGGATTTTTCTTGATTTTTAGGGTACAATTTTCTTAGGGTTTCCAAAGTGGGTTTCTCTTGTTTAGGTAACATGTATGTGTGCTCTCTTTCTATCTCTATTATTATAATTTGTTTGTAATGTTTTCGAGCGAAAAAAAATAATATTATACTATTTTTTTCCAAGTGGATACGTGCACTGACGTCTCTTTGAAGTTCCTATGAGTGGGAGCTCCGACATACCATATTGACTCGCTCAATTATTTAAGTAGATAATAAATTGTGTGGATAGATCAGATGTTGATGATTATATTTTTTTCAAAAATTGGATTTGAGTTCGTATTATTTATTATTATTTTTATTTCAAATATTATCAAATTAAATATATATTTCTCGGATGGACAGATGCACTGATGTTTCTTCGGAGCTCCCAAGAGTGGATGCTCCGACATATCACATTGATCCGACAATTATTTGAGTCGATAATAAGTGGTATGGATGGATCAAATGTCGGATTGGATTTGGATTCGTACTATTTATTAATTTTTTTTTCAACAAAAATTATCAAATCAAATACATAATTATCAGATTAAAAAAATTAATTATATATTGAACATATTAGATCAATATTCATTTGAATTCAAAATTATATTATTTTTAATTTCTAAATTACCTCAAAAGAATCACTACCAGAAAATTAGGCTATAGCTGCGGTAAAAAAAGTCATGGTTTTAGTACAAATTGGTGACTTTTTACTAAATAGTCACGGAAAAATATACGGAACTATTTTCATTGAATTTTGCTGGTGACTTTTTTTAAGTTGTGACATTTATGTGACAATAAGTTATAGAATAATACCATGACATGTCCGTGACTTTATATAACAACAAAATTTCGTAAATATTTTATAATTGTGATATTTTCGTGACAATAAGTTACAAAATAATACCATTACACCTCTGTGACTTTATATTAACGAAAGTCGTAGCAATTCTGTGATTTTATATTTTTGAAAAAAAAATTTATATTATAATTTGTGTTCAATGCAACCACCAGTCGAAGGGTTTCGAACTAGTAACCTTATAGTTATTAAAGACTTACACGACCTCTCATGCCAACTTAGCTATCTACTCTAACATATTCCTTTTTGTTTTTTATTATATTTTAACTATATAAATATTATTGATTATAAATTTATCTTTTAAAAATATATACATATTTATTTAATATATCATCATGAATTTTTAACAAAAAATTGAATAGCTACGAACGATATTGAATAAAGATATTGAAGATGATTTTATTATTTTGTTATTACTTTGAATAGCTACAAACAATAATAAGAAAAATTTATAGTTATTTTCGTTACTTATGTTGTGAAATTTGATTTTAATAAGTCACAAAAATTATACTATGACAATATCTGTAATAATTTAAAATGTTGTAAATATTTTGGTTATTTTTGCCTCAACTTAAAATAGTCAAGAAAAAATTTCTTGACATGTTTTGTGACGAAATAATCAAAAGACACATAATAGAAATATCTTGGACATTTTCGTTACACAAGCCGTTACTTTAAATAGTCACGGAAAGTTGTTTATAGCTTTTTCAGCAAATATTATTTACGGAATAGTCAAAACAAAAAGTTGTGACATAAATTTGTCACGAAATTACTTTCCATGACTTTTAATTGTCACAGATTAAAATTTGCGACAAATTTCCGCAATTATCAACCTTTTTTCTAGTAGTGAATACACATGTTCTTGAAAGTTCAAATTAGATAATGAATTTGAATTATCTATGTGAATTTATTTTTAATTCGTGATATTAATGTGTCTTAGTTTAAATTTTACCTCATAAACATATCAAATTGAACATTTTTTTAAAAGAAATTTATATTATATAAAAAAAAGTTATATTCAAAATATCACAACAATCAATATTTATGTCATATCAAATTATTATTTAAATTTAAAATATTTATTATTTAAACTATAAACCTAAAGTCTAATACAATAAATTATAAAAAGGAATTTAGTTGTGCTATAGTTTAGATTAGTTGAACACTCATATAATAAATAATATTAATAATACCATCCCTCCGTTCAATTAAAAATATATATTACCATACAGAATTTTAAAAAAATATAATTAGTATGCAATTAAGATTAAGATTAGAATCAAAATAACTAAATAATTTAATTAAAATTAAAATATATATATAAATTATAAAATTTAAAATATGATCAAAATTTATAGTTATTTTTCAAAAAATAAAGAATAAATTAATTAGACGTACCAAAATAGAAAAAATAAATATTTTATATATTACAGATGGAGTGTTATATTATACTACATCTGTCCCTTATTCATCTATCAATTTGTTTTTTGCACGTAATTTTAGAAATATTAGTATTATATTAGGATATAGTATGAATAAAATAGAAAAAACTAAAATAATCTTATTAGTACAGTGTGATATAAGAGTAATGATATTTGTGTAATATATTGTAAGTTGTAAAGGTAATTTTAATATTAATAGAAAGTACAGTTACTAAAAATAGAAATATATATTTTGTTATGAAACAAACCAAAATCGAGAAATTGATAAATTATTAAGGGACGAACGAAATATAAATTACCAGGTCTTTGGTCCCGGAGCTCCAAAAAATCTACTGATTCACACCAGTCTATTACGGGATGAATAAGACCATCACCAACCCACCCTTTCGGATGAGAGGGTGAGACATAATTATATTTTTTTACTAAAAAGTGATAAAAATAAAAATAAAAAATAAAAATTGTTGAAAGTATTTTAAAAAATTAGGTTAGAAATTAAAGAAAATTATGAGAGAAAATGTAATAAACGTAGTGATATTTTGCGTAAATAAATAGAGAATAATAGTTGAATATTTGATTTGTTGACTTTGTCAAAATTAGTTTTAAAGTAAATTCAGCCGATAAACTAAAAAGAAAAATGAGACTAAATTTAAGTAAGAAAGTATTTTTGATTGAATTATTAATTTTTATTGAGTAGATGAAATATATATATATATATTGTATGAATATATGTATATATTAAATTTTTTAAATAACATTTTAAAAAAAATCATATCACTCAAAAACACTAGTCAAATCCTTGTTTACATACATTTTTTTTATTATTATTATCTTGATACTATTTATCAATATATTAATAATATTTTTCAAAAAATCATATTAAATACTTATTTATGCTAACAAGAATATTATATTAAATAATTTTTCTTATTTAAAAGAAAAAAACTAAAAAAAATCTCTATCTAAGTAAACTTTAGTTTAAATATATATATATATATTTTTTTGTTTATAAACAATGAGATATAGTTTTAAAACATCTAGAAAAATCCAAAAAAAATGTGATTAAAATTATTATGCCATTTTAGGACAAGCTAAGTTTAAAGTAAAAAATTTGAATTGAAGTTATTTCAAAAATAACTAAACACGTCCTACAAAATTAAATAGAAAAATACAAAAACATATATATATATATATATAAAATATAGTACTCCCTCCGTTCTAATACAATAATTTTGTTTATCATTTTTGTATGTTCCAAAACAATAGTCTTATTTTCATAAATAACCATATTACCATAAAACTATCTCTACTTTTTTATTTTTATTACGCAATTGTCACTACTTTTTATACTAATATACTCATAAGGGCAAAAAAGTCTTTTACCTATATTTTTTACCCACTACCGATATAATATCAATATTTCTTAAATTTTGTATCTAATCCAATTAAAACTATATTTATCTGACGATGGAGTATTGTATTTTAATTAAAAATCTAGATAATAATATCACTATATATGTTGAAATCATTATGGCCACCCATTTCTAACAAGAATGCTTACCACCTACTAAGATCACTAAACCAGTATAATTAATAAGCACGTGTAACATAAATAAATATCTAAAAAAAACGACAAAATAATTAACTTCGAAAAATATTTGTTACATTCTGTAAACATAAATATAATTAGCTCACTTTTTAAAATAAAAATGTATATATTATCAATAAATATTATCAATTTTTTGAAAATATTGTTTAAAATATTTGTTACATTAAAATACAGTATTTTTATTTTGTATTTAGTATTATAAAACACTAATAGAAGTATTTTTGCAATTTTTTTTTTTTTAATTTGTATTACATTTTGGTATAATAATTAATATTTAAAAATCAACATGCAAAAAGTAAACGAGACCCTCAGAGCCGGATAGTATTTAAACAAAATATAATATTTTATATATAAAAAATAAAATAGAATTATATATATTACAGCTTGGGCCGGCCCAACATGTATGCATATATATATTTCACTCTTCATTTTAGTCCAGTAAGCCTAAATTACTGCCCACCAGGCCACCCTCCCTACTTATTTTTTGGCCCAAAAATGATTTATTTAAATGAATTTTAAATCATTTTTAAATTGTGTGTTAAGTTTGTGTATTTGATTGAATGTATTTTTATTATTATTATTATTTATTTTTTTTTTATGTTAGGTATAAATAGATATATAAATAATATAATATATATATTTTGTCTGTAAGTCAAATGTATCAATTTGTTGTTTTGTCTCTCCAAGTAAAAGATTAATTAATGTTTCATTTTTAGTAAAAGCGCATACTGATTAAATACTTTGTCCGCGCCACCAAATTACGTCAACTTTTTTTTTTTTTTTTTTATTATTATTGTCTCATTCAATAATTATGTCATTTTCTATAAAAATAATTAACAAATAATAACAATTAAATCTCAACTAATTAAAATCAATCGATTTTGGATATATTTGTTTACTTTGTTTGAGTTTGAAATATTTTTATGTTAATTATGTAAAAATATGTCCATAAATAAATAATAATTTTTGTATTGAATTATTGATTTTTTATAAATGTAAAATAGATATTTCTTCCGTCCCAATTCAAACTACTCATTTTACTATTTTCGTCTATTTCACTTCAAAGTATCTCTTTCCTATTTCAGTGAAAATAATCGTACATCAATACCAAAACACCCTTAACTTTTAACTAAATTACAAACATACTATTATTTTGTAATTTACTACAAAATTCCAAATGACCCCTTTGGACCTAGACGAAAGGAGTATTATATATTATGTGAATGTGTGTTATATTGTATATTTTATAATATTAATTGTGAAATATATTAGAAGTTTTTTGTTCAGTAAATATATTCAAATTTTTTATCCGTAATTATTTCACTAATTTATTTTTAATTAAATATAAAAAATATCAAATGATCGAAATATTTTGCATATTATACTGAAAAAAAAAAAAAAAACTCAAATTCCAAATTTCGGTATTCTAAAAATTTCAGTTAAGTGTGATATTGTACCGAACTTTTTCAATACAATATCAGTGTATATAATTTGACATCAACGTTATATATCGAAATATCAAAATTATTTCGGTATGCAACGAAAATACCATATATTATGTTTATATTTTAGTATTCGATATATCAATATATATCAATAATTCGGTATATTGATACAAAAATTATTTTAATTTTTTTCTTAAATTATAAAATTATTTTCAATTTGATATTTCAATATGAAACAATATATACTTATACTTTCACTATACTGAATTCTTAGTATGGTACGGTATATATATTTGTTACCGAGTTTTAATATACTAATTATTCGGTACGATATTGATATATTTGTTTTAATATAACGAAAGTTTTTTTCTTTTGACATTAAAGTAAAAGTAATGTGAAAAGTAAAAAATAACAATATTTTTTTATTTAGTTGATAGTTATTTTTTCTATAAAATAAATAAAAAATTTTGATTTGGACAAACTAAAAATAACAAAATGAAAAATTTACTCTTAGATAGTGGGAATATTTTTTATAATATCGATACGATTTCCTGTTCCACACTTAAAAAAAAATTCAAATCAAAACACTAAACAAACAAACTCATATTTATTAAATTAAAAATTAATATATTAACATTAAGACTGTTCTTTTACCATTTAAAATCAAAATAATAGTATTATTTGTTCCACACAGTTATCAATAAAAATTCACAATTTTTTTCTCATAAAATATAACATCAACATACTCTCTCCGTCCCAGAAAATATGGCACTATTACGGTAGATACAAGAATTTAAGTAAAGTATAATTAGTAAATAATTAAGAAGTGTATTAGTAAAAATAATTATAGATTAAGATTAAAATAAGTACATAGTTTAATTAAAATTAAAAAAATTATAAAATTTAAAATACGATTAAAGTGCATAATTATATTTCCAAAAATAGAAATGATAAGTTATGTGGAACGGACGAAAATAGAAAATAAAGACATATTATGTGAAACGGAGGGAGTACTATTTAAAGAAAAACTCAAATCAACATTCCATTTCAAATCAATTTCAAACTACAATCAAACAAGTAATTCAAAATAAAAAATACTATTTTTTATTTAAATTTTTACTTATTCCAAAAAAAAAAAAAAAAAACAAAGGGAAAATCCTAAATCCACAACACAATTCTTACATTACATCACATTACAATGGTCCAAAAGTATCATCAATAAACATCATAATAACAACAATAATATTACTACCAAACAAGTAAAAATAAAATACAGCAACATATATATTTGCTACATTTTATCAAACATATTATTACAAATCATTCGATGATACATACATATATATATATATATTTTGTATGTATCATCCCATCTATTACAAGCCATTTCTCGTCGTAGGCGGCCCAATAAATAGCTCGGTCACAACTTCTGAACTCTCCGTTTGCGCGCTTACGCTTAATATCTCCTTACGTTTCCCGACTACTTGCTTTTGCTGCAAACCGATCTGTGCAATCAATCAGACAGACGAAAACTTAGTCGAGACAATAAATAAAACAAATTAGTCGAATAGAAGAACATATTCGAGGTTGTAATATTTTTTATATCGAATAATTCTAAGTCGCAGCAAAAACATGTAGTAATTAATAGCATCTGAAAACTTGTGACCTCTTCGCAGAGTCTTTGGTTTTCTTCGCGCAGAAATTTCCCCTGAATTTATTTGTAAGAAATTATATCGATCAATTCAATTTTGTTCGACTTATTGGTTTAAATTAAATACACTTTCAATCTGACCTTCTCTTGTAATCTTTCTATCTCATCCTTGAACAGTTGAGCCTGTAATGATAAAAACATCGAAACCATTTAGATTCCGTTCTTATTTTTATTATTATTTTCTTAATAAAATATCAAACTGTTATTCAAATCATAATTCAAAACTAAAACATAAAATCGAACACAAACCAAACACGCCCTTGTACACTTTTCTTCACTGCATTTTCGGACGACAGATGATAATATTGCCATTGTCCTATCGCGGACAAATTTTTCACACATGAACAAAAATGGATGTATAGAATTTCGATCTTGTTTTTGTACTATGCTATTTGCATTATTATTATTATTATTATTTTTTATTACACGAATATATAATATTTACATTATATTTTTTCACAAAAATCAATAATTCAACAGAAAATATTATTCTTTTTTATATTATCGACATAATTTTTTATACTTTACATAAAAAAAACATCTCCAACTCACACACTAATTAAACAAACACACCCCACATTTCAAACACATTTTCCACTTGGAACATAAAATTCAAAATATATTTTCTACTCGAGAATGATTTCATACCTTCTTCGATCTTATGATTTTGAGGCTTCTTTCCAGCTGGATGTCGACTTCTTGAAGCTCCTCCATCGAGCAAGATCCGAGATTATGCCCCGAAAGCTTCCTGATATATAAATATATGTATTTATATATATACATCGATTCATGCGCCATTGCAAAAATAAAGTTCGAAGTAAATAGAAAGAACCTGTGGGAATTCTCAAGTAGCTCTATTTTCGTTCCCATGTACGCTGCTTCGTTCTTTAAATGCTGCCCAAAAGATTTTTTAAAAATTAAAGCTTTCGATGAGATCTTGTGGAATCAATCTCAGGCATTGCCATTTTTGCTTCGCATCGTGTTCTAACATGAACCTTTGACAGATGCAAAAATTGGACGTAGTTCCGGGACTTCTAGAACCTCAAGATATCACCATATATTCATTACAACCAAAACTTTTACATTAAACATCGGATATGATTCATTTTGCAGCTGTTAATTAATTTTGAAGGAAATGGAATTAGTAATTTTTTTATTATTTTTTTTCCTTCGATTTTTTATTATTCATTTTCCATCATTTTATTTGGTTTTTGTTTCAAATAACTTCTTTTTTTTTTTTTTTTACCATGCAATCTATACATTTTTAAACAGAAATTAGGGCTGTTGTGTTTGTTCTTAAGTTAGATGTAACTTCAATTAGGGTTTAATAAAAAAATTTGCAAGCAAAGCTTTAATTGTGTGAAAGATAATTCAAATTATTAAGTTTACTTTAATGTAAGATAAAGCATGCTGTCTTATATATATATATATATATATATATATTCAGCATGAACTTAATAATTATAATCAATATCTTGATAATAGTTCCCGCAACATATATTATAATTCATCTCAATACAAATACATGATAATATTAAAAAAAAGAAATGAACTTACAACTAATTAGCATATGCTAAACTATAGGTATGTAAATAAAATATTTTAAAATATATGTATAATACTAAAATATATATATATATATATGTTAAAATTTATTAGATTGTATCTAAATTTAAGTTTTTTACTTGAATTTTAATTTGAAAGTATATTAATGGGATCTTTTATATATAAAAAATATATAATTTTACTGAAAATATAACAAAAACTCCAATTTTTCAAAATTAAAAATTATAAATATTATCTTTATATAAAAACTTAAATAATGGTCTTTCTTTAATTTTTGTACAGAACCCATCAAAACTCAAGAAGTGTCCTGCACAAATGCATATTATGAACTGACCACATTTGGTAATAGTCTATAAACTATATAATACTCCCTCCATCCCACCCACGTACCGTGTCTGCTACACTGTAGACACGGTATTTTAGGAGGGGTGTAATTAATAGATAATTAATAATGTATTAGTGAAAATAATTATCCTATAATATAAATAATTATAAATTAAGATTAAGATAACTAATTAGTTTAATTAAAATTTTAAAAAAAAATAAAATTAAAAGGTTTAAAATGAGATTAAAGTGTATAATTATTTTTCAAAAAAAAAAATGACATGGTATGTGGGACGGACAGAAACAGCAACGTGAACATGATATGTGGGACGGAGGGAGTACTATTGATTACAGCAAACAATGCATATTAATATAATACAAATACATCACATAAATTTACAATAGATAATGCGTCAAATTATATGTTAAAACACACAATATATGTTAAATTATTTTCAGCCATGCGATTGAAAAGTAGTTGTTCATGTAAAGAATATTCTAATTTTGAAAAACAAGGTTTTTTTTTTTCTCGTTCTTTTTACTATATAGATTCACATTTAATCAAAAGAATTAATGTATTTTATTTCATTGCATACTAATAAAAGCTCAGACAAACCTGTAAGTGCTGCTCAACTTCTTTGTCCGATTTTCGCTCTTTTGTAAGTTCCATGTATCGTTGAATCGACTTCGGCATGCTGAAAAAGATCGCATATAGGTTCGACAAAGAGATGAAAATTGTAAGCTGTAATAGAATAGCGATGTAAAGAACAAAGTCATGTATGTCTGCATATTATATTGTCATTTTGAATCCATTTTTTTGAGTTTTGATGAATGTTGAATCAGTTTTCTATCGAACAAATGAAAATAGTCGAAGAATGCTCGACCTACCTAAAATTAATTAAATTAGTGTGATAGCCAATAAGGCCAAAACTTGGGTTGGATGGGCAAAATAAAGTTCGGTCGAGCTCAAACATCAAAAGCTAGATGTATTTTTTTCCTTATTTTTATTTACTAATTCTTGATTGGATTAAAAATGTTGATCTCTCTCTTTTTTAACTCACTTATCACTTATTTAAGATCAATCGAGATGTCTCATGACGAAAAGAAAATTTACAACTTGATCGGTGATTCATTAACTTCAAATTCAACGATTATTCATTCTCGTGAAATGTTTGAGATTTTTCTAAATAATAAATGTCGCAAGTTCTTGTATAATCCCTTCCAAGATTGAGCACATAATAAGCCTCGAAAATAGCTTTGTTTTTTTTGTCGATTTTTTACAAAATTTTACTATTCGGGCTTTTATTCTTTAATTTTTCTTCAAAAATATCAAATCAAATTACTATTTTATTTTTTTATATAATACTAAAAATTAATTTTACAATCAAAACATCTATTTTTCTCGCATCAAACAGCTATTCAAATTCAATGTATTACTATTCAAACAATATAAACCAAAAAATCAAATCCAGAAACAAACACACCAAAATGCTACAATGATTTTCACTGATTATTCAAAATAGAGCATGTTGTAGAGCACAATAATACATGATATTCGAAAAAGTAACAAACTCGACATAAGAGAAATCAAACCAAACCAAACCAAATATGCATTTTTGGTGTGTTATTTTCAAATTTTGACATATTACTATTTTATAAAATTATATTATTTTCTTGATCGACATCACATACCGCTATTCAAATTAAAACAAAATTCTAAAAATCACCAACCAAACACACCGGACTCATATATATGTGTGTATTATAGATGGCAGCGGCTACATTACTCATGTTAAAATTTAACATTGTGGCGCAATACAAAATATTATGACATAAAGTACATTGTATATATTAATATAATACAAATACAAAACACAAACTAACAACACAAGCACATGACATACTCTTATCCAGCATACATATAATTATAAACAAACTGCACATGTCTTTATTACAACATGTGTTGTTTGTATTATGGATGCTGATTTGAAAAATTCAAAGCCGTAACCATTACCATTATTAATATATTGATATCCAAATCAAAATAGAATGATTTTATAAAAAGAAAAAATTTGTTGCACTACTATTAATATTTTTTAGAATGTCTTTCTTCCCAGCCCTTTCCTTGTGTTTATTTTCAATCTTATTTATAATCATTTTTGCCCTCAAAATCTTGATAAAAATGTCAAATCAAATGCTCGTTTTATTATTATTATTATTATTATTATTATTATTATTATTATTATTATTATAATTATTGTCATTATTTTGCTTTATTTATAAAAATGATAATAATAAAACCTCAAATCCAATGTGAAACCAACAACAACAAAATATCAATCTTAAAGTGGAATCATATGAATCAGAGGATAGACATTAATGTCCATATGTGTATATCTACACACATACATGTCTGGTCTTTTCTTGTCTGAAAAGTATAAACTCACCAAAAATAATTTTTTTTTTAAAAAAAAAAAAAACCCAAAAACCATAAACCATAAACCAAACCAAAATCATCAACAATACAACAATCAAAAAAAAAAAAAAAAAACCCACTTTATAAATATAGAATTCTTGAAAAAAAGATTTACTAATTATCAAATAAATAAAAACTAGTACTCACTTGGAGCTGGCGAATTCAAAGAGCCTTCCTT
Organism: Andrographis paniculata; assembly: GCF_009805555.1. Classification (NCBI taxonomy): domain Eukaryota; kingdom Viridiplantae; phylum Streptophyta; class Magnoliopsida; order Lamiales; family Acanthaceae; genus Andrographis; species Andrographis paniculata. Next base: position 1,715,816 of record NW_026137590.1, read on the forward strand.
TCTGGGAAAAAATGATCAAAGCAACTTCAGCATCGCAAAGAACTGACAGTTCGTAAGCCTTCTTCAAAAGCCCATTTCTTCTCTTCGAAAACGTCACCTGTCTGCTCGATGCATTCTCTATTCTCTTCATCTCAACCTTTCCCCTCACCATACTTGCAAATTTTCTGATCCTTTTTTGAAAAAAATAAAATCTGCACAATGGATGGATGGACCCCTAGAAACCCTAATTAAATTTTCCTGCAAAAAAAAGTTCAGATTTATGGGTTCAAGATTTAGGGGTAGAAGCTGTCTACAAGAACCCTAATTTTAGAATTGGAAAAAAAAGGGGGGGGGGGGGGGGGGGAGGAGAGAGAGATTTAGAAATTGGATTAAAATTAGAAAAAGAGGAGTTCAAAAATAGTAAGAAATGGAGACTTGTCCCAGAAGGGATTGTGAGAGATGAAGCTTTTGGATGGAAGAAAAAGACATGGCCAAAAGAATCGAAGCATAGCAGAAAGAGGAATTTGGGAAGAAATAAGAATAATATTAGATTTCTGTATGTATGTATTTATTTATATGTGTGGAGAGAATTGAATTAGCATTAGCTTGGCCACAAAAATGGCAATGCCCGAGAAAAGGTTGAATCAGAAATTTTTATTAGGGAAGACGAAGGCCATTTCTTACAGTACCTTGTTTTAGCAAAAATGGCCTGCGATATATTTTTTTTTTTTTTTGATTTAGGGTTACAGCTGTTCCATATTTTTATTTTTATTTTTTTTGGGTGATCGTTTTCCTTTCCCCTTATGATTTGTTTGGATGTGTTCAATAGGGTTTTTTTTTTTTAAAAAAAAAATTGTACATATATATATATATATATATCCCAATTTAACTGTTTTTTTCTGATATCTTTCACTTAAAAGTATCTATTCTCTTTGTCAGGTAAATATGTATTTATTTGACCGGGTATAAATTTTAATAAAAATGAGTAATAATAATTATTTTTTTTCTTTTATAGTAAAAACAAAGTAGAAAAATACATAATAATTTTTTACTTAAAAAAAAACGAGAATATTTTTCAATGTCAACCCACAAAGAAAAGTGAGCATAAATTTGAATGACAGATGGTGTATTATTTTTTACTATTAGGGTGTGTTTGGGGTTTTGAATTTTGGATTAGGATTTGAACAGTAAACAATTTGAATGGGAATAGTTTTATGATGCGATATTTTGAATATAAAATTCATTTTTAGTATAATATAAAAAATAAAAAATATGTGTTTGATATTTTTGGAGAAAATTTTTTTTGAATGAATAATACAAATCCTCTAAAATCTTTCAAACAAACACACACTTAAATTATATACAAATATCAAAATAATTCAAAACTTTTGCAAAAATATTCATTTAATTTTTGTTAGTTTTAAGGACAAATATCAAAACAATGGCTGCAGATTTAATTGTTTATCCGGAAAAATCATCGTGATGCTGATTTGATCGAATTAGTAGATGTCATATGAGTGATGACTATCATATATTTATATATAATATAACATATATTGTGTTATAAGATAGTTGTTATAATATAATATATATTATATTATAAATATATTGAGATATGTATAAATATATGTTGGTTGCCAAATACATGCCCTAAAACCATCTTACACAATTTATCATTTGATTGTCCATACAATTCTTATAATTTTTTTTACATAAAAATCATACTTCTTCCGTTCCAATACAATAGTCTTGTTTATTATTTTTGTCCGTATCAAAACAATAGTCTTATTTCCATAAATAACCATATAACCATAAAACTACCCCTACTTTTTTATTTTTATTACACTATTATCATTACTTTTTACACTAATACACTCATAAGGGCAAAAAAGTCTTTTATCCATACTTTTTACCAACTATGAATATAATATCAATATTACTTAAATCTCGTGTCCAACCCAATTAAAACTATATTTATGGGACGGAGTGAGTACTATTTAATTATACAAAATTATCCCCTTGTTCGCTTACAAATTGTACACTCTATTTTGAATTGTCTAATTATAAAGTACTCATTTTTTTTAGTAACTGTGAATCTTTTTTTTTATATATATATAGTAAAATAGACATCATAGTCGAGACGGATGAAGTATTTTTTAATCTCACTCCCTAAAGCAAATGAGAGTAAAAATTAAATTGATAGGAGTGTAAAAATGTTTTTAAAAGATTAAAATGTCTTGTTAAGATATTTTAGATATTAAGTTTTAAATTTAGTAGATTTATATTTAAATTTAATTTGATCCATAAATTAGATTATTAAGATTTAAGTCTATCGAGTATATTTTGTATTACCTATATATAGCCCCTTATTTTGACGATGAATAAGACAATTTTATTATTTTTTTCCCAAAAATTTCTAACAGTCCCTACTTTATGTAATTGTTTAAAAAGTGCGGATACTTTTGTAAAATATTGAGGAGCCCATTACCAAAAATAGAAATGAGACTATTGTCGGACAAAAATGATAAAATGAGATTATTATTTTAGAATAGAGATAATACTTTTATTTTTTCTTTACCCTACAAATTAAATTATTTGATTTTTATCTTTTTTTAAAAAAATTCGTATCCGATTAAGTAAACACACAATTGAATGACGGAGGAACTACATGTTATTTTTTTTTCCAAAATTGTTAAAACAAACAGCTAAGGGTTGATTCAGAAATTAAAAAGAAAACATTCAAACGATGCCTTAGTGGAGTAAAATAAAATATTTCCTCTATCCCATAATAAAATATTTATTTTTTCATTTTAGTATATTTCATAACAAAGTATTTTTTTTTTAATAACTGTATTATATATCAATAATTACAGATACCTTTACAATTTATAATATATTACACAAATACTATTACTTTTATATTACACATACTAATAAAATTATTTTAGTTATTTATATTTTATTTCTATTCTATCATAATATAATATTAATATTTTTAAAATTATGTGCAAAAAGCAAATAGATGTACGAGAGAGTATAAATAATAATTAGGGTGAAGAGGTAGACATCATCGTACTATGATATGATGGGTCCACCAATCGTATGCTGACACCGCATCGGAACGATAAACCTCGACCAATGGGATTTGCCTCCACTTTTGTTCCTTTTGCGCGACAAAACCCAATATTGCCCCACTATTTATTTTTTAAAAAAAATTATTTTATTGTCGATTAATTCATCCATTCATTGGCTTCTTATTTTTGGTAACTAATTATTGCTTTCTTGTCCATATTTAATGAGTCATGAATAATTTTAAAAGTTGGTTGAAAACTTTTATTAATGGGAAAAAAATAAATTTTAATCTATGATAGATATTATTGGTTTCAACATCTTTCATATTTTGATTATGATAGTACCAATCCAAATGAGTCTCACAGGGTTTTATAATAGATTAAAAAATAATATTATTTTACTAATCAGTGAAAGTGCGTAAGAATTTTTGACATTTTTGTTCTTTTACTTTATATAAAAAATAATACGTATAAAATAATATATTTGTAATTTAAGTAAAAGTTAAAATGTATTTTGGTATTAGTGTATGATTAACTTACTAAAATAAAAAAGAAATATTCCCTCTATCCCATTATAAGGGCGACGTTTGCTTTTTGCACGTAAATTTTTTAATATTAGCATTAAATCACCTCCAACCCACTGCATTTAATTTATAGTGGTTGTACAAAAAATGGGGATCCACCCCCAAAAAATATTGGGACGAACAGAAATATAAAATAGTAACTTTTTAATGAGACGGATAAAAATAGTAAAAATGGTATGTTGAGTTGGGGTGGAAGGGTGTATTATTTACTTCTTCATTGCATTTAATTTATAGTGGTTGTACAAAAAATGGGGACCCACCCCCAAAAAATATTGGGACGGACAGAAATATAAAATAGTAACTTTTCAATCAGACGGATAAAAATAGTAAAAATGGTATGTTGAGTTGGGGTGGAAGGGTGTATTATTTACTTCTTCATTCTAGGCCATTTCACAAATTATTATATATATATATATATATATATATTTATTTATTTATTTACAATTATTTAAAAATATTAAAAAAATATTAAATTATACTTCATTCATTCGTTCTACTTATCATGTTCAATTTTCATTTTCGTCTATCCCACTTATTTTTTTATTTTTCTTTTTTTTAAAAAAAATTATACATTTTAATCTTATTTTTAAATTTTAATTAGACTAATTATTTATTTTAATCTTAATATATAATTATTTTTATTATACGATAATTATTTTTATTAATTATTAATTATATACTAATTATGACCACCCTAAATTCTCGTATCTACAGTAAAACGAACGTGATAGTCGGGATCGAGGAGATGGCCTCAATATGATATTCTATGAAATTTCATTCCAACAAATCACAAAAATATTACAATCAACATTTATGGATTTTCAGCTGTAAGTAAATTTGTCCATGTTCATTTATCAAATCACTAACATATGCACAAACTTGTAAGAGTGTACATTAATAGAAATTAAAAATCTTGTGCTCAGAAATAATTGTTTTGTACCACAAAAATTTTTGGTCATTTTATATTTTTTATATTTAATTTTTAATATTATCTTTAAAATATAGGTATACATTTTTTCATATAAAACATCCTATTTAAATTATTATTCAGAAAAAAAAAAAAAAAAAACCCAATTAAACACCTCTTGATATCAACCAAAAAAAATATTTTGTTGGGGGGTTTGAATTTTAAATTTGAGTTTTGAATATAAAGACTTCGACGAATAGTTATTTGATGCGATACAAATAAATATTAATGCAAAATTTTGAACTATAAATTTAATTTTTAATACTTACTCCGTCTCAGAACAAAGTATATATTTTTCTATTTTAGTCCGTCTCATAACAAAGTATTTATTTTCTCTGTTAGTAATTGTACTATCTACCTAACATTACAAATATCCTTAAAACTTATAATATATTACACAAATACCATTGCTTTTATATCACACCATACAAATAAGGTTATTTTAGTCATTTCTACTTTATTCCTACTACGCACAAAAAATAAACGGATACCTAATTACGAGACGGATTGAGTATTTAAAAAAAAAAAAAAAAAAAAAAAAAAAAAAAAAAAAAAGCAGATAATAGAAAATTGACAAAAATCCCCAATCAAACACAAGGTACTAATTAAGTTGTTCTCACTAGAAAAATAAATGGAATTTAATGAGATGAAAGATATTTGTTTGGAGTTGGAGAAGAAGTGGACCATCTCTTTGTCTATCTTTTTGGGATTCGATGGATACTTAGGTTGTTTGTATTAATTCTATGTAAAACTATTACTCTTTTATCATATAAAATTATGTCTATTTGATTGGACACGAATTTATTTTTTTAAAAAAATTGATTAAAATAGAATTTATTTATAAAAAAAAAAAAAAAAAAAACTCCCTCCGTCCCAAATACTGTGTAATATTTGTGTTTGATACGAGAATTTAGGTGGGAGTATTAAGTATGGTAATTTGAGATAATGTGGATATTAAGTGATGTGATTTGAGAGAGAAATAATTATTTATTTTTTTATTTGAGTGATGTGATAGAATAAAGTAAAGTATATATTAATATATATATATATATATATTATTAATTATTTCTAAATTTAGAAATGTTGCAGTGAGTTTGGGACAAATAATAAAAAAATGTTACAGGATGTTTGGGACGAAGGAAGTACTTTTTTACTTTAAAAAAATATATAAATAAATTTTGATAATAAGAATAAAAAGAAAGATAAAAATAAATTTAAATAACAGTAGTACATTACAAATTATTTAACTAAACCTATAAGAGATTTAATAATGCATTATTGTACGGATTACCACGATGAGTTGGGCAGTACAACGAAGTGTTATATTTAAATTTTTATTTAAATAATATTTTTTTAAAAAAATTAATATATTCTTATTAAATGTTATATAATAAATAATATTGATTTAAATTTAAAATCACAAAAAAATAAATAAACACAATCACATCATTATGATTATATTGGGATTTTTTTTGCTTTTCTTTTTAATTTTAAGATTCCTTTTTAAAGAATTATCTATTATATTTTACAATTTAAAATAATAATCATCAAATAAATATTCCATTGGAGGATATTCTCTTTTCGAAACATTCCTGTCTTTTTAAAATATTTAAATACATATTCTAATTTTTTAATTGTATATATGAAATTTATTTTTAAAATACCAATATTATTAATTACATTAAAAAAATTAATAATATATTATAATTTTACTATTATTAATTAAAAATTAATTTATATTTTTTTAAGTATATTTAGATTTAATCAATTTTATTAAAAATAAAAACATATGGATAGAAGTGGGATAAAAAAAAAAGAAAAAAAAAAGTAAAAAGAACAATTTATTTTTTATTAAGACCAATTATAAAATTAGACCAAATGGTAAGAGGTAGCCCATATTGGCCCAGCACATCATAGGCCAGTTAAATGATGGATTAATCATGTAAGGCTTATTATTTGGCCCAATATTTATTAAGCAATAGTAAATTTTTTTAATTAAATATATAATTTTTTATTTAAAATCCTATGATATATATATATAAATAATAATTCGTTTATCTCACGTATCGTGAAACATTTAATTTTCGACACTGTGGATAGTATTAAACATAATAAATTGTAAATTAGGTAATGTAGTGAGAGAGAGAGACGTATATTTATTTTTTTATTTGAGTTAGCTAATGAAAAAAATTATAATAAATTATTTTTTATTTTAAAAATATTATAAAATATGTAGAATCGACCAAAATAAAAAGTATAATAAAGTATACGAGACAGAAGAATTATATTTTTATACAAAACACACAAAGCCTAAACTAATTAATCCTGTAATTTAACATCATACTGTCGCATAATCTTGTATGACACTATAAAAAAACATACTTTTCAAAAGAACTACAAAAAATACATTTTTCTAAAATTTATATTAATAATTTTCACTATTTTTGTATTATCTACACAATTTTCTATATTTCACATAAAAAAGTATCGATTCAAACTATTTTACAAAACAAACACACTTCTCTAAAATTTATTTTTAAATCTTAGAAATTATATTTAATAATTTTATGCTTTTAGAATAGTTAAAAAAAATAAAATTATTTTTAAATTTTATATCTCAATTATAGTTTAAAATTTTAATAATAACAATAATGATAATAATTTCAACTTAAAAATATTTCTACTTATTCCACAATATATTTTGCTGAAGAAATATTTTTAGCTTCAAAAGGTGTATGCTTTTAGATAAAAGTCGAAACAAACTTGTATAAAAATGTTGTTTTTTTATTTTTTTATTATTTTATTTTATTTTATAGAAGAATTTATCTTATAAATAGTAATTGGATAGAGATAATTTATGAAACTCAATTTTCCATATTAACCATTAAAATTATTAATTGTCGAGGCTACTTATGACTTATGATAAATGAAGATAAATTAATTTACTTTCTCTCTCAAATTTATTTTGAGATTTAAATTTTTTTTATTTCAAAATTTAGAATTTGTTTGATTCTGATTTGAAATTAATTTGAAATGGAGTGTTAAATTTAAGTTTTTGTTTACAAAATTATTTTAATATGATATTTTGTGAAAAAATAATATATTTTTGTTGAAAATTGTGTAAAGTGAATAATATTGATTTTAGTTTAAAATAATAAAAGAAAAAAAATTAATATTTCAAATTTATACATAAACGATAATTACCTCCGGCCCCTATGGTAGGGGTCATTGTCGGGGCGAGTCTTCGCTTTCGAAGGATCCAGGGAAAAAAAGAAAAATATAGGCTCCTTCTATTTATATATAAATAAATTTTTTATTTATAATAAAATATAAATAATTAAATAAAAAATAGTATAAAAATATAAGATTTGAACTCAAGACCTCAATATCAAAAATTTTATATATAAAAATTATAAATGTATAACATAAATATATTACGGGCCTATTATTTACCATGGGCCCTGGGCGGATATCCCTCCCGCCCGAGCTCTGGTCATTATTAAGGGTATATTTCTTTTGATATAATTTTAAAAAATTAAATTTAATTTGAATTTGATATTAAAATAATATATGATGAGATATTTTATGAAAAAAATAATAATTTTTTCGTAAAACGTAAAATTCAAATAGGAAAAGCACAGAGTTTTGGGTTACTTTAAATAAGATGATATTTATTAATGTGTGATGACTATTTTTATTAAATTAGAAAATAAATGGATTGATTGTGATAATTTAAAAAAAAAAAAAACAAATTACATTGATAGCGTACAAATAAAATATTTCTTTTTATCTTATTTTAGCTAAAAGTATTCTTTTTACGGTTCTTTTTTTTGTTTTATTCAAAAGTATATGTTTTATATTTTAGTAAAAATGATTATCTACTAATATAAAAAATAATAATATTTTTTACTTAAATTACAAATATATCAATAGACGTATAATTATTTTATACATAAAATCAAAATACAAAAATGTCAAAATTTTTTACACACTATCATTAATCAATAAAATATTATTATTTTATAATTTACTTAAAAAAAAAAAAACAAATAGCCCCTTTAGATTAAAACGGAGAGGTATCAAATATGAAACTTTTATTATTTTTAGATGAAATAATTTTTTAATTTATTATTTTGTATCAAGAATAAGTATATTATAATTAAATCTAACAAAAGTATACTCTCTCGGTCCTCATTTAATATATCTCATTTATTTTTTCTAATAGATTGTTTATTCATATTTTATGCATAAATTAATTGTACGTGTAAGTATTATATTTGTAATTTATATACAAATGTAAGATATTTTAATATTAATATAACATTATTTTTATTGTAATAAAAAATATATTTGAATAGAACAAATAAAAATAGTTTTTAAAAAATACATTAGATAGTGAACAAATCAAAAGAGTTTGAAAAAAATAAAATTAAAAGAAGACCAAAACCAAAATTTTAAAAACTTAAAATTCATTTCACATCACAATTACTTCTTTAAGCACATTCCTATTAGTGAGAAGTTGGCATAAAATTTGAGTCATTCTACATATATTATTTGATTTATTGCATGAAATTTTCAAGTAATTTAAATAAACTAATAGTATAAATTTTAATTATGTGGTCACTATTTTTTTTACCATTTTATATTTTAAAGTTACAATATAGACCTAAGAAATTGCGTGAAAAATTTACACACTCTAAAAGCTATTATTATTTTATTTATTAATCATGTTTTATGATTATTTTAAATAAAATTATAAATTATATTAAATCAAACAATTATTATAATATTCAAAATTCAATACAAACTCTTGGGTATTATTGTGTATTATTTTATAAATTTATTGTGTATTATTTTATAATTTTTTTTTAAAAAAAAAACCAAAATACTAGTAAGTATAGAAAACTAATGGCTGCAGATGTTGTGCTGATCCGATCAAGTTAACACTATGCTGATTTGACCGGGATAACATATGCAATACATGTGATCAACGTATGTTTAAGCATATCTCAACATATATTGTGTTAATTATAATATAGCATATGCTGAGTTATAATATAATATATGATGTATTATAAATATGCTGAAATATATATAAATATATCATGATTATCTTTATAGCATATGTTGATCTGGTCAAATCAGTATTATGGTAACTTGACAGATCAACATTGATCCATGCTAAAAACTAATATATCAATTTATGTATTTTTTTTTTAGCAAAAAATGCGAATATCATATTATTAAAAAGAATTAATTGAAAAAGGTAAATAGAGTTATATTTAAATTGTTTCTAAAAAGTTATGTAGAATTGGATAAATTGAGTTTTTTAGTCTAGTAACTAGATCTCTTTATCATTTTAGTTAGGTAATTAGATCCTATCGAAATTAAACTAGTTTCGTAAGTAAATTTTTTTTTGTAATTTTAGTCCTCTGGCGCCGGAGATGCCTACGTGGCTTGCCGGAGGACACGTGTTTGCCAGGTCAGCGATACTTGACGGACATGTGAATTTTTATATATAATTTATTATATAAATATCATTATATTTGTATTATAAAATATTAAAAGAAGTAGTTTTTTTCTTGATTTATATTATAATTTAATATAATAATTAATATTTAAAAATTACATGTAAAAAACATATATAACATTGTAAATGAACGAAGATAGTATTAAAAAATATAAATAAAATTTTTCTGATTCCGCCATTATATATATATATATATATATATATGAGTAGTTGATCATTGGATCGTTTCCCACAATCCCATGCACTTTTCCCACAATGATACAATATTTTTTTTTTTTTCTCCTCTTCTTCCTCGACAAATCCTTATCTGTCGCCGCCGCCAGCGACCTGCCGCCGGCTAGTTTGAAGTTATACTATATGTGCATATTGAAACAATATAGCCCGTTTTAGCTTGATATTTGTGAAATAAAATAATGTATATTTATTGAAATTATACGTAGTGAATAATATTGATTTTGATTTTAAATCGCAACTAAACACATTCTAATACTCTAAGATTTTGAATTTTTTTCTTATATAATAGTAAAAAAAATTAATATTTTATAAAAATATAAAAACATGAATATAACATTTTAAAAAAATAATTATTGTCAATAAGTATTAATGATAATATATAAACAAAGACATGGAGTATATAATAAACATTCAATCACACCAATGAATTCCCACTTGTTTTATTTTATTGGAAATGATTAGTTACATATTTTTATTTAATTTAACGCCAAATAATGTCAACCATCGTATTTTAATTATTACTATTAGCACATGCACTCATATTTTTATAATAAATAGAATAATTTAAAGCAAGATAAAGATGATTAAATTATAATAATTATCATACATATATAGGATTTGTTTGCCTTCAATTTTGTAACACAATTTTCAATATATATATTTTATTCTTTTACAAAAGTTAACATAGTTCTGTAACTGGGCTCCCTTATCATTTTAGTTCTGTAAGTGGAGCATGTCGCAAACTAGTTCCATAAGTGATAAGTTTTCGTTGTTTTAGTCCTCCGGCGCCGGAGACGCCCGCATGGCTCGCCGGAGGTGACGTGTCCGCCAAGTGTCCCGCCAGGTCAGCGGCACCTGACGGACACATGGATTTATTTTTTTTCCTTTTTTTAAATTTCTTTTTAATTGGACCAAATAAAAAAATAACAAATAAAATTAAAAAAAATAAAAAATAATAAAAAAAATTCACGTGTCCGCCGGGTCACTGACCTGACACCTGGCGGACACGTCACCTCCGGCGAGCCACACGGGCGTCTCCGGCGCCGGAGGACTAAAACAGCGAAAATTTTTCAGTTATGGGACTAGTTTGCGACAGGCTCCACTTACGGGACTAAAATAATAAGGGGGACCAATTACTTGATTAATAAAACAGTTTACCCTAATTTTTTATATCACACATTAAAAAATAATTCAAATCAAAATACTAACAAAACAAACCAATGATTATAAAATTAATTTTTCCACTTGACTGGTTTATTATTATTATTATTATTTTAATGGACAAATGGATACATGTCGACAAAATAATGAAATATAATAAATTTTTGAGTGCACACATCAACTTCATTAATGTAATATACACATCCATTGTAAAGATTCATTTGTAATAATTTAAAATTTTTAAAAGTTGTTTATATTTTATCCTTCATATGTTGTTTTTGTTATTTTTATTACTAATGAAAAAAAAGATCGAAAACTTCGGGTTGTGTTCCTTTAATTTTTAAGAATTTATGGACTTGCTATTGTTAATAATTATTGTAACTTGTGAAATTATTATTTAAAATTTTATTCTTTTTATTTTATTTATTAAAGAAAATACAATAATTTTTTTTTTTTGAAAATACGTGTATTAAGAATGATAAAAATTAAAAACAAACACATCCTTTCTGCTCGGAAAAGAGAAAAAATAATATGAATATAACACAAATTTAAACAAGATTTCATGCGCAACATATTGAATCAAACAAAAAGAAGAATTAAATGGTTCCATAAAGGATGGTCTGATATTATGAGATTAAAATTTGAATTTTTTTTATTTGAATTCTTTTTCTTTCGAAAAAAAATATATTTTATATTTTATTTTTCTATCACAAAATATCATCTGTAATCTTGAATGATATATAGGTAAAATCACACGAATTGTTCTAATTTTAGTGAACTACTCTCTACTAGTTACTTGATGTGAATATGATGACGTAACCAAATAATTAATTTTATGCAAATATAATTAGTGGTGGGATCAAAAAATATTCATATATTCATTTTTTTTACACGGAGTTTTAAAAATATTAGTATTACATTGGGATATAATAGAAATAAAGGTAAAAGGACTAAATTAACCCTATTAGTATTATATGATATAAATGTAATGATATTTGTGTAATATATTATAAATTGGAAAAGTATTTGTAATGTTAAGTAGATAATACAATTACTAAAAATAAATAAATACTTTGTTATAAGACGAACCAAAATAAAAAAATAGATAGATTGTTAGAAGTTTAGTGCTAATAAACTATTTATATCTATTATAGAAAATTTGCAACTATCCTCAAAATTGGTGATCTTAATTAATAATTGCATGTGCACAAATTACGTTGTGTTTCACAAATTTAAAAATAAATAAATAAAAATAATGAAAAAAATGAATAAAACATATAAAATTTTGAGGTTATATAATTTGTATAAAAATGTAAATTTGTGTTTAATATCTTAAATAAAAAATAAACATTTAATAATATTTTTAAATAATATATTATTAATAAAAAAATACAAGTAATTTGAATTGATAACCATAATACAATTGTAAAAGTTTTGACTTTTTCTTTCACAATTTCGCAGAAAATATATTTTTCTAAAATAATATTTCTCCGTTTCAAACAAAAACAACATTTGAGTTCGATATGAGACTTTAGATAGATAATATTAAATAAAATAATTTAGAAATAAAGTGATTTGATAGAAAGATAAATGTATATTTTATTTTATTTTATTTTTTATATGGATGATGTGATGAAATAAAATCGTGAGGTAGATATTCAATATAATTAATTATTTTTTATTTTAAAAATATTATAGAGTGTTTGAAATATAAAAAAAAAAAAAATATATTGCAAACCGTGTGAGACATAAGGAGAAACAAATTATAAAAACAAAAAAAAATTACATTATTATTTATAACTAAAATGAGGCCTATAAGTATACATAATATACAAACTCGATAGACTTAAACCTAATAGATAAAACCAAAATATAAAATAATAAAATTCAATCTAAAACTAAATAACTAAAATATTTCAACAACCTCGCTCAAACTCAAATGGTTTGGCAAAACAACTTGAATTTGCAAAGAGAGATCGAAGATAATGCAGCCACAACTATCCACCCTGCAATTAGAAACAGTTTTGTCAACTGAATTAGAGTCGAAAATAATGGGACTTTTGACGGAGTCGGAAGCAACAATACTCTCGATGGAGTCAGAAATAACAGGACTCTAGATGCAGTCGAAAATAACGACACTTTCTATAAAGTCGGAAATAACATAACTCTCGATGGAATCAGAAATAACGAGACTCTCAATAGAGTTAGGAACATGACTATGGAGAAATGTGACAGACAAATCGCAAACATATACGCAGACATGGCTTCAATCGTAGAATTAATCATGACTCAAAATAGAATTAAAATTAGAAAATAAAAAAATAGAAACTATAGTCAATATTCAAAACTGAAAGATTTTTGTTGACACTATAAAACAAAACAAAAATAAAATAATCTCAAATTTGGGAGACTTTCGGGTACATTTATACTCGGAGAAACGTGAATTAGTAGACTATATCTACTGTAGGAGAAAAAAAAAATAGACTCTGATACCATATGAGAAATAAATTATAAAGACTTAAATTATTTTATTTGGGCATGAAAACTAGAAAATAATACTACCTTCATCCCCACGAATCTATCTATTTACTTTTTGCATATTAATATTTGAATATTAATTATTATACCAAAACGTAGTACAAATTCAGGAAAAGCGACAAAAATATTTCTATTGATGTCTTATAACCCTAATATAACGATATTTCTACAAAAAGATTATATAAATATAAATATATTTTTAATGTTAAAAATAATGACGCCAAATGGAAATGGATATGGTATTGTAATTTTTTATTAATATTTATAAAAGATAGTGTCAAAAAAATTATTGATTGACCGAGTGTTATTTTTTATATTACTGGTAAATTACTATGGCACTCTCTCAGCAAAATCATTGATTGAACGAAATATATTATACCAATGAGTTCGAACAGTTTTTTTTTTTCTTCATACTCTATATATTTGGAGGAAAATTACCATGGCTGGAAATGGTTTGAAGGATAGCTGTTGCAGTAGAATTTTATTTTATTTTATTTATAACATATTTATAATAAAAGTAAAATATTACAAAATAAAATATAATTATTATAATCTATCATAATTATTATTTATTACATCAATATTTATTATATCTACAAAAACTAAAAACCAAATTTACTAATTCAAAAGAATGCAATTTTTAAAAATTATAAATATAAAAAAAAACATATTCTTTCCGTGGGGGAAAACTACGTATCCGTTTGTTTTTTACATGAAATTTTAGAAATATTAATATTATATTGAGATATAGTAGGAATAAAGTAGAAATAACTAAAATAACTTTATTCGTATTGTGTGGTATAAAAGTAATAGCGTTTGTGTAATATATTGTAAGTTGTAAGAGTATTTGTAATGTTAGGTAGACAGTGCAATTACTAAAAAAATAAAATTGATACTTTGTTATGAGACGGACTAAAATAAAAAAATGAATATTTTGTTACGAAACCGAGAGAGTAAATCAAATTCAAAATTAAAAAAAAAATCAAACAAACATAAATGTGATCATCCATAACCAAAAAAAATCAAAAAAGTCAAACCAAAATACTAGATATGATCTTTTGATTAAAATTCTAAAGTTTTACTATTTAGACTTTATATTATTTCAAAAAAAAAATATATATACTTTTATTTCTTACAGAATATCTCATTATATACTTTTTTCGTTCAAGACTAAATTTCTCATTTACTTTTTGCCTAAACTTCTCATTTACTTTTTGCACGTTGATATTTGAATATTAATTATTATATCAAAATATAATATAAATTAAAAAAAATAATATTTATACAAAAAAATTATAAAAATATAAGAATATTTTTAATGTTAAAAATAATGACCCAAAATATATATAAGAAATTTAGTCCGGAATACCAAAAATTCAAACTAATTTTTTTCTAAAAAAAAAACATACAATAAACATTACAAACCCCTTGACTTTGGGGGTATTATTTACTACCTCCTTTCCGATACAATAGTTATATTTGTCATTTTTGTCCGTCCTAAAATAATGGTCTTATTTTCATAAATAATCATATCATTATAAAACTATTCTTATTTTTTTATTATTATTACACAATTATTACTTTTTACACTAGTACAAAAAAATCTTTTATCCGTATTTTTTTACCCATTATCAATATAATATCGACTTGGCAAACACAACCCAGAATCTGGACTGAGGGAGTATAAGATAATCATAAATATATATATATATATATATATACTCTCTCCTTAAACCTTACTCGTCCATTAGCACATATATTTTCTCACCATGTTACATTTCTTATTCCTCCTTCTTCTTCCCACTCTTCTTTTCTTCCTCCACAAATCACTATCCGCCGCCGGCGGTGGCGGCCACCTCCCGCCGGGCCCGAATCTCTGCCGGATTCTGACATTGAAACATCAGATCGAACAAAACCCTCGAAAACTTTTCACAAACCTCGCCAAGCTCTACGGCCCAATATTCTCATTCCGCGCCGGCGTCCACCTCATCGTCGTCGCCTCATCCGCCGCCGCCGCCAAAGAAATTTTCAGCACACAGAACCTGAGATTCGCCGCCCGATACTTGCCGGCGGTCAACCACAGCATCCTCAGAACAACCAAAACGAGGTTGCCGGCCGCCATTGTGGTGGCGGAGTCCAACGCTGTCTGGAAAATCGTCCGCGGCCTCGGCCATAGATCCATCTTCTCCGCCGCCTCCGTGGAGGCCGCCGCCGGAATCAGGGCGGCGAAGGCGGCGGAATTGGTGGAATTTCTTGGAACTCAAATTAAGGAAGAAAAAGCTGTCTTTATCGAAGAGATTATATTTGCCACTTTTGCCAATATTATCAGCACTGTTCTTACATCAAGAAACCTGTTTTTGGTCGACAAAAATGGCGAAAATGTACGGACAGTGATTAATCGGCTCATTGAAATGGCCGAGAAGTACAGCCGGTTCGGTTTAGGGGATATGTTGCCGTTTCTTAGAAGGTTCGATTTTTCGACGAAAATAAGGGGTAGAGTTGTTTTTGAGAATGCCAAATCAATTTGGGGAGATTTTGTCATGGAGAGAAAATTGGCTATGGCTACACAAGTCGAAGGTTGTTCGAAAACTATGACGCGCGACTTTCTCGACATATTGTTGCACGAAGATTTATTTGCCGATGACGGCGCCATCGAATATTTTTTGTCGGTAAATATGCTATGTTTACTTAGAAATTTTAGTTATTCATTAATCATTATTACTTCATTTAAAAGATATATACTCGATCTGTTCGAAAAATTTAGTCTCTTTCTTTTTGTAAAGATACAAAAAAAAATAGAGCTAAATTTATCGGACAAATAGAGTATATCACGTCAAATTCATCTGAGTTTGTTTGTCCACTCTATTTCAACAACAATATTTCAATATATATAATATATATTATATTTTCTTAAGAAAAAAAAAAAAAACAGTTAATATTCCCAATAAGTTATTATTTTTTTTATTATTTCGAATTAAAATACTAAATAAATTTACCCTCAAGCCAAATCGGTTGACCAAATGAGGTTTGAGTGTGATTTTTTGTATTTTGATAGGATCGGATATTTTGGAATATTTTTATTTAAAGATTCTAATTAAAAATAGGATTGTAACGATAATATTTTAAATTAAAAATAAATACTACTTTCTCCGTTCAACTAATTATGTTACAATCTCACTGAGGTATTATAAGAATTATATTAAAGAATTAATTATAAAACAATAGTGTCAGTAAAAAAAATAATGATAAATTAATTATTATTTATTAAAATAGCATTAATAAAATAATAGGTATTAAATGTAATTTTTCATTTTTTTTTTCAAAATACTAGTTTTTACCATATGATCGGAGTTTCTTTTCTTCGACCGACGCAGGAAATGTTAATGGGCAGCACAGATTCTGTGACAACTATAACAATTTGGCTGCTTGTTGAAATGATCAAGAATGAAGAAATTCTCCAAAAAGTTCGAAAAGAAATCACGGATCAAGCCGTCGAAGCCGGGAACACTATAAGCGAGCCGGGTCTCGCACAATGTGAGTATCTTCAAGCATGTATCAAGGAAGCCTTAAGGCTACACACTCCATCTCCGGTCGTAGTTCCTCGTCTCGCATCCAAGGCGAGCATAATTAACGGATACACGATCCCAAAAAATACCATCGTATTAATTAATTTATGGGCAATCCACACGGACCCCGGAATGTGGGAAGATCCCTTAATGTTCAAACCCGATAGGTTTCTCAACTCGCCTATCGCTTTCAAGGGTGGCGCCATTGACGGCGCGCATTTTGAGTACATGCCTTTTGGTGGCGGATCAAGAACTTGCCCCGGCTCGGAGATTTGCCGTAAAGGAGTTCAGCTTATGACAGCTTGTTTAGTTCATTACTTCGATTGGAGGGTCCCCGATGGAAATGACCGAGCCGTGCTCGAAAGGGGCGAAGATCAATTTTGGACAATATTGAAGAAAGATGAACCTCTCCGATTGATTCCATCGCTGAGGGGAGATTGTAATAATGCGGAATTAGATTGAGTTGAAAAAGATTGATGATATATTACTCATGTTCATAAGGGTATATATTTTAATTTATCGAGAGTTAAGTATGCTTATTTTAAAATAAATGATTTCTTTAAAAGATCGTACATAAGTGAAGAGCGCAAAATATGTAGACTTATGCAGTAGCATGACATGTAGGTGGAAATATAATATCTATACGAACCGTGATATATTTACAAATACAAGAGTATCTATTTGTATTTTTGTATCGTGTTTGTGTCAAGTTGAGTTGGAAGTAAAACAAAAATATAGAAATTCGAGTACGATTGGAACATGATATTCAACATGAAATCCTAAACTGAAATAGCATGAATGATTTCAAATAGGTTAAGGAATCGATCTTATTTTATTTCAGGTCAATCAATAGTCCTAACGAATACTGATTAAACGAGGCACGAAACAAATCCTATAGTCCCTATGACTCTTTGTTCATTCAACGAGGGAGTTCGAAGTAGCAATCCTCGTGTTCAATGTCTCTTTTCAAAAATCTTCGACTATTTTTAATTGATGGTCCGACTTCTTCGCTCCCACTTTTAGGTTCCTTTATCCGCCGTGAGAGGGCTAAAAGTGAGGCCGCCAATTGTAGCAGCCTATAAGCCGCAACTAAGATCATCTCCAATCATATTCCTATCCAAAAAGGCTGCCTAAAGCTGGCCGACATATCCAATACATAGTAGTTAAAGTTAGTTTCGAATAAAATGGAGAAGTATGGTGCGTCGAGGACGGGCGGATCCAGGAATTTTTTCTATTGGTGGCACGATAAATAAATTAAAAATAAAATATATTAAAATAATAATAATATAATAAAAATAAATTATTATTGATAATATAGAAAAATAAAAAAATATTATTTTTTAATATTTATATCTTTAAAATATAAATTAATTATTTTAACTTAATTAAATTTTAATTATTTGGATAGTATTGGTATTATAAATTTCAAAATTTAAATAATCCACTATATATATATATATATTAAAAATGATAACATTTCAAATTTTAACTAAACAAACAATTTTTTCTTTCTCACACAGTGTTCATACATATAGCAACTTAACAACGAGTGTATTATTGTAAATACGAGAATTTAGATAAAAATATAATTAATAAGTAATTAAAAAATATTTTAGTAAAATTAATTATTGTATAGTAAAAATAATTATAAATTAATATTAAAATTATTAAATAATTTAATTAAGATTAAAAAATTATAAATTTTAAAATTTAAAATATAATTAAAATGTATAATTATTTTTCTAAAAAATAAAAAGAGATTATGTGAAACGGACTAAAATAGAATATATAGAAAAATTACGTGGGCCAGACGAAAAAAAAAAAATAGAGAAAAATTATGCGGGAAGAAAAGAGTATAAAAAAACATATATACATCTGTTGGGTCCCACGCGCCTGCTCAAGGATGTGGGGACTTTGCAGGGGGTCCCATTGAGCGCGTTATACGAAGAAGTGGACCACGCGCATGTGGGCCCCACCTACCACGTGCGTTGCCCTCGACTCACGTGCGCTTTTATGGAGACCGCACGAGGTTGAGTCGTACGACCTACCACATATATTAATGATTTTTGCCGTTTCTCAATTACTATTTTCATTTATTGATTAGCTAATAATTTTATATTATAGATTAATAAATAGCACTAACTAAGTTAGATAAAACAAAATATTTATGAGTTTATTATTATTTAAAATTTATTAATATAAATGTTTTTATTGTTCAAGTACAACATTGTTTTTTTTTTTTTTTTTTAATAGTAGGTACGAACACATTTATACTTATTTTGCTATTTTTTACATATTAAAATTATGTTGTTGTGAACGGAAGTTGTAATACTTTTTAACAAAAGCATCTAAAAGGATAAGAAGATACTTGGCACTGTTTAATAAGCAATAAAAAGCCTGTACTAATTCAAAATAGGGCCCACCAAACCCTAACTTAATTAATACTAGGAACTCCATGGAGCTCCTACCCTTAATGAATCCACGACATTCATTACGCCGCTTGATATACTGAACGGTGCAGATTCATCCAGGACTTGAAATCCCGGAGTCCCGAGACTCACCTCAGTTTCCCGTTGCCCGGGAAAGCTGTTAGCACGGCATAACAAATTGGACAGCTACTAGCCATTTATTTTAATTCAAATTTTTTTCAAAAAAAATATAGTAATTATTAAATTTAATATGATTGCATTTTTTCCCCGACATTTATCGAGAATAATTACAAAATTGTATAGATTCCAATTTGTTGGAAGAAATGGATAGAAATTTATTAAAAAAAAAAAAAAAAAAAAAACAGATTGGTGCAAAACCCTAGCGAGTCCCGGACCCTTGGTACCATCGTCTTCTTCAGGGCTTCGGAGATGAGGCTTTGTCGGAATTCCCAACCATAAACTGAAGCTCTCTTTTCTCATAAATCTCCATAGAGAAGTCCCTCAGCATCTGCGCTGCACTACTTGTACCACTTGCTTCGGCGCTTGTACCGGCTTCTGATACCTTCATTTTTTCGCGGCTCCCGCTGACGTGGCTCGGCTCCGATTCGTTCTCCCCGCTTCCGCCGCCGCCGCCGGAGAAACTGACGAAGCTACTTACTGGCCGCGCGGCGACGTTGTAAACTGGCGTCGCGGCGGCGGGTATGGCCCAGAAGTGCTGCTGAGTCAACGGCGCGGCGGAAGAGCCGCCGCCGCCGGTAGGAGGAATCATGAAAAATGTCCCGGTAGGAAATACCGAAACTAACCCTTGTGGAGCAACGGGTGCGACGGGGGCAAAATTGGAATTTTCACCAGCCTCGCAAAACTCGCTGGTGGAAGCCCTCTTGCGCCGTTTCCGGGAGGTTTCGGCGTCGGCGGCGGCGGTCGTCGGAATTTTCAGCGTTCCGTTGACGGAGACGGCGATCGCCGGCACGGTGCCGGTGCCGGTGGCCTCGATTATCGCCGGCTCCGCCCGTTCCAGTAGCCACCGGATTGTCTCGCCGTCGGATTTGTGCCCTAGCTCACGCGTCAATTGGAATATCCTCGCCGCGCACGCCGCCGGCATCCGGATTCTCCGGCCGCGGCCCTCCACCTTCGTGTGGCGGTCTTTCGTCGATCTCCTCGCCACCGCCGCCGCAGGCGGCGGTTCAACCCGACCCGACCCGGCCGAATTGTTATCGGATTGCTCCGCCTTCAAAAGGAGCGGCAGTGGCGCCGATCCTTGATTTCCGGCGGGTTCAATCGGAGCGATGGTGTACTCGTCGGAGAGCAGGGGATCGGCGGCGCCGGCGGGATGGGTGTCGTCGTGGCTGTGGTGGGGTTGAAAGGATGGCATATCGGTGGCGGTGGGAGTGGAGAGGGACCCCCAAAGGGGTATAGCTATATACTGCGGCGGGGTGGGAATCGACGGTGGAGGTTGCTTGGATGGGGACGAGGGCTTAAGATGGTGACACGTGGATGAGGTTGGGGTGTCATTACTTTGCGATTTGGGTCAAACCCTTATTAGGGTTAGTCAAAGTGTGGCCTACCGATTGGTGGCTGTGCAATTGCAACTTTGCGGATGGGCAATGCTGTAATTTGGGATTCAGACTTGTTCCTTTTGATGATTTTGAAAAAAATTGATTTGAGTTTGATATTAAAATAATACTCCCTCCGTCCAGCTAGAAAGTATACATGTCTATTTTGGGAAGTTCAATTACAAAGTAAACATTTTATTAAATACCTTACTTTTTTTCACAAATACCCCTACTTTACATCACATCATTACTTTTACACAAAAAAGCAAGGGCAAAAATGTCATTACACTACTTTTAACTACCCACTATAATTAAAATACTATTATTTCTTAAACACCGCGCCAAAAATAATTGTGTACTTTTCTTGTGGACGGAGTGAGTAATTGATAGGATATTCTGTAAAATAAAAAAAAAATTATTTTTTTCGGATAATCTGTGTTAATCATGTGTGACAGGTGATCTGAAGCGTCAGGAGTCTGAACCCATAACTTCATGATCACAAATTCAACCCCTACACCATCAGGCCTTTCCTTACGGGACATATGTTATATATATAAGATGACCTCTACAATTTTTTTTTTTACTACATGTAAAAAAATATCCTTCAAATTATTTTACAAAACAAAAACACCCTAATTGTCTTTTATTTATTTATTTATTTTTTTTATAACGTGAGAATCCGCGGTTGCTATATGAAAGTGTGTACTGGGTAAACCTCCAACCGAACCTAATATCCTGTAAACTAGACCCGATATGCAAGTCACACTAGGCGAACCATGTGTGGCCCTTAACTGTCTTTTATTTTTTATTTAGCATGTTGTTTTTGCACTTTTTTATAAATTCAATGTAATATTTTGTGAAAATAAAATATCACATTTTTTTTTATAATTTATTTTGACAATTGTATAGTTATAAAAATTTAAAGTGAACAAAACCTTTTGTATTTTAGTTCTTGATGTGAAATAGTTATGCAATTTGATATATTTCAAACAAAATTTAGAATTGTAGTATAATAATAATAAATCTCAAATAAAACACACCTCTATATATATATATTAAGATCCATGATCCTATCTTACAAAATACATGGTAAAAGGTCCCGTAAAAGGACCTGGTGTGTAGGAATTGGAGTTTACCCGGTGCGCATTTCGGGTAGCGGCTACAGTTTCCACGTCATATAAAAAAAATAAAAATTACATGATAAAGGCTTAAATTTAACTTATAATTCTCTTTGTATAATTTTATTGTTTAAGCAACTTTCATTTCTATTACGTCTATATCTTATGTATTATTATTTTTTACAAAATATCACAGATACCTGCAAAATATATAAATACAAATACAAATAACACAAACCAAATACATATATTTGTATTAATTCATACATCAATTACCAATATTTTGTAGAATATTTTGTCCCATATACCTTCCAAGCATCATGACGGTTGCTTGAGGGTTAGTTCCGGGAGAGCTACTAAAAGTCGATCCATCGATGACACGCAGAGCATCCACGCCAATAACTCGAAAGTCACGATCGACAACTTCGCCCGCCCGGCACCCTCCGTGGTAATGCCAAATGGTCATCACATTGTCGATACAATATTGCTCCAATGAATATACGGCAATCGGGTGTTTCCTCCTAAGATTGTTCGGGATAGTCAATGTTAATGCTCTTAAGGCTTTGAATGTTGCGAAGGGGTGCCGGAACGATGACATTGCCCTCGATTCCACAATTTTTCCGATGATTTCCATACCCTTAACACACCTCTCAAGATCTCTACGATCTTTGAAATAATTGAACGTCACCCTCGGATTCTCATTTGGATCGAGACTCTTGAGCTCCATATACCCTTTTGAAAAAGGCCCTTTTGTCTTTTCTCCGATTACTCCAGCCGGAATATTGGAGGAGATATTTAATCCCGGGATTATCAGATTTTCTGGAAGTGTGAACGGGGGAGGTATTGTCTGAAATATGATGGATTAAACAACCAAGTATTATATACCTTATATAATTTGAGGTGAATAGTAAATAGCATTTGAAAATTAACAAAGTAAAAGTAAATTAGATTTTGAACCTGATTAACTGATCTCGAGAATATTTGGGCTATTGTAAAGGACGATGATTCAATAAGTCCACTGGCTGATTCGATGTAGCTTCCGACTTCAGTTATGCCGATTGCTTGAGCTAGCGAGGTTTCAACCGGCCTAGATGATGGAATTACGACTGTATTCAAAGGATTGTCGGCCAAATTTTGTCCGACAAATGGTTGATCCAATATCACGGGTATTCCGTGGCCTTTGAGTTGTTGCGCCGGTCCAATACCGCTCAACATTAACAATTGTGGGCTGCCTAATGCCCCGGCTGATAGTATGATCTCATTTCCCGACCCACCGCGTAAGTAAGCCATGTGTATGGTGCCTTTGTCGTCTTTGAACTCAACCCCATATGCTTTTCTTGTTTGCCCTAGTTTATCGTGATAGAAGAAATATTTGAAATAATCTAAATTTTAGAGACACAACCAATCAACATTTAAATTTAAATTTGATTATCATTCTAGTCACTTATACAATTTCTATTCTTTTCGATAAAATTGTATTATATTCATTCCGCTCTAAATGTTTCATTTATCTTTTTTCGTGTTCATCTTTGAATATTAATTATTATATGAAAATATAGTACAAATCAAGGAAAATGACAAAAATACTATTATAATGACATTTGTGCAAAAAATTAAATAAATATAAAGATATTTTTAATAATAAGTAAATGAGACTGTTGGAGCCAGACAACGAGATTACTATTATTATTATTATTATTTTTATATATAAAAACACTATATCAAACTTCTATTTTCTATAAACCAAATATTTTAGATGTATTGAAAGTGTAATGTGATTTAAAAATTTAAACAAAAAAATAAATACTTAATATGATATTTAAAAATATTTGGACATGATATGATGAGTGTGTTTGCTCTATTAAAAAAAAAAAAAAAAAAAAAAGGTTAGTTGAATAATTATTTAAATTAGAAGAGTGGATAGAGCGACCTGCAGTGGATACGTTGATCAAAATTTTTTGGACAGTTGAATGAAGGTAAACCCTAATTCTCGTCGGATCTGCGTATTCTAGAAGCTCCGCCGCGCTGTGTCGGTTTCCGTTTTCGTCGAATATTACGCCGCCGATTTTCGTGCCGACCAGGTGGTCGTACGTAAATCCCCTGTCCGGCGCCACCCCGGCCTCCAGCAGTCCGCCGCGGACCGCCGCCTGCCACTGCCGAACCCGCGGCCGGAACGCCACTTTCTCTTCGACCCAACGGTATGACTCATCCGACCGGCGCCGGTCCAGACCGGCCTGCTCGATAAACTCCGGTTCGGCGCGCGTGTAGAACCCAGCGTTGATGGCGGTGCCGCCGCCTAAGATGCGGGCGCGGTGGTTCAGGACGCCGTCGGTGGAGACAAAGGGCTGCGCCGCCGCCGCCGGCGAGAAGTCCAGCAGCGTCGGTATGAAGGCGTTTATGTTGGTCACCTGTGGGTTGTTGTACGGCTGCCCGCCCCTTTCTAATAGTACGACTTTTGCGGCGGCGGAGAGGGTGGCGGCGAGTGCGCAGCCGGCGGCTCCGCCGCCGACGACTATGTAGTCGTAGAAGTCGGTCGCCGGCGCCGTCGTTGCTTCTTTTGCGAAGGAATATGGAGCTGATCGTTGTTGTAAAAGATTAGCCAAATTAATATGTAACATCAATATATTTAAAATATATATATATATATATATATATTTTTATTTAATTTTGAAATAGGAGATTTAAATTACCTTTTTCTGCAAAAGAGATAGCAATAGAGAAGTAGAAAGCCCCAAGTGCAATGGAAAACCACATTCCAAAACCCATATATAATTATTGATCGATTTTCGAGCTCAAAAAAATATGTGGTTTAGGTAATTTAATTACTTATTTATATATGCAAGTATTTATAGATATATATAGTGAGAGAGAAATTATGCCATTTATAAAGTTGGAATTTAGGTGTGTTTTTTTTATGAGTTTGAAAAAAATTTGGTTTGAGTTTGATATGAAAGTAATGTTTGATAAGATGGTTTGTGAAAGAAAAAAATATATATATTTTTTGAAAAATGCGTAATCTAAATAGTAAAATTTGAGAAAATTATGCTAAAGAAACATACCAAAATAATTTGCAATTTCTCATCGTGTCAAGGGGTTGACTTTTACTTTCTTACTATTTTTTTTGGGCAAAGAAAAAGAAAACTACTAATTTGTAGTTTTTTTTTTTTTTAAAAAATATAATTTCAAAATTTTATCATAAAAAATATAATCATTTATGTTTTGATCCAAATAATATTTTGATTTAATTTTTCTAATATATATATATTCTTTCTGTCCGAAGTAATTATGACACTTTATTTGGGTATAAAAATTACAAAATAATAGTAACATTTTAGTGTAAAAATGGATAAGTAAAAAAATAATGACAAATTAATTATTATTTATTAAAATAGAAGTAATAAAATTATAGGTGAATAAATTTACTTAATATAAATAAATTATATATAAATTTAATAATCAACAAAAGAAAATGACATAATTATAGCTCACTTGAGAGGGAATATATTTTTATTTAAAACAATATTAGATGAATAGTAAAAATTTTTATTTGAAATAACAAACAAACACACTTCGGTTTGAGTTTTTAATTTGCAATCTACACTTAGCTAAAAAATTTTAAATTTTGAAAAAATTATATAATAATAATAAGTTAGTATTAGATATGATATTTTGTAAAAATAAAAAAAATATTTGATATAATATTTTTTTTAAAAAAATATTATTGTTAAGCAGTGCCAAAAATTCTAAAAATATTTATGTAATAATTTTTTTAAAAATAATATTTAATATACTATTTTATGAAAAAAAAATTAAGATATTTTTTTAAGAATTATAAAAAAAATGAATAATAAACAAGTATGAGTGTGTTTGTTTGTTTTTTTTTAAATAAAAATTAATACTATTAAATTGGTATTATTTCTTATAAAAATTTAATATTTTCTTTCTTATAAAAAATAATATCAATATATAATTTGAAAAATTCTAATTAATATTCTAATTTCAAATAAAAAAGCAACCCAATCCTAAGAGTCGAAACCATATAAATAATTTATCGGTTGACCACGTCAAGGTCAATAATTTTTGCTTAATGTGTAAAATGAATTTTATTTTATTAATATTTAAAACCAAAATTTATAAAATATTATTATACTCCCTCCGTCCCATATACTATGTTCACGTTGACGTCACGAACCCTGTCATTTTCCTTTTTTGGAAAATAATTATACACTTTAATCTCATTTTAAACTTTTAAATTTTATTTTTTTAAATTTTAAATTAAACTAATTAGTTATCTTAATCTTAATTTATAATTATTTATATTTATAGGATAATTATTTTCACTAATATATTCTTAATTATCTATTAATTACACATCTCCTAAAATACCACGTCTACAATGTAACATACACGGTATGTGAGACGGATGAAGTAATTATTATTAATGAGTGGAAATCTGCTTCTATACAAGTCACACTAGACCCCACACCATATTATTATTATTATTATTATTATTAGGTGGTCAGCATTTAAATGAAAATGCATCGCATGTGCTTACCATAAATAGGGGTGGGTTGTATCGAATTAAATATGAATTTAATACTCTCTCCGTCCACAAACGCATGTTCTATTTTTCTATTTGGAACGTCCAACAACTATTATCCTATTTCTTTTTTTAAACACAAATTTTACATTTTTACACTTCATTTATTTATTTACTTTTCATTTCTACTATACAATTAAGGGCAAATTTGTCAATTCATAACAAAAAGATAATCACCTAAAAAACCGTGCAAATATACTTTAGGACAATAAAAATTGAACGGAGGAAATATAATTTTTCGAAAATAAAAAATAATTTTTTTAATACAATATTAAAAATATTTTATTTAAGAAATAGAGTAGGCCAAGCAAGTCCACTGCACACTGAGGCTGATTGTAACATAATTCGTTTCACATTATTTCAATGTTTTGAATGGTTGTGTTTCTTTTAATTGATTTGAAGTTTCATATTAAAATAACGTTGTTTAATAATATTTGATGAATATTTTGTTTTAAAAATAGTAAATATATATATATATATTTTTTTTCTTCTGAGAGTCACATTTATCTTTTAAGTTATTATATTTAATATTAGAAATATTCTTATATTTTTATAATTTTTATAATTTTTTAGTACAAATATCCTTTTATTAGTATAATAAGACACTAATGCAAGTATTTTTTTAAATTTTTTCTTAATTTATACTACGTTTTGATATAATAATTAATATTTAAATATCAATATACAAAAAATAAATGAGACCCTGAAAGTCGGACGAATATAGCGTATAATTTTTGAAAAATACAAAATTCAATCATTAAAATCTCCAAATTCCACTATTCATGTACTTAATTGGATAAATCATCGAGAAGGTGTTTGGCAAAGTTTGAATCTGAACCTTAGGATCATAAGTCACTTTACTACACCAATTCCACTCTTTACGTGCTTTCTCTATATACATAAATGTAAAAATATATTTATCTATCTATATATTATATTGTGATGCTTTCAAAAAAAAAAAAAAAAAAGTTCTTTTAAATTTTACTTTCTCTTTTATATTTCAAAATATTATTTTTTATCATTTTCGTTCATTCCATTTCAAAATATCACTTTCCTATTTTATAAAAATAATTATACACTAATACTAATATACCATTAACTTTTACTTAAATTACAAACATACCATTACACATACAATTACTTTATACATAAAATCAATTGACAAAAATGTCAAAATCTCTTACATACTTTCACTAAATTATAAAATATTATTATTTATTAATCTATTATAAAATCTCAAAAAGCTCATTTGAAATGGACGGAAAGAAGTATAATGTAACTAAAATCATTATATTAACATAATTATTTAAAAATAGAATTATATATATAAAAAAGAGAGATTATTTTCTCTTATAAAATTATATCAAAATAAATTTTAAATCAAAATTTAAATTGAAACTCCAAACTCAAATAAAAACCAATCAAACCCTCAAATTGCATGAACATGGTAACATTTACTTTGGAAGAGAATTAAAAAAAAAAAAAAAGGCTTATTAATATCAAATCAATATATTAGTAACAAAAAAAAAAAAAAACTAAATATGAATAAATAGTATTTCCTTCGTCATTTAAATCTATGTTCACTTTCTTTTTTGGGTTGTCATCGAAAACTATATCGTTTCCCTTTTAAATAAAAAATTATTATATATTTGTACTTTTTTTATTATAAAAAAAAAATTAACAATTATTACTTATTTTTATTAATTCCCGTGCCCAATCAAATGAGCACGGATTTGCGTGACGGAGGAGTATTAATATATAAAAATATATTAATTATTACTTCCTCAAAAACAAGAAGAGGGCCCGAAGAGCTAGACACACTAAAAAATAGGGTCGAGAGCCTTCCGAAGTCAAAATCTTTCGATTGATTGAACTTCATGTTAATAGGCTCAATCAACCTCCGAAAAGAGTCTAATACGGTAAAAAATATACAATTAGGATCGATCGATATTAGTCATCCGAAGTGCAGGATCGAATATGATAAGTGATAACAGACAGACTTTGTGGAGCATTATTGCGACCTGATCGCATCGTTTGATCTTAAGAGCGTGTAATATTCTAAAAAGACTTAAAGTCTCACCGAAATCCAAATTATGGTTCCATCAGCTTTACATCAACATAATAAACAATAAGTTTGTTTAGCGTTTTGATTTGATTTTTTTATATGAGGTATAGAGAATCGTGTCGATAATATTAAAAATAATATTTTATATTGAATATTTACTTTTGTGAGAGGATAAAAAATATATATTGTTGGAAATAGGTATTGCACCAAAACTTATTCGAATACCTAAAATAGGGTCAACTCACGAAGTATAGTTATATCACAGTTATTACAGTCTACTGCTAACAGTATGAATGCAGAAGTTCAAAGCAGTAAATGAGACAAGGGTTTGTTTACCCGGTTCGGTTATAAATTAACTTACATCCGGAAATACCATTCCAGGAAAAGTTCAACTAACTCAGTGCTCATTATAAAATTTAGACAAACCACATCTCCTTCAACGCATACCTTTACAATGGTTTACCTTGACTCTTCCACAGACTTATGTTGTCACAAATTCGTATTGACAACTACCACAGAGCAGGACTTCTCAGAATCTAAACATCTTTCCTGATAGGAACTCTGATAACTGTTTCCTCCGACGAAC
This sequence comes from Andrographis paniculata, assembly GCF_009805555.1. Lineage (NCBI taxonomy): Eukaryota > Viridiplantae > Streptophyta > Magnoliopsida > Lamiales > Acanthaceae > Andrographis > Andrographis paniculata. The sequence continues at coordinate 1,745,797 of NW_026137590.1, forward strand.
TCTCCGGTAGGTTATAGTGTCAAACACTCATTTTGAATATGGAGAAGAGAACGGCCAAAGCGAGGGAATCAAATTACACTTCCTCTATCTAAAAACAACTCTCAAAACCCTAATCACAACCAAAGACCATTCATCTGTTACCAAGACAGCAGCTATGCTGGGCATGCAAAACAAACACATTAATTTCTCTTTGCATATAAATGGTATCGTGGGTTCATACATAATTCTAATGTAAAGTTGACCATCTTGAACCATCCATTTTGTCTTGTGTGTCCACCAAATCGAGAAGAGACAAAACAGTCCAGGGTCGCTGACAGTTTGTTTTAGCAACCTGATTGGTCAATATTGTTGCATTTGGTTTCTGACGACGACAACAACAAGGGTGAGGGTTTTGATCATATGCTAAAACAAGTAATAGCGTATTTTTCTATTATATATTAGAGATCATGTTGGAAAAAAGTGTGGGAACAAACCCAATATTTTTTGAAAGAAAAAAAAAAGAATAATTAATAAAAATTGTGGTTATAACTTATACTCCCTCCGTCCCAGATGAAAAAACTCATTTGAGATTTTATAGTAAATTAAGAAATAATAGTACTTCCTCCGTCTCAATTTCTCATTTCAAAGTATCAATTTATTATTTTAGAAAAAATAATCATACATTAATACCGAAATACCCTTATCTTTTACTTAAATTACAAAAATACCATTACACATATAATTATATTTTTTTACATAAAGTCAAAAGGCAAAAATTTCAAAAACTCTTACACACTTCTACTAACTAATAAAATACTACTCCCTCCGTCCCAAAATATGATCTTATTTGGGTTGGATACGAGATTTAAGAAATATTGATATTATATTGATAGCTAATAAAAATATGAGAAAGACTTTTTTGGCCTTGTGAGTGTATTAATATAAAAAGTACTGACATTTGTGTAATAATAATGAAAATATAGGGATAATTTTATGGTGATATAAGTATTCATGGAAATGAGACTATTATTTTAGAATGAATAAAAATGATAAACAAGACTATTGTATTGGAACGAAGGGAGTACTATTTCTTAATCTACTAAAAAACTTCAAATGACCTCTTTGATTTGAGACATATGAAATATTTTATCGGTTAGTGGAAGTATATTAGATATTTTGACAATTTTGCCATTTGACTTTATGTATAAAGTAATTATATGTATAATAATATATTTGTGATTTAATTAAAAATTAAAATATTTTGATATTAATGTATAATTATTTTTACTAAAAAAAAAAAAAAACTTTTGATTGTAACACATGAAAATAACAAAAAATGACTCTTTTATTTGAGAAGGCCAAAGTAATACACAAAAAGAAAAAACTGTGATGATGTGTTCTTTTGAAATTTAGGGTGTGTTTGATATGTATTTTAAATCAAAATCACCAATATTTATTATTAAAAATATATTATTTTATCTTACAAAATACATTAAAATACTATTTGAATAAAAAATTCAAATCAAAACTTCAATTTCAAATAAAAACAAACAAATTCTTTATTTATATATATTTTTTTAAAAAACCTCAATTATTTATAAAAATAAATTATTTTATACCACATAACATCATATCTTAACCACTATTCAATTAAAATAAAAAATAAAAAATCTAATAGAACATACATAGTCGAAGTTGTAGACACCCATATCTCTATCTTTTTTCAAAATTTTGTTTATGTGAAATTCTATTATGAATCCGTTGTTATTTCAAAGTTTTGTTTGAATACATATTTTGTTCAAGTTTGATACTCCCTCCGTACAGCTATAAAGTATACATATTTCTATTTTGGGACGTCCAATTACAAAGTAAACATTTCATTAAATATCTCACTTTTTTTTTTTCACAAATACTCTTACTTTACATCACACCATTACTTTTACACCAAAAAAGAAGAGCAAAAATATCATTTTACTGCTTTTAATTACTTACAATAATTAAAATACTATTATTTCTTAAACATCGCGCCAAAAATAAATGTTTACTTTGTGTGTGAACGGATGAAGTATTTTTCATTAACTCATAAAAAAATTATTTTTTATTTAAAATATTATACTATTAAAATTTATTTTCTATGCGACGCAAATTCAAATTAAGACTTTGAGTCCCTTAGGTAGACTAATTCTATCCTTTGAAGCACATCACACGTCGAAATTTAAAATTTAATTATATGACTCTTGTTGATGTAATTTTTCAACAAAAATAAAGTAAAATTCAAAGATATAGAAAATATCCTTAAACTTGATTAATTAGTGCCTGAGATTAGGAATCTCTAAACACTGTATGGTACAGAAAATAAACTGGAAAATAAAAGACTGAAATTTAAAGTGGTGATCCCCAAATCTGACTTTGCTTTGTTGAAGTTGATTGAAGATGCCTTGCCAAATGATGATCCAAATCCTTAAATATTCTTTGAAGAAAACGTTCAGAACCGTCGCACTGTTTCACCAACCGTTCCCACCAGTTACAGAACTCAGAACTGCCTCTTTCATTGACACATGTCTTTAACCGCCTCGCCAACCGCATAACCCAACGACCGACCAACCGACCAATCTAGATACATAATTGGTCGCCAGATCAAAAGACTCACTGGTCGCCCCATCAAACGACCACTATTTGGTCTCTTCAATCGTCTGACCTATCAACAGACCTTTCTTCGCCCGACTTCCTTTTTCGACCGACCCCCATAGCAGCCAACCTTTGTATCAACCGACCCATTTATCCGACTGCGGATAATCCGACCTGCTTGCCCGACCGCGGACCATCTGACTTGCTTATCTGATTGAGAACCAACCGACTGAGAACCCACCGACTGACTCTGGATACCTTATTATTATTATTATTATTATTATTATTATTATTATTATTATTATTATTTTTTGTGCGTAACAACATGCCTCCTCCTCAAGACTCCTAAGCATCATTTCTTATGATGTTTTAGGAGTTAGTAGGTTAGCATCCGAGGCTACGTCAGCCTCAGATCCGACCTCCATCCTTTGAGGCTACGTTGGACCCGACCTCCATTTATCGCGGACTGGTGCTGGCCTGGACGTTGGTCGATCTTGCACTACCATTGTATTCAGACTCCCGTCCGACTTATTCCTCCTTTCGGCCACTGTTGTTCTGTCATTCTTTTGCTCGCCTGAAAAGTTATGGTCGGCGACCTGACCCGTGTCCGTCCATTCGGCGGGGTCCTCCTGACCTGTATCCGTCCATTCGGCGGGGTCCTCCTGACCTGTATCCGTCCAGGTTACGTAGTCCTCCCGATTTTTGTCCGTCCAGTCGACGTGGTCTTCCCGATCTGTATTCGTCCAGTCGGCGTGGTCCTCCCGACCTTTGTCCATCCAGTCGGTGTGGTTGTCCCGACTACGGTCCGTCCATTCGGTGTGGTCCTCCCGACCATGGTCCGTCCAGTCGGTGTGGTCTTCCCGACCATGGTCCGTCCAGGCGTCGTGATCCTGCCGACCTGCCTCCGTCCATTCGGTCGTCCCTGGTCGGGCCTGTCCTCCTGTTTGGTCCTGTCTCCAGTCTGTCTGACTGGGTATATGCTCAGGAATGGCGTTGTCCGTTTGGGGGCATGACATTTCTGGCGGTGCAGGAACCGAATTCAACATGAATTTTGATTGCTCCATCAAGTTTTGCATTGCGTCATGTATTGCCTGCAGATTTGCTATCTGCTGGTCGTACATTTGCCGAAAAACTGCTGTAAAACCTGCTGTCAATTCGGCCCGTAGTTGGGAAGCTTCTTCTGCCGTGATAAAGCCAACGGCTGTACTGTGGAATTGAAAATTTGCCATATGGATCAGCAATTTTCTCCCACTGTGGTCGCCAATTTGTTGATGTAATTTTTCAACAAAAATAAAGTAAAATTCAAAGATATAGAAAATATCCTTAAACTTGATTAATTAGTGCCTGAGATTAGGAATCTCTAAACACTGTATGGTACAGAAAATAAACTGGAAAATAAAAGACTGAAATTTAAAGTGGTGATCCCCAAATCTGACTTTGCTTTGTTGAAGTTGATTGAAGATGCCTTGCCAAATGATGATCCAAATCCTTAAATATTCTTTGAAGAAAACGTTCAGAACCGTCGCACTGTTTCACCAACCGTTCCCACCAGTTACAGAACTCAGAACTGCCTCTTTCATTGACACATGTCTTTAACCGCCTCGCCAACCGCATAACCCAACGACCGACCAACCGACCAATCTAGATACATAATTGGTCGCCAGATCAAAAGACTCACTGGTCGCCCCATCAAACGACCACTATTTGGTCTCTTCAATCGTCTGACCTATCAACAGACCTTTCTTCGCCCGACTTCCTTTTTCGACCGACCCCCATAGCAGCCAACCTTTGTATCAACCGACCCATTTATTCGACTGCGGATAATCCGACCTGCTTGCCCGACCGCGGACCATCTGACTTGCTTATCTGATTGAGAACCAACCGACTGAGAACCCACCGACTGACTCTGGATACCTTATTATTATTATTATTATTATTATTATTATTATTATTATTATTATTATTATTATTATTATTATTATTATTATTTTTTGTGCGTAACAACTCTATTCAACAGTATATTTTAAATCTATACTTTATGAAAACAACAGAATTAGTTTGTATTTCAAATAAAAATTACCATTATTCAGTTTACCTGATTTTTAATAAAAATATACTCCCTCCGTCCAGCTAGAAAGTATACATGTTTCTATTTTGGGACGTCCAATTACAAAGTAACAATTTCATTAAATACTTCATTTTTTCCACAAATACCCTTACTTTACATCACATCATTACTTTTATACCCAAAAAAGTAAGGACAAAAATATCATTTTACTACTTTTACCTACCCACTATAATTAAAATACTATTATTCCTTAATCTCCGCGCCAAAAGTAAATGTATACTTATTTCGTGGACGGAGGGAATATAATTTTTTCTTATAAAATGTTATATCAAAATACTATTTAAACGAACTTCTATAAAAACCCAAATTTCAAATCAAAACCAAACAAACCTAGGACAATTCACATTCATTCTCTTTTAGATACATTATTTTGATATTATTTTAACTATTTTTCTCCTATTTTTTGTTTATATTATATTAGTAAAAGACTTTACGCAATAAATAAAAATTAATATTTTTTTAAAGATATTTCAAATTTTAAAATAATAATATAAGAATTTAAACATAAATTATACTCCTTCTGTCCCAGATATCGTGTCTGGTATACTGTAGATACAGTATTTTAGGAGGGGTGTAATTAGTAGATAATTAAGAATGTATTAGTGAAAATAATTATCCTATAATGTAAATAATTATAAATTAAGATTAAGATAACTAATTAGTTTAATTAAAATAAAAAAATCTAAAATGAGATAAAGTGTGTAATCATTTTCCAAAAAAAGAAAGTGACATGGTATGTGGGACGGACAGAAATGACAATATGAACATGATATCTTGGACGAAGGGAGTATTAGTTTAATAATATTATTAACATTTTTAATAATATCCACTTGTTAGGGTAGGATAACTAAACACATATGATTGTCACATAAAGTTTGTATTGAAATTAAAATTATGTTTTTATTTTTTTATTTTTTTATTATTATAGACTCATTATAATTTTATTTTATAAAATATATTATTTTATTTCGTAAATATCACATACAGATTATTATTCATAGAAAATAAAGTAATAAAATTTATTTAGCGTATTATATAAATTGAGTCAAGTCAGCTAATTTCCATGAAGCTTTGAAGTATGACTTATAATACGTGGGGTCTGCTTTTGTGTATTTTTTCCACAATTTGATAACTTTTTTATATTGCTAACGATTATTTAAAAATACTAATTAATATTTTGGATTTGATTTTATGTTTTAATCATAGTAATTTGAAAGATAAATTATATAACACCCCATTAATTTTAGTAAAAATGCATAAAATATTGTGTGTTTTATTTATTGCGTAAAATCTTGTGTTAGTATAAAGTTTGCACGAAATACCATCGCTGACTAAAACTGATAATTTAGTTCTAAATAAAGACTTAAATAAAAAACATAAAATATCTTAAATAATCTTTCTGAATAAATTAATCATTTATTTTATAGTTTTTTAATGATTAATCAATTATTTATTTATTTAATTCAAAAAATTATTTAAGATATTTTACATTTTTTTATTTGTATAAAACTTGTGTAATTTAGATATTTATTTAGCACCAAATATCAAATTTGGTCGAGAAGAGTATTTCGTGCAAACTTTACATTAACAGAATGAGAGTTTCACGCAATAAAAGACATATTTGAATAAAAAATTATGATAATTATATAATTAAAAAAAAAAACCTACTTAGAAGAACATTAGAAATAAAAGACACTGTATATAAAATTTTTAAATTTAAATAATTGTATGTTATAAATATGTATTGATGTGATGTTTTGAATATAAAATTAATTTTTAATATAATATAAAAAATAAAAATAAATATTTAATTTCATTTTTTTTTAAAAAAAAAAACTTGATAAAGATAAAAATTTGATAAAATTTAATAAAAGAACACATATAAAATAATAAAATAATATACTTTGTATAGTGAAAAAAAAAAAAAAACATAAAAACAATGGTCATGTTTGAGCGGTCCGTGACTTTTACCAAAGTCAAATGATCTTTTCATCCCACTAAAAGTACCAATTTGATTATTTTTATATGTTTCATTAAAAAATATTTAGTTTAATTATAGTAAAAATAAGTATGCAATTAAAATATTTTTTAATTTTTATATATATTACAAATATATTATTATATATACAATTAATTTGTACATAGGATACAAATAACAATTAGCAAAATTATATATATTTTTTACTAACTAATAAAATATTATTATTTTTTAATTTAATATAAAATTCCAAACGATCACTTGAATTGTACCGAAAAAATTTATGTACAGTAACAATATATAAATTAATATTTTATTTTAGGATATAACAAAAATATCGTATATTATTTTGATAATTTAATATTTGATATAAAAATATATACCGAATTTTCAATATAATATCATATAATATTATACAATATAAAAAATTCCAATAGTGAAAACTATATGCAGTATAAAGTTCAATATAATGTAAGAACAACCCTTATATATATTATGAATTTTTTATTTTATTTTCTTCAAAACGACATCTAAAAATCCGTTGAAAAGATAACACAAACCACCACCCTTACATCCTACGAGAAATAATACTCCATTCGTCCACCTATTAGATTCATATTGTCATTTTTGTTCGTCTCATATCTCATGCCACTTTTATTTTTTTTAAATGATTATACACTTTAATCTCATTTTAAATTTTTATTTTATAATTTTAATTAGACTAATTATTTATCTTAATTTTTGTTGAAAGTGGATTGTATTTGTTTTTGGGTTTTGATTAATGTTGTTTGCAGATGATCCGAACAACAGACGAACAATGATGGACAAACCAATTTGTCTTGAGCCTAATCAAACAAGAAAATGACCCCAATTGATCAATCCAATTATGACCCAAACGAATGGATCGAGAAAGTTCGTTGGTCCCCCAATCCATGTGTGAGAAATAACAAATATTTATTGTAACAAACTTTGTTGAGGTAGGGAGAGATAGTAAAAAAATAGATTTTATTCTTGTTGAATTTGTTAGAGTGAATATTCTTATATTTGGATATAGAACTTCTACATAAGAATATAGAGTTGAGAAAAAATAGATTAGGGGAGATATAAAAAGAATTGAGGGTGATTGGTGTGTGGGATAGGTTGAGAACGGAAAATCGTCAAGAAATAGGTAGATAGATTTCTTAAGTGTGTAGCTCAATTGTATTCACACATCTTGTACTTCAATGTTTTCAATAGTAAGTTTTGTCGGGGTTGGAACCCCCCACATGTAGGCTGGTGCAGTCGAACTGGGTTATCATTTTGTTGTGTTTCTAATGTTCTTCGTCATCAGAATGTTCATTCGCAGTTCGATCGTCCAACGAACGACCAATCTGTGATGAGAGATTTTTCTGTGTTGATTTTTTAAGTTTGTTGTTGTTATGCGTATTCTTGGTCTTGAGATATTGCTGTTGTTTGGTTTTGAGCGAATTTAGGGCCAACAATTTTAATTTATAATTATTTATATTATAAGATAATTATTTTCACTAATATCCTATTAATTATTTACTAATTATACTTATTCTAAATTCTCATGTCTACTATAATCCGGACACGCTATATGAGGCAGATAGAATAATAACATCGCGTGTTTTTTGTTTATATATAAATCTTGCATTCTTATCTATCATATGTAAATCAATGTAGCATAATATTAGTATGTAAATTGAATAATGTTAAGAACCTAAACATATTAAACTCTGTGAGTGTAATAATATATATATATATATATGCATTATGTAATATTACAATTTTATATCGATAAACATAAAATACTTTAAAGTATTCATTTTCTCTTTTGCAGAATCTTCTTTCCTATATACCTGCATCATTACAGAGTAATTAACAAAAGTTAGTCGAATATACACATATTTAGAAATATTATACTTTCTTCGTTTTAAGTAATTATGTTTCATTTGTTTTGTTTGATTGGCAGATAATTTAGAGTAAATAATTTTATCTATCTATAAATTTATTATTCTTATTTTAATAAATAATCATTTATTTATCATTAGTTTTTTTTATCTACTCTATTATTTTATTATTAACTCTTCAATAAATTTCTATAATACTCACTATAGCTTTTGTTTATCCTACTTTCATCTTAACATATTATTATTTCTTAATTTACATGCCCGAATATTACGATATAATTATTTCTTAATTTACATGTCCGAATATTACGATATAAATAATCCGAACGGGGGAGTAGTAAACAAGTTATAAGTATAATATGATTGTTATATAATCCCATACAATAAACATAGGTTTATTTACTTTGGATATTTGTATTTGTTTTGTATTTTGATTTCTCGTTTAAATATTAGAGAAATATAATATTTTGTAAGAGGATATAATATATTTTGTGACAAATATATTTTTAATTTCGTATGTGATTCTTATTATTATTTTAGTCATTTAACACAAGTTTGTGTATAATTAAACAATTTTATATCTAATTCATAGTATTGAAATATTGTCATATATGCTGCCATGCATGACATAGCCAGAGCTCACATAAGATAGTATGGTAATAATTTTAATACTAAATATTGTTTTGTATTTGATGTTTAGCACCCAAATTTTGTATATATATATATATATTTAGTGCTAAAAAATGTCAAAAATAATAAGAAATATCTTATATGATACTAAAAATATTTATCTTGTATCGGAAGACTTTATAATAATAAAAGGAAAAATTTGAAAATTCAAATGAATAGAATCATAGTAAATGTAGTATTTCCCCGTTCCACTTTTATCATCTATTATTTCTATTTTTATACGTTCCTCCACCTTATTTGTCTTTTTTTTTTTTAAATATAATTATACACTTCAATCACATTTTAAATTTCATATTTTATAATTTTTTTTAATCTTAATTATACTCCACTATTTAATTATCTCAATTTTAATTTATAATTAGTTTTATTATACAATAAATATTTTTACTAATACACTATTTAATTACTTACTAATTATAATTTATCTAAATTCTTGTATTTACAGTAAATCAGATACAGAAAAATGGGCAGAGAAAGTAATTTAGTTACCTTCCAAGCATCATGAGAGTATCTTGAGGATTGGCTCCGGGGGATCGACTTAAGGTGGATCCATCGACAACGCGAAGGGCATCAACGCCAATCACTTTATAATCGCGGTCGACCACTGAGCCCACGTGGCAACCGCCGTGGTAATGCCATATGGTCACGACAGTGTCGATGCAGAATTGCTCGAAGGAGGAAGCTGATGTCATATGTCTCGTCCGTAGATTATTGGGAGTTGTGAGCATTAGTTCGACAAGGCTTGTGAATGAGGTGTTGGGATATAAAAAACCCGAGATGGGCTTTGATTCCACGACATCTTTTATGATTTTCATGCCCTCGACACACCTCTTTAGGTCTCGAGGATCTTGGAAGTAGTTGAATGTTACTCTTGGATTGTCGTCGGGATTATTGCTTTGAAGCTGAAGATGCCCTGTTGAGAATGGTCCGATTACTTTCTCGAAAATGGCTCCGGCTTGGATGTAGGGATCCTTTAGAAATGACTCGTTTCTTGGATTTTTGAAAGGCCGAAATGTCTACATATTTAGAAAATTAGCAATACTTCAAGTGTTCATCGAACATTCTTTCCATAAGTAATTTAAAATAATTTTTGAATTAAGTAAAACATCAAAGAGAAGGTTTTGAGAATAAATAATACATGTTTGCATCTAGAGATCAAGTTTACTATACCAAAATAGCTTGTATCCATGTTAATAATTATCTAATGAATGTAAATTAAATCTTGAATGTAATATACTATTGGAAAAATGACATAAAATAGCACGAAATTATCTATTGTTTAAATATTACGTCAAACTCTATTATAGTTTAAAAAATCTTGCATTTAACTCAAGATTTCGTAGTTATGAAATTGCTGCGTCTAGAACAGTCACCACTAACTAAAGATAAAATATGTGGGTTAAATGCAGAGTTTTTTAAACAATATGCAATTTTTAAACAACAAGAAAGTTCTTGTAATTTTCACAAACTACGGACGGATTTTATATTATTTTTTCCTATAATATATATATATATATATCGAGAGAGAGAGGATATGTTTATCATAAAGCTGTTAAACAAACAAATAGTTCGCGAGTTCAGCTCGTTTGAACTTGTTAAGAGTTCGTACGTTAAGCTAAACAAGTCGAACACGAATATAAATTTTGGCTCGTTATGTTCATGAACGAGCTCGAGCTTGTTCGCAAACGTTCGATAATATTTATTAAAAATATTAAATTAATATTTTATATTCAATAAGTATATATATATATATATCTTTATAAATAGTACTCCATCCGTCCCACTGCAAGGTTGTCATTTGGTTTTTGCGCAATTGTATTTGACATTAAAAATATCTTTATATTTGAATAATAAGGGTCTGATAAACATATTTTGTCTTTTTTTTTCTTGATTTGGACTACGTCTTGATATAATAATTAATATTCAAAGATCAACATACAAAAAATCAATGACAATCTTGCAGCGGGATGGAGGGAGTATTCTATTTAAATTTATTAATAAAAAACATAATTATTATTAATTGAATTGAATTTTCTTAAAAAATTAAATAAAATTCCTTTTAAAGAATCGAGCCGTGCCGAACACGAATAAAAAATTGCTAAACAAACCGAGTTCAAACAAAAATTTCAGTTCATATATTTCAACGAACGAACACAAGTTAAGCTCGAATCCTTAACAAATCGAACTCAAATATGACAAACTCGACTTAATTCGGCTCGTCTGTAGACTTTATAATAGAGGATCCAGTGGAATTATTGAATTTCATACTAATTAATGCAAGAAAATTGACTAATCCCCAACTATATATCTCTAGACTTCTTCACATAGAGGATCCAGTGGAATTATTGAATGTGTAATACTAATTAATACATGAAAATTGATTAATCCCCAACTATCCAATATTTTAGGCATATCCATAAAGGATACCAAATTTAGGCAGTTTTTATTTTTATTTTTTCAAATATTAAAATAATATAAAATAATATTTTTTTTAAAAAAAATAAAAGAATTCAAATAATAAATTTTGAATTAAACTTAAGAAGTTAAAAACATGAGGGGCGGAAATTGATATGTGTAGAGGTTGAGGATCTAATCTTGAAAAATATTTCATCCGTCGTTAAATTGTGTTTTCATTTGATCAGACACAATTTTTAAGAAAAATAGATAAAAATAAAAACTTTTATTTTATAGGGTAAAGAAAAAGTGATACTTCATCCGTCCGCCTATAAGGGTCACATTTACATTTTGCATCATTGTATTTAACATTAAAAATACCGTTATATTACTCAGTTCGCACTTTCGGGTAGCGACTGCGGGTTTCCACGTTATAAAAAAAAATAAATTCCATTATATTTGTATAATTTTTTATACAAATGTCTTTCTATTAATATTATAAAATACTAATTGAAGTATTTTTGCAATTTTTTCTTAATTTGTACTATATTTTGATATAATAATTAGGAAAAAAATCAATTTTGGTCCCGATATAATCAAAATTAATCAATTTTGGTCCCAATATAAAAAATTCATCAATTTTAGTCACAATATAACCAAAATTTATCAATTTTGGTCCCAATATAAAAAAACTCATCAATTTTGGTCCCAATATAAACAATTTCAATCAATTTTGGTCCAAATATAAACAATTTCAATCAATTTTGGTCTCATTATAAACAATTTTTATCAATTTTGGTCTCATTATAAACATTTTTTTATCAATTTTGGTCCCACCGTTAAAAAACTAACGGAAATTGCTGACGTGAACATGACGGAGGTGACGTGGCAGTTGACCTGGAAAGTACACGGTCATGTTGTTACATGGCCATGTATATTTCAATGTATAATGTGTTGTTACAGGGCCATGTATATTTCAGTGTATAATTATACATGACCATGTTGTTACACGGCCATGAACAATTATACACGGCCGTGTATCTTTCCGTTTCGGTCTAAAATTTTAATTTTTTGTTATATTTTTAGTTTTTTTTTTTTTTTAATTTAGAATAGTTGATATAGTTAAAATGGAAAAAAAAAAATAATCATAATATAATTAAAATATATCAATTTTAGTTCAAATATAAGTATTTATCGAGTATGTTCTTTTGGAAGATTTTGTCTAAAATTCTACTATTTAGCAAAAAAATTTCTCTTACAAACATCCAATTAATGTATTGAAATTTTTGCTAAAAAGTATAATTTTAGACAAAATCTTCCAAAAGAACATACTCGATAAATACTTATATTTGAACTAAAATTGATATATTTTAATTATATTATGATTATTTTTTTTTTCCATTTTAACTATATCAACTATTCTAAATTAAAAAAAAAATTAAAAATATAACAAAAAATTAAAATTTTAGACCGAAACAGAAAGATACACGGCCGTGTATAATTGTACATGAACGTGTAACAACATGGTCATGTATAATTATACACTGAAATATACATGGCCGTGTAACAATATGGCCATGTATAATTGTACATGGTCGTGTAACAACATGGCCATGTATATTTATACACTGAAATATACATGGCCATGTAACAACATGGCCGTATATAATTGTACATAGCCGTGTACTTTCCAAGTCAACTGTCATGTCACCTCCGTCATGTCCACGTCAGCAATTTCCGTTAGTTTTTTAACGGTGGGACCAAAATTGATAAAAATTGTTTATAATGGGACCAAAATTGATTGAAATTGTTTATATTGGGACCAAAATTGATTGAAATTGTGTATATTGTGACCAAAATTGATGAGTTTTTTATATTGAGACCAAAATTGATTAATTTTGGTTATATTGGAACCAAAATTGATTTTTTCCCTAATAATTATTATTCAAAGATCAACACGTAAAAAGAAAACGGAAATTAATTTAAATGACAAAATAAAAGTGACAATAAATTTGAACGACAGAATGAGTAACACAAACATGCATAAATTGAAACAACTAACCAGATTTGCTAATTGTTGTCGAAAATCATGATCAAAATTTTGAACCCAAGCCAGCTCCGAGAATCCACTCACGGTTTCGATGAAGCTTCCGACGGCGGTTATGCCCACCGTCTCAATTAGGGAGACATCAACTGGTTTAGCCGATGGAATCACAATTACATTTCTTGGGTTATCGGACATCCCTCCACCCACCATTTTTTGGTCCAAAACGACGTCAATTCCAAAGCCCTTGAGGTGATCGGCCGGGCCAACTCCGCTCAACATCAACAATTGGGGACTTCCTAGTGCACCCGCCGATAAAATAATCTCATTCTTTGTCCCGCTGTTTAAGTACGCCATGTGCTCCATGCCCGCCGAGTCCTTATAAACCACCCCATATGCCCTCGGCCTTTTTCCTGTATTTCGTCATGTTAGATTTTTTTAGTTGTCGCTCAAGATTATTCGGGCAAGATGTGCTCGAATGCTATTTTTGGATAAGGTTCGGTTCTTTTGGAGTTTATTTCAATTTTGCTATTGTGCAATTCTAGTTGCTTCAAACTACTACTAGAAAAAAGAAAGAGCTAAATTCTGAATGAGCATAGGGTTAGAGTTTGTTCTTTTCGATTTTATTTTTAAATTTTGCGATATTTCAATTTCCCTTAAAAAAATAGATATGATATCGAACAACAAATTATCTATAAAACATTTATTCAATAACTATATATTACTTTAAAAATATCAAAACTCATAAAAAAAAAATCCAAAAGAACAAAAATGTAATGAGTTTGTTCTCCCATAATTTCCTAAAAATATATTGTTACAAAAAAGTTAATATATTACATATATTTATTATTTTTATATTATTTACATAATTTCTTATACCACACATTAATATATATATATATATTTCTTCAAATAATTTTTAAAAAACAAGTATTCAATTTCTTTTTTAAAAATTACTGTCTCCGTCCAGTTTGAAAGTATACATATTTCTATTTTGGGATGTCCAATTACAAAGTAACCATTTCATTAAATACCCAATTTTTTCCACAAATACTCCTAATTTACATCACGTCATTTACTTTTATACCAAAAAAGTAAGGGCAAAAATGTCATTTTACTACTTTTACCTGCCCACTATAATTAAAATACTATTATTCTTTAATCTCCGCGCCAAAAGTAATTGTATATTTTTAGCTTGGACGGAGGTAGTATTTTTTAAGACATCATATTCAACATTTATTTTTAATGTAAAATCTAATAACTAGTTTACTTCGAAAGTATCAAACTTCAAAATACAAAAAAAAAAACACACAATAAGACTATTTAAATGAAATTAGTTTAAATTTTTTTAATATAGAATATCACATCCTCTTATAAAAATAATTTTTTTTTTTTTAAAAAAATATTAAATCCAATCTACAATTCAAATTAAAATACCCGACCACAACAAAAATCAAACAAACAAATCCATAAAAGAACACCAAAAATTCTCGATTTTTGACAATCACCTGGCGACGTATGAAACAATATTTTCTGCACAGTCGAATGAAGATATACAGCAATCTTCGCCGGATCGGCGTACTCCAGAAGATCGGCGGCAGTGTGTCGATGCCCATTCCCATCAAATAAAGATCCGGAGATCTTCGTCCCCAGCAGATGCTCAAACGTGAATCCTCTGTCAGGCAACACGCCCGTGTTGAGCAACCCATCCCGCACGGCCGCCTGCCAAGGCGTCACACGTGGCCGGAAAGCCACTTTCGCCTCCGCCCACTCGTACGACTCCTTAACCAGCCGCGGGTCCCACCCGGCGCGCCGCACGTACTCGGCGCCGGCGCGTGTCACAAAGCCGCCGTTGACGGCGGAGCCGCCGCCCAGAACGCGGGCGCGGTGGTTGAAGACGCCGTCGGTAGAGATGAACATTTGCATCGGAGAGTTTGGGGATGTGTCCATTAGCAGTAAGGGAAAACCCGATTTGTTGGTAATGTTGGGATTGTTGTACGGCAGGCCGCCCCGCTCGAGGAGGAGGACGTCGCCGGCGGCGGCGAGCGTGGCGGCGAGTGCGCAGCCGGCGGTTCCGCCGCCGATGACTATGTAGTCGTGACTGGTTGCCGGAGGTGCTGACGTAGCTTCTTTGGTAAAAGTATATGGAGCTGATTATCGATTAAACGATAAATGTCAGTGTAAATTCAAATTGATGAACAATTTTGGACTAAATTGTAAAATTGTAAATATATATATATATATGTGTGTGTGTGCATATCGTTTTAGAGTGAGATAAAGATACCTTTCTCAGCAAAACAGAAACCATTAATGACGAAGATGATGCCTACAGAAGCAGCTAAAGCTGCAATGAGAAATCGACTTCCAAAATCCATATCATCTACAAACTATACTCTCTCTCTCTCTCTCTCTCTCTCTATACATATATATATATATGTGTGTGTGTGTGTGAAGTTAGTTCAGAATAGTAATGGAAGTTAGGTAATTTGGTATTGTAGATTAGTTCACTAAATTTGCTATTTAAATGAACACGAAAACCCAATGTAAAAGAGATGTGAATGCTACGATTTAGAAATACTTAAAAGGGTGTGTTTGTTTGGGGTTTTGGATTTTGACTTGGGATTTGAATAGTAAAAATTTTGAATTTGAATAGTTGTATGATGTTATATAAATAAGTGTTCATGTGATATTTTAAATGTAAAATTGATTTTTAGTATAATATAAAAAATAAAAAATAGATGTTTGATTTGATATTTTTGGGGAAAAAAATGGAATGAATAGTGTATTTAAAATCAAATCCTCAAGACAAACACTAGTAAGAATGATGCTGATTTGACGTGATCAGTATATTTTATAAGAGTGATTTGTATATGTTTATATATATCTTAGCATATATGTTTTGTTATAAGATAAGATATGTTGAGTTATAATATTATATATATATATATTATATTATAAATATATTGAGGTATATATAAAATATTGTTGATTATCTTGACTGGATCAGCAGCTGATCCCAATCCTTTTCAATGTGTTGAGTTTTTTTTTTTTATTGTTTTTAATAAAAATATAATAAAAAATAAATATTGGATATGTAATAGATTTTTTTTTTAAAAAAAATTTATTTATGTGTTATTTTAACTAAAAAATGTAAAATTTAAATATGATATTTTAAAAAGATTGATGAATAATGAAAAAACAAAATTCAATAAGAGGTGTAACTCTTACATTTTTCCTTGTGTTTAGGCAGATTAACTGCCCAACAAATCACTTAATTAGATAGATGAATTAATAAACTAACTTGAAGTAATTAGAAAATTATCAAAAGATATATAATACATTATATGTTAGCACATTAGTTTAAAATAATCAGCCAATCATCACAAAACAGATAACATATATTTTATTATATAGAAATATATGTTGTGTGAGCTATATGTTAGTGCCGTAATTAATATATATTGTGTTATATATAATTATATAATATGATATGATATAATATATATATTGCATTAGCATTTGCAGTGTGAAGTAAGTGAATATATAATTGTGTTAAATCATAATTATATTTTGTTACATATAATTATATAATTTATTATTAAAATTTTTGTGTTATATATTATAATAATATGTGCTATTTTCTTTATAAATATTTACGGCAAGATTTGGAGGCATCGTAGCTTGAACTAATAACCCCACGATTATAAATTCATCTCCATACCACTAGGTCATTTCTTACGTATGGGGGTGGACTTATGATCGTGAAGTTATGGGTTCAAACATCCGACACCTCCAGGTCATCTGCCACACATGATTCGTCTAGTGTGACTTGGATATCGAGTCTAATTTGCAGGGTATTAGGTTCGACCGACAGTTTATCCAGTGACCCACTTTCGGATAGCAGTTGCGGGTTTTCACATCATAAAAAAAAAATTATTATCATACTTTGAGCACATATATGGGTGTTTTTTTTTTTTGGATTTGGTTTGGAGAATCTGATTAATATTGAAATAATATTTGATGAGATATTTTATAAAAAAAAATATATATATTCTATTCGTTTCAATTCAAAGTACCCATTTTTATTATTTTTTTGTCCCATTTAAAATATCACTTTCTTATTTTAGAAAAATTAATCATATATTAATACCAAGATATTCTTAACTTGTACTTAAATTACAAAAAATATTATTACACATACAATTTTACTATATATATAAAGTCAAAGGACAAAACTATCGAAAACTCTTACACGCTTTCTACTGACTAATAAAATACTATTATTTTTTAATTTATTATAAAACTCAAAAAGTCTCTTTGATTTGAGACGAATGAAGTATTATTATTATTTTTAAATACAAAATTCAAATAAAAAAATTATGTTAAAAGAAAAACACATCACATTACGTATACACGAATTAAACATATTTTCTAATCAATTTTTCAAAATATCTCAACGGTGGAAGGTTGTACAAGTTCATTTGTTTGCTTGTAGTAACTTTTGATCGGATTTTACAATTTCAATTTTTTTTTTTAAAATAAATCAAATTAAACGCTTATTTTTTATTTATTTTATTAATTTAAATTTATATTCAAATCATCCAATCAAACATTATTTCAAATCAAAATTTTATTATTCAAAACCAAATTTTTTATAAGTAAAAACAGATTCTAAGCACATTTTACCAAACAAAATTAATATAAATAAATATATTTTAAAGAAATTTTAAATTTATATAACATTATTGTTTATTTATTAGATATATATAAATAAAAGATTTAAAATAAGCCTTACTTAAAAATAAATAAATAAATAAATAAATAATTGAGAAAGTAACTAAAATGAAAACAAAATAATAACCATTGCAATATGGGCTAATTGGTAAAATTGATATATTTGTTTTTCCTTTTATCCAATTCTTACGAAGAAAAATGTAAAGAATATTCTCCACCTATATTTTATTCTATTTTTGTTTTTTATTTATTTTTTTGACAAAATATATTTTATATATTTGTAAAAGTTATTATTTTTATTATTTGTCCGCGTGGATTCACACTAATAAATTTATTTTAATATTATTTGAATGTGTTTAAGGTACATCCTTTTGACGGACACTTAAATATTTTCTAATGATTTTCTATGTGTCATATATATTATATACCAATAGAAAATTTTATTTAACTATTCTTATTACTATATTTTATTTTAGTAAATGATTATTATGTTGATTAGTGCTAATTGTTATTATATTAATTTGCCTTAATTAGGGTTGGGCTTTTATTTTTTCCTCCTATGTGTATAAGCTCAATTTTAGAGGCCCAATTTCTATGTTTGTTCGGAGGATTAGATTTTAAATACACTATTTATTCTATTTTTTTTTTTTTAAAATATCAAATCAAACGCCTATTTTTTTTAATTTTTTTATATTACACTAAAAATTAATTTTACATTCAAAACATCACATAACGCCTATTTATATCACATCATATAACTGTTCAAATTCAAAATTTTTACTATTCAAATCCCAACTTAAAATCCAAACTTCCAAACAAACACACTTTATTTGCCATGATTTTCAAAAAAGATTTTTCATTTGCCAAGGTTCAGAAAAATTGCGATTTAGAAGTCGCCCGTGGTCGGATTGATTTGAAATTTGAATGGTAACTTTTCAAAACGTATCTCCAAATTCTGTATGGTGGAGATCGAATTTTTTCTTTTTCGATTTAGAGAGGTTTTCCACGTAAATATCGTGTGTTTTTTATTTTCTTGCTTTATATGTTTTTTATTCCATTCAAGATTGGTGTCATAAATTCTGGGGTTTCTTTCATATATGGGAGAATTTGCTTTGTCCAATTTATTACTACATAATTTGTGTTTGTGGGCAAATTGGTTTGGGATTGTGATTTCTCTTTGTCAATTTTAAATATAATTAATAAATATAAATTAATTTATTTAAATTTATAATTTTTTACACGTAAAATTCATTCAAAATATTTTGATCTTTATTTTTTTTAATTAACAAATATTTTTATTTATATTTAAAATTCCATTTGTTTTATTAAATTAATTTATATTAATTACAACTAAATACACATATTTTTTCATTTATTTATATTATAAGATATTTTATTCTCTAAAAAGTAATATTCATATTGAATATATTTTTTACAACAATATAATTTTTAAAATATTTAAATACATATTCAAAATTTATAATTATATATATTTCTAAAATTAGTAATATTATTAATTACATAAATTTTAATAAATTAATATCATAAGAGCTCAATATTATTAATTAATTATATTAGTATTATCTTAAATACCGTATTATTAATGAAAATGGTCAATTAAGTTACGATAGATGGAGTATATATTTTATTAAAATAATTAAATATATATTATAGACAAAAAATTGTATTATTTTTATAAATACAATTTTTACTAAATATATTATAAATCGGTTCTCATTGTTTAGACATTTATTTTTTAATGTCTACATGTATATTAATTTTTTTTTAATCTTATATATTAAATTATAAATCAAATATTAATTAAATAAACTTAATCTCAATTCGACTGTACTCACTCTAAATCCATCATTAATTATAGATTGCATAATTTCCTCTCACTATATATATCTATAAATACTTGTATATAAGTAACTAATTAAATTGCCTAAACCACATTTTTTTTGAGCTCGAAAATCGATCAATAATTATATATGGGTTTTGGAATGTGGTTTTCCATTGCACTTGGGGCTTTCTACTTCTCTATTGCGATCTCTTTTGCAGAAAAAGGTAATTTCACTCTCCTATTTCAAAATTAAATAATATATATATATATTAATTTAGCTAATCTTTTACAACAACGATCAGCTCCATATTCCTTCGCAAAAGAAGCAACGACGGCGCCGGCGACCGACTTCTACGACTACATAGTCGTCGGCGGCGGAGCCGCCGGCTGCGCACTCGCCGCCACCCTCTCCGCCGCCGCAAAAGTCGTACTATTAGAGAGAGGCGGGCAGCCGTACAACAACCCACAGGTGGCCAACATAAACGCCTTCATACCGACGCTGCTGAACTTCTCGCCGGCATCGGCGGCGCAGCCCTTTTTCTCCACCGACGGCGTCTTGAACCACCGCGCCCGCATCTTAGGCGGCGGCACCGCCATCAACGCCGGGTTCTACACGCGCGCCGAACCGGAGTTTATCGAGCAGGCCGGTCTGGACCGGAACCGGTCGGCCGAGTCATACCGTTGGGTCGAAGAGAAGGTGGTGTTCCGGCCGCGGGTGCGGCAGTGGCAGGCGGCCGTCCGCGACGGTCTGCTGGAGGCCGGGGTGGCGCCGGATAGGGGATTTACGTACGACCACCTGGTCGGCACGAAAATCGGCGGCGTAATATACGACGAAAACGGAAACCGACACAGCGCGGCGGAGCTTCTAGAATACGCAGATCCGACAAGAATTAGGGTTTACCTTCACTCGACTGTCCAAAAAATATTGATCAACGTATCCACTACAGGTCACTATTCACACTCTCAAATTAATCAACTTCGGAATTGGAAAGTTGTGTTTGTTTATGGATTTTGTTAATTTTTAGATTTTTTTGCTGTTTATGATTTTTTTAAAAAAATATTATATTACATATTTATTTTGTTTATATTTAAATAGATCCGAACTATTTGGTTTAGAAAAATGTACTGGTTACATATAACTATGAACAACAAATATTTCGTTGAAAAACATAAAAAATGTATATTAAAAAATATATATATACGAAAAAAGCGAACTCTTGATACCAAATACTCTTTACATCGAATCAAAATATAGAATTTGTTTGATTGTGTCTCGATGGTTTAGATTATTTCAAATATTTATTCTATCATGGTGAACTAGGTCAAACAAGAAAAGCCTATGGAGTCGAATTTAAGGACGAAATAGGCAACATACACATAGCCTACTTACGCGGTGCGCCAGAAAATGAGATCATACTATCGGCCGGGGCATTGGGCAGTCCACAATTGTTAATGTTGAGCGGTATTGGACCGGCACAACAACTCAAAGGCCACGGGATACCCGTGTTATTGGATCAACCATTTGTCGGGCAAAATTTGGCCGACAACCCATTGAATACAATCGTAATTCCTTCATCTAGGCCCGTTGAAACATCGTTAGTTCAAACAGTAGGAATAACTGAAGTCGGAAGCTACATCGAATCAGCTAGTGGACTTATTGAATTATCGCCTTCTACGATAGTTCAAATATTCTCGAAATTAGCTAATCAGGTTTAATATCTAAATTATTTTTTCTTCGTTAATTTTCAAATACTATTTAATATTCATCTAGAATTAAATAAGTTATATAATACTTGGTTGTTTAATTCATCATATTTATATTTCAGACAGTCCCTCCTCCGTTTATACTTCCAGAAAATCTGATAATCCCGGGATTAAATATCTCTTCTAATATTCCGGTCGGAGTAATCGGAGAGAAGACAAAAGGGCCTTTCTCAAAAGGGTATATGGAGCTAACGAGTCTCGATCCAAACGAGAATCCAAAAGTGACATTCAATTATTTTAAAGATCGTAGAGATCTTGAGAGGTGTGTTAAGGGTATGGAGATCATCGGAAGAGTTGTGGAGTCGAGGGCTATGTCATCGTTTCGGCCCCCCTTCGCCACATTCCAAAGCTTAAGAGCATTAACATTGACTATCCCGAACAATCTTAGAAGAAAAACCCTAAGAGCCATATATTCATTGGAGCAATATTGTATCGACAATGTGATGACCATTTGGCATTACCACGGAGGGTGCCGAGTGGGCGAAGTTGTCGATCGTGACTTTCGAGTTATTGGTGTGGATGCTTTGCGTGTCATCGATGGTTCGACGTTTAGTATCTCCCCCGGAACTAACCCTCAAGCAACCGTCATGATGCTTGGAAGGTATATGGGACAAAATATTCTACAAAATATCGATAATTGATGCATGAATATAAATTTGTGTATTTGGTTTGTATTATTTGTATTTGTAATTTTTCTTTCAGTTCAATGTGATATTTTATAAGAGAACATGATGTATTAAATTATAACAAAACAAATAAAAGTTGCTTAAAAGAATGAATTTAGACTTTTTAGAGATTTATAAGTTAAATTTATGCTTTGAAGATATATTTTGTAAGATAAGGCCATGAATCTTGTAATATATATAGGTTTGTTTTATACTATTTGATGTACTCTTTCTATTATTTTTCTTTGTCCTACTAAAAAATATCTATTTTTTATTATAATAAAAATAATTTATATATAAATATCAAAATATTCATAACATTTACAAAAGTATTCACCATTTTTTTTTGGGAAGGATAAAAATGTCATAATCATCTTAAATATTTTCATTAATTAATAAAATATAATTATTTTTCAATCTACTACAGAAAACAAAAGAGATATTTTAAATTGAGACGGAGGGTGTATGATTTCTATTATTATTATTACTTCATCCGAAGAAGTATCCATTTGCTTTTTACACGTAGTTTTAGAAATATTAGTATTATATTGAGATATAGTAGGAATAAAGTAAAAATGACTAAAATAATTTTATTAGTATGTATGATATAAAGGTAATGACATTTATGTAATATATTATAAGTTGTAAGGATATTTGTAATGTAGGTAGATAGTACAATTACTAAAAAATGAAGTGGATATTTTGTTATGGGACGGACTAAAATGAAAAATAGATATTTTGTTTTGGGAAGGAGGGAGTATTATTATACAATTTCTAACTTATCCTTGATATACATCAAATTATATAACTATTTCATATAAAAAAAAACTAAAATACAAATGATTTTGTTTATTTTGATTTTTTTTCTTTAATTATAGAATTATCACAATTTTTTTATAAAAATTAAATTACTCTTTTATATATATATATATATATAATATTAAGTTCAATTAATAACAAGTACAAAAATAACACGCCAACATAAAAATAAAAAGTAAAAAAAAAAAAAAACTTCATTTGTAATTTTTCCCTTTGTACTTTTTAACAAAGAAAATAATTTGTAATTAAGCAAATAACCATTTTTGCATAGGGCGTTATCAATCTCACCCTACACACCAAACAACCTCCTAAGATGGATTTTTAAAATAAATTATAGAGTATAATTTATTTTAAATGAAATTATATTTATTTATATCTATATATATTATAATTATATAAAAAATAATAAAATAATTTAGATATTACATGTAAAATAAATTATAAAGGCTTAGTAGAATACATAACATGTCATTTTCTTTTTTAAAAAAAATGATAGTTTAGAATACTTTCAATTTTACAATATCTAAAAATATTTTATGAAAATAAAAAAGAAACTAATATTTTTATAGAAATTAATCCATATAAAATAAAATTTACTTCGACATCTACTTTTAATTTATATTTATGTTGCCCTTAATGAACACATAAAAAACAAATGAGTATATTAATATTTAATGGACATGTACAATATTATTTTATTTGGTTATGATTCGAAATTAATCTTAAAAAAACGTTGATTTAAATAATATATTGATGTAATATTTTATCTATAAAAAAATTATATTTTTATTGAAATTATACATGTTGAATAGTAATTTATTTTTTTGTTTTTGAAATAAAAAACCAAACAAACACACCCTAGGTGTATATGGAAATAATTGTGCTTTAATTGCAAATTAATCAAAGCCAAACTATGTACCCATTTGTAAGAATCTTAACACATAGTTAGGCAAATTAATTAAAGCCAAACTAATTGAAGACTTAGCTTCGTTATTTTTTATCCACATATTATAAACGGGCCTTGACCTTTGTTTTTTTTAAATGTATTTTACTTTTATTTTCGTAATATTTATATATACTCCCTCCGTCCCATAGTTATATATCCTTTTAGTTTTTGCACGGAGTTTTAGAAAGATTAATATTATATTGAGATGTAGTAGGAATAAAGCAGAAATGTCTAAAATGTGTGATATAAAAGTAATGATATTTGTGTAATATATTGTAAGTTGTAAGGGTATTTATAATGGTAGGTAAATAGTACAGTTACTAAAAAAAAATGAATATTTTATTATGGGACAGGCTAAAATGAAAAATGGATACTTTGTTATAAGACGGAGGGAGTATATATATTGTGTAATTGTGTGTGTGTGTTTTATTTTTTTTTAAGGTAAATTATATAATATACCCTTGTGTTTTAGTAAAAATGCACATAACATCATGTGTTTTATTCACGAAATACCCTCCTTGTCCAAAACTGATCACGTAAATTACGTAAGTTTTATACAAATAAAAAACGTAAAATATTTTAAATAATTTTTTTAAATAAAATAAATAAATAAATAATTTACCATTATTTATTTTTATAATTTTATAAAAATCAAATAACAATTTGTTTTCAAAAACTATAAAATTAAGGATTAATAAATTATTTATTTATTTATTTTATTCAAAAAATTATTTAAAATATTTTGCACTTTTTATTTGTATTAAACTTGTATAATTTAGGTCTTTATTTAAAATCAAATATCAGTTTTGGACAAGAAGGATGTTTTGTGCAAGTTTTACATTAACACAAAGGGTTTCACGCAATAAATAAAATACATAAGATTTTGTGCATTTTTACTAAAATATAAAGAGTTATTATATAAATTACCCCCTTTTTTTTTAATGGGTTTAAGTGTTGAGTTTTGATTTGAAAATAATCAATTCTTGATTTAAATAATTATTTAATTTTATATAAATATATTGATGTAATGCATTTAAATGTAAAAACATTGTTTTAACATAAAAATTAAAAATAAGTATTTGGTATAATTCTTTAAATTATTTTTTTAAAAAAATAAAAATTAAATTCAAAACCTACAAAAGAGTAAGTTTTAATTGTAGGTGATTTTAATTCAAATTACCCATGTGACTATCACGGGCGTCAAAGAAATAAAACAATAATTCTGCACTAACATCTACAAATTAAATGTTAATAAACACCGTGACGACGACTTTGTATTATTTATTAGATATATATTTAATAAAGTATTAAATTCAAT
Organism: Andrographis paniculata; assembly: GCF_009805555.1. Taxonomy (NCBI): domain Eukaryota; kingdom Viridiplantae; phylum Streptophyta; class Magnoliopsida; order Lamiales; family Acanthaceae; genus Andrographis; species Andrographis paniculata. The sequence goes on from NW_026137590.1 coordinate 1,771,637, forward strand.
ATTTATTTTTCTTATCTAAATCTCTCTGTTGAAAATATATTATATTTAAAATATTACGTTCGATTTTCATTCTCATTTAAAATTTTATAATAATTAACTACAATTAGCACACTAATCATTCTATAATATAAAAATATTAATAAGAATAGTTAAATAAAAATTTATATTAGTGTATAAAACATTCAATCACACATAACGAATCATTAGAAAATATTTTAAGTGTCAAGAATTTGTACATGAAACATAACTGAAATAATAAGTTAGTTCACCTTGTTTTCTTTTTTATACTCTCTCCGTCCACAAATTAATGTTCTATTTTTCTATTTGGAACGCCCAACAACTATTGTCCTATTTTTTTCTAAACACAAATTTTACATTTTTACCCTTCATTCATTTATTACTTTTAATCTCTACTATACAATTAAGGGCAAATTTGTCAATTCGTAACAAAAAGACAATCACCTAAAAAACCGTGCAATATACTTTAGGACAATAGAAATTGGACGGAGGGAGTATTATATATGAAAAATTGTATTAATAATATTAAAAATAATATTTTGAATTGAATAATTGACTTTTAGTGAATAAATAAAATATATTTTATATATTATATTTTTTAATAATATCTACTACAAAAAAAATAGTATATTTGTAACGGAATTCCGTCATTAAAGATCACGTAGCTAATGTAATTCCATCATTAATTCCGTCTCTAATATCATTAGTAACGGAAAAAGTGAATTTAAAGACGAAAAAATCCTGTTACAAAAATGATATTTTCTTGTAGTGATCTCTAAAGAATTATTTTTTTTAAAAAAAAAAAACACAGAAAGTGAACAAATCAATACTTAAATAAACTTATTTAAAGTTAATGTGATTTTTTTTATTATTATTTTTTATTTTGAAATAACTTGGTTAAAGAATATATTTAGAAAAGACAAGATAGAATATATTTCAATCTATTTATTTTTTTATTTTTTTATATATATTTTATTTACTCACTAAAAATTTAATAAAAATATTATTTATTTATTTTTTTTACAGCAGCACGATTTATCATATCTCCATAAAAAAAAATAATAAAAAAAAAGAAAAAATAAAATTCATTCAAAAAATAAAAAATACTAAGTGGCTGTGGGCAGTCCTGCTTTCTTCTTCTTCTTCTCCAGCGACGGGGCAGTGGCAGATAGTCGTAGCGGCTGATTACATATTGATTTATTTTAAAAAATAAAATTAATAATTGCCTCCAAAATTTCGAGGCCATTATATATTTATTTAATAAAATTAATAATTGCTTCTCACGCTCTATCACTCTAATATATATGGCTTCGAAAATTCGGAAGCTTTTCGAAATAGTTTCGGAAAATTCGAAACAATATAAATGACAACGAATTTTTCTCCTCAAGTATAATTTTAAAATAAATTCCAAAGTCAAAATTAATTTGCCTTTAAACCTTTTTAAATTTTAAAGTAATTTTTCCAAAGACATTAATAAATTCTGATAGTGAAAACAATTGTTTAGGTAATAATGAATTTAAAACTCATAAGGTATTTGAAAATTCATTTTTATTTAATTCAAATTCATTTTAGAAGCCGTCGTTTCATAAATCTGCCATACATGGTTCGCGTTAGTCGGAGCTTTGACAGTCTTGACATCACCAGCTCGAGGGGTCTTCTCGCAATTTGATCGTGCACTCTATTAGTTCAACCTATTCTAGAAATCCTCCATGAGATCGACGAACTTTCCTTTGCGTTCCTTTGGGCTTTCCTTGAAATTTTCATATTTTTTAAATTTTAAAAATATTGTATAATAGGAATACGTAATTTTTGAGACACTTCGATGGTCACATAACAAACTTAGAATTTTCGTACTATTTAAATATTAAATATATTATATAATAAAGTATCGAAATTCTAGAAATTCGTAACACTAGCCACATACTAAACTCGAAAGTTTTAAAATTATTTGATTTATATTATTTAAAGTATATTATAATAGTATTGAAATCAATTTCAATAACACATATTATAACTCACTTCAACACAAGATTTATTAACACAGAACATATAACTCACTTCAACACACAAGTTTTAGAACACATAAAATAGAACAAGCCCCACGTGCTAATAATCTATATAGCACGTGTTCATTAAACTATATTTCATATGCTCATTAGCAAGCATTTCCATTGCAATACATATTAGTTCTATCGCTCTTGGAGAATTTTCTCTCCCATATACCTGTAAACATGGAAAAATTATGTAGTAACTTAGAATCATCAATAAGTAATTGTATATATAATACACTAAATTTGACAAAAAAATAAATAATAAATAAGAGAAAATTGCAAAAAATATTTCACACTAATACTCTATTATCACTTTTATTATGTATTTATCTCGCTGGCAAAATATATCTCACATATTTACAAAAGTCGCTATTTATTTCCTTTGCTCGCGCGTGACATTCACACCACGCGCCGTTACGCGCGGCCAAAGAATAGAAATATCGACTTTTGCAAGCATGTGGGATATATTTTGTCAACAAAATATATGACAAAAGTGATAATAGAGTATACGTGTGAGAAGCAGATGAATTACCTGCCAAGCATCATAATTGTGGCTTGAGGATTAGTTCCCGGAGACTGATCAAACGTGGATGCATCGATAACACGCAAATCATCGACGCCGATGACCCTGTAGTTCCGGTCGACAACCCTACCCACCTGGCACCCTCCATGGTAATTCCACGTCGTCCTAACGGAATCCACACAAAATTCATCGCGGTTGTACAACGACGAAGTGCGCCGAAAGTTCAAGTTGGTGGGATATGCCAATGTCAATGCTTGGTAAGTCATAAATGTCGTTGAAGGGTATCGGAATGATGATAGCGAATTAGACTCCGTAACCCTTTCGATGATCTTAAGGCCTTCGACACAAGTTGCGATATCCCTACGGTCTTTAAAGTAGTTGAATGTCACCCTTTGAGTCCTATCAGGATCTCGATTTTCAAGCTCGATATAGCCCTTCGAGAAAGGCTTCCGAAATGTCTCCAACAATTGTCCCGCTTCAAACGGCGTCGTAAAGTTTACTCCGTCCGGTACCGAGATGTTACTCGGAATTTCGAAAAGAGTCAGTGACTGAAATTTTTTTATACAATCTGATTAATGCTTACGGAAAGTATATTAGTATTATATTAAAATTGGGCGCAGACCTTATTATTGATTCGGGCGATTTCTAGGCCCAACTCCCTAAGCGCGGACAAGTTCAAGGGTAAACTGATCGATTCGAGATAATTGGTAGTATTGGCTATTCCGACAACTTCGAGCAAAGATATTTCCAATTTCCTACGAGAAGGAAATGTAACTTCATTGAAAGGATTGTCGACCATATTTTGGCCCACGAATGGTTGTCTTAATACTATTGGTATTTTCTGGGCCTGAAGCTGTCGGAGCGGCCCAATACCGCTCATCATCAGTAGAGGTGGGCTGCCTAATGTACCAGACGATACAATTACTTCATTGGATGACCCATTGTTTAATATTGCCTCATGTAGGGCACCAGCAGAGTCTTTGAAGACTACTCCAATGGCTCTCGGCTTTACGCCTGCATATATATATATTTTATAAAAACTTTAATATATAAAAGTACTGTATTTCTAGTATTTTATAAGTATACTTATTTTTTATTTTTTTTTTAGACATATAATATTGTATTAATAAAAATAATTATTGTAAAATATTTAATATTATATTTTATTAAAGAAATAAAATAGATGTCCTAGATGCTTTTTGTTTTCCCCTCAAATATTGTTTAAGAAGTGAAGTAAATATGAAGTGTCTGTTATGCATGTAACATTATATTATATAGAAATAAATATAATAAAATTTAAGGATGAGCGTTCGAAATTTCGGTTCAGATTTGAAAAAATTTGAATCTGATTCAAAATTTTGAATGTTTTAACAAAATTAATCTGAACCAATCTGAGATAGTTCAATTTTGAATTAAAAAATTTAAACCAAATCGAAAAATTCGAAATAATTCAAAACTCTAAATTATTTATTATTTTTTTAAAATTTAATTTTATATTTTTATAATTGGCTTATAACATTAAATAAATAAGTGTATTAAAATATAATTAATAATTTAGAGTTTCTTATTTTCATTAAAATATTCAATAAATAATAAAATATATTAAAATATTATATTTCAGATTGGTTCAGATTTTTAGTATACTAATCGGAACCAAAATTCTGAAATTTATAATGTAGTCAATTCGAACCAATCGAAAATCCAACCTAATTTTAAATTTCGATTTGATTCGGATCAGATCTTCGAATTTAAATGTTTTGCTCATTCCTAATAAATTTCTAGTCCAAAAAATTAAAGAGAAAACGCCGTCGATCTTCGAAGGCTATCTACAGGTGTATTACAGTTCCCGTTGCTAAAAATCAATGTTCTATGCAAATTTTATATTAACATTATGTGTGTAAATAGTCTACCCTTAAATAGGGTAATTATTTTGCTGATAAATAAAATTCAATACAATTAACACCTATTGCAAACCTAAAAAGACAATAATCACGTTAATTTACATTAATATAATACAAAAATTAACATATGAATTGGCAATAAATATATATAGACAAAGAATACACCACACAAATATATACAACACACTATATTTAAAAAAAAAAAGTGAGACAAAAATTATGTTAAGGGTGTGTTTGTTTATAGGATTTTAAGAAAACTTTATTATTTATTCATCACAAATTTTTTCTAAACAATATCAAATCTAATACATATTTTTTATTTTTTATATTATATAACTATTTTAATTCAAAATTTTTGCTGTTTAAATCTACACTCAAAATCAGACACATTATAATACAAATAGCACGCGATGGACAACACAATATAGTCTCATACATGAAATTATAGAGACAGATGACACAAAATATAATAAACAAAAAAAGAAAAAACACAAGATAGAATTTTCATCACAACAAATATATCAATTCAAAACACACATCTATATTTTTATTTATTTTTTTTATTTTGAAATAATATCAGCTCGATAGAGTGTTGGGACTCTCTTAGTTTATAAAGATGAAAGACTATTCCATTCAACAGCCAATTGATTTTAAATTGAAATCTCGGATCCTTTATAACTGGATATCGAAGCCATAAATTTCGGGTTTAAGTTTCACCATCCCCGTTTGTTGTCGTGTACGGGCAAATTTGGTATGATGGCGTATATCCTATTTGCATGTGAGGGGTTGTATTGGCTGAATCCTATTTGTAGATAAATAAATAACATGCAATCCTAAATACTTAAATTTGTAGGTGAGACGGTCAGTTAAATACAATAACCCGAAGTCCTTAAATAATTTAGCAATATTCCAACAACTAATTCACAAATTAACCTTACCTGGTCGAAACATGATCCTCTGCACAGTCGAATTCAAATAAACAACAATGTTGTTCGAATTCGCATACTCCAATAAATCAGCTGCACTATGCCTCGTCCCATTCTCATCAAAAATTGTCCCCCCAACTTTCGTCCCGATCAAATGCTCGTACGTAAATCCCCTGTCCGGAACCACCCCGGCCTCCACCAGCCCCCCTCGGAACGCGGACTGCCATTGCCGGACAAGCGGCCGGAAAACTATCTTATCCTCCACCCACCTATACGACGCCTCCACCAGCTGCGGGTCAAGTCCTAACCGACTAATAAACTCCGGCTCGGCGCGCGTGTAAAATCCGCCGTTAACGGCGCTGCCGCCGCCCAAAATCCGCGGCCGGTTGTTGAAAACTCCGTCGGCCGTTATGAACCTCTGCGCCGGGGAGGTCGGCGACAAGTCCGTTACAACCTGTCCGAAACCTTCTATGGTGGTTACCGACGGGTTTCCGTAAGGCTGTCCGCCTCTCTCGACAATCAAGACTTTCGCCGCGGCCGAGAGTGTCGCCGCAAGCGGCACTCCGGCGGTGCCGCCGCCGACAATTATGTAGTCGTAGTACTCTCTCGGCGCCGCCGATGTACCTTCTCTCACGAAAGAATATGGAGCTGCAAATGTAAGATAAACAAAGGAAATGTAACTAATTTTCACGGCGCGAGTGAGTAATAATTATTTTATTAATTGAATTTTTTTTTTTAAAAAAAATTTAATTAGAGTGACAATTGAACAGACCCTTTTCTGCAAAGCCAAAATCAGTAAGGAAGAAAACACCTATTAAAACAGGCACAATAAGAAACCCCATTTTTAAGTTTAGTTATATTTTTTGTAAGCATTTGATCATCTATATATAGAGAGGAAATTTAGCTTCAATAAGTTACGTGTTTGTTTTATTTCTTGTTTTGAGTAATAATAATTTGAAAAGGAAATGTGTATTTCAAATAAGTTTAGTGTTTGTTTTATTTCAGGTTTTGGATATATTATAATTTGAATAGAAATATATATTTGGTTCAATGTTTTTTATATGACAATTAAATATTTAGTGTTATTCTTGAAATAACGTATAGAGTTCCATTTAGATAAGAGTTTAATATTGAAATATTGACACTTTGCGATAATGTTTTAAGTGTGGAATTAGGCAATTTATATGATATTTTTTGAAAAAAGAAGAAGATATTATTGATAAATATTATCAAAATTTTCAAAATATACTATGTAAACAAAAATAAATGAAAAAAAATGCTATTTTTAATTTGAATGCTGTTCAATTTATTGACTAACATTTATGTTATCATTAAAATATACTCCTATTATCTTGATCACAAAATATTATATTCAACACAATGGATAAAATAAATCCTAAAATCGTATACAAAATGAACAAGTATTCTAGGTAATACTTTGAAAAAATATTTATATCTACGATTATATGTAATTAATGCAAATATAGTTGAAAATATAAATAAAAAGAACCTTATAGGGTTTGTTCGGAAGTAAGTTAGGAGTTTGGTTAAGGTTGGAAATAGTTGGCATAATTATTTAACATGATGTTTTCAATAAAAATATTATTGTTGGGATGGAAATAAGTACTACTCCAATAAATCCTCGTACACTTATCCAATTTGGGCCAACTCTCGAAGCGTAGTTATATCACAGTTATAACACCGACTTGTCAATGAAATAAATGAAAGAATTTCAACACAATAAATGACAAGGTATTTGTTTACCTGGTTCGGATATAAACCATCCTACATCCGGGGGATACTAATTCAGGAGATGTCCATTATATTAATAACAAAGCACTCAAACCTCCACCAACCCAAACTACACATTAATTACCTAGGAAATTTCCTCCACAGGCATAAGTTGTTACAAACGCGTACTAACAACTGACATATAGCAGGGCTGCACAGAGTTCGAATGTTCTCCGGATTGCAACTCCGATCTTCCTTCAATCTCCAAGTTTCTCCGGCAGGAATACAGTGTAAAACACTCACTTAGTACATGGAGGTGGAAGGGAAATGGTTGAAAGGATAAACACAATAATTCTCTTACTACCCAATCTCTCAAAATCACTCTCACACCACTTCCCACAAATCTCTAAGCAATGTAAAACACAACCACATCAGCCATGAAATGACATGAATTAAATTCTCTTTGATCCAACCAATGAATGATGTTGTATCAAATCAGTTCTGATCACAAAAGGACAAATTCGAGATGTCCATTTTGCCTTTGAGCAGCCACCAAACTTGAAGCGACATAAGGACTGCATGATTGGACTTAACCAGCAAGTTCAGAGTTGTTGTTTTTGAAAGCCAACGACCACAGAAGCATAAAGTGGTTTTGTCACTGTGCCAAAAATAGATGTTTAGGTTTGAGATTAAGTTAACAATTATATTTATATATGTATTATAGCATAAATGAAAATAAAAATTGATTTACTTTTGTTAAGACCGGAAGTGTAACAATTATAGCAATGATAGGTCCAAATGGCCCAATCGTGATTTTTTTTTACCCTTTCGACGAGCTATGGTAGTGACACTGAGATAATAGAGCAACTAAATTGTAATGATATAATCACGAATGGCTATAATCATCATCGTCATAATCTGCCCAGTTGAATTCGCTGAAGTTTGGCCACGGATAGCCATATATAATTCGATATTGGAATCGAATTATCATACGAATAACATTGTCGATTTATTGTTGGAGTAATTTGTCTGACTGAAAATAATCATATTTGGGTGTTGAATTTAGGAAGTTAATATTAGAATATGAATCGTAGAACATCTACGAAAAGTATTTGAACATTGAAAAAAAATATAAAGATAATCATTTGTATTGTAAAATAACAAAAAAAAAAAAAAACTATATATGAGATTACCAAAATATCTAATTTCTGTAGATCTCTTTTTTATATATCGTTGTCTTAAAAAATTATTTTATTTATTTATTTATTCGGATTAGTGTGGATGTAAATTTGAAGTTGGTAATAATAAAATTTAAAATACAAATTAGTCTGTATACTTGCATTTTGGTGTAAAAGTAATTATTTGACAGTAAGGTAAGGGTATTTGTAGGGAAAAAAAAAAAGTAAAGTATTTTTTAAATAATTATTTTGTAATTGAATATACTAAAATAGAAATATATATATTTTGGTAGTGGTCGGATGAAGTAATAATTGGTAGATAATAATTAAAATAAAAAATTTAATGATATTTTATTAAATTATTGATACCCTTAACTTTTATTATTTAGTTGATTGGAAATTTAGAAATTGAGTTAGAATTTTGAATAATAAAAATTAAAATGAATATAATATAAATAGATATTTATATGATATTTTGAATTCTAAATAAAATTTTAATATAATATAAAAAATTAATGTTTGATTTGATATTTTATAGTTGAAAAATTAGTTAACAGTGAGATTTCAATATAAATTTTATTTGTATGTTTCACAAAAATAAAAAATAATTCATTTATCGCTATTAACAACTAAGAGTGGAAAATATCAAATTGCTCAAATAAAGCATATATCATATGAAAAAATAACAAAAATATAAAAAATTATTGTATATCGTAAATTTTGATGTAGTATGATATGATATCGAACTTTTTCAGTACGGTAATTGTATATACTTTTAGTATTTTTGGTATTATATACCCAAAGTATCATATAGAATTTTGATATTTTAGTATTCCATGTATTAATATATATATATCTTTATAATTCAGTATATTGATTCTAAAAGTATTAATTTTCTAATATATTCTTTAAATTATACAGTATTATTTTACTTTCGATATTTTGATGTAAAATATTATATTTTGATACCGTACATGCAATTCAATTAGAGATGGTTCTATACAGTATATCAAGACATGTTAAGAAAATATATCGATGCCGTTCCAAAAATTTAATATATACGAAATACCTAAATTTTTTTATTTAATTTCGATATATATTGAAAAGGTCAAACGGCAGGAAACTTTGTAAAAAATAACCTTTCTATATCAAATTATCATTTTTTTTCTTTAATTTATGTTGTTAAAAAAATATATCTCACACATTTACAAAAGTCATCATTTATGTCATCCGGTTGCGCGTGGAATAACCGTCGTGTGAACATGATGCTTGGGTGTAAGACAGAAATGACAATTTTGCAAACGATATATTTTGTCAGCGAAATAAATATATGATAGTTATAATTGAGTATATGTGGATGATATTTTTTCTTTTTGCAATTTTCTCTCAATTGTATATTGTTATTGTACCAAAATTTTCGATACACCGAGATTGTTATTATACCAAAATTTTGTATTTTCGGTATTTTTTTGTTCGGTACATGCTTATTTTAGTAATTCGATATTTTTTTCATCAATAGATTCGGTATACCAAATTATTAGTACAATATCTTAGTACGGTAGAATACCATACAAAAAAAATTGGTATGTTATACGATATGCGATATAAATTTTGGTATGCAATATGAAATCATCCCTACCAACAATCAAATTCGAAAAATTTTGATTTATTGTTTATATTAAGAATTTTATTATTACAATTGTTAATTGTATGTAAATTATTAAAGCTATTTTTTTTTTAATCTAATTGCATTTATTTATTTTAAATTAACATAATAATTTTTTTATAAAATAATTTCAATAAATGAAATGTTAAATATTAAAAATTAGAATAAAAAATATTTTAACTTTTATTTCAATTTTTCATCGAATAAAATTATTTATAATAACACTTTAGTACAAGTATTACATCAACTAATATAATATATATATATATATATATATATATATAAAAACCTTCCTTTTGAGAGAAAATAAGAGAAAGAGCTTATCTCTGCCCTTCTTCAGCTGTAAAAATCCAACATCTCATTAGAGTTATTTTTTGGTCAAGTTTTGCTTGGGAGATTAGGGTGTATTTTATGGGATATTTCGGGAATAAAAAGCTGTGTGTTGATATATTTTGAATTATGATTTAAATATTATATATTATATTCTACATTTAGATATATTATTTGAATATTACTGAAATAGGTTTTCAATATGCATGTATTTCTATTCTAACAAGTGGCCAGACGACTTGGCCCTATAATATGTAATCTAGCCGTCCTTAATAAATTTGTTCTTCATTTTTGTCTGTGGATGTAGCCAACATGTCATTGGTAAATCACGTAAATATGTGTTTCTTTTACATTTTTTATTTGTTATTCGATCATTAAACATAATCAGTATTCATCCTCTAAAACACATATTGAAAAAGAAGCCAAAATCCCTTGCATTTTGAGTGAGAGTTTTGCCTTCAAAGTGAGAAGTTAACTTTATATTTTTGAAGGGACTTTTGTGAGGAAAACTCATGGTTTGATTATCACAATCTCCAGTAGATTTTTTGTTTTATTTAGATTTATACGGATTTCTTGCAAGTGAAATTTGAAGGACCATTAAAGTTTCTAGAGGAAGCTTCGAATTGATTGTTTAAACTTTGTTTCGATCCTATTTAAGGAGAAGAAGATTTTCACGAAGGTAAAAAAGTTTGCTGCCATTGAAATATACAAGAATTAGAATAATAGGGTTCAGGTTAGAGTTGTTAAATGAGTCGAGCGAGCTCGAGTATCTATTATTCGATTTCGACTCGAACTTGTTAATATTATAGGATCAGATCGGCTTGATAAAAATTTGAGCTAAAATAGTCGCTTAAGGTCCGCTCGTTAAGTTCAAATTCAAGCTCGACCTCGGCTCGTAAAGCTGGAACTGAAGCTTGAGTTCAAGTATGACTTCAATTTTATACATATTCTATATATTTTTTACTATATCAATTAAATATATTTAATTTTATTCATAATTTATTTTAATAATATATTCAAATTTTATTTAAACTTTGAAGGACCATTAAAGTTTCTAGAGGAAGCTTCGAATTGATTGTTTAAACTTTGTTTCGATCCTATTTAAGGAGAAGAAGATTTTCACGAAGGGAAAAAAGTTTGCTGCCATTGAAATATACAAGAATTAGAATAATAGTGTTCAGGCTAGAGTTGTTAAATGAGTCGAGCGAGCTCGAGTATCTATTATTCGATTTCGACTCGAACTTGTTAATATTATAGGATCAAATCGGCTTGATAAAAATTTGAGCTAAAATAGTCACTTAAGGTCCGCTCGTGAAGTTCAAATTCAAGCTCGACCTCGGCTTGTAAAGCTGGAACTGAAGCTTGAGTTCAAGTTTGACTTCAATTTTATACATATTCTATATATTTTTTACTATATCAATTAAATATATTTAATTTTATTCATAATTTATTTTAATAATATATTCAAATTTTATTTAAACTTTGAAGGACCATTAAAGTTTCTAGAGGAAGCTTCGAATTGATTGTTTAAACTTTGTTTCGATCCTATTTAAGGAGAAGAAGATTTTCACGAAGGGAAAAAAGTTTGTTGTCATTGAAATATACAAGAATTAGAATAATAGTGTTCAGGCTAGAGTTGTTAAATGAGTCGAGCGAGCTCGAGTATCTATTATTCGATTTCGACTCGAACTTGTTAATATTATAGGATCAAATCGGCTTGATAAAAATTTGAGCTAAAATAGTCACTTAAGGTCCGCTCGTGAAGTTCAAATTCAAGCTCGACCTCGGCTTGTAAAGCTGGAACTGAAGCTTGAGTTCAAGTTTGACTTCAATTTTATACATATTCTATATATTTTTTACTATATCAATTAAATATATTTAATTTTATTCATAATTTATTTTAATAATATATTCAAATTTTATTTAAACTTTGAAGGACCATTAAAGTTTCTAGAGGAAGCTTCGAATTGATTGTTTAAACTTTGTTTCGATCCTATTTAAGGAGAAGAAGATTTTCACGAAGGGAAAAAAGTTTGTTGCCATTGAAATATACAAGAATTAGAATAATAGGGTTTAGGCTAGAGTTGTTAAATGAGTCGAGCGAGCTCGAGTATCTATTATTCGAGTTCGACTCGAACTTGTTAATGTTATAGGATCGGATTGGCTTGATAAAAATTTGAGCTAAAATAGTCGCTTAAGATCCGCTCGTTAAATTCAAATTCAAGCTCGACCTCGGCTTGTAAAGCTGGAACTGAAGCTTGAGTTCAAGTTTAACTTCAATTTTATACATATTCTATATATTTTTTACTATATCAGTTAAATATATTTAATTTTATTCATAATTTATTTTAATAGTATATTCAAATTTTATAAATAAATAAATTGTTGATATAAAAATTATATATATATTATGTTATACTAAAATATGAAATTATATAAACATACCATCACTAACAAGCTCAATTGAGCCACCCACAAGCCGTATAGGAGCTCAGCTCGTTTATAAAAATAATAATTTTCAAACTTGTGCGCGACTCGTTTATTTCTATAAATGAGTCAAGTCAATCTGTTAACGAGTCGGGTCGAACTTGACTTGCGTGCTATTCGGTTCGTTTAACCATTCTAGTTGAGGCTTTGTAAAGATGAATTTAAGAAGGATTTTACCACGCCATTCAATAATTCTTGGGTTAATTTTTTTATTGATGGTTTCTTGTTGTCTTACGTAGAGCTTATTAAGTTTGTAACTTTCTCGTATTATGCTTGAATCCTATATTTAGATTTCAGTATAATCTTATCAATACATTAAATTACTTAAGTCTATCAAATTTTTTTTGTATTACATTTTATTTTGATGATCAATAACATAATTCTATTATTTTTTCCCAAAATTTTTAACATTAGTAGATGAACCTGATTGGTACTCCCCAAGGCAGGCTTTCGAATAGGCTGAACTAGGTGATATATCATATGTTTGACAAATTTAACGTTATATTGTCTATTTTCAAGACCTACAATTCCTAATTTTTATTTTATTTATTTATTTAGTTTATCTAAACGAACCACAATGTCCTATAATGCATCATTCAATTCTGTTATGTAGTGACGGTGCTCTATATACTATTTTAGGTTTGGCAGAACTATTACCTAGTACGGCAATTTATTTTATTAAATTGTATAGAGAAATTGACTTAAAATGTATGGCCCATCCTAATAAAATATGTTATAAAAGTCCATGAACTATTTAATATTCTATTCGTCCCGGATATTTTGTTCGTTTTTTACTGTAGACACGAGAATTCAAGAGGAATATAATTAGTAAATAATTAAAAATATATTAGTGAAAATAATTATGTATAATAAAAATAATTATAAATTAAGATTAAGATAACTTATTAGTATAATTAAAATTAAAAAAATTATAAATTAAATTTTTTAAAATAAGATTAAAATGTACTTCATACGTCATGCAAACGTGTGCTCATTTGACCGGATACGAATTTTAATAAAAATGAGTAATAATTGTTAATTTTTTCTTTTACAGTAAAAAATAGTACAAAAATGAAATGATTTTTTACTTAAAAAGCAAATGAGAATATTTTTTTTTATGACAATCCAAAAAGAAAAGTGAACATAAATTTGAATGATGGAGGGAGTATAATTTTTTTTCAAAAAAAGGAAAGTGACAACATAAATGAGACGGACGAAAATGAAAAAAATAGACATGAAAAATGAGACTGGATGGAATAATTTAATAGAGAAGTGACAGTTTGTCAATTTATTTATTTATATTTATATTTTTTAATGAAATACACTAACCCATATGTTCAAACCGCCAAATCAATGGATTGTACCTATTTTTATATTATATCCGTTCGAAGGGTCTCATTTATTTTTTTACGTGTTGATCTTAAAATATTAATTATTATATCATAACATAGTACAAATTAAAAAAAAAATAAAAAATATTTTTATTAGTATCTTATAATACTAATGAAGAATATTTGTACAAAAAATTATATAAATATAGTGATATTTTTAATATTAACTATAATGACTCAAAAGATAAATGTGACCTTTAGATGCGGATGGATGGAGTATTATTTTTCCGATCAATTAAAACTATTTTTTACACAAATTTTTTTTTACTTTAATTTTAAAATTAAATAATATTAAGAAAATAAAAATAAAAATTCAAACTAAAATTGACAATTCAAACTGTTTGAAAGGTTCAATTTCAGTTAAATCTTTCGGCAAAATGAAACTTGCAATTCGAATCGTTTGAGGAAGTCTACTCCCAGTCCTATTTATTTCCAATTTTTCCTTTACTATCTAATCTCTAAAATTTTCTAAATAAATATTACATTTAACTATTTTTTTATACATAATATCTTATTTAACAATTATTTCAATAAATAAAAATTTAAAAATATATATATTATTTCAACACTTATTATTATTACTATTTTACATTTTAACATTATCGAAATACCAAAGCATATCTAAACTACCTAGTAACATATTTACTTTTACAATTACTAATCACAATATCTTATTTAACTACTCTAACACCTATTTATTATTTTTTTTTTATAAAATATTATATCAAAATACAATTAAAATAAAATTGAAACTCAAATTAGAATTAAATTCATAATTAATGTGCCATAAGAAATAATTAATTGATTGGATAAGTACTTGTTTTTTTTTAAGACAAAATTACATATAAGCCCAAATACATGAAAGTTATTGGATTCAATGTGTGTAATATGTTACACAATGACAATGTTTGAAATTAAAATATGACATTTATAGCCAATATGATGGCCATAATATCATATGCTATATGTTGGATATTATTATTAATTATTATTTGATGCTTTTAACATGCCATTCATGCCCTTTTAATTAATTTTTGTTATAACGTAGGAATCCCTAACTGCTCTCCGACGAGTACGATATGGACAAACTCCCGGTCGAGTCTAATACCCTGCAAATTAAGCTCGACAAAACAAGTCATACTAGGCGAATTATGTGTGACAGATGGACCTGAAAATTGTAAAGTTGATTGGTTGATGACAAAAAAAAAAAAAACTCTCATTCTCTCCTTCAAGGTGTCTCGTTTGTCTTGCTGAAGAATATCGTTATTCTATGCACAACATATTAGTTGTCTCTCCATGATATTTATGTCGTTCTTTCATAGCATCATTGTTTTGTACAATTTAGTTCCTAATCTTAATTATGTTCATTAGAGTTTCGACATATTGTGGTACTACTTAAATTGGAGACAAATTTTGTTTTACCTTTAGAAACAATAAATCACCATCAGAGACACTCGGCTTTATTCATAACTAAAAAATCCTTCGCAACGTATCTCATTCTACACACAATATTTTTCTCATTCATCGGCAGCATATTCTACATCACAAGAAAGAATCTAATTTAATTGCATTAATTCTTTTTATTATTATTATTATTATTATTATCTTGCATTGCAATATTAATTTTCAACAATTGCAAGATAATTTAAATGATCTTTTCTAATATTTATATTATATTATATAATGCAAATTATTAAATTAAGGCGGTTAAAGGGCTATATTATGCCCTTAAGAAGTAAGTTTAAGCTCGAGTATGTCGGGTCTAAAGTATTTATTTTTTACCAATTTAAAAAATGAAATGGTAGATGGTTGTTTTGTTGTTAAATAAATGAACGAATTTCATCATTTTTTCCACTATATCTTCGACAACAACACAGTGTGCTACCTAGATCGTTAATTATGGATGTGAGCAAATTTAAGTGCCGGCTGAAATATGAGCTGAAGAATGTAGAACTTGAAGATTTCCTTGACCGCGCAAATCTCTATTGAGGAGGACAAATAAATGAGTGCATGTGTTATGTTTGATCTATATTAACATTTGTTTGTGGGTGTAGCGATGTATAAAATGCAAGGATGA
Organism: Andrographis paniculata; assembly: GCF_009805555.1. Classification (NCBI taxonomy): domain Eukaryota; kingdom Viridiplantae; phylum Streptophyta; class Magnoliopsida; order Lamiales; family Acanthaceae; genus Andrographis; species Andrographis paniculata. Next base: position 1,787,916 of record NW_026137590.1, read on the forward strand.
AATCCATTGGTGTTGGCAAGTCTATATATGTACGTATATATCTAATTGGGAGTTGGATAAATTAAGACGACTACGACAACAACAACAACAATAATAATTATTAATAATTCTTTTATCTTGTTCATACACGAGAAGGGAAATATAAAACCAGCTTGCATATAAAATTTAAAGAAAATTATTTATGATTATTTATTCATCCCCTCCAATAGTAATTTATTGAAAATGTTTAGAACTTAATAAACTTATATATTATATATTAGTTCGACCGTTGTTGGAGAATTTTTATTCCCATATACCTGTAAGCATGGAAAAATTATGTCAAAACTTAAACTCGTCCATAAATATTTTGTATAATATACCAAATAATAATAATAATAACAACTAAGAGATGATGAATTACCTTCCGAGCATCATAATTGTGGCTTGAGGATTAGTTCCCGGAGACTGATCATACGTTGATGCATCGACAACGCGCAATGCATCCACGCCGATGACCTTGTAGTCACGGTCGACGACCTTACCCGCTTGGCACCCTCCATGGTAATGCCACGTCGTTCTCACCGTATCCACACAATAATGCGAGAGAGAGTACAATGACGACAAGCGTTTTACGTTCAAGTTGGTGGGAAATGCCAATCCTAATGCCAAGTACGTCGTAAATGAGGCTAAAGGGTATCGGAATGATGATAGCGAATTAGACTCCGTAACCCTTTTGATGATCTTAAGGCCTTCGACACAACTTGCGACATCCCTAGAGTCCTTCAAGTAGTTGAATGTTACCCTTTGAGTCCTATCCGGATCTCGATTCTCAAGCTCTATATCGCCCTTCGAGAAAGGTGTCTTAATCTTCTCTAGCAATTGTCCCGCTTGGAACGGTGTCGTCGTATTGACTCCACTCGGTAAGTAGATGTTATTGGGAATTTCGAAAGTAGGTAATGTCTGAGAAATTGTATACAATGTAATGAATATTTATGGAAAGTATTTGCTGAATTTGAAAAATCAGTACCGTTCTAATCAGTACTCGTAATATATACAAACAACACAAAATCTTATTATACACCGCACATGTTGTGTATATATAATAAAGTCATGTGTTGTTTATTTATAATTATAAGTGCGCTTTATAACAATACTTAGTGTGCTGAAATAACTGTTGTGTGTGTTATATGAAACTATTGCATGTGATGTTAGTTCATATGTTATATTTGTATTATATAAATACATACAGTGTGCAATCTAAGGATGGAGAAATTTACCGAACATATCGAAATACCGACTTATCGTACCGCATCATGTCGAAAATACCAAAAATTTCGGTATTGTATGGATATCGTATCGAAGTTTTCGGTACGGTATCATTATGAATTTTCGGAAAGTTCGATATTTCGGTATAATACCATATCGATATTATTTTTATTAAATAATTTAATTATTAATATAAATAATAGTTATTAACTTTTTTAAAAATCATAACAAAAAATATGTAACTATTGAAAATTTATTGATTTTTTCATAATAATATTTTTGCCGTGGAGAATGGTGATATTTATTATTTTTTTTAATTATTTTGAAATTTAAAATTATATTTTCGGTATAATCGGTATATACCGGTATCGTACCGAAATCAAAATTTTCGGTATAAACTGTATATACAGGTATCGTACCGAAATTAAAATTTTCGATATAAACAGTATATATCGATACCATACCGAAAATTTTAATATATATTGAAAATTTCGATACGATACTGTTATGTATTTTCGCCAATCCTAGTGCAGTCTGCCAGCACACGGTGTGCCACCGTAACCGCCGCCTTCGTGCACATAAGTAATATTGAAATTGCGCACATACCGTATTTGCTATTTTTGCGTAATTTTGGGCCGACGCATGAAGTGCTGAAAAGTTTAAGGACATACTAATTGATTCGAGATAATTGTTAGTGTCGGGTAATCCGGCAACCTCGACCAAAGAATATTCCAATTGCCTACGGGAAGGAAATATAACTCCGTTGAAAGGATTGTCGACCATATTTCGGCCGACATATGGTTGTCTCAATACGATCGGTATTTGATGGGCCTGAAGTTGTCGGCCCGGCCCAATACCGCTCATCATCAATAGAGGTGGGCTACCTAATGCACCAGAGGCTACAATGATCTCATTTGATGACCCATTGTTTAATCTTGCCTCATGCAGGACACCAGCCGAGTCTTTAAAGATTACTCCAATGGCCTTAGGCTTTTGCCCTGTATAAAGTAACCATGAATTTAAAAAATAAATAAATAAATTGATACTGTCTTATAATATTATTATAACAATATTTGTGTAATTACTTTTATTATAATAAAAAATTGATTCTTATGACTAAATAAACAATATATATATATATATACTCTATGATAAAATAGTATATTGATAAACCTGACCTGGTGATGTTCGAAACAGTATCTTCTGCACAATCGAATTCAAATAAACAACAATGTTGTTCGAATTCGCATACTCCAATAAATCAGCTGCACTATGCCTCGTCCCATTCTCATCAAAAATTGTCCCCCCAACTTTCGTCCCCATCAAATGCTCGTACGTAAATCCTCTGTCCGGAACCACCCCGGCCTCCACCAGCCCCCCTCGGAACCCGGCCTGCCATTGCCGGACAAGCGGCCGGAAAACTATCTTATCCTCCACCCACCTATACGACTCCTCCACCAGCCGCGGCTCCAATCCCAGCCGGCTCAAAAACTCCGGCTCGGCGCGCGAATAGAATCCGGCGTTAACTGCGGTGCCGCCGCCCAAAATTCGCGGCCGGTTGTTGAAAACTCCGTCGGCGGTTACGAACTGCTGCGCCGGCGACGTCGGCGAGGGGTCCGCTAGGGTCCGTCCGAAGCCATTTATGTTGGTGACCGACGGGTTTCCGTACGGCTGCCCGCCCCTCTCGAGGAGCAACACTTTCGCCGTGGCGGCGGAGAGTGTGGCGGCAAGCGGCGTTCCGGCGGTGCCGCCGCCGACGACTATGTAGTCGGAGTACTCTACCGGCGGCGCGGAGGTACCTTCTCTCACGAAAGAATATGGAGCTGCAGTTTTAGGAGAAATGTAATAGCAAATTATAGGGTTAGCACGTCGATAAAATTGTAATTATTATTTTATTAATCGAAAGATTTTTATTTGTTTGTTATTATTTTTTAAGGGACATTGGAACATAAAATTGGATTCTTGAGAACGAAACAGACCTTTTTCAGCAAAGCCCGAAGCAATAAGGAAGAATATTCCTATTAAAGAAGGGAGAGTGGGAAACCCCATATCTTAGAAAATGTTATATTTTTTTGTATGTGTTTTATCATCGATATATATATCTATATATATATATATATATATATAGAGAGAGAGAGAGAGAGAGAGAGAGAGAGAGAGAGAGAGAGAGGCCAGATTTGCTTCAATAGTTTAGGGTTTGTTTATTCTAGTTTTGGAGTATTTTGATACTTGGGTTGTTTTTTGAGAAATAATAATTTAAATAAAAAATATGTATTTGATTTATATTTTGGGCTAGTGTGTAAAAAGATGGGGTGTTTTCTTTTTGTGAAAAAAATTATATTTTTTTTTAAAAAAATTAATATATTACACATATTCATTAATTTTATATTATCTAGACAATTTTTTATACATTCATATAAAAAAATATTCAGTCAAACTATTTCACAGAATAAATACACCAATTCTTTTTTTATTTGAGTATGAATTTTAATTTAGTGTGTACTTTTCGGCTTTGATAATAAAAATATATATATAAAAAGCAGTTAAAAATAATAATAATAAATGAAAAAGGTAGTATAATTTTTTAGTAAAAAGGGAAATAAACATTTTTTTATATATAATAAGCAAATAAGCAAAGAGAATATTTTTTTTTTATATAATAGAATAAGTACTATAAATAGATATTGGATTTGATATTTTAAATAAAATACTCCCTTCATCTGGTAACTAAGAATTTCATGTACATTTTGCGCCATTATACATAACATTAAAAATATTATTATTTGTGTACAATTTATTATATAAATATTATTATATTTGTAATTTGTATTATAAGATAGTAACAGAAGTTTTTTTTTCCTCAACTATATTTTGATAAATAATTAATATTCAAATTTTAAATACAAACTGGATTGAAATTTGATATAGCTTAATATTTTGTATAAAAAGTAATATTTATATAATACTTTTAAGTAAAAAATAGATTTTGCTTTGATATTAAGAGAATAAAATGATAAATAATGTGAGTCTAAAATCTACATCCAAATTAAAGATATGTAATCAAAAGGTTGGTTGAAATTGTGTTTCTCCAGTACTTCTATGGGTATAAAAGTTTATCTACATTAAGATGTTCATTATATTAGATTTCAAGTTGCAATTATTAGCTTGTTTAAAATGAGTTGTCAAAATATAGAACTTCTACGGATTCTCAAGAATTCAACGAATCCTCATTCACACATAACACAAAGCTTATTAAAGACTTTCGTTAATATAAAGTCACGGGGGTGTAATGGTATTAATTTGTAACTTATTGTCACGAAAATGTCACAATTATAAAATATTCACGAATTTTTTTTTTTTTTTTGCAGCTTCTGTTTCTATATAAAGTCACGGACATGTCATGGTATAATTATGTAACTTATTGTCACATAAATGTCACTACTTAAAAAAAAAGTAGTGACTTGCAAAATTCCACGGAAATGATTTCGTATATTTTTCCGTAACTTTTTAGTAAAAAAATTATCAATTTGTATTAAAATCGTGACTTTTTTTTACTGCAACTATAGTCTAATTTTCTGGGAGTGTTAGAATTAAAACTCACTTTTCATTTTGGATTTCATCTTCGCAAAGCATAGGTATATCAAGGGTTGCATTCTCATATTTTGTAACCTTTCTTTTATATATATACAATCGCAATTCTCACGTTATTTTTTTATCACAAAATATTATATCAAACCATTGTTATATAGACTCAAATTGTGTGCATAGACCCAATTCCAAACAAATCGTAATTGTATCAAGTTACAACTATTATTTGAATCACATTAAGTTTCAAATAATATTGTAATTTTTATATAAAATATATATATATATAAAAAAAAAAATTATATCTCATAATGCACCATTAATAATTCAATTCTGTTATACAGTAGTAGTGGTCTATATATTATTTTAGGTTCGGCATAACTACCAAATATGGCAATTTATATTATGAAATTGAATAGAGAATTTGAGTTAAAATGCATGGTCCCTCATAATAAAATACTTCCTCCCTCCAACTAGAAAATATTTCATTAAATACCTTACGTTTTCCATAAATATCCTTACTTTATATCACATCATTACTTTTACACAAAAAAAAGTAAAGGTAAAAATGTCATTACACTACTATTAATTACTCACTATAATTAAAATACTATTATTTTTTAAATATCGCGCCAAAAATAAATATATACATTGTAAGAGAAGGGAGGGGGAGTATTATATAAAAGACCATGAACATTTTATAATATATAAATGTGTGTGTGTGTGTGTGAAATTTAATAGAGAGGACTTAAAATGTTGGTTTGACTTGGGGTTTGGCCTCCCAACCCCATTAGTCTATATTTATTTATTTACCATTTAATATCTCATATTTTAAAAATAAATACTATTACATCTAACTTGTAATGTTCATAAGAAAATATTATATCTAATAATTATTTAATCTCAAAAACATTTACATACAATACTCATTTTGAATACAAAATTTCACATAAAATTTTACATTTTCACTTCAAAAATTCTAACATATGTTATTTTATGTAAAACCATGTGCTCCTGACCCAATCTTCATTGTATATATATTCATTTATTTATTATAAATATAATGACCTCCAATAAAGAGGTGTTAATTTCTCGTAAAAAAAAAAAAAAAAAAAAATCACATCTAATAAATATTTTGCCTAAATATAAAAACTCACAAATACCGATTTTGTTCTTCTTACTTTTTTTCTCTCACGTTTCTCCAAGAATATTAATACACCACTGTTGGGAACATACAAGAGAAGAGATAGAAAAATAAAATAACAAGACACGAGAATTTAACATGGTTCGGTCTCACAACAGACTTACATCTATGATTCCAAAACGGGATAATCCACTAAAATATTTATTACAATTTTTGCACGGATAAAATTGCAAAACCCTCCTCACAATAACTCACCGATTTCAGTTTTACCCTCTCTAGTTACTAAAGAAAAAATCTTATTGTCATCTTCTAAAATATGACCCAAATGGGTATTTATAGGAGTCAATGCCCCTATTTTTTTATCTACTTTTAATGTGGGACATGAAAAGTTATACAACAAATCCTCCATCTTCCCGTAGTCTCACATATTTCGACCATGTCAGAAAAATGAACTCTCTTCTTGATTTTCCGATTCTTCATATCATTGTTGCTCTCCACATTTGCTCGCCAGACGCATCCATCTAGATAATAGATGTTGTTTTGTTTCTTCCTCCCTTGCATAATCAAATTGTCACCCTTGTACACTTTGCATAGATTTTTAGTGCCAACATATCTATGCCCATGTGAAATCAACTCGCCCAATGAAATAGCATTAGCTCCAACAATAGGCACATACCTCACATTAAAAATTGTTTTGACATTACCATTGTGGAGCTTCAAGCGAACTCTTCCAATGTCTTCAATTTGCTGCTTCATCTTATTCCCCATATTGATATAGCCAAAATCTCTCTTTGTATGCAAAGTATCAAATAAAGCTTGATCTTTACATATATGGACATCGGCAGCAGAATCCATCACCCAATTAGAATTCTCAACAGGATTTGTATTTAAAAGAAGTAAATCACCTTCATAATTGACCACGTTCGCAGAGTTTTCAACTTTCGACTTACCCTTCAAATTTCTCAAACTTCTCAAGTCTTCTTTAAAAAGTCGACAGCGATTTTGAATGTGACCAAACTCTCCACAATAATGACACTCAACAAAGATGTAATCTCTCGGCCGAGATTTCGATCTTCCACCACGGTCACTCTTCATTTTCCTCCCTCTTTCAGAACTCTCCACAGCTAGTAGTTGACCCTCCTTTGAAGCGCCTTCACTTTCCATTATCTTGTCATTCTTCTTCAAAACCTTTATCGTCTCATTCAATTTCAATGTAGTTTTTCCAACTAACATTGATTGCAGCAACGGTTTGTAGGGTTTGGGCAATGAAGCTAACAAGAGCAATGCTTGCTTTTCTTCTTTAATTTTCTCTCATGTATTCAACAGTCGACATACTAGCTCATTAAACTTGTTAGTATGGTCAATTATATTACCTCTTTCCTCCATCTTCAAAGAGTATAGATCCATCTTCATAATCAGACAGTTAGTCAACGTCTCCGTGGCAAATTTACTCTCCAAAGTATCCCACAACTTCTTCGGCGATGTTTCCGTCAACACAATAACCTTTATCTGCGGGGTGAGTGTCAATCGAATCGTGCTAACAGCCTTTTCCGGATCATACTTCAATCACCTTCTTTCATACCTTCTGGATTTACATCTTCCAAGGCAACATCAAGACCTTGCTGCACCAAATAGTCTTGAATTGTGCTTTGCCACATAGTAAAATCATTTTTCCCATCAAAGAGCGAAACCTCATATTTCAAAGTAGTGGACATAGTGCTTAATAAATCTCCAATATACAAGCACTTCCAACAACCAAATAAACTGAGGCTAAAAAATAAAGTCAAGAACTCAATCAGGCAGAACCGACCTTTCTGGCAGAAATTTGGTGTGTTGTCGGAACCTGCTGCGGATAGCGTGCCGTCAACTTCTCTCGAAACGCCTCCTGCTCCTTCTCTCCCCCATTTGCCAAGACCTCGCTCAAAAATGACATCGCTATCGCTTTAATACCACTTGTTAGGAACACACAAGGGAAGAGAGAAAAAAAAAATAACAATACACGAGAATTTAACGTGGTTTGGTCTCACAACAGACCTACATCCACGATCTAAAAACGGGATAATCCACTAAAATATTTATTACAATTTTTGCACGAATAAAATTGCAAAACCCTCCTCACAACAACTCATCAATCTCAATTTCACTCTCTCTAGTTACTAAAAAAAAAAAGACTTGTTGTCATCTTCTAAAATAGGATTCAAAATGGTCAATTTATAGGAGCCAATGTCCCTGCCTTTATATCTACTTCCGATGTGGGACATAAAAAATTACACAACAACTACACACATTCACTATTTTATATTCTCTAGGATCACCACTTTCGCCGATGCGGTGGAGAGTGTGGCGGCAAGCGGTGTTCCGGCGGTGCCGCCGCCGCCGACTATGTAGTCGGAGTACTCCTCCGGCAGCGCCGAAGTACCTTCCCTCACGAAAGCATACGGAGCTACAGAAAATGGTTTTACAAAAAATTGATGAGATTCTTGTTTAATGAATTTGATAAATTACTTTATCACTAAATATAATACTAACTCTCTTGGCTCTAAGAGTTCTATTTACTTTTACTTTTTGCGTGTTTGATCTTTAAATATTAATTATTATATAAAAACATAGTACAAATTAAGAAAAAATGACAAAAATACTTCTAATAGAAGAATATTTGTAAAAAAATTATACAAATATAAAAATATTTATAATATTAAGTACAATGATGCAAAAGATAAATGTGAGACTCTTATAGGTGGACGGACGAAGTATTACATTCAAATAACTGTTACATATATATATATAGTTGTAAATTTAGTAAAATATGCAAATATTTATGGATGATTCTAATTGATTTCATTACTTTGCCATGCTTGTAGGTATATGGGAGTGAAAATTCTCCAGCAGCGATCGAACTGATATACATTGAAGTTATTGAGTAGATATATATATATATTTTCAATAACTTCCTATTGGAGAGAATAAATAAATAAACAATCATATAAGATTTCCTTCAAAATTTTTAAATTCAAGTTGGCTTCATTAGTGAAGCTCCTACAGTGACGTATTTCACATGCAAAAATATTAATTCTAAACACTAAATTGGAGTTAATGCTCCAGAAAAATTATCAAACTCCAAAAAGTTTGTTATGTTCAGATATTGTCATATATATTTATTGTAAAATTAAATAAAATGCAAACAACACATCAATATTCGTTTACCCGGTTCAAACTCCAACTTGGCCTACCTTTGGATTTGGAATACCAATCCATAGATATTTAACTATGACAATTTATACTTTCAGAATATTATTGTGATTGATTTTGAGATAACTCTTACTTTCAGAATATTATTGTGATTGATTTTGAGATAACTCTTACTTTCAAACTATTTTCATGACTTTTTTTTTTTTTTTTTTTTAAGACAATTCATATTTTCAAAATAGGTTTTGTGATTAATTTCAAGATAACTTATACTCTCGGATCATCTCCGTGACTTAGTTTCAGACAATTCATAGTTTTGGATTTTATATTTTTATTACGTAATATTGCATTACTATAATTTTAAAATTTAAGTAATTGGATCAAATTAGAACACTAACCGCCATTAAATTTTGTAAACGGGAGTGATTCCGAGTAAATGGAAGCACGTGCGCATGACACGTGCTGTAGCTTCGCAAAGTAGCAGCCGGCTTGTCTCCTCTGCTGATCCCACAACCTGCAAATAATAATAATCATGCAAAATGGCTCAATTTTATACATATGTATGTGTAAATATATATATATATATATATATCATTTATTTATTTCACTCATACCTGGCAGTTGGTGTAGAATCTTGTGAAATCTTCTGATAAATTGTACAAATATTCACACAACACATTGGGTAGCAGATTGTTGCAAGCCTCTTCAACTCTCTGAAACACACCACACAAACACACAGTAAGTAAAGATTTTGATGCCATGAAGAAGAGGATCCTAAGATCAAGCTGACACTGTGAAAATAAATTTTACCTCAGCAAACTGGAGCAGATGAAGTCCTAATACACGTTCGTCGGGATGAGCTAGGTCTAGAGTTCCCGTCTGTCCACGTAAATAACATCGTGTGAAAGCAGACATTACAAAAATGAGAATGATGCAAGAACTACATTGTAAAATCTAAAGTTTCTAGCAAGGGAAAGAGGACTGGTTGGTTACCTTTATCAATTCTTCTATGTCTTTTTACCCGATTTCCGGATAATAGAGCAGATCCGAGCATGTGCATACAGCAAATACACAGCAGTATTTCCCTGATTCAAATAAAGAAACGATGAATAAGATAAAAATTAATTATCCAAACACTAAAAAATAAAAAGCCAACAAGAGGTATTCATTATCTTCGACAATGCAGCAATTCATTTCTAGAGGAACGGAAAAATGCATACCTTGTCGTTGAGCATTTGGTCAAAACTAAAGGTGTAGTTGGTAGTCCTGTTGTTCTTGAGATCGGCGTATCTGTTTTTGCACAAACATGTGAAAAATAAATAAATGAAATACATTCATCAAAATTTTGTAAAATTAAATAAAGCAAAAACGGAAGAGTAGTGTAACATTCCTATCAAACCGAACAAAATAGGCAAATAGCACATGAAAATGTTTAAGTATTGCTCAAAAATAGAACTAAATAAAGCATCTGGCAGATATCATTCATATAGATAATATCTGAAGATTACTCACTTAACGGCACCATATCCAACTGCTTCAGCAGTTTTATCAAGCTCCTCTTCGCTCCACTCTTTATCTTTACCTGGGATATAATTGAACCACTCGTCAATTTCGAATTTCACTCCACGAGTAGTTTGTGCAATATATAGAAAGAGTTTAACATAGTTATAACAGCATATTTACCTCTTTCGATTAGAGCAGCTTTGCATTTATTTTTGGCTTCATCAAGTAAATCAACCAATTTTACAGTTTCAGTACTGCGAGTACGGAATCGCTTCCCGTCCTCGCCTAGGACAAGCCCAAAACCTACATGGATAGCTTTAGGATATTTATTATCCTCTGCTGGAAGCCAACCAGCTAACTTGGCAGCCTGAGAATATTGCAGATAGGTTTTTTTGCCGCACGTATCGACATATAGAGGCATGCCATACATCAGAAGCTCATACTTACTGTAAATAACATTTCGAAGTGCTCCCGCTGACCAACGTCAGTTAAATATATAATCCACTCGGCCTTTTCCTCATTTATTCGATACCTATAAGTTGCACAGCGTGGATCTTGAAGTAAAAGCATTTTATATCGTTTTTGCAGCAGAAGAGCTTACAAACTACAAGTGCAGGTTTTGAGATCAAGAAATGATTGGTGCAATGCATCAGATCGAGCAAGATGATTATAAATATTAATGGCAACAATATTAGAAGCATGTGGAGACAGTCATATAAAAGTTCATTGAACTGATGATCTAAAAAAAAAAGTGAAAATACTTGGAAGTACACGTGACGTAAATAAACAAAAAACAGACTCACCATAAAGCAGCAAGATCAGTTGAGGCATAGTTGTATCCACCATCCCTCTTGACGACAATAAACGGTATATTTTTACCTTCAATGACAATTACCCGAGCACCTTCACTATCTTGAATTAATCCTTTTTCATTCAGTAACTTAAGAGTCCCAGGTATATAGGGATTGTAGAAACTTTCCCCCTGAAGATGAGAAAAAAAAAAAAAACACATTTAGCAGAAGCTGAAAACACAAGCACAAACATTATAGACATATCCCTATAAATTGTAAATGGTTCATCTCTGGTGAAGAGTGAAAATTGCTTAACGGCTAACTCGATGGATATTCCATCGCAGCTGAACAGACAAATTAAGTATTGCCTGAATCGCCAGAACTACAATGTATTAATTGGAACATTACCCCTCTAGGGATCACATAATGCAGAAAATATCTTCCCAAAGCTTCAAATGGGAAGCACTAGCAACCTAAAGAGAAGTTCCTCGAATACCTTTTCCTCTAAATGAACACAAAGACGTTGATAAACCCTTTCAAATCCTCTTCGACTAATTTCACAAATTTGAGCCCATGCATTACGGTATCTCTCATCTCCAGCCTGCAACATAGATACAGCATCATGTATAAAAAGTATAAACAGACAGCTGCAGTTCAACACAAAACTGAGAAACTGAGATGATTATTTCTTCTTGAATATTGCTCTAGAAGATTGACTACAGCCTGTTGAGCCCACAACAATCGTTAAGCAACCCAGACATTTACCTGAAGATTGACTACAGCCTGTTGAGCCCTCTCCTTGAAAGCAGGATCACTATCAAATCTCTGCTTTGAAGCCTTGTAGAACGTCTGAAAAGCAAAAGGTCATAAATAGGAGCGTATGAAACAGTCAAAAATAAATAAAAAGCTCGGATATTTATCGTCTATAACATGGTGTGGGAATTCACCTAACATTCCGAAGATGGAAATCAAATTATATTGGTGACTGGATAGTGTTCTAGAGAGAGAGAGAGAGGTGATGAATAAGATTACCTTTGGATTTGATAATACATAATGCAATTTTTTTAAAAAAAAAAAAAAAATGTTTATCTTTACATACAGAAGTTGTTCTCTGATAGGGTACTAGTAAAAATGGAGGTGTATTATATGATTCCACCGGACAAATACAAGTAACGCAGTTAATGAAGCACAATAAGTCACTAAATCAGTATTTTATCTACATACAGAAATTACATGCACTCCCTATGCAAGTGTCTAAAGGACAATGTAAATCCACAAGATAAGATTAAGGACAGAAGAGTACTAAATTATTTCACCTCACCTCCAGGTCTCCAATGGCTTGATCACTAACTTCCCCATGTGGAAATGCATCAAACAGGTGTTCAATAAGCATACCAAACTGGAAAGCACTAAGCCAACATCAGCGCACATGATATGCTTACAATGAACAAAACTCGTTTCCAGGAAATTTTGAATCTAATCTTTAAAAGTGCTTTGTATCAACATCAAGGAAAAATAAGAAATCAAAAATGTTGTTTGCTTGGAGGAAACAAAAATATAAAAATTAGAACAAAAAGATTATGGAAAGCTAAGAAATTCCCAATTTCGACTATCAATGATTTTCAACCTGAATGACTACTACAATTACAGGCAGCAGTAGCTAATACCTGTGTCCCCCAGTCTCCAACATGGTTTCTTCGAAGAACCTCCACATTTGAATACTCCAACATCCTGGCCAGAGTATCTCCAATTATTGTTGATCTTAAGTGACCAACATGCATTTCTTTCGCTATGTTTGGTGATGAAAAATCAACTATGGCCCTTTTAACAGGGAGCTTAGGTGACCATGTTTCAATCCCATCAATTAGCATCTTTTGAATGTTCTGCACCATTTGGGTAATAATATCATAGAGAGATCTTTCACAGGAGATTAGAATATTTCACTTTAAATTTGGGCAATGATGAAATTACTTTAGCAATCCATCGATGGGATAGCACAACATTTACGAAGCCAGCTCCGGCAATTGAGCAGGAATCTATCATCTCTGATGCAGGAAGATTCTTCATAATGGCCTATGATGCAAACACAAGCAAACATGCAATTCATGCCAACACTAAATGTGTAATTACCTGAGAATTAAAAGAAAGACTGTATAATTGTCCACACCTGTCCTATTGGTTGAGGGCCTCTGAACTGCGTGCCCTTTCCTTTAATTTTCGACCACAAAGACATCGCATTATTGCTGTTTCAAGAAGAAAAAAATCCACAATGAGTAATCACAAATAAGGTCGACATGATTGCCTACGCCACCAGTGTAATACCCAACCCATAACAGAATCATCTCATTAGATGTTTAATGAATTTGATTGTTTTAACCATTGTCAATATGTTCATTTTGATTGGATACATACTTTTGAGTTTTTATTTTTTGTGAGTGAATTTGATCTCATTAGATAGGCCTTCAAGTTATCTTTTCAATGCCATTTACAAAGATTCATAATATTGGGCAAAAGAGATATGTTCAATTTAGTAAAAGTTGTATGTTAAAGAATTTATATCACAACTGTTAACTTCCAAAATTCACCATAAAAAAAAATCGTGTATAGATCAAATTGATCTGAATTATAAAAATAGATAGAAATTTGAGTTAGCTATCTGTTGCCATAAACGAGAGGTCAATCAGAGATAGGACGAGTGAGTTACAACACAAACAATGTCTTAATGTCCAGGTCGTATGGTCACTGTACGGTCAAAAGATTTTAAAAAGCATGTTTTGCATATTTTGATGTATTAAAAACGCCTTCAACCCTCCCTTCTCTCCTATTTCATACTCCAACAGCGGATAAGGTTCATGGGAGATTAGGGAATCACTCAATTTCATTTTAAGTTGATTTTTACGATTGTCCGGAGGTCCCGTCCGGCTTGGAGTTGTGTCATGTTTTCATTGGGCGAGATAAGCCTACGATTAAGGTAAAGAGTTAAATTATGCACGTTTGAAATGAATGGACCGTCATGATTATGTCTTTGTGATATATGGTGAACTTGTTGTGATATGATACTACTAATTGCTAAATTGAGTTGATGTGATATATAGTGTATATGATAAATTGTTTATTGGGTTATTGATTCGGTTGGTGGACAAATAATTATTGATAAATTGTATAAACCGTAGATTTGACTAAACTTAGCCGATGATTGGCAAATCGGTTGATAAATTATATAAGCCGTGAATTTGGCTAGACTTAGCCGTTGATTAGCAAATCGACTGATAAATTGTATAAGCCGTGGATTTTGGTAACACTTAGTCATTGCTTGGCAAGTCGATTGATATATTGTATAAGCCGTGGATTTGGTTAGACTTAGCCGTAGATTGGCAAGTCGATTGAAAATTGTATAACTCGTGGATTTGGCTAGACTTAGTCGTTGATTGGCAAGTCGATTCTAAATTGTATTAGCCGTGTATTTGGCTAGATTTAGTTGTTGATTGACAAGTTGATTGGTAAAATGTATAAGTCGTGAATTTGGCTAGACTTAGCCGTTGACTGGCAAGTCGATTGATAAATTGTATAAGTCATGGATTTGGCTAGACTTAGTCGTTGATTGGAAAATCGATTGATAAATTGTATAAGCCGTCAATTTGGCTAGACTTAGCCATTGATTGGCAAGTGGATTGGTAAATTACATAGATCGTATATGTGACTAGACTTAACCATTGATTGGTAAGTCGATTGGTAAATTGTGTAAGCCGTGGATTTAGATAGACTTAGCTGATGATTGACAAGTCGATTGATAAATTGTACAAGCCGTGGATTTGGCTAAACCTAATCGTTGATTGACAAATCGATTGGTTAATTGTGTAAGTCATGAATTTGACTAAACTTAACCATTCATTGGCAATTCGATTGATAAATTGTGATAGCCATGGATTTAGCTAGATTTAGCCATTTTGGCAAGTTAATTAATAATTGTGTGAGCCGTTGATTTGACTAGGTTTAGCGGTTACTTGGCAAGTTGGTTGATCAATTAAGTGACCCGTAGATTTCGGATAGTTGTAGTTGTTGCTTGGCTAACACTTATTGTTGGTAATTTATTTCATGCATTGTATATTTAATTCCTTACTAAGCTCTTGCTAATGCTTGTACTTTCTTCAATGCAGAGTTAGAATCTAAGATCTTCGTCAACTTGATGCATCATAGCAATAGACTATTATAAAGCATGCATGACCTTCTACAATTACATATTTTAAAGTAATTGTGGATGTTGGTGAAAATATTTTATGACTTCCGCCGAACAAAATGTTTGCACTTATTTTTATTATATTTTAGTCTTGGCATCGAGACACGGTACGTCTTGTTGTTTCGGTGTTGGCTTGTGACATTTCTATAAAAATTTTGGGATGTTACAACCAATTCAGAGGCACACGCTGTTTTTTTCAATACGTAAAAACAAAAAGAAATTGTGAATGAGAGTGAATGAACAATACCATTGGTAGTCACCAAATTTAGCATTTTGGCATGGAGCAATGAGAGGATCCACATCCAACTCCTCAGGAACTGTAACTCTCAAAGATTCTTCAAACAACTTAGCAAGTTGTTGCCTAACACTTCCACGGATGTTTTCGTCCTGTTTCACGATATCAAACCAGGTTTATGACAGGAATGGCAGTCCTAGGCTGACTTGGCTTTCATAGGTCCAGTAAATCCATATGAAATATGAACATGTTTAACATGATCATAGTTACCTTTTGACTGTTTACATCCGTGATTTTCTAAAGAAATGAAACATCAGTGCAATGTTTGAGAACTTACAGTTGCCATACTCGACGATGTCTTAGCACTGAGAAAAGGTCTGCAGGAATTAATAAGAGTACCTGTTAAGTTTCATGAAAACAAAATAATTATGGAAAGAACGAACTTTTGCACACATAAAACAAAAACTAATGAAGGCGGCGGCTGCAGTGCTGCTGACAATTCACCGCAGCACACGGTGTTATTACCGGCAGTACACCGTATGCATTCATATAATACAAATATAGCACATGAACTAACAGCACATGCTATAGTATTATACAGCACAATCAATACTTAGCACACCACATACAGTTATACAACACACTTGTAATCATGAACCAACAACACATCAACTTACGGCAAGTGCTATAGTCTTATACATCACAAATACTAATTGATTTTAGCACACCACGTCCTGTTATACAGCACGCTATAATTATAAAGTAACATCACCCGTCATTATTATACACAGCTGTGTGTTGTATATAATAAAACTGTGTGTTGTTTGTATATATTATATTACGGGTACTGATTCTTCGAATTCAGCACCCTAACCGTTCCCCGCTAATGAAAGTTTCCGTTTATTCTAAATAGTTGCACCATTAGCTCTCATAAAATACAAGCAACATTACTGTATTGCCAGTTAGAATTTTCTGAGGAAAAAAAAGACAGTAAAAAAGTGCCCCAATTACAGAGATGATCGTAACGAAAAAAAAAAAAATAAAGAAAGAAAAAGCAAACAAAATCAAGTTATAAATATACCATCTCAGTATAAACCTAAGTTCCAGCATTCCTATCCCACTTTTAACATTCTACAATCAAAACTCCATGACTGATTATCATCACTTGTAAGCAAATTAACATAAATCAACGCAGTAGCATACGGGCCCAGCAACAAAATACGGTCTCACCGTTGACACCAAAATGAGAAGGGAGGAAACAGAGGCGACGGAGCTGCGGCGGAGCGAAGACCGGCGGAAGCGAGGAATTCGTGGCGCGCGATGCGGTCGAGTACTCGATTTCAACGCGGCGATGCGGGTCAGCCCGAAGCCCGGCCCGGGTGCCTAGGGTTTCAAGTGGATTAGCTCTTGCGTTATTTTATTAAAATAAAAGATAAAAAGAAAAAAAAAAAAGTGTGGAAACCCGCGGCCGCTGTACTCACCGCGAACCGGCAGAACTTAATGCTTTGCAAATCAGTCGCACAGACTTGCGAGAGTTTGTTTGATTAGTATTCTGGGTTGATGTATTTTTTATATAAATATTATATATTAAAAAAAAAATGTATTATCATAATTTATTTAATTGAACACACCTTTATAAATGTAGTACTCTCACTTACAGTGTGGGAATCCGCAGTAAGTCATATTAGGTGAATCATGTATGGCATGTGACTTTGAGCCGAGCTTTTGAACCTATGACCTCACAGTCACAAATCCAATCTCTACACTACCAAATGGTCCCTTACGAAACTATTCCTTTTAGTTGAATTAAAAATCAATTGTGAGTTAAATGTAATTATTTGAGCTATCAGTAATATTATTAAGCCCATGTTAAGTGATTTAATGTATTGGACTTTAAATTTGATAATTTTGTTACACTATAGCTCAATTCGATGCGAACACAAACCTGAAAACAAGAATTGACACTTCTAAACTTGTGTTTAGGGGTTAGTTTATAAATAAATGAAAAACATTACTTGTATAAATTGTCCGTAAATATTATTAAAATTTACATATCTGACACATATGTAAATAAAATGCATGTCACTAATACTTATTTCCAAGTGTGTATTACTATACAACAGTAACATATACGACAACAGTAAATATTAATTGTATCGATTATTCATATCTTATAATTCTTTGTAATCATATATTTTTTCACTATTAAACCCTCGTGTATATAATATTGCTTCGATAAGCCCTCTTTTATAACTTGGATCGTTCTTGAAGAAGCTTATGTCCCATATATCTGCATAATTAGTCGATCCATGTCATATAAAATATATATATATATATTGCAATTAAGGCTATATATGCTTCGGTTACTTAGACATCAATCGTGTTTATTTTTTTAAAAAATACAAAGTAAATATCCAGAAGATTAATCTTTAGTACAAACAGTATTGTACTCTTGAAATAAAAGCATATTTGGTGTTCTGCGAAAGTTGGGGTGTGTTTGTTTGAGGATTTGGATTTTGAGTTAAGATTTAAATAGTAAAAATTCTGAATTTGAATAGTTGTATGATGTGATTTTAATAAGTGTTTGATGTGATATTTTGAATGTAAAATTAATTTTTAGTTTAATTTAAAAAATAAAAAATAAGTATTTGATTTGATTTTTTGGAAAAAAAAAATGTGATGAATTGTAGATTTAAAATCCAATCTTCCAAATAAACACATCAGTAGTGCTATATGAACTTATGATTAGTGCTATCAGTAACAATTGAATAGTGCATTATGAAAATTTAAGCGGTGTTTTTCGAAAAAATCAGCACAGATAGAGGAAAGTAATATTAAGATTTTATTCAAAATATTATTTTCAATTTTTATTTTTTATTTTAAATTTCAAAATTAAGCTTTATCTATTCTTCATTATTTTCACTTTTTATTATTTAATTCTATATATATAATATATTTTTTTTATAAATATACGTCATTTCATATCATACATAGTATCTCTATCGCATTCAAATACTGTATAAATAATATATATATATATATACATATATAAATCACCCATTAAAGACATTAAAATTGTGTATATATATATTTTGGAAGTGTTACGATTTTTTTTAAAATATTTAGAAAATAATAAAAAGTTAAAAGAAAAAATATATATTTTTATATATTATAAATAGACTGATGTTTTGTATAAAAAATAAATTTTGCATGTAATATTTTAAATAAAAATTAGATATTTGATACAACTTGAGAAAATATACGTAAATAAATTTAAAAACCGAGAACGTAATTCGACATTACCTCCCGAGCATCATGACCGTGGCCTGAGGATTGGTTCCCGGAGAGTAGTTAAAGGTGGATCCATCAACTACGCGCAAAGCATCGACGCCGATTACCTTATAGTCCCTATCCACAACCCGATCCACCTGACACCCTCCATGGTAATGCCACACCGTCATTACGGTCTCCTTACAAAATTGCTCGAGGGACACGGCGGGACCCCGCCGTGCCGCCTGTCTCGGCCTCGTGTTAGAGGGAATTGCCAAATTCAATTCAATCAGAGCTTGAAACGAGCTAAAAGGGTACTGAAGAAACGTCGTAGGATCAGATTCAATCACTTTTTTTATAATTTTCATGCCCTTGACGCACCTCTCTAAGTCACGACGATCCTCAAAATAGTTGAACGTAACTTTTGGATTGTCATTTGGATCCCGGCTACGGAGCTCCAAATGCCCCGACGAGAAAGGTCCGGCAACCTTTTCCAAAATGTGCCCTACTTGAAACTCGGAAGGTTCCGGAAGTCTTGTCTCCGTACGCGTATTTTTTGTTTGGTTTGCGAGCCTCGCGTATTCTTGAGCTATTATTGTTTGAGTTGAAGGTTGTTCGAAGAAGCCACTAAACGTTAAAATGTAGCACCCGATATCGGTTACTCCAACAACTTGTCCTAAGGATTTTGCCATTGGCTTAAGTGTAGGAACGACGATCGTGTTCCTAGGGTTATCGGCCATGCCTCGACCGACCATCGGTTGCTCCATTATTACGGCGATTCCGTGGGACTTGAGATGCTCGGCCGGCCCGAGCCCGCTTAGCATCAAAAGTTGTGGGCTGCCTAATGCCCCGGCCGATAGTATAATCTCATTTTTCGGCCCGTTGTTAAGGTAAGCCGAGTGATGAGTACCGGAAGAGTCCTTAAACATTACTCCATAAGCCTTTGGTCTTTTTTCTGTAAAAAAAAAAATTATTATTAGTTGATACGATATTTTCAATAAAAGAATTAAAATTTTAATATTATATTTGAACAATACTTTCTCAATCCAAAAACTTATGTGGTTTTATTTGTACATGAAAATTAAAAAATAATGATATTTTGTTATTAAAATTGTATAGATAAAAAATAAAATAAGAGTATTAAGAAAAAAGTTCAATAGAAAAAAATATATAGAGAGAGAATAAGTAAAAAAAAAAAGTAGCAAAATTATTATTATTTCTTAAAATATATAGAATAAAACTATGAGCGATAAAATAATTTATTATAAATATATTGTGTATAAGTTTGACATATAACAATAAAAAAAAAAAAAAAATTAATATAATTTTGGTCAAAAGAATTAATAACTTTTGCATCAAATAAAAGTTGATTAAAAACAAAAAAACCAAGAATAAAATTGAACATATGAAGCCTTATTTGAGTATTATAAATGTGAGAATAATACTAGGATTAATAATCTTCTGAAAAATAGCTGCAAAATATATATAATTACTTACCGAATTTTTTCCGTCACTATTACCGATGGAATTAGTGACGGATTGTAATGGAATTATTATTGACTTTTTTAAAATTATCGATGAAATTATTTACCAAGTTAAAAGGTTAATGAAATTATAGATAGAATTCCTTAAATAATTGAGTTTTTGTTAGTGTTACTTGTGGTTATTACCATATGATGTGTTGAATAATATCTTATCCACAGTTGCGTGTAAAAACACGGCCGTCTTGGCTGAATCTGCATACTCCAATAAATCCGCGGCGGTATGCCGGTATCCGTTTTCATCGACTATGGTTCCTCCGACTTTCGTCCCGACCAAATGCTCGTACGTGAAACCTCTATCCGGCCGCACTCCGGCCTCAAGCAACCCGCCGCGCACCGCCGCCTGCCACGGCACAACCCGCGGCCGGAACACCAATTTCCGCTCGACCCACTCGTACGACTCCCGCACGAGCGCCGGGTACCACCCCGCGCCGCGCACGTACTCGTGGCTAGCGCGTACGTGGAACCCGGCATTGATGGCGGAGCCGCCGCCGAGCACGCGGGCGCGGTGGTTGAAGACGCCGTCGGCGGAGGTGAATTGTTGCGCGGCAGAGGTTGGCGACGTGTCGGCGAGCGACATCCCAAATCCGGCGAGGTCGGTTACGTTCGAATTCTCGTACGGTGAGCCGCCTCGCTCTAACAAAAGTACTTTTGCGGAAGCCGAGAGCGTCGCCGCCAGTGCGCAGCCGGCGGCTCCGCCGCCGGCGACTATGTAGTCGTAGTACTCCGCCGCCGGAGCCGCCGTGGCTTCTTTCACAAATGAGTATGGAGCTTTCATCGCATTAAAAAAAAAAAAAAAAAAAAAAATTTAATTGATTGATTAAATTTTTTATTTGAATTAATTATTTTATATATATTTATATGTCATATAAGAATGTGTACGGACCTTTCTCAGCATAAGATAAAGCAAGGAAGAAGAAAATGGCGAAAGAAGCAGCAATTGTAGAGCACTTTGGAAAAATCATATTCACGATTATTTCTTACAATATAGATTTTTAAATTGAGAAATTGTTATATATAATACACTATGTTATATATATATATATATATATTTATTTATTTATTTATTTATATATGTATATATATGGATAGTGTAATAATTAATGAGGAAGAAAGTTGAGAGAGATAGGTGGGGAGAGGTCTGTTGTTTGTTATTTATGTGTATTCTGATGACATTAACATACAATAAATAAATATATATATATATAGAGATACATTATTGCTTGTGGTCTTCTTACAGTTTAAAATAGGATAGGAAGAAATACCTATAAATAGAAGAGTAGCCATTAGGATATAACAATAATAAAACAATAAATATATGTATAAAAGAATAATTTATTAATATTATAATCTAACATTAATAAAATTATTTTATTTAATTAAATACCCTCTCTCTATATATATATATTTAAACTTATTTATAATGGGTTTGTTGGTTGTAATTTTAAGATGAATATATTTTATATTAAATATGAGAAATTGTGTTAGTAATATAAAAATATTATTTTGTGTTTAATTATTAATTTTTTTAGTGGATAAAATATATATTGTATTTTTTAAGAATATTTTTGGAGAATCGTTTAAGTAAAAAGTACTAACAAGTTTGTAATAATATAAGTGAACAAATTCAATATTTACAAACTATAAAATAAAAAGAAAAAAAAATTAAGTTTTATGTTTACTTTTAAAATTAATAAAAAAAGCCTAATAATCCACTAATAGTTATTATAAAATAAATTTTAAAATAAATTAATTAACTGTTTTAATTTGATTTAGGTAGATACGAAAATTTAGGTAAAATTTAAGTAGTAGTAGGTAATTAAGAAGTGTATTAGTATAAATAATTATTATTTAGTAAAAATAATTATAGATCAAAATTAAGATAAGTAAATAGTTTAATTAAGATTAAAAAAATTATAAAATTTAAAACTTAAAATGTGATTAAAGTGGATAATCATATCTCCGAAAAAGAAAATGACAAATTATGTGGAACTGACGAAAATAAAAAATAGGAACAAATTATGTTAGACGGATAGAGTACTATTTTTCTCTTTTATATTACGTGGATGATTTTGCTGATTTAATGGAATTGTAAAATCTATTTTATATATTTGAGTGATTTTGTGTACGAGGATAAAATTTTGTATCATAGGCGTATTGATTGATATGATTTGTTGAAAAATAATTGTGGGTGAAAATCATATGTTTACAGTGACGAAATTAGTATCTAAATTTCGGTATTTAATATTTAATTAATAAATTTAAATAAAAAATAATGATTGAATTATATATAATTTGAATAGCTTGGGAGGACAAATTGTATATAAATACATAAAAATTAATATTTTTAATACTAAAAAAATTATAAAAAATTGGACTTAGTTCCGTCCTTGTGTGTCATTCAGTATATTAGCGTTGGGTTTATTGCCTACATGTTGTTTGTTCATATGCTATATTTTTGTTATGTAAGATTGTTGGAAAGAAATTATTTTTAAGTGAAATATATATAATTGTATAGAAAATATAAAAATAATGAATATGTAAAATGTATTAATTTATTTGGATTTTATGAATTCTTGGTAATCACAAATTTGTGCTTCAATTTGTTTATGGTTTATATTATCTTATAAGTTTATGATAAACTGTTTTTTAATCTCTTAATTGACTTTTTATCATTTTAGTATCATAATTGTCTTACATGTGTCCGCGGAAATGTTACAAAGGTGCAAAATTCACTAAATTTGCAAAAGTTTTCTACTTAGGGTGTGTTCTTTGATGAGATTTGATAATATTTTCACTATTCACTAAATTTTTTTTCTTCAAAAATATCAAATCAAATATTTATTTTTTATTTTTTGATATTATAATAAAAATCAATTTTATGTTCAAATCATCACATCAATATTTATTTATATCACAATCATACAATTATTCCAATTCAAAAATTTTACTATTCAAATCTTAATTCAAAATCAAAACCCCAAACAAACATATCTTTAGAGACTATTTTAAGACAACGTCAAGTTAAAAGACTAAAATAATAAATGGATTAAGTTACGAGACTACAAAATTAATTTACCCTATAAATTATAACGATGGTTTTAGGGATCCGAATCAATGTCTACCTTTATACTAACAAAATTGATGTAAATTGTTCTATAGGTTAAGTATGGAGATGTAACAAGGTGTTTCAATGCTCGAATTTTGGGGGAGAAATTGGATTATACTATTGATGGATTGAGGGAGAAGATTCGATTTCTATTTGATATTTCTCCCAATGTCGTGCTGATTTTGAGATACATTGACGAGGACGGCGATGCACTGCATCTTGTCAACGACGACGATATTTGCGATGTGGTGAAACAGAGTCTGAATCCTCTTCAAATAACTCTTTTGATCGGTTCACGGATAAGTTGAAGTATGCATGGGATTATCGAAATTCTAAAAACTATGCCGGATCGGAGTCTCTGTGCGAAATACTAAATGACAATGTCGTGTATGATGATGTTGCATCTAAGTCATTGCCGTCGGATGTCTCTGAAAATAGCTCGCCGGACGCAACCCTAAAAGTGCGGAGAGATAGGGAGTTTTTCTATTCAAATATCTTCACTCTTAATTTTGCATAATTAGAGCATAAAATATATTTCTGAAAAAGCATCGCTATATTATTTGCATAATTATATATATATATATATTATAAGAGTTTGTGCTCTAGGAGTCCTTCATCCTTATATTTAATAGAGTTTTCAATATTTTTATTTGTGGAACAAATATTTAACAATATTTATATTATATTTATGGTGTTGTGAAAAATTATTTTTACCTAAAAAAATTAGAATAAAAAAAATGTTATGCAGAATCCAATTATGTATATAATGAACATTAGATTATATATAGAAAAAAAAAATGATCTTAATATATAAAAAGTAAAAGAGTAAGATATGCAAATCTAATAATAAATAAATAAATAATTATATACATATAGGCTAATAGTGGAAAAATATAATAATAATGATATTTTAGTTTCTTTTTTTTTTTTTTAATAATCATCAATTTTTTTAATATTTTTGATGAGAGAAAAAATATTTTATATGAATAGTGAAAATAATATGTTTACACAACATTTTTTGAGTATGGTACGGATTGTAGTAAAAAAAAAAGGGGTAATAGCTGAATTTTTGAAGAAAAAATAAATAAAAATAAACTCAAACAAACAATGTCTATTGTATATTTGGGTTTGATTATTAGTTTTATTTTAAATTTGATTTAAATAATAGTATATTTGTATAATAAAGAATCTAGCAAACAAAACAAAATAAAATAATTTACATTATTGTGTTTTATAGATCTTGTTTACGACACATGTTTAATTTGTCTGAATGGTTTGATTTAGAGGTTCGATTGAAAATTCATTTGTACTAAAAACGTAGCAAATATATGTTTCTCACTTCATAAAAAATATTAATAATAATTTTATTAAAAAAAAAAACTATAAAAAGCAACACATCCTAACACACAAGTAAATACTCCCTCGGTCCTATATATATTCATTTACTTTTTATACGAAATTTTAAAAATATTAGTATTATATTGGGATAAAAGTAAAACAACTAAATTAATTCTATTAGTATTGTATGATATAAAGGTAATGATATTTGTGTAATATATTGTAAATTAAAACGATATTTATAATATTAGATAGACAGTACAATTACTAAAAAAAGGAAATGAATACTTTATTATGGATCGAACAAAATAAAAAAAAAAAAATGTTAGATTATTAAAGACGGAGAAAGTACTTTGTAAAGTTCTTTATTGCCTAAAGTTAGATATACCTAATTGTTGAAACGTGACTTGGATTTAGCGGTCTACCCGACCCTAAACCAAAGCGAAAGGGCTGTTTCAATTGGCAGGGTTCCTTTTGGGCTTATCCTAATTAATAACAAATGGACTTAGGGTTTAGGGTGTTTTGGGGTGCTTATAAATAGACAACTATGGTTCTTAGTCGGATGACATATTGTAAATCTCTGAATCAGTATAATAAAATCTCTCCGGTTCCTGCCCGTGGACGTAGGTTGACACACCGTCACCGAACCACGTAAAACCTCTGTGTTCTTTATTTGCTTTCTTTCTCGTTTTCTCATAACAAGTGGTATCAGAGCCATATCCCATTGATTGAAAATGTCCTCGTATAAATTTGATCTGGAGAAGTTTAATGGGTCGAATGACTTCACGCTCTGGAAGGTCAAGATGAGGGCACTTCTGGTTCAACAAGGATGTGCGGCTGCGTTGGAGGGAGAAGACAAGTTTCCTAAAGACACGAAGGAGGAGGTAAATAAGGAGATTTTGGCAAGGGCTCATTCCGCGATCTTGCTGTCAGTTACTGATGAGGTGTTACGGGAGGTTGTAGATCAGACAACGGCTTTTGGGTTATGGAATAAACTGTGTGAGAAGTACCAAAACAACTCCCTCACGAACAGGCTATATCAGAAGCAACGTCTTTACACCCTCCGGATGTCCGAAAGTACTCAGGTAAAGGATCATCTTGATACCTTTAACCGTATC
Organism: Andrographis paniculata; assembly: GCF_009805555.1. Lineage (NCBI taxonomy): Eukaryota > Viridiplantae > Streptophyta > Magnoliopsida > Lamiales > Acanthaceae > Andrographis > Andrographis paniculata. The sequence goes on from NW_026137590.1 coordinate 1,814,218, forward strand.
ATTCTTGATCTTCAAGGAGTTGAGGTTAAAGTAGATGATGAAGACCAAGCCCTAATTTTATTGTGTTCACTACCTGGTTCATATGAGAATTTTGTAGATACTATGCTATATGGTAGAACTACAATTTCTGTTAATGATGTGAAAGATGCCCTTATGTCCAAAGAATTGAAAAGAAAGGTTTCTCTGGAAGAGGGTTCTGGTTCAGGTCTGTTTGCAGGTAGGGGAAGACCACATGAGAGGGGTAACGGGAATGGGAGGTCGCGTTCAAAATCAAAATCCTCTAGCAAAGTTAAGTGTTATCTTTGCAAAGAGAAAGGGCACGTTAAAAGGGATTGTCCACAAAAGAAGGGAAATACAAAAGTTGATTCTAGTAACAGTGGCAGCAGTGCTGCTGTGGTACAAGACAGTTCTGATGATGGGGACTTTGGTGAAGTTCTGACAGCGTGTAGTGCTAGTACTGCTGATTCCTGGATTATGGATACCGGTGCTTCTCACCATATGACGTTCTCTCGTGATCTACTCACTTCTTTTAAGGAGTGGAATGGAACGGTGAAGTTAGGTGATGATGGGGTTCTAGCCATAAAAGGGAGCGGGGTAGTGCAGATAAAATTGCATGACGGTACTGTCAGGAAATTTGACTGTTGGTATGTTCCTGAACTCAGAAAGAATTTGATTTCTCTTGGGACCTTAGCCAAGAATGGTTTAAAATATCATGGTGAAGGTGAGTGGGTGAAAGTCCTGAAAGGTGCGCTGGTAATGATGAAGGGAAAACTGCAGCATGGAATTTATTTTCTACAGGGCAGTTCAGTGATGGGAACGGCGGCGGTATCTCAGTCCTTGGATAAACATGATGACAGGACAAATTTGTGGCACCGGCGATTAGGTCACATGAGTGAGCTAGGGTTGTCTGTGTTGAGCAAGCAGGGTTTATTTGGTGGGGATGTGATAGGTAAAATTCAATTCTGTGAGGCTTGTGTAAAAGGGAAGCAACGCAGGGTGAGGTTTAGTACCGGTCATCACACTTCAAAACAAATTCTGGAGTATGTTCATTCAGATCTATGGGTCCCTCTCCGGTGAAATCGCAGGGCGGGTGTTCTTACTTTGTCACTTTCATAGATGATTATTCGAGAAAAGTCTGGTTGTACTTTCTGAAAACTAAAGATGAGGTGTTTGGGAAGTTCAAGGAGTGGAAGACCATGGTTGAAAAACGGACGGGTAAACAGGTCAAGACTCTAAGAACTGATAATGGGTTGGAGTTCTGCAACGCTCCATTTGATGATTTCTGCAAGAAAGAAGGTATAGTGAGGCACCGCACTGTACGACACACACCACAGCAAAATGGAGTTGCAGAGCGAATGAATCAAACCCTCATGGCGCGTGCTAGGTGTATGCGCATATTTGCTGGCTTGTCTAAGCAATTCTGGGCTGAAGCAGTAAACACTGCTAGCTATCTGGTTAATAGATCTCCATCAACTGCAATTGACTTAAAGACTCCTCAAGAGGTATGGTCCGGTAAACCCTCTGATTACTCTAATCTAAGAATATTTGGATGCCCTGCATACGCTCATGTGAATGATGGTAAGCTGGAGCCGAGGGCGGTAAAATGCATATTTCTAGGGTATGCAACAGGAGTAAAAGGTTATCGACTGTGGTGTACAGAAGGTAAAAATCCTGGTAAATTTCTTATTAGCAGAGATGTAACATTTGATGAATCTGCTATGCTTGATCAGAGTAGAGGTTGTGAAAGTATTGCAGGTACAAAAGATTGTGGTGCTAACCAGAGGGTGGAGTTTGAGACTCCTGACAGAGTTGTGTTAGAGGAAAAGCAGCAGGATAATAATATTGATCAATCCGATCAACCAGATCAGTCAAAACCTCAAGGGAAACCGGTTGAGGGGGAAGCTGATGACGCTGGTACGGGGATTGAAGATTCCATAGCAGCAAGAAAGGGAAAGAGAAATATTCAGAAACCAGCTAGGTTTGCAGGATGTGTCAATACGTGTGACATGGATTCTGTTGCTTATGCACTAGCGGTTGGTGATGATCTTGGCTCTGATGAGCCAAAGACATATAAAGAAGCTGTGGCGAGTAAAGATGCAGAAACCTGGATTATGGCAATGAATGAAGAGATGCAGTCTCTTGAAAAGAACAAGACTTGGGATCTTGTTGCACTACCAAAAGGGGTGAAGCCAGTGGGATGCAAGTGGGTCTTTAAAAGAAATGAGGGAATTCCTGGTGTTGAACCTGCTAGGTTCAAGGCGAGACTGGTGGCAAAAGGGTTTTCACAGAAGGAAGGAATCGATTACCATGAAGTCTTTTCTCCTGTGGTGAAACACAAAACCATTCGGGTTCTTTTGGCAATGGTGGGTGCTTTTGATCTGGAGCTGGAGCAGCTTGATGTAAAAACAGCATTCCTTCATGGTAATCTAGAAGAACAAATTTACATGTCTCAACCGGAGGGGTTCTACAGTTCTAAAGGGGACCAGGTATGCTTATTAAAGAAATCTCTGTATGGCTTGAAGCAATCTCCGAGGCAATGGTACAAGAGATTTGACTCATTCATGGTGTCTAATGGTTATACTCGTAATCAGTTTGATAACTGTGTTTACTCGAAGAAAGTTTCTACTGATTCCTTTGTGTATCTGCTGTTGTATGTGGATGATATGTTAATTGCAGCTAAGAACATGACTGTAATTAATGACTTGAAGGCTCTACTAAAGGGTGAGTTTGAGATGAATGATTTGGGTGCGGCAAAGAAAATACTTGGTATGGAGATCTGGCGTGATAGAGAAGCAAGACGGTTGTGGGTTTCTCAAGAAAAGTATATTGAGAAAGTTTTGCAGGCATTCTCTGTTGATCAGTCCAAACCGGTAAGTACCCCTTTGGCGGCACACTTTAAACTTGATCGAAGCACTATACCGGCTACAGATGAAGAGGTTAGTTACATGAAGACGGTTCCATATTCAAGTGCAGTTGGAAGTCTTATGTATGCGATGGTATGTACGAGACCGGATCTCGCTTATGCGGTTAGTGTGGTGAGCAGGTTTATGGCTAATCCGGGTAAAGCTCACTGGGGAGCTGTAAAGTGGATCTTGCGATATTTGAAAGGAGCGTCTGATATTTGTCTGGTATATGATGATAAAGGCCATGGTGATGGTCTTGTTGGCTATGCAGACTCTGATTACGGCGGTGACTTGGTGAAACGAAGATCACTAACTTGTTTTATCTTCACTCTGTTTGGATGTGCAGTCAGTTGGAAGTCTACTTTACAACCTACGGTTGCATTGTCGACGACTGAGGCGGAATACATGTCAATGACTGAAGGTATTAAGGAGGGTATCTGGTTACATGGTCTGGTGCAGAGTTTGGGTCTGAAGGTGGAGAAACCGGTGTTATTCTGTGATAGTCAAAGTGCTTTGAGTTTGGCTAAAAATCCAGTGTATCATGAGAGAACCAAACATATTGATGTAAGGTTGAATTTTATCCGTGATGTTCTGGAGGAAGACAAGTTTTCTATTCAGAAAATAGCTACAGAACACAATCCAGCTGATATGTTGACAAAGGCGCTACCGACGGAGAAGTTTGAGCATTGCTTGAACTTGGTGAATATTCGTAGGAGGTAAAGCCTTCTCGGGCATCTGGCAGGAAGGAGACGACTGAGAGATACTGACGAACCTTTGGCGGTTGGAGAAACTCCAAGTCAAGGTGGAGATTGTTGAAACGTGACTTGGATTTAGCGGTCTACCCGACCCTAAACCAAAGCGAAAGGGCTGTTTCAATTGGCAGGGTTCCTTTTGGGCTTATCCTAATTAATAACAAATGGACTTAGGGTTTAGGGTGTTTTGGGGTGCTTATAAATAGACAACTATGGTTCTTAGTCGGATGACACATTGTAAATCTCTGAATCAGTATAATAAAATCTCTCCGGTTCCTGCCCGTGGACGTAGGTTGACACACCGTCACCGAACCACGTAAAACCTCTGTGTTCTTTATTTGCTTTGTTTCTCGTTTTCTCATAACACTAATTAATTATGTATGTGACATAGTTTGATATACCGAATTAGGTCTTTTTATTTAATAATTTGCCTCTTGTAGTCATCAATTACGTATTACTTGTGTGTGTGTTTTGTTTAATTTAATCACATTTATTTTTTATTTTTATATAATTTAATATTTTATTTAGCTCCACTTTACTCATTAAATAAAAAATTCAATTTATTTTATTTAAGTTGAAAACCTTCCCACTGCATGTTTATTTTTGCCTTTGCATGTTTCATTTAAGGGTGTGTTTGTTCGAGGGTTTGGATTTTGGATTGGGATTTGAAAAAAATTTGAATTTGAATAGTTGTATGATGTGATATAAATAAGAATTGATGTGATGTTTTGAATGTAAAATTAATTTTTAGTATAATATAAAAAATAAAAATAAATGTTTAATTTGATGTTTTTGGAGGGAAAATTTTGTAGGAATATTAGAAATACCACAAAATTTCTCAAACATTGTATTTTCCCTTTTATTGTAATATTCAGCCTTAGCATTAATCATTTAGTCTTATTGTTGATTATTTTATTTATCGGTATTCGAAATTTGTTTGAATGTTGTTTGAAATTAATTTGAAATAGATGTTTATTTAAATTTTTGTTTAAATTATATTTTTTTCTGTTGATATTTTGAAAAAGAAAAATAAATTTTTATAAAAAAAATTCGAAATAAAAAATATTAATTTTAATTCAAAATGCTAAAAGAACAAACTAGTTTGACTTCTACATGCATTTTTTTTTTCATTTATTCAATCTCACACGAGGCAAATTGTCCCGGAGAAAATTAATTTTTGAAGGATGACAATATTATTGTTTTTATAAAAAAATAAAATAAATTTATGTATTCTATTATAATTGATATTTAAAAATAATTAATTTAATTTCTTAATGAACAGCATCAAACATTCGAAAAGAAGAGACCAATGGGTATTTAATTAAATAGGTGAAAGAAGAATAAATTATTTGTCTCACATTTTATTTGATTAATTTATTTTATTTGAAAAATAAATAAATAAATAAATAATCAAATAAATAGTTTGTTGCAATTGAATGCAACGTGCAATAGAACGTGGACAATTTTTTTTTTCTACACGTGATTAAATACAAAATAAGTTGAAAAATATATAATATATATATTATTTTTCTCCCCTTTTTTCGATGAAAGACGTAATATCAATTCCAAAAATTCATTTTGAAAATTTCTTTTCCATTCTAATTTGGTTTGCAGAATATGATATTCCGTTGATAATTCGTTCTATCCATAGAGGCAATCAGTGGAGGGCCGAATTTGCTTCAAGGAAATCGCATGCTAAGCGATGCTCGAATTTGATTTTGCATCTATGTTATTTTTTATTTTCGAATTTCGCCGCATCTCAAATTTCACCAAACTATTTTTCAACATAGACAATGTCTATTAGGCCAATGATTGTTGACTTTTGGGGTATGGAAGAGAGAGAGAGAGTGAAAATCAGTGTTTGGGCCTCTAAAAATATATCCAGCACGCTAATGAATTGGGTTGTATTCGGACTTATGAAAGTCGGGCTATGCCCAGTTCGATCCAATTTATTAATATTAATAATATTTATGTTAAAATTGTTCTTATCTACATTTGGTTGTGATTTTGATCCTCACTTCTATCATTCCATTAAAATTTTTATTAAATTAAAAAATATAAATTTAAAAAAGAAAAAGAAAAATTAAAGTGAATCAGCTCGACATAGTCAGATTTTAAATCGGATTGTGCTCGGGCCTAGCATTTCAAATCCGGTTATAACCGGACTCTGTTTATCCAACATGGTTAAGAATCGGATTGAATCGACCCGAATTGCCACCCGTACTTGTGTGCCACGTGAGAAATACAACACCAAATTTGGATCTCAATAATAATAAATCAATTATTTGGGAAATGATTTGATTGGAGGTATGCTTTGGCTTAGGATTAAATTTGGGTTAGCCTATTTTTAATGTCATATATTAAATTGTGGGTTGAACCCAATAAAAAAATTATCAATTTAATATAAAATATTATTTTTATATTACTTATCCAATTTTTTTATATCTCATATAATATATTATATATATATATATATATCAAATCAAAACACTAACCCAACAAACCCTTAATTAATTCAATTTTTTACATTTTATCTGATTTTAAATTCATATGACTAGTTAAATGTCAAATTAATCCAATAAAGGAAGGTTGTTGCAATTGATTGCAACATGTAAAAATCATTTTTCTTCATTTATGTACAACAAATTCTGCATAAAACGATCCAATCGATACTCTAGTTAACACCAAAGTCAATGATATTATTTTAAAAAATACATTTAATCATATGTCTACAATTTGTTATTCTCAGAGTCTCAACAAACAAATGGTTCGTGTAATATGATTTGTCTGTCGAACTTAGTTTGCAAACTATTAAATTCGATCGAAAATTTACCCATTGCGCATTTTCGATAGTAGCTACGGGTTTTCACGTTATAAAAAATAAAAAAAAATAAAAAATTAGTACAATAATCCCGTAAAAAATGACCAAATGGCGTGGGGAGTGAATTTGTAATGGTAAGGTCAAATTGAGATCTCCGGTTTCCCACATTATAAAAAAAAATAAAAATACAATATATTATTAATTTTAATAAAATAAATCTATTTATATCTTACAATACAAATAAGTATAAAAGTAACTTAATCAACATCTTATATGCCGACGTTGATGGTGTGTTATTTTATAGTTCGATTTCATTTTCTTATTTATTATTATATTATATCATCATGAAGACAATTTTTATTGTAAAAATATGCTTTATTTTATTAAATTCTAAATTAAAACTATTTTGTAAAGGAAAAAACCCCCAAATATACTGTGTTTGTTTTATATTGTAATTAAAATAAAAATAAAAATTGTCTTTTCATAATAAATGAGTATGGCTACATAAATATATATTATTATTTATTTAATTATTTTTGTTTCAATTTCCTGCTGTTTCAAAAAAATATATATATATATATTCCTCCCACTTTTTTACACAAGATGCAATATTTATTTTTGACACGAATTTTTAAGTGAATAGTATTAAGAAGATAATATAAAAATTAGGTGATGCGATGAAAAAATAAATAAATATTTTATTTTTTTATTTGAATAATGCGAACGGATAAATAGTAAAGTCTATTTTGAAAATATTGTCAAAAAGAAAATATTGCAAATATTGCAATATATTATTATTTATTTATTTAATTATTTTTGTTTTGATTTCCTGCAGTTTCAAAATATATATATTATTATTTATTTAATTATTTTTGTTTCAATTTCCTGCAGTTCCCATGAAAGAGGAAGGAAGAGGGAAAGTTTGAGGCGCATCCCACGTAAATAACCTGTAGAATAATTGTCGTCTTCCTTCACGAGCAAATCAGTTTCGTCGACAATCTTTTGTTTCTGATTTCGATGTTGTTTCCGTGTTGATGAAACTTCTCTCTTCTCAATTGCTTTGCCGAAGAAGATTCCTGCGGGAGAGGTGTTGTCGTTCACAAATCCGCGGCGATGGGCGGCGGCGATGGAGCCTCTTCTAAAACCTCCGACAAGCCCAAATGTAAGTTTCTGTTTAATTCATCGCGTCAATCTCATGAAATTGCAAGGATTTCTACACGTTTCCGCCTCGAATTTTATGTTCGCGGTGGTATTTTTGCGAAACTGTGGAAATTTCGATGGCGATTATGAAGAATCTGACAATCGCTCCATTTTTCATTCATAGATTGTTTTCGTTTTCATTTCCACCCAATTCTGTGTGGTCGATTTCGATTTTCGAACAATTACGTGTATTTGTTGAATAGTTGATTAATGGGTTCGTGATTTTGCCAGATTCCAGGTTTACTCAGCAAGAACTTCCCGCTTGCAAGCCTGTATTGACTCCTGGTTTGGTATGTGGTCGTTGATTCTGAATTTGCATTTCCAATTGCTCTTCTCCTCCATTGATTAAACTTTTCCTGTTGTCATCTGTTTCAGGTCATGGCAACTTTCCTTGTATTCGGCATAACCTTCATTCCTATTGGTTTAGTGCACTTATCTGCCTCTGACAATGTAATATGAATGATAATCTTTATAACTTCCACTTTATATATGAATTTTCAATTCTATACAAGCATTATTTGTATCTCTGTCTATATCCATTTGAAGTAGATGATTCTGATTTCCTTGTTTTACATAAGGGTGTGAAGTGGTTGAATTGCAATTGTTTCATTATCTGTAGGTTGTTCAACTTGTAGATCGATATGATCAAGAGTGTGTTCCTGCAAATTATTCATTTCCAGGATCAGCTGATAATAGGATGCTTGGATTCATCCAGGATGCCAAAGTAGACAAAACCTGTTTCAGGAAATTGACTGTCAGTATATTATCCTGATTTTGATGTTTGTGTTCATTTATTCATAACAATTTTCTGTTTGAAACTATTACTAATTTGATTCTAAGTGTTTAACTATTTGATTATCCTCCAGGTTCCAAAGAAGATGGCACCTCCTATTTTTGTGTATTATCAGCTCGATAATTTCTACCAAAACCATCGCCGGTTGGTACATTCCTTTTTTTTTTTTTCAGCCTCACACTTACTTTGATCGGCATTTACTAAGCTTATTTGGTCGTTAAAACCTATTGCATGCTTCTGTGTTGATCAAAAACGAATAGCAAGAGTAATATATACATACTTATGTATTACAACATTATATATGGCATTGGATGATAAGATGATACATAAAGAAAATATAGTTTCTTACTGTGGTATCACGAGCATTGACGTGTGTTTATCTATATCATACCGAAGTCTAAGGCTCTGTTTAAATACAGAGTTTTGGAGTTTTGAAAAAATTTGAGAATAGTAAAAAGTTATACTTGATGTGATGTGATGTTTTCGACAAAGTTACTGCCATAAGTTTAAAAAATGTCTCTGTACTTCATCTTATCTGGTATTTACATAACAAAGAGCATTGCATTACTCAATTGTATTGCAAAATTACCGCATGCAATTGAGATATGTATAATAATATCAATCTCTTTCTTGAACTTGAAAATTGAATTCGGGTGCAGATATGTCAAAAGTAGGAGTGACGAGCAGTACAGAGATCCGGATGACGAAACTGATACTGGTAGCTGCTCCCCAGAGGGCGTAGATGACAGTCTTCACCCCATAGTTCCTTGTGGTCTTATTGCTTGGAGCTTGTTCAACGATACATACAGTTTCAAGCGAAACAACGTTGAAGTGCCTGTAAACAAAAAGGGGATTTCATGGCAAAGTGACAGAGACCGAAAGTTTGGGTCTAATGTCTTCCCCAAAAACTTCCAAAACCGGAATCCGATTGGAGGTGGAAAACTTGATGAGAAACTTCCGGTAAGTGCCTCATTCTTGTCTTCCCATTTTAAGCATGATCGATTATGTTAGAAACAAACTCCATTTACATCACCATAGGGGAATGAATCTTTGCCGAGTATTATTTTCTCAGAGTATATAAGCTTAATGACATTAGGGTAAATTTTGACATGAGCTCGATCTAACTTGTTAAGAGTTTGACTCGGCTAGTTTATAGAAATAAATCAACCTACCCTGAACTCGCTTGATTGAACTCATTAGTAGGGCAACTTTGTTATTTTCATATTAATATAAAGGCACGATTGTTACTGTACTGACTATAATTGTGTTGACAGTACATATAATATATACTAACAACATATGAGGTATAAACTGATAGCGTATCTATGTTAATATAATATAAATGCAACATATAACAATAGTTTGCATATCAATACTATAATTGATCTCAGCACATAAAGTATATTAGTGTTCAGATGTGTATGTTATGTGATTATTGGGGCATTAAGCACATTAACCATTCCCCTAATATTGATGTATATATAATTTCTGTTTCTGTTCATTTTGAAATGTATTTACGATGCTTTCTCTCACTTAATATTTTACGTTAGAGTTTTTTTTTCTTGTGCATCAATCCAAACTGAGCTCGAGTCATTATTTCAGTTTGAGCTTCATTCCTCGGCTCGTATAACAACTCTAGCTGTACCAGTTTTATATTCCTTAGCATTGCAAGTTTGTTTGTTTGTGGTTCGAAATTAGTTTGAAATGAAGTGCTGATTTAAGTTTCTGTTTAAATAGTATTTTGATGTGACATTTTGTGAAAAAAATAATTAGTTTCTGTTTAAATAGTATTTTGATGTGACATTTTGTGAAAAAAATAATTTATTTTTATTAAAAACTTTGCCGAGTAAATAATATTGATCAGTTTAAAATCACAATCATTTTTGGGCTGCCTAATTTCACCATTCCACATTCTACTTATTCCAAAAATTCATACGAGTTTATTTTGCCATTGCACGCAGTTGAACCAGCAAGAGGACTTGATGGTGTGGATGAGGCCTGCAGCCATGCCTACCTTCCGGAAACTCTATGGAAGAATCGAGACTAATCTCGAGGCGAGCGATGTGTTGGATGTGGTAATACAGAACAATTACAACACCTACGCGTTCAATGGGCAGAAGAAGCTTGTGATCTCCACGACAACTTGGATCGGCGGCAAGAACGACTTTCTCGGCAAGATCTACATTACTGTTGGTGGTTTTTGTTTGTTCATTGCTGTTATTTTCATCATTCTCTACCTCATCAAGCCAAGGTATAATTCGATTTAATTAATGTTTGGGATCGATCTTTTTGAATTGTGTTCTTGTAATGTAAAAAGCTTATTATGTTTGATGTTCTGTTCTTGCAGGCGTTTGGGAGACACTTCGTACCTGTCCTGGAATAGAAATTCTGAACCTGTGTCGTCTTAATAATGGGCCTTACTGTAAGTTTTAATATTTTAATATTTGTTTTTTTTACCCCAAATTTGGTTCGTATTTAAATTAATTTATATGATTGTGTCATTTTGGTCATATTTGATTTTATTTTATGTATAGGACAAAATATTTGAGTTTTGAAGATTATCTGTAAATGTGACTGTTATATCATGGAATTATTGACCGATGGTGAACACCAGGTTAGTTGTTAATAAAAAGATGATTTGGTTATATATCATACTTCATCCATTTGTCTCACCTATATATCTACAATTTATTAAATATATATATATATATATATATGATTGGTGAGTGACTTTATATAAGATGAAAAATTGGGTTTAGTTGTTGTATATGTGATGAAGTTTTTGATAATAGAAGTAAGAATAGAGATAAATTTAATTGGTAGGAACCATCTAAATGAAAATGGACTATTTTTCAATAGATTATGTGACGTGGAATACATCATTTACTACCAAGAATTACATGTTAATATTACAAAATTATTTGAAAAAAATAGATTCAATGAAGTTGTGCATATCAATAATGACAACTTACACACACTAGTCTTTTAATGTCTCTTTTATATTTTATTTTATATTTCACACTATTAAAATAAAAAAATTTATCTATATTGTAAATGTTTTAAATAATTATAAATAAATACTAATAACAAAATAAAATAGATGTTAAATATTTATATTATTGTTAAAATTATGGGGTGTATTTATTTTAGATTTTATTGGATTTTTAAAGAATTTATGAATTTATAAAATCGACGTAGTCTACTCAAAATTTGATGGATTTTCTTTATTGATTTAAATGAATTTTTATAGATTTGATTGAATTATATATGAATTTATTAGGATTGTAGAATAATTTTTTATTAATTTATATAATTTGTTAAATTTATATAAAACACGATAAAAAAAAATATATATTTAAATAATTAAATAAAAATACAAAAAAAGTAATAGTTAAAAAAATACATTAAATTATTTATTATTTTCATTTTCATTCCCGTCATCTTCATTTCCATCATCTTTTATTTTAGCGTAAAAAAAATAAAAAAGAGAGATGAAGAGCAATGTGCAATTTCAAATTAATTAATTAGTTTTTTTTATTTAAAACAAAAACAAAAATATAAAAAGAAAAAAAAATTAGACACGTGTCGTTATATAATTGAGTTGACTTATAAACTAACTACCCAATAGACCGAGGATTTCAAGCCTGTTGAAATGCCTATAAAAATGCACTTTGTGCTTCATTTCGGTTACACCGTAAGCATTCTTTCTTCCTTTCATTTTCTCTTGTTTCACATAAGCATTCTTTCCTCATTTTTTTTCCTCTTATTTTCTCTCGTTTTCCTATAAGCATTATTTCCTCATTTCCTTTCATCTCGTTTTTCCATAAGCATTCTTTCATCTTTTCCTTTCCTATAGTTTTTCTATAAGCATTATTTCCTCTTTTCCTTTCCTCTCGTTTTCCCATAAGCATTATTTCCTCCTTTATTTTCCTCTCGTTTTCCTATAAGCATTCTTTTCTCATTTCCTTTCCTCTCGTTTTCTCTCGTTTTCCATAAGCATTCTTTCATCATTTTCTTTTCTCTCATTTTCCCACAAGCATTCTTTTCTCATTTCCTTTCCTCTCGTTTTCCCATAAGCATTCTTTTCTCCTTTCATTTCCTCTCGTTTTCTCTCGTTTTCCCATAAGCATTATTTCCTAATTTCTTTTCCTCTCGTTTTCCATAAGCATTCTTTTCTCTTTTCATTTCCTCTCGTTTTCTCTCGTTTTCCCATAAGTATTCTTTCCTCCTTTCTTTTCCTCTCGTTTTCCCATAAACATTCTTTCCTTATTTTCTTTCCTCTCGTTTTCCCATAAGCATTCTTTTCTCCTTTCCTTTCCTCTCGTTTTCTCATAAGCATTATTTTCTCATTTCTTTTTCTCTCGTTTTCCCATAAGCATTTTTTCCTCCTTTCATTTCCTCTCGTTTTCCCATAAGCATTATTTCCTCATTTCTTTTCCTCTTCTTTTCTCCTTTCCTTTCCTCTTGTTTTCCCATAAGCATTCTTTCCTCATTTCCTTTCCTCTCGTTTTCCCATAAGCATTTTTTCCTCCTTTCTTTTCCTCTCGTTTTCCCATAAGCATTCTTTTCTCCTTTCCTTTCCTCTCGTTTTCTCTCGTTTTCTCATAAGCATTCTTTCCTCCTTTCGTTTCCTCTCGTTTTCCCATAAGCATTCTTTCCTCCTTTCATTTCCTCTCGTTTTCCCATAAACATTATTTTCCTCCTTTCCTCTTCTCTTAAGTTCTTCCCGACAATATTTCGGAAAGTTTTTGATTGACTTTATGGTTATTCTCCTTCCTCTTTCAGCTTCCCAACGCAATCTTGTTCTTCCTTATTTTAGTTCATCTTCGAAATATTGGATCCTACCTAATTAATTTTAAGACAAATATCGTTTTATCTTTGAGATTGTTAAGAATCGGAGAGAGAAGTTTTATCCTCGACTCAACATAATTATTTTTCTTGCAATATAATTTATATAAGTATTCAACTTATATATGAAATGCCAAGGAATTCAGCAATATTCAAGAATCCACCCTTCAAAGATTGTTCGAAGGTCAAGATTCTGCATTCTTGCAATGGGATTCTGCTGCTACAATACATGTACTACGACGATGAGCCATCCCACCATCTAAAATCTCACCACCACTCATCGATTCTCATTCGCTTGGTACATTTGATATGTATTTAGCCTTCAATCCCTCCAAATCTCATGAGTATAAAGTCGTTATTGTATATCATTGTGATCCCGAGAATCAGTTGAATAGGAATTGTTTTTCAATAACCAAAAGTTCCTTCAGTTCTACTGCAAATTTCAATAATGGCGTTGATTGGAATGGAGCATCAATTGGATTCGTGAAAGTACAAGTTAGATGGTCTTTTTTTTGTAATACAATGTCGACAGTGATAGTTTTAATAAAATGCCGAGCCTGCAGCCTATACTTGAGTCTGCGCGATTTGGATAGTCGCTGGCATCGAAGCTATTCTCTGGCGAGTCTTGTGGCTACCTTCACTTTGTTTCCGTGGGACTATGGAACCTAAGCTTGAATGTGTATATGATAGAAGGATGATTACTCCGAGTGGTTTATCAAGTATTAAATTGATCTTTCTTACATCATGCATATTACCTTCGGCCATGAAAAATTCTTACATATTGTAATAATGGATTTGATGAAGTTTACATGATGCAGTTTCGCCGGTAGATTTTGTACAATCAACTAGAATCATTGAGTTTTTTAGAATAAAATTTTATATAATATAAATAAATATAAATATTTATAGATAAATAGGGAATTTGTTGATAGGAGAGACACATAGAAATAAAAAAATTTTAATAAATTTTGACTAGACTCATATGATGTAATATTTTAAAAAAACGTTGGGAGCATAGGGCCAACAGTCCGACGGATATTTTCCAAACTTCTCTCCCATGACATCTGTATAAGAATTGTGTCGAAGAACTCGATATCTTGCCTTAGAATCGTTTTCAAGTATAGGCTTCTATTCGAGCTGCCCGTCTTTCTCTCGTTACTATCCAACACATCATCTGTAGAAGTCCAGCAGTTCCCCCGCCAACACCTAAGACCAAGGTGAAATCGAAGACTTGGCGACGAGAAGGGTCTGTGTACACAGGCGACTCGAATTCCGGCATGATTTTTTGCTAATTTTCACCCTCTGATTCGATGTTAATCTACAATCCCAAACAAGCATAAAGAAAGCCTAAATCCTCAATAAAAATCTGAGTTTTAGGAGTTTAAAGAACATACCGATTATGGCGACGACAATGCAGAAGGGATCGTCCCTCAAGCAATGTTTTCTTGGGGAGCAATTTTGGGGAAGAAAGAGAGAGAAAATAACTATGTCGATTATGCCTCTGCTTCACCAGGCCGGGTCGAAGACCATCCGAAAAATGACGTCCAAACTATGCTTGTTGTGTGATTTTATTTTTTCACTTCACAAAATATGGACGCAAGGCGTCTAAAGTTGCCCCATTGCGTTTGCTCTTAGGTGTTGTCGGGGGAATTACTCGACTTCTACGAATGATGTGTTGGATTAACGGGAGAAAGACAGGCCGCTCGAATAAGAGGCCTATA
Source organism: Andrographis paniculata (assembly GCF_009805555.1). Lineage (NCBI taxonomy): Eukaryota > Viridiplantae > Streptophyta > Magnoliopsida > Lamiales > Acanthaceae > Andrographis > Andrographis paniculata. The sequence continues at coordinate 1,829,256 of NW_026137590.1, forward strand.
CTTGAAAACGATTCTAAAGCAAGATATCGAGTTCTTCGACACCGTGACCACAACCCGAGAGGTCATTGAGAGAAAAGGTTGGATAGAAACATGTTCATTAAAAGTGTAATGTTTTACTTTGAATTTATGTTAAAGAAAAGATTTTTTTGTCAATGTGAAAAAATAATAGGCCTTAAACATGTTCATTGAGAGTTTTTTTTTTTTTTTTGTCCATAGAAATGTAATGCCTATAAAAAGGCACTTTGTGCTTCATTTTGGTTACACCATAAGCATTCTTTCTTCCTTTCCTCTTCTCTTAAGTTCTTCCCGACAATATTTCGGGAAGTTTTTTATCAACTTTTCGATTATTCTTCTTCCTCTTTCAGCTTCTCAACACAATTTTGTTCTTCCTTATTTTAATTCGTCGGAGCTTCGAAATATTGGATCCTACCTAATTAATTTGAAGACAAATGTTTTATCTTTGAGATTGTTAAGAATCGGAGAGAGAAGTTTTGTCCTCGACGCAACATAATTATTTTTCTTGCAATATAATTTATACATGTATTCAACGTATATATGAAAGTGCCAAGGAATTCAGCAATATTCAAGAATCCAACCTTCAGAGATTGTTCGAAGGTCAAGATTCTGCATTCTTGCAATGGGATTCTGCTACTACAATACATGTACTACGACGATAAGCCATTCATTCCACCATCTAAAATCTCACCACCAATCTGTCGATTCTCGTAAGCCTGGTTCATTTTATATGGCCTTCAATCCTTCCAAATCTAATGAGTATAAAATCGTTATTGTTTATCAAGGTGAACCAGAGAATCAGTCGAATAGGAATTGTTTTTCAATAACCAAAAGTTCCTTCAATTCTGCTGCAAATTTCAACAATGGCGTTGATTGGAATGGAGCATCAATTGGATTCGTGAAAGTACAAGTTAGATGGTTTCTTTTTTTTTTTTCGTAATACAATGTCGACAGTGATAGTTTTAATAAAATGCCGAGCCCGCAGAGTGCAGCCTATACTTGAGTGTCATCGAAGATATTTTTTGCCGAGTCGTGTGGTCACTTCCACTTCGTTTCTGTGGGATTATGGAACCTAAGCTTGAATGTGTATGAGATGAAGGATGATTACTCCCAGTGTTTCATCAAGTATGAAATTGATCTTTCCTACATCATGCATATTTTCTTCAGTTTCTACGTAATTTTCGTAATTCGGGGCGAGAATTTTCAGCTAAAACTTTTAATTAGGTATGCCTTAGAAAATTTCTGATGCAAGTTATAAGATACAAGATGAATTTTGAAAGTTATCGGCCATGAAAAATCCTTACATACTGCAATAGTGGATTTGATGAAGTTTACATAATGCAGTTTGCCTGTAGATTACGTACAATCAACTATAATGTGCCCACAATTAAAATCAAGAGAAACAGAAATGTGGATTTTCATGCTGTCAGTTGCTCACGGCTTTGATATTATGTCGGATGCGCAGAATAATCGTTTCACCTAAAAGCTCAAGCTGTTAGGGAAACACATGATTAAAATAGTAAAATTTTAAATTAAAATAATTATTTAATGTGATATATAAATATGTATCGATGTGATATTTTAAATGTAAATGTAAAATGAAATTTCAGTGTAATATAATAAATAGAAAATAAGTGTTCGATCTGATGTTTTTAGAGAAAAATTTTTGGAATAGAAAAACTAAAACCGAAATCGCACAAGAAAATAACACACTCTATCTATCCGCAAACTGGAGTACCCAACACTAACCTTCTCTACCATGGCATCTTGTATAAGAATTGTGTTGCCTAACATACTCCCAATGATCTCTCCTGTTGTGGTTTCGGTGTCGAAGAACTCGATATCTTGCCTTAGAATCGTTTTCAAGTATAGGCTTCTATTCAAGCTGCCCGTTTTTCTCCTGTTACTATCCAACACATCATCTGTAGAAGTCCAGCAGTTCCCCCGCCAACGTCTAAGAGCAAGGGGACACTACAAGAAAATATTATTTTTGTAATGAGATTTTTTTTTTGTCTTTAAATATACTTTTTCCGTTAGTAGTGACATTCGAAACGGAATTAGAGATATAATTAAGTTAGCTAACTTTAGGGATAGAATTACGTTAGCTAACTTTAGGGACGGATTTTCGTTACAAATATACTATTTTTTGTAGTTGGAAATTGAAGACCCGGCGACAAGAAGGGCTGTGTACACACAGGCAATCGACTCAAATTCCGGCATGATTTTTTTGCTAATTTTCACACATTGATTCGATGTTAGTCCACAATCCCAAACAAGCATAAAGAAAGCCTAAATCCTCAATAAAAATATTAGTTTTAGGAGTTTAAAGAACATACCGATTATGGCGATGACAATGCAGAAGGAATCGTCCTTCAAGCAATGTTTTTTGTCAATTGTGCCTCTTGCTTCACCAGGCCGGGTCGAAGACCATCCGAAGAATGACCTCCAAACTATGCTTGTTGTGTGATTTTATTTTTTCACTTCACAAAATATGGTCGCAAGGCGCGTTTGCTCTTAGGTGTTGTCGGGGGAATTACTCGACCTCTACAAATGATGCGTTGGATTAATAGGAGAAAGACAGGCAGCTCGAATAAGAGACCTATATTTGAAAACGATTCTAAAGCAAGATATTGAGTTCTTCGACACCGTAACCACAACTCGAGAGATCATTGAGAGAGAAAAGTTGGATAGAAACATGTTCATTAAAAATATAATGTTTTACTTTGAATTTATGTTAAAAAAATAATAAGTAATAAATAATAAATCTAGTAATGTGAAAACTATTTCGAATTGAATATGATTAATTTAAGATTAAAAATAAATCTAATAGTGAAAGATTTTTTTTAGATTCGATTACAACTCCATTTGTAGGCATTTAATTAATTTTTTTTGCCGTGAGAACCTGCATCCGCTACCGGAAGTGCGCACTGAGTAAACCTTGGAACAAACCTAATACCCTGTAAACTAATATTTACATGTACACTTGTTAACGATAATATGCATGTAACAATTTTATGTTACAAATATATTAATTTACTTCCTAAAGGTCTGTTATATTACTATATTTGAAAAAATAAAAAATTGAGTGTTAATTATTATTTTTGTTCAAATTTGAATTACAATTTTTTTTTTAATTACTAATTAGATTTTTAAAGATATCATCAATTATTTTTTTCTATTTTATAATAAAAGTATTATTATTATTTCTTTTTATTTCTAACTCAGATGAACTGACTGAGGAATGAAGTATAGAATGTGTTAACATACAAAATAATTACAACAAGAAATTGTATCAAATAGCTACATGTGACTTCTAATTGTTGGCAACGAATTTTTACAAATATAATTTAATTTTTAAAATATATATATATACATATATTAGACGAATCGATGCAAAAAAATAAAATTATAAGATGTATATGGAAATGTAAATAAATTATGATATGTTATTTATATTATTTAATTAAAAAAAAAAAACACAATAAAAACCAAAAGGAAAAACATTTTTTTTAACCTACAACAAAAGCAGGTGCATATCTGGATTGCCGGAGCTCCGGTCGCCGGCGACACCAAACATCCACGGCGTGGCCACTCCACACTTAAAATCAGGTTCAGGTCGGCGGAACTGAAAATTCTTCGCAGTGTGTGAACCGTACAGAACACGAAAAGCACTCCCCCGCGCAGATTGCACCGACAATAACACCACACCCAAACGCACCAAAATACTTCCATAACACGCTCCGATTTCGCTTCTCCTTCTCCTCCGCCAGATCTTCGCAATCGGAGCAATTCTCCGGCGACTTCTCGCAGGAAAAACTCTCCTCCTCTGAAATCGGAGAATCGTTGCACATGAACACCTCTGTGCAATTATCGCATACAATTAACTCACGATTTCTTGACCGGAGGATCCAATCGCGGAAGGCGACCTTGAGTTTAGCGAGTCGGTGCTCGATTTCGCGGAGTTGATCGGAGGCTTCAGGATGCGACGAGAGCTCCGCCGAGAGGAGTTTCTGAAGGAAGAGGATCCGCTCGTCGAAGTCATGGAGGTGGCCGGAATCTTCGCCGCCGGCGTCGGCGAGCGCGGTCTCCAATTCGAGCAGTTTCTTCCGCAAAAAAGGTAAGCTCCGAGACATCCTTTTCCTCTCTATCCTTCGCTTTACTGGTTGCTAGAAATGATGAACTGTAGATTTTGGAGATTATAAATAACGGAGAAGCTTCGCGGCGGAACCGCCGCAACTTTTCTGTTCCCGGCGGCGGACCGTCGTGGCGGTTGCAGAATCGTCTTGTGGTATTTAAATTCTTTCAACGGTTTAAATTTTAAATATTCAGAATTTAAATAGATGAAGCGGGCGAGGGGACGGAAACATGTTTGATTGTTATTTATGCTGTAGAATATATAGTTGAAAGTTATCTTTAAGGGGAGGAAAACAAAATCAAAATTGGTTCTACGAAAGAAAAGAAAAAATAAAAAATCCATTTTTGTCTTTATATAAAAAATTATTAATTTAGTTTTCATTATACATAATTTTAATCAATTTTAATCTAACTACGGAAAAATAAACAAAAGATATGGATGATGATATAAGGGAATCTGACGTAGCCGCTACTCGAAAGTGCACACTAAGTCGGGAGTTTGAACTCATAACTTTACGGTCATAACTTCACCTCCACACCACTAGACCATCCCGTAAATATCAAGTTGGATTTCGTTTGTTACGCCGATCAACGTTTTCTATTAGTTTTTCAATGATAAAACTAAAATGAATTAAAAGTGTTTACAATAGAACTAAACTTAACAAGTATTTTTAATATTAAAATTAAAATTAATAAATTTCTTTTAACAGTCGACTTCGATTTTTTTTTCATATTTAGAATTTATATATTTTTTTAAAAGTATATAATTTGTCTAATATGACTTGTTTTGTCGAATTTAAATTGCAGGGTATTAGTTTCGTCCAAAGTTCACGTAGGGTGTGTTCGTTTGATGGATTTGGACAAAATCCCACTATTCATCCAAAATTTTCTCACCAAAAATATCAAATCAAACACCTATTTTTTATTTTTTATATTATACGAAAAATCAATTTTACATTCAAAACATCACATTAACACATATTTATATCACATCATACAACTATTTAAATTCAAAATTTTTACTTTTCAAATCTCAACTCAAAATCCAAACCCCTAAACAAACACACCCTTAGTGTGCACTCTCATGTGGCTGCTGCTAATTTTTACATTATAAAAAATAAAAAATGGCTCAATTTCCACTTTATAAAAAAAAAGGGGAGGGGGATTCCGAATCAATAAGAATTCACTAATCATATTCCCTCTCTTACATTCACAAATATAACAAATTCTCTAAAAAGGGTAAAATAGGGGAAAAATTAAAATGAAATTTTTATTTTTTAAATATTATCCTTTTAGTTTTTGTATACTATTTGAAAATATTTATATTTTTTAAGAGAGAGATATAAATAAATAAATTTTTAACAAAATTGATTTTAATTTTATATATTACGTTAACTAAATTATTTTATATTTATTAAATATATTTTAATTTAATAAATTTTATCAAAATAAAAATATATTAATGGTTACGGACACAAAATTAAAAAGATGTCAATTAATTGGAACCGATGAAATATTTTTTTAGTTAATTTTTCGATGTACAAAAAATAAATAAAACTACGGAACAATACTTTGATTGCAATCCAAACCATCGATGCACCACGGAAATGGCGATTCTTCTCGAACCCTCACCAGTGAATACTCTCCTCTCATAAACCCTAAAGATCCGATCATTCTGCTGTTAATCAATCCAAGAAGATTTTCCGATTCGATTCGATTCGATTCAGTAGGGCGGGTGGGGCGATGGGCATAATTCGGAGCAGCTTCTCCTTCTTATCAGGAACTGTGTGCGGAATCTACATAGCGCAGAATTACAATATCCCCAACGTCAAGAAGGTCGTCTATGAAGCGCTCTTCACCGCCAAGCAAGTCGAGGAGAAGTACCGCAAGCCAAAAAAGCCAGGCGACGACGACGCCGCCGCCTGAATTCGTATTCGATTCAGCAGGTGCGTCCCCGTAGAACATCACTTGCGATTTCTTCGATCAAATTTTCCATTTCCTTTGGTGTTTCTGTTTTGATACTGATACATGACAGTTAATTCGGTCGTCTATCGCGGATTCGTTTCTATGATTTTAGGATTAGCTAACAATTCTCTGTATATACATAAAATTCCCTTTCTGATTATGTCAAACCGTAGGGAGGATTTCATTGAAGACGATTTGGCAGAGGTATAGTTGCTGATCAATTAAGAATCTCACTGATAGTAGCTTATGAATGCTTGCTTGCATAACTTTTGGAATATGAATTTCCATTCAATTTGATGTTTAAGATCATAAGCTTCTGAAAATGGTGGAGACAGTTTAGAAAGAACTCTGTATCCTTATTTAAGCTAAATCCTGCCATCTTGGGTGGATCGGACAGCATTTTGGGATGATCTTATAGCGATAATAAATAGGATGTTCGCCTGAATTGTCAAACACCTAAGACAGGCAATCGGCATTTGATCAACTAGGTTATGTGCCTTACATTTAGTTGGAATTATTCAGATCATCCTATCTTTTATATGCCCCTGAATTTCGACAATACGATATTAGCACACATATAGGTCGAGATTGCATTCACCTTACACATTTGTGTTTTGTTAAATAGGTGCTGGATTTTGTTCGTAAATAAGATCTGGATGTGATGTTTTGAATAGGAAATAGGTTTCTGAAGTAATCTTTACTTGAAAATTAGGTTTGGATTTGCGTTTAGGAGTAAAGTTTTTTCTGTATGTACGAAAATAGAGTTGAAAACATGAATAAATGGAGCCCTATAGATTTCCTAATATCAGATCATTGTATCTCTTATATGCCCCCGAATTTTGGCAAAATGGTAGTGTGCATATTAGGGGGGCATTATATTAAGCTTCTTAGATTTTCTCTAATCTCTTTCTCCGTATTAAGTCGCATGTGGGAATTCGTATTTGAAACTCCTCTCTTTCCACATCGTCACCTATCTCTAAACACCCCTTTCTTGAGCTTGACATCGGGATCTTGATTCTTGAAGATGTTGACTAGAACTCTACTAGTAAACGCCCATGCCATAGCTACCCGAAGGAATGTAGGTTATGCCCTTAATTGATTTGTTATAGTTCAATTTTGGAAGTCTCTTTTAGTCCAAATGCTATATTTCATTCGTCGTGTAGAGTTTCATTATTTACTGCTCGCCTTTCATTTTAAAGGAAATTCTGACTTGGAACATTCTCGACTGAGCAGTTATACAAGAAAATTTATAGAAGATTCGAACTTCATAAGGAAATGGTGAATTAAGCTGCATGTGGCAAAAACTTGGAGCCTACGAGTTCTGAAAGGGGAATTTTATGTCTACGCCCTTTTTGCAATATTTGGGATGGAGAATCAGTTTCGTTATGCCTGTATAATAAGTCGATCGCTTAACTGTTAGGATGATTTCTGATGTCTCTAGAGGATTCCCCGAACACTTTTTGTGCATTGTCCGGGTTTTGATTTGTGGTAGTTTAAATTTCATGCTAAGGATTCACTTATGCATCATTATTATAGTTGTCATCGTTGTCGTCTTGCTAGGATAATGTGCCAACTGTTTGCTCGCTTTCTGTCCACTTCTTGTCTGTTATCTTTAGCTATTTATCGTACCAATCCAATATGCGATGTAAAGAACATTAGCAATCTGTTAGTGACCGCTCCGTTTTATTGGTTAAATGTATATATGAGATTTTCCGACAACACAATTCTGGGGCAAACCCTCTTTGTGAGAAAGAGTGATTTTATGTCTACATCTCGTTGGGGGTCAAGTGTTGTGTTGATTATGCCTGAACCATACATCGGTCATTTAACTATTAAGATGATTGCTTATGTATCTCGAGGTTTCACCTAATATTTTCTACGCCTTTCCTGTGTATTCTATGAGACATATATTCGAGGTGCAATATAAAAGTTATCCAATGTAGAGAACTATCTATTAATGACCATTCCATTTAGTCGTGTATACGCTGTAACTCTACAAGAATGTGCAACAACATGATTCCCCCTATTTGTATAGACACTTCTGGCCAGACCTAAACTCTCATGCATACGCTTTAATAATATAACCTCCGTCGAAAAACTGAATCTAGACAAAAACATACATATATATACAGACATGAGTTATCGGAATATTACCTGAGTAGTAGTCATAGTCATACATCCGACGCAGGGCACCATGATGTAGGAACTTCTTGTGTCCTCAGCCTCTGAATTTTCTCGGCCACCTCAGCCATAACCAGCCTTGTAAGAAGTAGACCCGCGATCAGGGCTGCACCCATTAGCATAGTGAACACTGCATTCCAGCTCCTGGCGGAAATATAACCCGTAAGCAGCGGCCCAATGGCAGCCCCAATTGAGCCTGTGCCGTCTATAATGGAAGTGACCGTGGCTAGGGCACGTGCATTGCCCTTTAGCGAACTGTGTGTCCCTAGATCGGCAGAAACTGCTGTGGTTATGAGGGCATAGGGTCCATTCACAAATAATCCCGTTATAAACATGAGTATGACGTTCCAAGTCATCGATGCGTGCCCATAGCTTCTGTAGAAGAAGAGGGCAGGTATCGCACAGTACATGAAACTTGCGGCTGTTATGGCCCTTGCGTTTAGATGGTCTGAAATGTGGCCTGCAAGGATCCCTCCAACCACTCCTCCGACATCAAAAACTGTCGATAAGTTTCCAGACTCCTCGTTCGATAAGTATCTCCCCTGAATAGCTGTAGAAATCACAAGAAAAACGTACTTTATCACGATGGGGAAGCTGTAGAACGAAGAATTAAATGGGGGGAGAGATTCGAGTACCTACCTGTGTGACTAATGTAGAATGGCAGCCAGTACAGAAACGTATATGCCACCAATTTAGAAAAGAAAAGACATAACGCAAATGTCGAAACACCGGGAATTCTCCATGCTTCTATGAATCCCACGGCGTCGTTGTTCTCTTCTAAAGTTGTTCTCACGAGAGGTGTCGTAGTATTATCCCCTTCTTTTTGGGCTAAGAGGAGATTGTTTTCGTCATCTGTATCAGCGCCAACCGACTCGGGGCTTACCGGTAGGAATAAGAAGAGCAGAATGGCCATTAAGAAAATACCTAAACCAGGGGCAACCATGGACCATCCCCATCCGTACTTCAACAGTGTGGAAGCTACAATACAACCTGTAATGTTGCCTAGAGATGTATGAGAATTCCATATTCCCATAACGAGCCCTCTCTTCTTTTTCCCACACCAATTGCTCACAACGGCTACGACTGAAGGCCATCCAGTGGATTGGAACAATCCTGCAAGCATCTGGACGATCAAATAGTAGTAGAAAACATGGATGTTTGCCCAGTATCCGATTCCGAAGAGGATGCTAAACATGCCGGTTCCAACCATTCCTGTAGTCAGAAATATCCTGAGATCCATCCTGTCTCCCATATGTCCTGAAAAGAACATTCCCATGGCGTACGCGAAGAGAAAAGCAACGTCCAGATCACCGAGCAACTCTGTTCCATTTTGACCCTTAAATGGTGCCCATCCAGATCCCAGCAACCATGGATCCCTTCTTGTTAAGAAGATGATGGAATGCTGGTCTCTGTCTGGAGATTGTGGATCAAGGGCACTCTTCACAACACTGGCTGTCTTCCTGTTAGCATGATAAGCTGAGTATGCCAAGAAAGTTACTATTAGGACAATAGCCTGATGTGTTTTGTAGGAGAGAGGCGACTTTTTAATGTATTCTATTAGTCCAATTCCTGGGGGTTTGCTGGAACTTGTTTCTGAGGCAACTTCATTGATTGAACCCATCAATGGCTTCAAAGCAATTACCCTCTATAGAACAGAGGACTAGCAAACTGCAATACAAAACAGGGAAAATATATGATAATAAATAACTGAAGTCATATGCACAAGTATATATTTCCCTGTTCAAGTTAGGTAGTGAGTAGTGATACAAACAAAACAGTTTGTCAATCCTGTCAATCCCCAAGTTCAAGTCATACATAGATACATGAAATAGCACAATCAAAAAATAATGCGAAATGTGCAATAAATCTCAGGTAGTAGTAAAATAACGATTTTAGCGTTGTTGATGAGTGAATTACCCAGTGGTACCAATTTACGTATTTATTCTTGGCTGCAATCCGATTCCCCTTTTTGATTGTCGTGCACTTCCTGCACGATTAAAACCGCCACAACAATGAGAAAATCTCTCTCCCTAGACAGAAAAACGAGAACGAAACGAACAAATCAAGGAACAAAAAGTTACTCAAAATCATTCTTCATAGTTACTCCTCATTAACATGTATCACGATTAACTACCACGAGCTGTGAGAACTTATCGAGAAAGACAGAGTTCTTCAAACAAATCTCAAACCTGGACGTCAGCTCAGACGTCAATTTCACAGACTCGTTTTTCCTCAAATAACTACTAATTTAACAAAAACACCATAACAAAAAACCGCCTCGATCAACATCCAAACCAGCATCGGAAAATCGAAAATCGAAAACCTCCACACCAAATCAAAAAACCACACACAACAGTTTCTATTGCCGAAACTACAACACAAAAAACCACGCCATAACTTCTTCAATTACCTGCAATCGGCCGCGCTCGAGCTTCACCGTTCTTACTGAAAACGAATTCGTTCTATCGCCTCTGCCTCTGAAAATGCAATCCGTACCTTCTTCGCCTCTCCTGCTGCCTTGGCAGAAACTGACTTCCCTCGCGCAACTTGGATTCGAGGACGCCATCGCTATGCACCGTTCGCTTTATATAAAGCTCATGATAGAATATAGATAGTGAACTGACCGACTACCTATGAATTCCCCAAATTGCCCCTTCCCGTTACCGCGTCCCCCAACCCAATAAAAATAGAAATACCTTTTTGCCCCTCGTTATAATTTTAACCTAATGATATATAGTATGAAAAGACTAACTAGATATAGGAGGGGATTAACCCCAAGGCATACACATGGTCTTGATTATTTTAATAAAAATATTAAAAATGATTAGTTATTAAATTAGGTAATCTAGAATAGTGTGAATTAGGTGCACAGTTAAGACAAGCTTTGTCTGGATTTACAGGGAATAGTTCTGTCATTCTTTTTATTCCCTTTTATTGGAAAAATATTTAGTTACTACTCAAAATAAGCAATAACCTTTTTTTAATTATTTCGTCCCACAAAAAGTCTAAATCATAATTAGTAAATATTTAAAAATTGTATTAATAAAAATAATTGTAAATTAAGATTAAGACAACTAAATAATTTAGTTAATTTTTTTTTAAAAAAATTAAATTATGAAACTTAAAATACGATTAAAGTGTAATTATATTTTAAAAAAAAAAAAGACAATGACAAATTATGTAGATCCGACTGAAATAGAAAAAACAGACACTTTACTTGGGAAGAAAATATATACTATGCTGAATAAAAGTGTGCATTGTCTATTTATATTTAAAATATGTTTTATAAAAATATATTGTGTACTCTTATTTCTTGTGTTTTATTTGTATGATATTAATATTAATTACTCTCTCCCTCGCAAATAATTTGTCCTTATTTTCTATTTTCGTCTTAATCACATAATTTGTTTTTTCTTTTTTTAGAAAATTAATTATACACTTTAATCATATTTTAAAATTTAAAATTTAATTTTTTTTAATCTTAATTAAACTATTTAGTTATCTTAATTTTAATTTATAATTTTATTTTTACTAAATAATAATTATTTTTACTAATATATTTTTTTAATTATTTACTAATTATATTTTACCTAAATTCTCGTGTTTATAGTAATACACCCATATTACATGGGACGGAGGGAGTATTTATTTCATTTAATAACATCGTATAGTTTCTTGTAATTTAACACAGTGTTGTACCGCAATTGTCGCCAAATTTTCACTCTTTATTATGATACTAGTCACTTGTATGATTTTTATATTTTATTTATTTTTCTAAATTTGGATTTATTGTTGAATTATTATTGCTGTGCTTACTTTAGCTACATATTTATTTTTAGTTTTTTCTTCTTCTTTTATAATACAATCTTCAATATATTTATAAAATTATACTATCTTCGTCCGGCTCTAAGTGTCTCATTTACTTTTTATGTGTTGATATTTGAATATTAACTGTTATATAAAAATGTACTACAAATCAAGGGACAATAGCAAAATACTTATATTAGTATCTTATAATACTATTATAATGATATTTGTGTAAAAAATTATACAAATATAAAGATATTTTTAATGTTAAGTATAATGACGTAAAAGGTAAATGAAACCCTTAGAATCAGATGGAAAAAGTATTATTTTCTTAACAATCATCTTATCTAAAAGTACTAATCACAAAATCAAAATTTAACACAAGATTTTAAGTTTTTTTTTTTTTTTTTCCTATTAACTTTCTTTATTATGTAACAATTATTTTTCTTTTTAAAAATATATTCTATTCGTCCACTTAAAAAGTAAATATTTTTTTTTTTACAAAGTTTGATACATATTATATTTTAATGAAGTTTATGATAGTTTGATATATAAAAACCAAATTACCCTTATAATATATATTCATTAAAATTCGTGTTAAGCTAATATGAACTTATTTTTTTGTGGACAAGAGTAATCAAAATTATACAACCTAAATATTGGAGTAATATTTGTTACATAGATTCAAATATCAGTTTTGGATAAAGAGTGTTTCGTGCAAATTTTACATTAATACAATAGAGTTTTACGCAATAAATAGAACACATGATATTTTGTAATTTTTTACTAAAATACAAGAAAGTGTTATATAATTTATCCCAAAAATTAATTACTATTTTTTAGAACATCCTCAATAAATTGTAGGTTAATAAAAATGGCTTATTATAAATAAATTATGCATTAATTTAACTATTGGCACAATTATTTTGAACAAAGAAAATATTATTTATATTATATAAAATATTTGTATGAACAAAGTAATATTTATATTAAATATATTTGACTGAAATATTAACTTCTAAAAACACTCAATGCCTATATTTTACATTTATTTAAGTTAATTGGATTGTTATTTTCTATTTAATTATTATTAGTATTGAACAATTAATTAACAAGAGAAAGAACACATGATTAACGGTGGCCAACCCTTATTTACTTTTTAGAAATATTAAAATAAATAAATAAACACTATAAATGGACCCATAAAAAAAAAAAAAAAAAAAAAAAAAAAGGTTTAGTTCAGTGGTGTGTAGAAAATTTTACTATAGCGACATTTATGGAAGCTTGGCATTTGGCAACGTCACACTATAATATATGTACAAATTATTAAATTATATAATTCACTTTACAATTGTTTTCATTTTTTTAACGATCTAACTTTCATGATTTCATATAAATATATATTATAAAAGAATATTTATATTAGTATGAAACTAATCTTATTTTTATATTATTATTAAACAAATATAAAAAAAAGTTATAATTAAATTAAAATGCACATTCATAGTTACAAAAATAACTTTTATCCAAGAACACACTCATAGCTACTACGAATTCTTAAAAAAAAAAAAAAAAAAAAAATTAAAAAATAACTTTTAACTAATTTTTTTGTAACAGTGAGATCATAAATTCAAATTCTCCGATCCCTCACCAAAAATTAATCAAACCGCACTTGAAAAATAACGGCCGTTTGAAGGTTTGAACCATGACTTCACGGTCACAAATCCAACCCATACCAAACCATCCCTTACTAGACTTATTATTATTATTTATTTTAATTTATTTTTCTGAAATAATAAATATTTATTAAGTAAATCAAATCGAATCAAATTTGTGTTAAATTTTTTTTAATTTAGTAGGTCTCGCAGACAAATCATGGGTAAAGTCCGAGTACGTACGGGCCCGGAAATATTAGAATTTGGGTAGGATCTTGGATCCAACAATATACATATAAGTAGGATCTTAGGTCATCTATACCCGTCCCATAGCCATTGTCATCCCTGCCAAGATCCCTTCAAATCAACTTAGGGCCCTCTCATAGTTTTCTAGATATTTATTTACCTATATTCATAAATCACAATGAGAAGTCAAAACCCCAAAACATTGATAAATGTATAGAATAGAGTGTAAAGAAAACATAACAAGTATAAACCTCCAAGAAACTGTTATAGAACACAGCAAGGTAACAGTACAAATAAATACAAAAATGTATCTGCCATTATGGAGGCAGAAAAGAAGTAAATCGAGCTAGACATAAACACAAACATGTCTCTAAACAAAAGAAAGGTATACTGTGTCCATCCCAAAACACACACAAATGGAAATCAAACAGAGCAAAGAGACTTACAATAGCACTGTTGTAATATAGATCAGAATTCGACCTCATTCTCGCGTCTTTTTCGTGATAAGTTGAACAAAAACCAAAGCAATAACAAAGCTCATAATGAAACTGTAGCAGAAGATTTATACAGACCAATCAACTTAAAATAATACTCACAGCATGTTGGTATGCTTCCAAAGATTGCTGAAGTTTTCGATGGATGATCCCAAGCCCCAGTGACAAACAAAAAACATAAAAAAACCGTGATTTCCTAGGTTATCTGAAAATGGGAGAAAATCCAACAACCAAGGGGATGGTTAACTTCAATGTAACAAAAAGAACATGCATTATATACTGTCGATCGGGTGTTGGATGATAATGTTATGAAGAAGAAGAAGAAGAAGAAGAAGAAGAAACAAAAATGGATAGAAGAACATGGTAGGAGAGTGCCCGAATATCATGTGCACCAGACCAGACATTTGTGGAAGAAGAATCAACAGCTGCAGGTGCTCATTGAGACGAACTCTTGTCTGCAAGAATTGACAATTAATAACAACATAAAAATATATATCACAATTTTCAATCAAAATACATTATCTTCTTTCGTAAAATATGTAAAAATTAATAAAAATTAAATCACTCGAACAAAATAACAACCACCACCACATTTGACATCTCAACAAACACAAGAAAAGAGAAATAAAAACCACAGATACTGAGGTTGGTGATGAGGCTGAACCTACCTTGCAACAACTCACAGCCGGCCAACATATTGACGGTTAAGTAAGATGTCAGACAAAACCCCTAAGACTCCAATTAAGGATTGCGACAAAAATGGAGCCATGGCCATGAGCCTACGCTGAATCGAACACAGGAAACCTATAAAAATTGGGGTAGAATTGAAGAAAAATTAAAACAACCCAAAAAATCAAACCTAGCCATAGGACAATCGATTCTTGTTGTTCGACAACAAAGATCCACTCTGCCTCGTCGGAGGCATTTAGGCGGCCACTGCATCAAATACGAGAGCAATAGTCGGAGGAGATAGAGGCGGAATAGATGGAAGTGTCCTAAACTTATCGAGCAGCCACAACAATTACCTCATAGTTTATAATACATGAACAAGTGCATGAACATAAGGCAAGTCATTCCCAAGATTGAATTGAAAAGAATGACATGTCCGTAAGTGTAAGACAATAAAAGGAGCACGTTTTTGCAGTACAAAAGTAATGGGTAATGACACTTACAAACTCACATTGAACACGATAGCACAACCATATCATACCAAATTGACATAAAATTACGCATTGAACCTTCAGATACTTGCAAAGATTAACACTAAGTCAACGAGATTAGCAATTTATTACATCAGTAGTTATACCCCAGCTACAAACAAAATGTCACATACCTTGAAGGTTTTTTGCATTGAAACTTGCCTGCTCGAATTCCACAAATCCAAAACAAAATCCGTGTTGCTGCAAGAAATACACAATAAGTTTCTTTTTTGCAGTTCTTAATACTTTTAGTGACAAGAAGTACCCGTTATGCAATCTACAAATCAACATAATATTTTTAACATACTCTGTCGCTTCTAACTTGAAGTCCGTCATTCTTGATAGTCACAAATGTTTCCTCAAGTAACCCTTCAGGTGGCATTCACTGAAGGCCTTTGATATATATTGAGAACCAATCAGCTACAAAAGGTGGAGAGAAAACATGCTAGGAACTAGCTCCTAACATAGCATGCCACATGTTATACGGCATGGCAGCGGCTATAGTGCTGAATTTAAAATTCAGCAATATGACGGCATATTGTATATGTTAATATAATACAAATACAACACATGAACTAACAACACATACTATAGTCACATGCCGGGCGGACACACAATAATTGATTTTAGCACATGACATACCTTTATACAACACATGTAATTATGAACAAAAAGCTCATGTCTTTATTATATTAAGAACATGCGAAGTTTGTATATATTATGGGTGTTGATTTGGACTCGGTGGTAAACTGATTTTTCCAAATCAGCATTGTAACCATTACCTATACGCACCATGCAATTCTGGCTGTTCATTTCTCATTCAAGAACACGACAATCATCGTCGTGATGCTTTAATTGGACACAATATGAGCAATACAACAGTGAAGTTATAAAAAATGCTTAAAATCGACAATGTTAAAGATAATCCAGCCCACATAATTAGAGACAGGGTAACAAATTACTACAAAGCTGAATATAAGATTTTTGATCCTCAACAATAAACTAAACACACTTTAAAAACATCAAGAATCTACCATCCGGTAATCAATCAATTCCTATGAATCAGAACCTTTGTTTTTCCTCCTTTTACCATTCTTCTTCTCCTCTGAATCAACCAAGTCACTCTTCTTCATCTTTTTCTTCTTCTCCACCTCCTCCCCTCCATCACCCTTCCTCTTCTTTTCCTTCTTTTTCTTCCTTTCATCCCCTCCATTACTCAAATTTTGTGCCTCGTCGACACTAGGGTTAGTCTCATCAACACTCATCCCATTATCTCCCTGACTATTTCCCTTTCCTCCTTCCAGATTCCTCTCCAACCAATCCGATTGCAGCTTCTGGACACGCTCCCGGTCCGCAGCATCGCTATTTTGGGAGGGTTTCTTATGGAATTGGACCAAGTGATTGAAGGCTTCGGATGTGCGTTCCAAATACAAGAAGATTGCGGGTGTAGAACCGTTGTCGACGGCGGCGAAGCGGGAGATGAGTTTCGCTGCCCGAGAGAGGGAGACGGGCTTCGAAGACAGAACTTCACCAGATATCTTCCTCATCCCTTAGGGCTTTAGCAGAAGATGCTCTTCTAACTCGTTTCTACAGGCTGCTTATAGACCAACACTGTGGGTGGGTGGGTGTGGTGTGTTTAATTTTGCTTGATGTTAAAATAATATTTAAATGAATATTTTGTAAAAATAAAAAATGTATTTTGGAATTGTAAAGTCCAAATACTAAAAACGATTTTGTAACTAAAGAAACACATCATCCTGTGCATCTTCTATTCAAAGAATATACTCTCTTGTTTCATTAATAATTTATTTATCTTTTTATTTTGGCTTGTCTAGTAAAAAAATATTTATTTATTTTACTAATTATATTATCTATTAACATTATAAATATTATTCTAATTTACAATATATTACATAAATATTATTTTATTTATATTATATTTTTTTCGTTTCAGATATAATAATAAATATAAGGAAAAAAAATTATTTTTAGTTTCAATATAATCAATTTTGGTATTAATATAATTATTTTTTTATCAATTTCCGTTCCAATATAACCAAAACTCATCAATTTTGGTCTTAATATAACCAAAATTTATCATTTTTGGTCCAAATATAAAATTTTTATCAATTTTAGTTCAAATATAACAAAAACTCATCATTTTATATCTTAATTTAATCAACCTTTTTTTTTTTCTCACCGTCAACCAATCGACGGAAAATGCTGACGTAGACTTGCAAGATTGTGCAATTTCTTCAAATATAAATACAAGGTTTGATTTATTTTCACCTCAGCATTTTTCGTCGGTTTGTTGACTGTGTGACCAAAAAAGATAAAGTTTGATTATATTGGGACAAAAAATGATGAGTTTTGGTTATATTGGGACTAAAATTGATAAAATTTTATATTGGGACAAAAAATGATGAGTTTTAGTTATATTGGGACCAAAATTGATAAGATTTTTATATTGGGACTAAAACTGATGAATTTTGGTTATATTGGAAATTATTATAAATAAAAAAATGTATTAGTAAAAATAATTATTATTTAGTAAAAATAATTATAAATTAAAATTAAAATAAATAAAAAATTTAATTAAAATTATAAAATTAAAAATTAAAAATTAAAAATATGATTAAAGTGCAAAATCACATTAATACCGTTAAAACTCTTTTCCCAAAAACAAATAAATATATAAATAGGGGATGGAGGAGTATATAATGGCCGAACCGCCGGTTCAAATCGCCCAAATCGTACCTCAGCCGATTTGAACCGACGGTTCGCGGCTTGGCAAAGGTTCACGTTCCGGTTCGGTTTGGGTTTGAGTTTGAGTTTGAATCGGTTCGAGAACCGGCGGTTTGGAGCCGGATGGTGGGCAAGTCTAATAAGTGAAAGCAACACAACACCACCACCCCCAGATCATCGATTCGTCAACAATAATCACTGCTGAATTGCATTTGCCTGTCGATCTGTAGCTACCTAAGTTTGAATCAATGGGGGATCCCTCCAGAATCATGCCTCGCACCACCACTCTCCGGCCGCACTCCAGGCGCTTCCTCGATTCTATCGCAGCTCTCCTTTCATCCCACCGCACTGTCCTCGCTCTTGCCTGGGCCCTAGGATTCATACTAATTATCGCCTTCCAAAGGTCCGCCACTGAGAGGTTCTGGAGCGCCCCTCCCCGGCCCATTCCCAGGCTTCGGAAATTCGTCTTCAACCTCACCGATTTCGGGGCGGTGGGTGATGGGGTTACTGTGAATACGAAAGCTTTCGAGGCTGCAATTGCCCGAATTCGGAGGCGAGGTGGGGGGCAGCTCAATGTGGAGCCTGGGCGGTGGCTAACGGCGCCGTTTAACCTCACCAGTCACATGACTTTGTTTCTCGCAGAAGATGCCATTATTCTCGGAATCGATGTGAGTGGCCTTTTTTTTTGTGGTGTTTATGTTATTTGCTTTGTCATTATTTGGTGTTGATGTTGATGCTGATGTTAGTTCTTTTGGTTAGTTTTTGAAGAGATACAAATTTCTAAAATGAGTTTAATTTTGTTTTTCATTTTGCATACAAATCACCTGCCTAATGTGTAATACGTGCTTTTCTTTCCATTTTTGGTATACAAATCACTGGACATTGGAGGTCAAATGCTTATCATTCGAGATTGTGAAACCTTTTTAATGTCTTGATTTAAGCTTTACCTCACAGTTTCCTGGGTGAACCTCAAAGATTGTTAGCCCAGATTGTTGATGACTTAGTTTAGCAATGTTGTAGCACTTATATTCCCCTTTATCTATGTGTATGCCACATTGCATTCCTAGTCCTTCTTCAACCATTCTCATATCCTGTAGACTATGCTCGAACATGTTCATAATTCGAAACCTTCTTTAATCACAGAGAGCAAAATTAACTTCTTCTTCTTTATTTTTACACTAATAAGGGGATTTGGCATAGAGAATGTAATTATAAAGATAAATGAGAATAGAAAATAGAATTTTTCAGAGAGAAAAGGAATTTCGTAGCTAATGAGAATTAATTCTCTTGTTTGGTAAACATATAATTCAGTTGAGAAATGTAAAAAATGCAATTATTTAGATGAATCGATCAAAATAAAGGACTAATGAGTTAAATAATAAATTAGATACGATGTTTTGTAAGATAAAATTTTAGTTTAATTTTAAAAACTAGTAGTAAAAAAATAAATATTTGAATAATAAAATATATACGATGTTTTATAAAATTGAAATAATATAATTTTAAAAAATATAAAAATTAAATAATACAAAAAAACAAAAGATAAAAATAAATATACTGTATCAATATACAATTCTCTGTATTTCTCTGTATATGACACCAGAGAAATAAAATCAGAGAATGAGAAATGATTATTTCTTCAACTCTCAATTATGGGCCTCATTTTTCTGTATCAAACACACCCTAGGAGTATTGCACTTGGCTATTGTACTTGAGAGTTCTCAAACTGTCATAGAGGCTATGAAAGTGAACTGTAATGAGTTTTTCATTCGATAACAGGCATACATTTTTTGCTCTTATATCATGTGTAGGAATACAACCACATGATAAACTCTTGCAAATAGAAATTGTAGGCACTAGACATTTTTGTTCTCTTATAGTTTTTAGCTTTATTCACTTGTTCTATAAATTCTAGAGAGGATAGTGGAGATTAAAAGTTAGTAAGCCAGATAGAGCTACTTCCATTTCTAATCAAACTCGACTGTTTCTCCTTATTGTTGAATATTGTCCTACATTGTTAAATGTGTGGGATCTCCCCTAATATATAAGGGTGAGGGCCACTCCACCTAATCACCAATTGGTTTTAGGTTGAATGTCCGGATCCCTTCTTAACATGGTATCAGAGCCATGGTGCCCATATTGGGTTTGGATCCTGTATGGATTTTTGAGATTATTATCTCGAGGGGGGAGTGTTGAATATTGTCCCACATTGCTAAATGTGTGGGATCTCCCCTAATATATAAGGGTGAGGGCCACTCCACCTATCACCAATTGGTTTTAGGTTGGATGCCCGGATTCCTTCTTAACACTTGTTAACCCTACCACTTACTAATTACTGAATAGTACCAGGTATAATCTAATACTAATTCTAATATAGATTTAAAACCTGCATAGCTTTCCTTAGATCAAGATTGTCAAGGTTCACTGTGCTCATACCTTGACAAATGCGTGAACATCTCCACTGTTAGTGGTCATGTCATTGGTAAACTACTTACTACTGGATGTTGTTGGTTTGTACTTGGTCTTGTGTCCTCGCTTCACTCTATCTATTACTCCCTCCGTCATTCAAATTTATATTCACTTTCCTTTTTCGATTGTCATCGAAAAATATTCTCATTTTTTTTTAAGTAAAAAATAATTTTACTTTTGTACTGTTTTTTACTATAAAAGAAAAATTTAACAATTATTACTCACTTTTATTCGAACTCGTGGCCGGTCAAATGAGCACACATTTGCATGACGGAGGGAGTATGTTTTTTTTTTTTTCAGTGGTCTGAATTTTCCATCCATTCCATGATTCTACTACAGCATCAGAAGAAAAAGGCTTTAATAGCATAGACTCCACTCCTTCAATAGCTTAAGGCACAATCAATAGAGTTATCATTGGACGGAAATCACATCCCTTGGGGAGCACTTCCAAATATTATGATAGTTACAAACTTAACTTAGGCTTTACAGCCTACTCTTAAGTAGGAAATCCACACTTGCATTTTATTTAATTATATACACATAGAGGGTGATAGAATATGCATTAATGGATTTAGCAGGTTAAGCTAGAAATTTCCTGCATTTTTTGGGACTGTTCATTGGTTGTTGCTTACATTGTTTGCCATCTCAAGATGAAATTCGGAAAATGTTGACAAATTTAGAACTTTGCCATGCGTATAATGGTAAAATCACTACTTCTAATCATGTGAGTCTATATATTTCTCTTATCAGAGCATGAAGTTGTAAAGCCATCACACCTGTTGTGCACTGTTTTCAAACATAAACTGGATTATCAGGTATGGCAGCTTCTTTTGGAGCGAGCTTTTTAAGATGGCAGAATGGCGATTATCATTATAGGAAGGAAATTGCGTTAACTGTATTTCCTAATCTGTTTAAAAGAAACACTGCAACTTTCCTCCGCTCATACTTGAAATGTAAGTTTTTTTATTGATGATGGAAAGAAACATCTGAGAAACCATGGGTTTTGGATCAAAAAGCGTTCTTGTTTCCCAATTGTCACCAATTAAGATGTGAAATTTACAGAAAAGTTGACATATTTGCTTATTGTATTTTCTCTGCCTTGTCTTGGCAACTAATTCACAACGAAGATATTTTTTACCAATTCAGAAGTACACGTATTCTTATCTGAAGTTGGATGACCACAAAAACACTTGCCACTCTGTGCTAGAAGATTATCGTTGCTTCATGTCTTAACTATGTTTCCTGGTTTGGAACACAGTCTAATCTTATAATGAATCTCACTATATATATATATATATATACAGATATTAAATATCTAATACGATATTCTGTTCATGTTATGAAATAACTTGCCTGTACCATATATGCTCTTGTTCAATTCCTAACAACATGCTACCTCTGTAGCAACGCATGGTTACTCATAGAAGTCCTACTGTGTCCATCTGAAACTAAAAGAAAGTGGAGTTAAAGCGAGTAACACCTTCTGATATGGTAAACATGTTCTTGTTGGATTGGACAGGATGAAAGCTACTGGCCACTATTACCTCCTTTGCCATCTTATGGCTATGGAAGAGAACGGGCTGGACCACGATATGGAAGTTTGATCCATGGTCAAAACTTGAGGGATATTGTGATAACAGGTACTTTTGTTGTTTTTTCAGATGAAATTTGTTTTGGAGTATAAGCCAAGGTGTTGATCATGTTTGATGTCTTTTGTGAGGTCGAGCATGTCATCTTACTTGTGGTCTGATTATCCACTGACAGGACACAATGGTACCATCAATGGACAAGGTCAGACGTGGTGGACTAAGTATCGTAAGAAACAATTGAATCACACTAGGGGTCCCCTGATTCAGCTTATGTGGTCAAGGGACATACATATATCAGATGTAACTCTCCGTGACTCTCCATTCTGGACTCTTCATCCTTATGATTGTCAGAATGTTACTATCAGAAATGTTACGATATTAGCTCCGCTTTCTGGTGCGCCAAACACTGACGGAATTGATCCTGGTAACATTTTTTTCTTTTTCTTTAAGGGATAGCATAATTTACCTCACATATTTCATTATTAAAATCGGAACTTAATCTATGAGAAGGAGATTAGAACTTCCAAGTTCAACTGCTGGTGTATGCTAGGTTCTAAGCAGAAAAAAAAGGTTATATATTAAGGCCCCGGTTTGCTGCTTGTTAATTGGTTAATGAGTTCTTATTGTTTTTTTCTGAAAATTTAATTGGATAAACATTGAAAGTATGGAACTTAGTCATGTATACTGGGTATATGGCCAAATTCAAATATCAGTGAATATCAAATATAATTGGGAAACACTATTATACAATGTATATGGCCATAGTCAATATCTTGGCCGATTAATCTCTGGACTTTTGTGGTTTCTGCAGATTCATGCACGAGTATGTTGATAGAGAATTGTTATATAAGTGTTGGTGATGATGCAATTGCAATCAAAAGTGGCTGGGATCAGTATGGAATTGCTTACGGGAGACCTTCAACTGATATTCTCATACGTAATGTCATCGTGCGCTCAATGATAAGGTGAGAGTTTTGTAGGTTGTACTGCTTCATTGTGCATGTGCTTATTAGAGTGGCTCAATACGGTATGTGATCTTGGAAAAGGCCTGGAAATGTGAATTAGGAAATAGTATGAAATCCTGACTCGGATAATTCTCATGAGTGCTAGGCACATGTGAACATGCTAAATTAAAATGGAACATATTGTCTTATCTGTTAGTCTTAAGAGTTCATCAGTTTACTTATGTAATCTATAATTCACATGAAAATATTATATTAAAATATAAATGAAATAATTAAATAAGAAATATACTCCGAATATATTAAGTGTCTTATTTTTTGTTCAATTTAACGGAAACTAAAAATATTTAAGAAATGGATGAATTTAAACTCAAAATATGTTTATGAAATATTTTGATGAGGAAAGAAAAGTGTCGCGGAAGGACAAATAAAATTTCATATAAATGAAGACTAAAACATATTTATTTCTTTAACATAAATGAGTCAGGGATGGGTATAACCTTTTTTTTTGGGGGGGGGGGGGGGGGGATGCTGAGAATTTATTAAATATATGCCTTGTGTGTGAATGTTTTTAGTCCTTGCAATCCAGTATCACATATATACCAAAGAGAATGCTTCATAATAATAATAATAATAAAAAAAGAATAAGATTGATTTTGTAGTTCAGCAGTGCAGGTTACAAGGTCCTGCCAGTACGAACATTGAGTTTTGATTTGCATAACATTGAATGATTGTTGATTCATAATATATATATATATATGCACATATGTTTGTAAAAGAGAAATTGTTAATTTTTTTAAAGTTGTATCTTTTGAATAATGCATATGTTTTTGTGGCGATGGACACACCATACATCTGAATATTGCAAATTTATCCTGTTATACATTTGTGTCCAACAGTGCAGGAGTTTCAATCGGCAGTGAAATGTCTGGTGGAGTCTCAAGAGTAATCATTGAGAATCTTCTTGTTTGGAGCTCAAAACGAGGTGTTAGAATCAAGACAAGTCCTGGCAGGGGTGGATATGTCCGACAAGTAACCTACCGAAACCTTACCTTAGACAATGTTAGGGTGGGCATTGTAATGAAGACTGATTACAATGAACACCCGGACGAAGGCTATGACCCAAACGCCCTTCCACATATTGAAGACATTAACTTTGACAGGATTCACGGACAGGGAGTTCGAATCCCAGTTCGTATCTATGGGAGCCCTGAGATCCCTGTCAGAAACATTACTTTCCGCAACATGTCAGTTGGAATAACTTACAAGAAAAAGCGAATCTTCCAGTGTTCTTTTATCCAAGGACGTGTGGTCGGAAAAATTTTTCCTGCCCCGTGCGAAGAACTTGATGTGTATGATGAAGAAGGCCATCTTCTCAGGCAGGGAATTTCTCGAAATAGTACAAGAGACACTGCGAGAACTGGCACAGATGTAGACTATGATTAACAAGTACATATTGGATTGAAACTTTGGTGGATTTTTTGGTATGGCAAATGCCGATAATTCAGTTCAGAGATTGAGCAGAACACATGGTGCTGAGCATTGTTATTTGAGTTGATGATGAAATTGGAAGACGACAAGAAGGCAAGACAAGGTTGTAAGAAGTGAGGGGAGAGTACAAATTTGTTGGATTCTGAAAGAGCTCAAATTATATGCTAATACTATTCTGTAAAGAAAGAGGCAGAGGAAGAGAATTAGAAGATGTGAATGTATGAGAAGTTCAAACAGGTATCGTATCTATCACCTTGTGGTAAGAAAAAAGAAAAAGTAACGAGTTGAATTGTTGACTTCTTGTTGGTAAGTACCACGACTGTTGGTAATTATCACGATTGGATGCTATGTTAACATTGTTGTTTGGTTGTCCCACATTGCATATCATATACTACTTCAGTTATCTAAATTTATGCCCGTTTTTTTTTTTTTTTGGTTATCAAAATTATTTTTATTTTTCTATTTAGTAAAAGGAAAGAGTTTCTATTTTTTTCAATGATGGAGGGAGTACTTTTTTAGCCCAATGTGGAGATTTGTTATTTGGTCGTTGTGATTTGCTTCTCATATACTTCTATTTTAGCCTTGGCATCGATAAATAGGTTGCCCTAGGTAGCAGGCAACATGTATCAAAATTGCAAATACAAGTAGCTTTGAATTATTTGTGGTTTTTTTTTGTTTTATGTAGAGGTTTTATTTAGACAGGTTGCATGAGGTTGTGAATTGTGGCTCTCAAATTGTTATTCTATTTCATTTTGTATTATCATGTTGATAGTGCAGTTGGTTTTTTTTTTTTCCCATGAATATATAGGTATTTTGGTTGAATCATGTATATTGTTGTATTGGTTATTCTTTTTGTTCTTTTTGACATCGTTGGAGTTCTGCAAATTAATTAGTTTGGACTATAACTCTTATAAATTGATATTAGAGCTCTTGATATATTTGTGGGAAATTTTGTTATCATACAATGACATTACAAAGAAAGTGGTGAAAAGTTTGATAGGAATGTCAATTTTAGAATGTGATAGCTCAAAGTGGAGGTCGGTTATTTTTTTGATGAGATTGGAGTTCCAGTATGTAAATTTCCGGTGTAATATAATATATATCAGGCGAATCATGTATGACAGACAAAATCTGAAGACATCGGAAATTTAGTAGATCACTAGTTTACCTAACGATCATGAGGTCATTTTTTTTTATAACGGTCATGAGGTCATTTTTTTTTAATAATGTGGGAATTCACCGTTGCTATTCGGGTAAACTTTCGGTCGAACTTAATATCCAGCAAATTAGGCCGGATAAGGCAAGTTACGTTGTTTTTTTTTTTTTTTTTAATATGAAGTTGATTTGGCTATTTATAATATTGCAAAAATGTCTATGGATGTTGAAAAGTCAATTTTTGGAGATTAATAGAAAAATATGAAAATCCAATCCTATATTTTACTCTGTTTTTGGAGTTTAGCGTTGTTCCAAAAATAGTGCATCACTGCAGTCCAATTTTATTATTAGGGGTTATTGTGCAATTTTGTCATTTTTGGTATATGATGTATATATATAATATATATATATTTGAAAAGTAATGAGTAATTTTATTGTTTTGAGAATGATTGTTCATTAATTATTTAATAAGAATATATATGTATATATATAATATTTACTCATATATGTTAAATAATTATTTTATATATTTATTTTTCGTATTTAAATTTAAATTGATTGAAAAATTGACAATAATATATGAAATAATTATTTTTTATGTAACATATTAATAAAGTACAAAATTATTCAATGCATAAAAAGTCATTTACATAAAATATGGTATTTGTTGTACATATAATTGCAACGTGTACAGGATGTGGATGGTTTATTATATAGCATTTGTGTTCAACTTGTGGCAGACTAATTGCCATAATTTTCATTCCAGTATTGTCTATAAATATGTTCGAATGCAAATAGAGTTGTTGATTATTTTTTCAACAAAAAAAGTAAAATTTGAAAAAAATGAAATTATCTTCGAATTTGATATATTTAGTGCATGAGATTAGTAATTTCTAAACACTGTTGGATACATAAAATTACAGACTGGAAAATAAAATGGTGATCCCCAAATGCAATTCTCTATTTGATGTCTATTGAAGATGATTGAAGATAAAAAATCCGCATCCTTAAATATTCCTTCAAGAAAACGTTTCAGAACCGTCGCCAACAACCGCCGTCAACCGCCCACAATGAAACGTTTTGAAACGTCTGGGCGGTTACGGCAACCGTCCACAAGGTCCTCCTTTGTCGACACGTGTCTTACACCGTCTCGCCAAACGCTTCTACCAATTCCAGAACTCAACTGGCCTGACCGACCATTCCAGAGACTAACTGGTTACTAGACCAAACGACTTATTGGTCGCCCATCAAGCGACCAACATCTGATCTCTCCAGACGATTCAATGGTCGCCCCAACCAAGCGACTTGTTGGTCCGACCACAGACCTTCCGATTTGTTGTTCCAGCCGCAAACCTTCCAACCTGTAGACCATCCGACCTACAGACTTTCCGACCTATGGATCATCCGACCCGCTAACCAAACGACCTGCCCATCCGACCACGGACCTTCCGACCTGCCTATCTGACCGAGGACCAACCGACCTACTTATCCGACTGCGGACCAACCGACCGAGGACCAACCGACCTGCCTATCCGACCGCGGACCTTCCGACCTGCCGATCCGACTGAGGACCAACCGACCTGAGCGCAAATTTTTCTCATTTTCCATCCGACTTCGTGTCTGACTTCCTTTAAGATCCTGCTATCCTTATTTTTATTATTATTATTACTTTTTGTGTATAACATGAATAAAGCATACTATTTTATTACTCTCTTCGTCGTATATAATTTGTCTATATTCTTTTATTTTTATTTATTCTATGTAACTTGTCCTTTTTATTTTTGAAAATATAATTATGCACTTTAATCACAATTTTAAATTTTAAATTTTATAATTTTTTTAATTTTAATTAAACTATTTATTTATCTTAATCTATAATTATTTTTACTAAATAATAATTATTTTTACTAATACACTTCTTAATTATCTACCGATTATACTTTAACTAAATTTTTGTATCTACAGTAATATGACCAAAATATATGGGACGGAGGGAGTCTTATTTTTTTTTAATGACGTGAGAATTCGCAACCGTTATCCGAAATTGCACATTAGATAAACTTCAATTGAATTAATATCATGCGCACTAGTCCGACAAAAATAAGTCATACTAAGCGAATCATGTATAACAGGTGTGACTAGGCATCCAGGGTTTGAAGCTAATACTATCTTTGATTATTTATAGTTTATTGTAAGTTGTCTTATCTTTATAAATGTATACATAATATAATACCCACATATGATTAATTGTTTTTGTCCATTTCATTATAGATAACTTTTTTAATAAATTTATTCATCTTAAATATATATAAAAAAAATATAAATTTTAATTTATTAAATTTCTAATTTTGTATTTATTTAATTTTTTTTATTTTTATATCTTTTTGTAATAAAGTAAATTTTTATATTTTTACTAATTTACTTATTATACTTTCTCTGTCCTATGTCAATTAACCTTCACAATATTTAGATAATAATATTTAATTAGTTAATAACAGTGAGATGTTATATTATTTTACTATTTTGTATATAATTAATAATAATAGTAATTTTAAAATAAATTTAGTATATATGATTAAAAATAATTAGAATATCTTAAATTTGTGAAAATTATATTGCAAAAAAGAAACGTTTAGTTTTGAATGAGTACTATATGTAATATTATATGTTAAGTAGTTAATTAATTTATATTTATTAAATATATTTTAATTTAATAGTTTTATTAAAAAAATAGAAATTCATGAATTATTATAAAATAATAAAAAATATATATAAATTAAGATTGGACCGAAGAAATATAACACTATCATATTTATTAAAAATAATAATAAAAAAAAGAAAAACCGTTCGCAAGAGGGAATACTTACGGGTGGACACAGTTCGGATATTGCAGATATGTAGTTATTTGATATCCGAATTGAACAAATATTTGAAATCGCAAATTGTATTCGAATCGAAAATATTTACAAATAATCAAATCGAACCTAAATTAAAAAATATACATATTAGAAAAAATTAAAATTCTAATTAAATAAAAATATTTACAAATATTTCAAATATTGGAATCAAAATCGAACCTAATATAATTATTAATATAAAATATGATAATATAAATATATTCTGTTTGATTAGCTAAACTGAAAAAATATTAAAAATTCAAATCGACCAATTATTAAATATGAAATATTTGTATCCAAATCGAATTTGCACAATTACCTTATAATTCAATTGGGTTCAATTGGGTTCGGCGGTTTAGGGTTTAGGGGGTGTTTGGGAAAATCGTTTTGAAGAGCTTTTAGCTTATTGAACAATGTTTTAGCTGTTTGACCGGTCAAAATTTAGGTGTTAGGTAAATTAGATTTTTTAAAGAACTTTTTGGACCTAAAAAGCTAATTTTTAAAAAACTCATCTACAACGATTTGATTTGAAAATTTTTTTTCATTTTAATTTTGATTATTCCTTATTTACCCTTAAAACTTAATTATTTATTTTTTTTACATATATTTATATTTTTATAGCAGTATTTATTAATTATTTTTAATATATTTAATTTATTAAATTATATTTTTATTTTTGTAAATTTAAAATAATAATTATTATTAATTATTAGATATAAATTATTTTATTTATAAAATATATAAAATTTTAAAACTAAAAAAAATAGAAAAAATAAAAATTATTAATTTATTTATATATATTAAAATAATAATTAACATAATAAAAATATATATACTAAAGATTTATCATTTTATATTTTACATAATTTCAATAAAAAATTATTATTTTTTAATAAAAATAATTTTCTCAAATCTAAATAATAAAATAAAAATAATTATTTTATAATATTTTTATAATTTTTAATAATTAATAAAAAAATTCTTATAAATTTTAAATCAAAATGAACAACATTAAATATTTTAAAAATAATATATCAATATCTTTAATAATTATTTTATGTATAAATCAGTTAACCGCTAATTTAATCAGCTAACAACTAAAAAAATATCAACTAATTATCAAACGGACCTAAGAATAATTATATTTTAAAATTCAGCATGGTCGAATATAAATTCAGCATACATCCTAACAACTAAAATTTAATTATTTATAATTATATTAAATTTAATAATATAAATTAACATATTTTATCATATGTATTATTTCAGAGCATTTGATCTCCTACCTTTCAAATTAACGACAGCACTACAAATTCCTCGGACTATCTTGTACTGGAGCCTGGAGGTTTTTGTTTTTTGGCTGGAGGTGTGAATTTGGAGATCAATGGAAGAGGAGGAAGCGCGTGTATCGGTACGAAGTTTTCTTCCCACTTCGTTGTGCACATTTACTCGGTTCCCATCGAAGATCCGCGGATTTGCAATGGCAGGAATGCAATTGGCGTCAATTCTGTCTAACACATCACCATCTTTCATCCTTCAATTCTCTCGGAAATTTCGCCAAGTTCAACTGGATAATTGTTTGCTGTTGTTTTATGCAAAAAGACGACAAAATTTCAGACCAAGTCAATGTCAACTGGTATTATTATATTACGATTTCACTTCGGCGTATAGAATTTAAGGATGCAGGCGAAGAATCCGATCAATCATTCGATTAGATGCGAATTTTTTAAACATGTCTGCAATCTATGACAATTGGGAGAGACTGGTTGCAGCTGCTGTGAAGAAACAGCAACTTTGGGAGCTATTTCATGCTGCTTCCAGAAGCCCTAGCATCCTCTCAGAAGCATCCGATTACAGTTCGAGTTCTCGACGGGATTGGGGGTGGCTGGAACAGCCGCCGAAGCTCGTGCTCCTATCCGATTTCAGCCCTACATTTGATCTGAAAGATTTGTCTACAGCTTCTGTTGAGCTACTGGGTAAAGGTACTTTTGGTAGTTCATATTCTGCCATGATGGGCAACGGTGTGAGAATTGTGCTGAAGAGGCTGAATTTGGGTGATATGTCTGAATTGGATTTCAAGCGCTATGTAAATGTTATTGCAAATGTCAGGCAGGGAAACGTTGCACCGTTACGAGGTTACTATGCCTATGGCGATGAAAGGATATTGCTGTATGATTATTACAGAGAGGGGAGTGTGTATGCTCTATTGCACGGTATCTCTACCTCTACTTTTAATGGATATTTCTTCGATGATTGAAAATGGATATAAGATATCTTATTTAGTATGCATGATCTGTCTGTATTTTACTCTTTGTTTCTCTCAGTTTCTTTACAAATTGTTTGCTGATTGTGAATTAGTTTAGCTCTATATGTTCGCCGGCTTACAATCTTCACACATGATGTTACGTATAATTAACATTCCGGGATTGTTCTATGGTATGGGGTTAAATAATAGCATTTTTGTTGGTGCCCTTTTTCGATGCCCTGTTAGTCAATAGGTTGTATTTATATGGATTAACATATAATTAACATTATGGGATTGTTCCATGGAATAATAGCATTTTTTTTGTTGTTGGTGCCCTTTTTCGATGCCCTGTTAGTTAGTAGCTTGTATTTTTACGAATTTACATATAATTAACATTCTGGGATTGTTCCATGGTGAGGTTAAATAATTAATAGCATTTTTGTTGTTGCCCTTTTTTGATGCCCTGTTAGTCAGTAGCTTGTGTTTATACGAATTTACATATAATTAACATTTTGGTATTGTTCTGTGGTGTGGATTTAAGGTGCCCTTTTTCGATGCGCTGTAAGTTAGTAGCTTGTATTTCCCCTCTGATTGCAAATGCATTGTGGCAAATGCTATACCTAATTCGTGTTCTTTCCTGAGATGCTTCGTAGTATAGGAATATGAACAATCTTGCATTTTATCTTGCTTGCAGGAAAAACCGGCGTTCATTATTCTGAAGTGAGCTGGAAAACGAGGCAACAAATTGCAATTGGTGCAGCAAGGGCTATTGCAGCAATACACAAGAAAAATGGCGGGAAGCTTGTCCATGGAAACATTAAATCGTCGAATGTATTTCTTAGTCCACAGGTATATTGCTGTGTGTCAGACCTAGGCTTGGCAAACATGATAGAAACGATGTTCATGCCAAGTGCACGGTGCTATGCGCCAGAAATCAAGAACAGTAGAGATGTTTCACAAGAATCAGATGTCTATAGCTTTGGGATTCTGCTACTTGAGCTTCTAACAAGAAAGCCGGCAATGCATGTCCCCGGTGGTCCCGAGGCTATTGACCTTGTCAAGCTGGTTAGTTCTGGAAGGACCTCCAAAATTTTCGATTCATATCTATTGCAGAATCCTGCCATAAAGAATGATATGATTGAGCTGTTGCAAATAGGAATGAAATGTGCCACAAAATCGATAAAGAAGAGACCTAAAATGTCTGAAGTTGTGAAGATGTTGGAGGTTATCATTGAAACTAACTCAATAAGCCGTGCTCCTCCGGGTAATGACCTCATATTTCTGATGGATTTTCATCCCAGATTTGATCTTGACGAATTGTTAAGAGCTTCTGCTGAGGTTCTTGGGAAAGGAACATTTGGGACTGCTTACAAAGCGAAAATAAACGATGAAAGCATAGTTGTTGTGAAGAGGTTGAAGGTCATGCCTGTTACATTCGAGGCTTTTCAGGAGCACATGGAGGTCTTTGGAAGAATGAATCATAAAAACATTGCGGACGTAGTGGCGTATTACTATTCGAGTGAGGAAAAGCTCGTAATTTATCAGTACTACGACGACACCAGTGTGTCTTCCTTGCTACACGGTACATAGAAATCTTCTTAGCAAACAAGTTTTAAATTTGGTTCGACTTGGCTGGTCGCTCGATGTTTCCTTGTTCTTTGTCAGATAATTGGAATAAGGTTCCTAAGGGTGTGTTTGCTTGGGGCTTTGAATTTTGAGTTGAAATTTGAATAGTAAAAATTTTGAATTGGACTTAGTTGTATGATGTGATATAAATAGGAGTTGATACAATATTTTGAATTAAAATTGATTTTTAGTATAATATAAAAAATGAAAAATAAGTTTTTGATTTGATGGTTTTGGTGGAAAAAGAATTGATGAATAGTGGAATTTGGTCACTTTGATGTTTCCTTCCTTTGTTTGTGAGATAATTCGATCAAGTTTTCTTTAGTTTTCCTGTGTCCTACTCTGGTTTGATATTGATTTGTGAATTCGAACATCTAATGATAGGAGCATACATAAATATGTGAAAAGAACATCAAATTTCTTGCAACAAGCTTGTCGAATTCTGCATTATTGATACATTTGAATGCATTTTTTGCTACTCTACAGAGTCATATAGAAGTGCTACCATAGACTGGAAGACTCGACTCAAAATTGCGACGGATACAGCAACAGGGATCGCTCACATCCACGCAGAAGATGATGGGAAGCTCGTACATGGAAATATTAAATCTTCCAACATCTTCTTCACTTACAAAGCTATTGTGGCCGATGCCGGATATCCTAAACTTTTTGATCCTATAAACCTGTCCACTAGGCATTGGGCAGTCCACGCCCCAGAAGGCACCAACACCGGGAATCTGTCCCAGGCGTCTGACATCTACAGCTTTGGGGTTCTTCTGGTCGAACTCTTATCAGGTTTACCAATGGTGGAAACTCTTAAGAAGGAAAACTTGGGTTTCCCACTTCTTACATGGCTTTTGTCTCTTGCTCGTGACGGCGAATGGATCAATGAAGTCGTCAATAGAGATTTTTTATGGTATCAAAATGAGGAGGAGAAGGTAGAAATGATACAACTTCTGCAAATAGCAATGGATTGCCTCGACAGCAATCCGCAGCGCCGGCCTGGGATGTCTCGGGTGGTGGAGATGCTTGAGGACATCAACGGCGGCGGCGGCGGCGGTGGTGGCGTAACGGATAATGAGTTGAGATTGGTAGATGGTGTGGATGAAGAAAAAGAGCCATCCATTGAGTCAAAGCTGGAAGAGATACTGGAACTTCTGTTGCTGCCCACTCTTATGCACTAAATAGAGGTACCATTCTACTACTACTGCCTTTTAAGTTCAATTTGGTTTGTAAGATTTGTGATTTATTTTTTTTTTGTTTGCATAGTTATTTGATTTGTAGTTTTGTGATAATTTATAGTATATTTGATGCAAATAAATTAGTTCTTTGCCTCTTTAGTTGTGTTTGATTATTAATTTGTTTGTTTGCATAGTTATTTGATTTGTAGTTTTGTAATAATGTATAGTATATTTGATGCAAATAAATTAGTTATTTGTCTCTTTAGTTGTGGGTGCCTCGCTGCATGTTTCAAGTTCAGTAACATGGTGAATCAATTTTCACTACTAGATTGCTTTATTTTATAGCATTATGGTTCATAGTGATCGGAGCATGTATTAAGTTCAGCACCATGCTGGATTAAATTTTTCTATTAGATTGCTTAATTTTTTAATCTCATGGTTCATAATGATCGAGACATTTTTTTAGGTATTGTATTAAAATTATTATTATAATTTTTTTAATTAAATAAATCAATAACATAAATTGTGTATGATATATTTTGAAATAAGAATCATTCTAAATTATTAAAATATGATACATTAAATTTTTAACTTAAATATTTACAACCAAAGTAGTACGATATTTATAGCCCAAACATATGCTCCCGACCAGGCAAGAATATGATATAAATCAAACAATATGTTAAGAAATCAAACATTGTGAAATTTTATAAATCTAAATATTTATATAATTCAAAATTTACATACTTTGGATTGAAGGAAAGAAATTTTCATTATATATGGCCATCTTAGTTGTTTCATCTTTTGTAGCATTGTTTTGTTTTTTTTATGACGTGAGAATTCGCAACCGCTATTCGAAAATACGCATTGGATAAACCTTCGGCTAAACTTAATATCCTGCAGACTAGACACTACGGGCAAGTTATGGTCATACGTCCAACATCCACACCACCGGACCATCCCAGACAAAATTGTCTGATTCCATTTTGTCTGCCGTAAAAAAAACAAAAAAGTAAAATTATAATTTAACTATAAAATTAAGAACAGAGATGACACGAAGTAAATAAAGGTATTTTAGCACTTTAGATTGATAGATAGAGAGTGATAAAGAAAAAAATATTTAAATAGAAAATAAAAAAAAAAATTTTGTATTTGAAAATGAATATGAAATTGTGTTAAGAATTAGAGATTATAAATATTAAATAAAAAGGATTGAAATATGAAATCGTAAACACATACTATTGTTTTCTCAGAATCGTTAGCGTTTTCAGTTGCAAAACTTCGTCTGCTGCCACAACGCCGCTGTCAAGTGTCGACTTGATCCGTCGGAAAACCGAAGATGATGGTGGATCTGAGCTCCTTCTCGGAGGAGAAATTCGACCCAAAGAAATGGATAAACACCGCGGTACAGCAGAGGCACCCGCAGGAACCCGTAGAGAAGCACCTCGTGGATCTGGAAATGAAGCTGCAGATGATGTCGGAGGAGATCGCCGCTTCCCTCGAAGAGCAGAGCTCCGCCGCACTCCTCCGCGTCCCCCGCGCCTCTCGAGATGTTCTCCGTCTTCGAGACGACGCGTTTTCTCTCCGCTCCTCTGTCGCCAGCATCCTGCAATTCCTCAAAAAGGTATTCCGATTCGGTCTTTATCTACCTGTGATTTGATGCATTACCAATGAGCAATGGATTTCCGTTTATTTTAGCTCCAATTAATGGTAGATCCTTCCGATTGTAGTTCAGTAATTTTGCTAGTCTTTGCTTAATTGAAACAAAAGGAAGAATGTTTCTGAATTGCTACACAGTTCAGTTATTTAGATTTGAATACGATATTCACATTGTTGGATAGTATACTTTCTTCCTGTATTGATCCAGAATTCGATACTGTTTTCTGAAATTTGGAATGAGTTTGATTATTTGAAGTTAGTGAATTGAGAAATAATTTACAAAATTTTTAATTTTACATATGAAGATTTAGAGGCTTGTGCAGTGTAATAGTAAAACCATGAAAGGCAGTCAATTCAAGAATTTGCCTGTATGCAAACAGCATATATAGTTTTTTGATTATCTGGGATTTGTTATGTGTTCTAAGAAAGTTTTTAATGTCTTCATACAAAGGATTAGAGCACAGTTGTGAGGTTATATAAATGAAGATGGTCATATTGATGATATTTTTTGTCTATACCACGTGTTCTGCAGGCTGAGGGATCTTCTGCAGAGTCGATTGCAACCCTTGCCGAAGTCGATACGGTCAAGCGAAGGATGGAAGCTGCATATGAAACATTGCAGGTTGTATACATCCCACCCAAAAGTATATATTTTGTTATTTTCGTTTGTCACACACAAGTGTATACATTTCCTATTATAATAGAAGTGTTCTCTCACTAATACCAAAATACTTTTAATCTTTATATAAGTTACAAACATATTATTTTATATAGAAAATACAAAGGCCAAAATCTATCAAATATTCTTACACACTTCATTTGTCAATAAAATAATATTATTTCTTAATCTGCTCTACTACTACTCCAAAAAAAAAAGAAGCAAATGTATACATTTGGCTATGACTGAGGGAGAAGATTCTTTTCAGTTGTGATGTAGTTGTCTTGCATGTTACTTCTCTAGTTTTGTGTTTGGTTGGTGAAATTCGCTTCCGATTTGGATCAGGATGCAGCCGGTTTGACACAGCTAAGCTCTACCGTGGAGGATGTCTTTGCTAGTGGGGATCTTCCACGGGCTGCAGATACACTTGCAAATATGAGACACTGTCTGACTGCTGTTGGGGAGGTGTAATTTTTTTTTTTTTTTTTTTTTTTTTTTCTGAACTAGTGGTCAATAGGTATCAATTTGTCACTGCAAATTGGCTAAATATTGTGATTCATCATTTTATGATTATCAGGTTGCTGAATTCGCTAATATAAGGAAGCAACTCGAAGTTCTAGAAGATAGACTCGATTCAATGGTACAGCCTCGATTAACAGATGCATTGAACAACAAAAAGGTAGTTTGCTTAACCCTCTTTGATGATTTACCAATGCTTTTGTTTACTGACTGTTCGGGG
The DNA here is from genome assembly GCF_009805555.1 of Andrographis paniculata. Taxonomy (NCBI): domain Eukaryota; kingdom Viridiplantae; phylum Streptophyta; class Magnoliopsida; order Lamiales; family Acanthaceae; genus Andrographis; species Andrographis paniculata. The sequence goes on from NW_026137590.1 coordinate 1,866,368, forward strand.
GTAATGGAATGTTTTCTGTTTCTTATAGGTAAATGTTGCTCAAGAAATGCGGGAAATTCTTATTAGAATTGGGAGATACAAGTCTTTAGAGAGTTACTACACGAAAGTCCACATCAAATCCATAAAGAAGCTATGGGATGATTTTGATTTGAAGCAACAATATAATAAAATTGCCAATGAGAAGCATGAAGCAGAAAAGAACTCGAGTAGCTTTGAGTCACAATCAAATCCTCCAGAGTTGTCATTCCCACGGTGGTTACCAAGTTTCTATGATGAGCTCCTGCTTTATCTTGAGCAAGAATGGAAATGGTACTTTTTGCATCAATATGTATATATATGTTTTTTCCTTCAATATATCAGTATTGTTGTTCCCTTGATCCCACTCATGTTGTCATATACACTATTTTTCTATCAGTTCATCCAGAATTTCTCTATAGCACGGTTGCATATTTCTTTGTAATTTAAAACCTGGAATATATTAAGCAATTGAAAAACTTAATAATGACTTTCGGAGCATGCAACATTTAGGTTTGTGAATCATTTTCCTTGTTGTTTTTGGCATTCCTGATTTTCTTTGCATGTGGAATAACTTATCCTGGATAACCCGCACCAAGGTTTATATGATGGATATCATGTGTTGCTTTATTTAGATTATTAAAAAGGAGAATGTTTTTTTAGTTTTTTTTTTTAAGTAAAAAAAGATTGAATTTTGTTAGACCATCAACATGGCACAACTATCTGCTGCTATAGATTATCCACTCATCTTTGTAAACTTTCTTGTGCAGGTGTATACTTGCTTTTCCTGAAGATTACAAAACTCTTGTTCCCAAATTGTTAGTTGAGACAATGTTGTCTATCGGTTCAAGTTTTGTGTCCCGTTTAAATCTTGCAACTGGTGATGTTATTCCGGAGACCAAAGCACTGGCCAAAGGTTATCCCATTCTTCCTTTCAGATATCTTTTGAACTACTGAGTAGCTTCAGATCTTTTCTCCTTTTAAGGATTGAGAAACCTTGCATCGTGTTATATATAAATATATATGCATGAAGGATTATAATTAATTTTCTCCAATCATTAGTAATCCTTGGAAAAGAAAACAAAACTGAAAACAAGAAGAAAACTAATGACACATTTTTATAGTCTCCATAAAGAAAACCATTGATATGTTATAAGCCAGAATGGGCTAGAGTTCATTTCGCTCTTGGTTTCAGGTATATTGGACATATTATCGGGGGATTTGCCTAAGGGAGTCCAAATTCAGGCCAAACATTTAGAGGCTCTGATGGAAATTCACAGCGTAACAGGGAGTTTTGCTAGGAATATTCAGCATTTGTTTTCAGATTCAGATCTTCATGTTTTGTTGGACACACTCAAGGCAGTATACCTTCCATACGAGACATTTAAACAAAGGTAAGCACACTTCTGTTGCAATTGCAAAAATATTTCCAGTCAATGTGGCCGATAGTGATTGAATACACAATTCTGATTGTAGCTTAAACATTATATAATACTGATGATTTATAACTCTTTGAACCCCACGTCAAAACCTTTTAACTAGGTTCATAAATGAGCCGTTTTTTTGGCAGTTTCCGTTGTGGGTGTTGAATATTTATTTGACAAAAGATGCAATGATATGCCAAAGACCTTTTAGTTGAAGCTTTCTAGTTAAATAAGGTCTCTAACAAGACTATGTTCTTCACATTATGCATCTTTTATACGCACACAAGCTAGTATTTTCCTTATTAATCCAGTCATGTGAAAATAATTTCGTGTGTCATTTCCTTCCTAGATATGGGCAAATGGAGCGTGGCGTCCTATCTGCGGGTATTGCTGGTCTTGACCTTAGAGGTGTTAGTACTAGAATTATTGGTGTCCAGGGAGTTGAGCTCAGTGAAACAGTTCGAAGAATGGAAGAGTCCATCCCACAAGTCATTCTACTGCTCGAATCTGCTACAGAGAGATGCATTAGCTTTACTGGTGGTTCTGAGGCAGATGAGCTGATCCTTGCTCTCGACGATGTTGCATTACAATACATCTCCAATCTTCAGGGAATCCTGAAATCTCTGAGAACTGTATGCGGAGTGGATGTGGCAGCAGACAGCGTTGGATCAAAGAGGGAAACAGGATCAGACAGGAAGGAATCAGCTTCGCATTCTCGGAGAGGTGATTTCATGTCAAATGAGGAAGAATGGTCGTTCGTGCAGGGTGCTTTACAGATACTTACAGTGTCAGAGGGCTTGACAAGCCGAACATCAGTTTTCGAAGCTTCCTTAAGGTCTACTCTTGCTCGCTTGAGCACAAATTTATCTTCGTCTCTTTACAGTTCGAGTCTCAATCAGAAACAATTTCATGTGGATGACAATGAGAGCGGGAGGCTGCCTACCGCCGGAAAAGCTTCCCTGGATGTCGCCGCTCTCCGCCTTTTTGATGCCCCTGAAAAGGCTCGAAAACTTTTTAACCTCTTGGAGCAGGTAGGCCAGATTACACAAATCTGTTCGATTTTTATTTATTTATTTATTTATTTTCTCACAACAGCCCTCTTCATTTCTTGCAGTCAAAAGATCCCCGATTTCATGCCCTTCCTCTCACTTCTCAAAGAGTTGCAGCTTTTGCGGATTCAGTCAATGAACTAGTTTATGATGTGCTCATATTGAAAGTGAGGCAGCACTTCAATGATTTGTCCCGTCTGCCCGTATGGAATTCTATCGAAGAGCCAAGTGCCTTCCCCGTCCCAAGCTTTAGTGCTTACCCTCAATCGTACGTGACCAATGTCGGTGAATATCTTCTCACTTTACCCCAACAACTGGAGCCCCTTGCTGAGGGCATTTCCAACATCGAGGCCAATGCGGAAGAGGCACAGTTCTTTGCAACCGAATGGATGTTCAAGGTAACCCCCGAATCTCAACTGTTTTAGCTGCAAAGATATGCACCAATTTAATTAAGTTTAACACAATGCATCAGAGATAGAGCTGACAAAAACTGACACAACACGAACCCGATACAAGATAATTGGGTTTGGGTTAAAGATATCAACCAGACTATGTATACGGGTTGACGGGTCGGGTTAGGGTTGATGCTCTCAACTCGAATCCGATTCGACAATCCGATTATAATATATTAATATCAATTTATATATGTTATATATGTAAAATAATTCTAATTTAATAATTAGCCCATTAGTTTAAACTAAATTGAATTTTAAATAATTGAACTTAATTCATTATTCACATTATACTAGAATTAACAAAATTAATATAACACGTCAACATGGACAAATAATTTAATTTAAATCAAGAATTTGACTTAATTATGTATACGAGACAATACGAATCCGACACGCTAATAAACGAGTCGGGTTAGGGTTGAGTTATTTAACTCGTTTACAGTATTCAACCGAAAATCGATCCGTTGTCAGCTCTAATTAGAGTATATACATTTATGTAAACTTTGCTAATGTCGTTGTAGAGGTTAGTTTAATGGTATTATGTTATTTGTAGGTTGCTGAGGGAGCAACTGCTCTTTATATCGAGCAGCTTCGCGGAATCCAGAAGATAACAGATCGTGGTGCTCAGCAGTTATCTGTCGACATTGAATACTTGAGCAATGTGCTCTCGGCTTTATCAATGCCCACCCCGCAGGTTCTTTCCACATTCCAAACATGTTTTTCATCGCCATTGGATCAGCTCAAGGATCTTGTAAAATCAGATTCCGAAAATCAGCTTGATCTGCCAACAGCTAATCTTGTCTGTAAGATGAGAGGTCTGAGGCTCGAATAGGAGCCATTTTTTATTCTCTGGTTAAGTCTTTAAGGAGTTCTATTCAACTGTGATTGCGCAACATGCAGTTCATACAATATCGAAACAGGCAATCTCCCTCATTCGGGTAAGCTCCAAACTCTGCACTATCTGATAATTACTTATAGTGTTTCGATTATATGTTTCTTGAACGTGCAATACATTCTCGCGATTCTGCCTATACTTAGAATGTCTGACAGATTCATTATTGAGATATTATTCCTCCTGCATATAGTCGAGATTTTTTGAATCGATACGTGGAAAGGCTGTTTTACTTGTGTTACTTTGAATTTCCTGAATTTTATGGCTACCCATTGTCTAAATTTCATTGACTATGCTGTAGGAATTCCCAAATGGTATGTCTTTCATTTACGAGCTTTTTAAGTTTCGTTTTATGACATGAGATGAGCCTCCCAGTCATTTTTTAGATTATTTTGAATTTATTTTTATTTTTTAAAATAGAAAATGATGAATAGATTGTTATAGATTATTATTATTATTATTATTATTATTATTATTATTATTTTGCAAATGTAGATTGCATTGTAATCTTTCATTGAATCTTCTATATGGTGATGTTAAAGAGAGAAGGAAAAAGAACCATACACTGGTAACTTCTTTTAAGTTTTCACTATGTAAGAAAATAGATTGAGATATCTGTAAAGATCGAATTAGACCCACAAATAAATTTGTATTTTACTTTCGTACGAAAAAATGGTATACAACAGAGTAAATGTTAATTTACATTACTCATAAAAGACAACGAAAACTCTAGAATGAACTCTATCATCCACCGCACTTTACACAAAATGCGGTTCGGTCCAAATAGCAGTTTAGATATTGTATTTCTTATGTCTCAAAAAAATATTTTTATTTTGCTATTTTTTTTTTTTTTTGTTTCGAAATAATAGTTTTATTTTTATTTTTGATAATTAGTTTTCCACTTTTTTTTTTTTTTAACAAAAATATCTTTATTTTTGCACAATAATTACATAAAGCAGAAGTATTTTGGTCTTTTAGAAATACTTTTACACCTGGAGAAAGTATCATTTATATTAATATAATATAAAAGACAAAAATATATCATATGCATCGATTCAAGAGTTCAGAAAGCACACATTTTAAATGTAACATATGGTCTTATTTCACAGAGCATGTGCTATCTGAAATTTTTATCGGTATTGTTTGGAAAAATCATCAACGTGACCGCCGCCCACAATAATTTGGATTGTATGGGTGGTCAAGTTAGTGGGATGGCTAATCACTGCAAGGTTATTGGTTCAAATTTTGTCGATATTTATTAATGTAAAATTTTTTTTTGTTAACTTGTGGCTATGACGGCATATCATGAGTTCAAACGCTATTTATACCCTTGTAGTTTTTCAATTGATATAGTTTGTAGTTAGTGTAGTAGAGTAGCTGAGTTCAAACGCTATTTATATCCTTGTAGTTTTTCAATAGATATAGTTTGCAGTTAGTGTAGTAGAGTAGCTGGTGAATGGTGACTGCAAGATCATCGGTTCAAATCCGCAGACATTTTTTGAGCGGAGTCTATTACATATGATTTGTCTAGTATAATTTTTATAAAACTTTTTTTTTTTTATTATTATAACGTGAAAATTTACAATTGTTATTCTTTATTCGGGGTAAACTGTCGGCTGAATTTAATAACCTACAAATTAGGCTCGATATGACGAACAGAACCAATGGTTTTTATAGAACTTGATAAGAGAGTTTATGGTTTTTACATCATAAATAATAATAAAATAAAGTAAATAAATAAATAAAATCCATGACCTTCCATTAGAATTTGGTGGCTCTCAAAATTTCTCCCTATTGTGACAAAACCCAAAACAATTTCTAACCAAAAAAACAATCCAACCACACACCAATTTATCCAAACTTTCCTATGCTCATTTCCCCTTCAATAAGCCCACCATATCTCACTCCCTCCACACTTCCCATTTCCCCTAAACCTAAAATATAGAACAAAAAAACCATGAATGACACAGTAGACAAACTAGTGATCTTCTTGGCCAAAAGAGATGGCATAGACAAGCTTGTCAAGACCTTCCAATATGTCTCCAAACTCCTCCACTGGCATGTCCAAACCACCCACCCTGCCGCCGCCGCGCGCGCCAAGAACTGGGAGCTCGCCTCCGGCATCAGCCGCAAGGCCTTCCGCTCCGGCCGCTTCCTCACGGGCTTCAACGCCCTGAGGAGATCTCCCGGCCCGTTTCCCGCCCTCGCCGTGCTCTCCAACGCCGGAGAAATGGTCTACTTCTTTTTCGACCACTTCCTCTGGCTCGCAAGAATCGGCGTTCTCGACGCCAAACTCGCCAAGACGATGAGCTTCATATCAGCGTTCGGCGAGGCGTTCGGGTATGTTTTTTTCGTCGCGATCGATTGGATTGTGATTAGGGAAGGGGTTAGGGAAGAAAGAAGGATTGTTGGGGGAGAAGGGATAGATGATGAGGGGAGGTTGAAGTTGAAGAAGATAAGGGTGGATAGAGTTATGAGAGTGATGGCTATGGCTGCCAATTTGGCTGATTTGATAATTGCATTGGCTGAGATTGAGCCTAACCCCTTTTGTTGCCATGCAATTACACTTGGGATATGTGGTTTGGTTTCTGCTTGGGCTGGTTGGTATAGAAATTGGCCATCATAAAGATTGAATTTTTTTTTTTTTTTTTTTTTTTGCATTTTGTTATCTTCATGTTATATATATATCATGTGTTTTTGGTTGAATGTTTGGATGTTTTACTGATAATTCACTTGTTTGTAAGTTGAAATGGTACAGGAAATAGATATGTGGGTTGTGGAGAGGATAGGAATTGTGTGTGATATATATATATATATATACACTAGCGCTTAAACCTGTGCTGTGCTGCGGAATTATCATATTTAAATTTAATTATTATACAATTTTTATTTAATTTTATAAATATTTATAATAAATAAAAATATTATATATAGATATCTTTACTTAAAAAATATATAAATTAGTAATCTAATATATTTATATTTTATTATTTTATTTTTTCTATAAATTGTCATTTTTTATATTTTTTTTTGTTTAATTTTTTTATTTTATATGCGTGAAAACTATATCAAACAATTTTTTTTAACAATATCATTCACTAACACTCATTACGATGTGGAAATATGTCTTAGCTATTTTTCAAGTGCGCTCGAAAGTAAATTTAGAAAGGTTGGAGGTTCGAACCCATGACCTTTATATTATATAATTACATTTAGCATAATATATTTGATTTAAGAATAACAACACAATAAACAAATTATACAACACATCAATGTTAATACAATTTATAGTATACCATATTATATAATTTCATATAGCACAATATATGTTAATTTCAGTGCAATATATAATCGACACAACACATTTTTATTTAACCTATAATATGCTATCAATTTTGTAATAAAATGATAATTGCTTCAAATTAGCTGCTAATTTGGTCAAATCAACACAATATTGATATGTAACATGTAATGTTTAAAATTGTAAGAATACCCTCAAAAGTAATGGTACAATTGTAAATTTTGGTGAAACATAAAACTAGTTTATTAGTGTCTGAAAACCAAAATTGCTAAATTACAAAATGAATACATTGTGCACAATTCAAACACAGATAAAAATGGAATATGGGTGTGTTTATTCGGGGTTCGGATTTTGAGTTGAGATTTGAATAGTAAAAATTTTGAATTTGAATAGTTGTATGATGTGATATAAATAGGTGTTGATGTGATATTTTGAATGTAAAATTGATTTTTAGTATAATATAAAAAATAAAAAATAAGTGTTTAATGGATAGTGTATTTAAAATTCAATCCCCAAACAGACACTTGTTTATGTGCCATGTTGTTGTACATGATACAGAGAATGTGTAATACATTAGTGGCTAGTTTGATGATCAAAGAAAGCCATATTTACATTCTATTAAAACACAAGAAATATATATATATACAATTAGTTTGATTTCAATTTAACTATATAATTATTGCGATCTCCTTTTTTTTTTTTTTTTTGTAAGAATATATTATTTATTTTTATAAAAAATATATTTAGGTTACTATTTAAATAATAAAAAAAGGTGAAAAAAAACATATCCTTTAATATTTATCTATATATATATACATGTATTTTGAATGAGATTTTTGGGACCGTTTATTTTTTTATGTGGTATATTATGTTATAAAATGATTTTTGTTGGATAATACTCCATCCGTCCCACATAATTTGTCTCTATTTTCTATTTTCGTCCGTCCCACATAACTTGTCATTTTTATTTTTGAAAATATAATTATGCACTTTAATAACATTTTAAATTTTAAATTTTATAATTTTTTTTAATTTTAATTAAACAATTTACTTATTTTAATCTTAATCTATAATTATTTTTACTAATACACTTCTTAATTACTTACTAATTATACTTTACCTAAATTCTCGTGTCTACTGTAATACATCCATATTACATGGGACGGAGGGAGTAGTACGAGAGGATGGATCATGGGCTATATTTATTTTTAAAATGTGTGATTGAATGGTATAAGAAGTTGGTTAAAGCATGGCATTTTTTTTTTTTTCATTTTTTTTTATAATAACGCTTTTAATATAATATTTTGGTAAAAGAAATAATATATATTTTTCTAATAAGAAACTATAAATGTTGAATGATGAATTTTTTTAAAAAATAATTGTTAACTAAACACATGTAAAACATGAGTACAAGCTGAACTGTTGAGTAAGTTTATTGACTATGTAATGAATATTCAACCAATGCTTATGTGTTTAACCATAAAAAATTATTGAATTATGATATAGATCTAGAGAAAAATAGGTATTTGATTTGATATTTTTAAAAAAATAAAAAATAAAAAATTGATGAATAATACAAATTTGAAAAAAAATTGATAAAAGAACACACCTCTGAGATATTTTAATAATAGGGGTCCGGCCGAGAGTTTACCCAATGCGCACTTTCGGGTAGCGGCTGCAGGTTCCGACGTCATAAAAATAATAATAATAATAATAGGTCAAAAGTGAAGTATGAAATAATATTTAAATAAATAAAATAATAATAAAAATAATTTGATAATTAAATGGAAATTATATTTACTATAAATGAAAAAAAAATATTTATGGACAATTAAATAAAACGATGGACATTTAAGATTTATTCGGTTGTGATTTGAAATTGATTTAAAATAAAATGTTGATTTCAATTTTGATGTGATATTTTTGTTACCCTTATAATATTATTAATAAGAGGTCAAAAGTGAAGAATAAAATGATATTTAAATAAATAAAATAATAATAAAAATAAATTGATAATAAAATGGAAATTATATTTATGAACAATTAAATAAAACAATGAAATTTAGGATTTGTTATGTTGTGATATGATTGATTTAAAATGAAATATTGATTTCAATTTTTATTTATACAGTATTTTTTGATGTGATATTTTTTTAAAAAAATACTAAATTTTTATTAAAAATTATTTTGAATAAATAATATTAATTTTGATTTGAAATAATATAAGAATAAACCTTTAAATTAAAATTTAAAATAAAAAATTTATACAAGCAAACAAACCCAATTTTAGTTCAATTGCTTCATAGCTTTGGGCCTAATTGGGCTTAATTTTTTTTGTGAGTATATCTAAAACAAAATTTTACGGCCGTTTTAGATTGGGCAGCTAGAACGGGTGCAGCACCTATGCGACACACTGGATAACTGCCTCTCTAACCGACCTACAGCCGTCGGCGCTTCCTTAGAACACACACGGTGGACTGTTTTCTGACCAGAAGGGAATTCCATTTCCATAATCTCGACCTCCCAAACAAACCTGCAATTGCGATTTCACGGCAATTCGATGGATTCTTTTCTCGTCGCCTTCACTTGATTTTGATTGCTGAGCTGTTGGTGGTGGCTGGTGACGGATTTTTTTTTTTTTTTTTTGTGGAGTTCTGCATTGTTCGGTAATTTCTCGAAATTGGTTTGATTCTCCGACGATCATCGCCTGAGATTGGAGAGGAAAGTTTGTGGTGAGTGTGATTTACTCAAAGCGTTTGGATTATTTGGTGATTTGTTGATCTCTTTAATTATTGTTGAACAGATCGATGGATGAATTTGGATTGACATTTTTTTTTTTCAGATCTTTGGAAAATGGCGGAGGAAACGAGTAACCCGTCGAGGTACGTTAAATTGACGAAAGAACAAGCTCCGATGGAGGAAATTAATCCCGGCGAACTTAATCAGCCGATTGATGTTCCTCAGGTACTGTGTGAGTGTGAATTGCACTGGCGAATTTCATAGTTGTAAATGTAGGTTTTCTTTACTAAATCTGATCCTAATTTATAAATTACATGTGTTTTTTGATCGAATTATAATTTGATATCACTCTGTGCACTTGTTTTGCCTGCGAAATTGCATTCTGGTGTGTGGTAGTTAAATGATTCTGGGAAATTATGTGTGTATTGATATGTGTCTTGAATTGTTTAGGGTTGTTTTGGATTTTTGAGTGTTCTTGGTTTAGTTTGTTTTCGATTTGAATGAAGTCATGTTTGTTTGGATTTGGTTTGAGTTTGATTTTTTTATTTGAGTTTTGATTTAGGTAGTATTTTGATTAGAAATGCTTATGAACTTAACAACATTTGTTTTGATTTGAAATCAAAACCAAACAAAAGTGGTTTTGGATGCAATTATATATTGACATGGCATAGCGCGAAAAAAATGAAAATGAATGAACGTAAGCATTATGTTTCTTGTTTTCATATTGCCTAGAAACTCCTTAAGAGAGTAACACCTTAATTTGAAATTCATTATGCTTTTAGACGTTACCGAACAAAAGTGGATTGTAATACCTCTTGAAATACATATGGGAGGGGCATGTGCAGGGAATGATCGATTAAATTGTAGACAATAGGAGCAAGAATGAACTTTAGCAGGTCTCGGGACAGTGAATAGTTTGAATTGAATTTTGTTTCATAGGCTAATGAGAAGCATCTGTCCTTGTATTCGATCGGAATCTTTTTGTGCGACATGCTTAGTATGTGGCAGAAGTTTAGATTGTGCTTTCTTGTGGCTCCCTTGCAGTTACATGTCCAGAAATGCCATGAATGTGGACAGCCTTTGCCGGAAAGCTATCAAGCTCCGGCAGATGAGCCTTGGAGTACCGGGATTTTCGAGTGTGCTAAAGATACAGAAAGCTGTAAGTCCTGATCTCATCAATGGAAAATGATCATAGTTTTTTTTTTTTTGCAGTTCCAAACTGAAATGGATGATTGTGTGCATTCGGAATTAATTATTATTGTTTTCCCGTGTTTGTATGAATAATGAGAATGGTTAGGGTGCTCATTAGACAGGATGTAGACAATAGATGATGTGAATTAATACTTCTTAAGTCCCCTAGATATATGCTCAAACTTTGGGGCACGGATTTTAATGTGTGTACTTTTGGTTATTTTTTACTTTTTATAATAAAAAAAATGTGGTATAATTCTTTACTAACAAATAAAACGAAAATATTATTTTACGACAAACAAAAAGAAAGTGAGCACAAACTTAGAGAATAAAAGGAGTACATTATGTGCCCTATAGATTCTTAGCATGTTTATTTTATATATGTGTTGTATTAACATATGTTATATCTTTATATCAATTCTAAATTCTAGTATTGCTATATGGATTGTTGTTATGTATTATAATTGTATTATGTTAATATATACTTTATGCTATCGGTTTATATCTTATTTGTTATCAACGTGGTTTCGACTAATTACAGTCAGCATAGGAATTGCACCTTTAACAAGTCCAATATCCTTAGTCGTCTTGAAGGAAAAATATTTTCTTGACTAGATATGTTTTTGTTTCTACGCATTGTTTGAGCTCGTAAGTTCGTAAATTTGAATAGTCAAGGAGTTCTTTACTTACGTTCTAATCTGCAACAGGCAAGACAGGTCTATTTTGCCCGTGCGTATTGTTTGGTCGCAATGTCGAACGAGTGAGAGACGACACTCCATGGACTCACCCATGCGTATGTCACGCCATCTTCGTCGAAGGCGGCCTTGCCTTAGCCGTCGCAACGGCAGCCCTGAACGGAATGATCGACCCGGGAACTACTTGCCTCATCTGCGAGGGCTTGTTCTTCAGTTGGTGGATGTGCGGCATCTACACCGGCTTCGTCCGCCAGACGTTGCAGAAGAAATATCATCTCAAGGTTTTTCAATCCACATACTCTCAGCTTATTCATTGTTTATAAATTACAACTATGCATGATTCGGTACGGTATATTGAAAATGCTTAATCATATTATATAACCGTATTGAATTCTTCACTATGTTAAAAAAATATTGATATTGTATCGAAAATTAGGTATGACATATATATACATTGTACCATACCAATAATTCGGTATACTAAATTACTCGTACAATATTGGTATATATCATTTCATACCAAAATTCAAAATAATTTTAAAATTTTATGAAAAAACTTAAAAATAATAATTTTGGTATCAATACACTAATTTATCGGTATATACCAATATACTTTCTCTGTCCCGGTGCAAGGTTGTCGTTTATTTTTTGCATGTAAATTTTTTAATATTAGTATTATAATGGGTTGTAGTGAAAAAGACGAAAATACCTCTATTAGTATTGTGTAATATAAAAGTAATGACATTTGTGTAATATAGTGTAAGTTGGAAGGGTATTTATTATGTTACGTAGGTAGTACAATTACTAAATTAGAAAATGGTAACCTTATTTTGAAACGGACGAAAATAGAAAATGACAACCTTTCAATGGGATAGAGGGAGTACTAAAAATATCAAATTATATACCGATATCGTACCGAAAAAATTCGGTAGTCTCATATGATACCAATATTTTTGATGACGTACCAAAATTTTGGTATTATTTCTTTTTGTATGATATGCGCCGTATTTCAATAATTTGATATATTTATTTCCACCTGTGATTGTAACTAACCGTACACGATACCCCTGTGTTGCTTGTTGCAGAACTCGCCGTGCGACCCTTGCATGGTGCATTGCTGCCTGCACTGGTGCGCGTTGTGCCAAGAGCACCGGGAGCTGACAGAACGACTTGCGGACGACACCACATTTGTCCCGACGGCGATAGTCAATCCTCCTCCGGTCCAAACAATGAATGCCAGCGGCAACGATAGCCCCGGCCCGGCATTACCACATTCGACGAATGCGTCGGAGCCGAACCGACCTAACCTCGAGATGCTGCCTTTATAGACAAAGCCAATAATGTGGCAAAAAAATGGTACTGAATGAATGATCTTTTGGACATTATTATAAATTTTGGTTACAACATTGTTTGGAGACACCACAGATGGTTCGATTTTCACTAACTATACACACTACAGCCCATTTTGAATTAATATTTTATATTTGAGAGACATTTAGAAGCGAACAAATGCGTTGCTTGTTAAAAGCGTGTTACTTAATAAGAAATCACAAATGCGACTTCACATATATATATATATATAGGAAAAATTGCAAAAAAAAATAATCACTATATAGGTTTAATTATCATTTTCGAATACTTTTTTCACTTTCGTATTTTAGGACACTATATGTAGGGAAACGGAAAAACACACATGACTATTATGTGGTGTTGCCGCCGGCATTGTATTGTCGTCTGCGTAGACACCGAAAATGTGATGTGAAATTTCAAATTATTTTTAAAAAATTAAATTTTAAATTCAATTTGGTCGGATCGGAGTGTTTTATTTTGAATTTGGTTAGTTGCAATGTGATTCAATTGGGCAAATTGGATTTTAAAAATACATATACTCTCTCCGTCCTATAACAAACAAGGTATCTATTTTTTATTTTAGTCCCTCGTATAACAAAGTATTCATTTCTTTTTTTTATAATAACTGTAGTATCTACTAACATTATAAATACTCTTATAACTTACAATACATTACACAAATGTCATTACATTTATATCACACAATGTTAATAAGGTTATTTTAGTAATTTTTATTTTATTCTTACTAAATCTCAATATAATAGTAATATTTTTAGCAAACGAATATCTAATTATGAGATGGAGGGAGTATATTTTTTAATTTTATTTCTAAATAATTTAAAAATTCACATCATCCCAACATCTACTCACAAGACAACACAACACCGACGACGTCCATGTCTGCGTCGGCAATGCCACGATAGTGCACATGAATGTCACGTGCGTTTTTCGATACCGAATAACAAAAATCATATTCGGAGTTCATATATTGTCCAAATATAATAATTGTAATTTGAGATCATTATTTACAATTTTTCCTATATAATATCTATATATATTGTGCAGTTGCACTGGTCACTGGGCAGGACAGTTATCGGAGTTCATCCGTGGCCTTGGCACCTAAGGCCATCTCCGACCCATCATCTTCATTTATCTTAATTTTACTCCACATAACTCTATTTTTTACTTTTTATTTTTCAAATATTCAATTTTTCCTATTATTTTAAACAATTTTTTATTTTTATAATTTAAATTTTAAAAAATAAAAAAATTTTAAAAAAAAACTAGCGTTTGTCACAGTGCAACACCAAAACTCTAAATTTGGTGCTGGGAATGGCGCTGGATTGAAGCAGCTCGGCGGCAAAAATGGTATTGAAACCCCGGATATGGAGCATGGTTGAAGATGCTCTAAACCCTTGGCTTTCTCTCCATAAGTTTGATTTGATTTGTCCCAAATCATATATATATAATGTAGAAAGCCATTCAATCTCATCAATGCAAATCCAGTTCAATTGGCGCCAACACGAGAGTTTGCATATGTCGGAATTGAAGAAGAAGACCACGAAGAGGTAAGACAAGCGGCTTCGATTGATGTTCCTAGCTGCTATATATGGATGCGGCGGGCTGCTGCAGACAGAGTCGACGGGGCTATAATCCGGTGAAAATTGGTGAATGGAGATAACGATAGGGCTTGAAGACTCTGCAATTGCATGATATAAAGTGTTTGTAATTTGTTTGTGCAGAAGAAGAATAAGAAACACCTATGTCATTGCCACTTAGATATCACTTCAACAACACGTGGAAAATTATTTTTATTTTTATTTTACGAAATATCTTGATAAACTATTCTTTTTTTAATCTGATATCTTATCCCTTTATCATTTTAGAATTTCAAATAGACCTTATCTGAAAATGAAAATAGTCTAACAACTAAAAACTTTTTGGTAATATAGTCCTCCGATGTATCACTGACGTGGTGATGCCATGTCAGCCGCGTCAGCGTCAGCGTCACGTCAGCAACGGTGGACCAGCGTGGCAAGTTCGGAATCGGGGGACCATTTAAGCGAAAAATTTTTATTTGTGAGACTCTTTTCAAATAAAATCTATTTAAAGTCCTAAAATGATAAAAAGAGTTAGATACGAGACTAAAAAATTTTTACCCACATATATATACACACATATTCGGTAAATCCTGATGTTTGTCTGCATCTACTCTACAGTTTTATCTTGTTTGAGTTATGTCATGGTTGCAGTATTTTGCTATTCCCATTTTTGCAAATATTGCGGTCATTTATATGATGAGGGATATAGTCGAATTTAATGGCATTTTCCGGATATTGTTTTGGGCATGAGTACTGAGTAGCATTTTCTCACTATTGTCTTGAATGTGTATTTTTTTCCCCCCCAAATGTTTAAGAACATTGATTCGATATTTGATGGTTTTTAAGTTGATCTTCTTTCAAAAGAGAATGATCTTAATTGTGTTGGTGATTGGATCGTGAAGACAACAATGAAGAAGAAGCTAAAGTAAGTTGTTTTATGTTGGCCTTTGCTGTTAAGTTGCTCCATAAAGACATGCCAATGTCGTTGGAGAGTCTCGTCTGCGGATAAAATAAGTTAATGATGCGCTTTTTTAACAGTTTAAACTTTTATGTGAGACGGTCATTCAGCGCATTCAACAAATGTGATGTTTGTGTGTTTCGATCTTGTTTTAGAGCAAGATTTACCTTAAATTTGCTTGTGTTTAATTACAAAATTTGACATGATCAAACTAAAAGAAAGCTAATAGTAATAGGTTCTTTGTAAGCTGCCATTTTTAGAACATTCTGGCTGGTGAAGCCTATCTATTCAGATTCTACATGTCATATTGAAGAGTTCAAAGCAGTCGATGATGCCAAGATTGGTTTAGTAGTTTGTCTTAAACTCTTAGAGTTCTCTTATGTGTTCTTGTAGATTCTAAAGATGTTAAAATGCTATTTAAAGTTGGTAAATTTTTATTTGAGTTAGATATTTATTTATTTATTTATTTTTATTTTTAATCTATAATGTATACTATACTACAATTTAACGATACTAAAAAATAAAACACTAATAGGCACTTTCTCGTTGTTTCTCAATCATATGATAAAATCTAATACTACATTCGTCAACAAATTATACCTTCAAACATTTGGGTACACGACCGTAAGAAATGACCTAATAGTGTGGGAGGCCATAGATTCAAAAATCCTAACACTTTTTAATTTGACCTGTCATAGAAGACTTATCTAATGAGTCATCTTACTGACACGGTTGGTTGTTACAATTCGCTAAAATTTACTCGGTGCATACTTAACATGTAAATATATATTTTTTTTAGAGCAAAAATTATTTTCGGTCTCATTCAATATCATAATTATCAATTTTGGTCTCATTAAAAAAAATTATCAATTTTGGTCCCACTTAAAAGAAAATTTATCAATTTTAGTCTCAAAATAGTTGACTGAGATTAAATACGGCCGTGTTGGCTTGAACACGACCGTGTTGGATGACTCAGAAGGTGATTGGGCGTCCCAGGCAGCCAACGCGGCCCTGTTGGATGACTAAGAAGGTGACTGAGCGTCTCAGGCAGCCAACACGGCTGTGTTGGATGACGCAGAAAGTGACTGGGCGTCCCAAGCAGCCAACACGGCCGCGTTGAAATCCCTGCACATCTAAACACGGCCGTGTTGCTGCCCGTGTTCCTACCCGTTTCTGAACACGGTCATGTTCTTGCCCATATTCTCAACACAGTCATGTCCTAAGCCATGTTCACGACCATGTTTTCAATATAATCATATTGTATGTCATATTTATTATTATTTTCACTTTTTGGTTAAAATTATTTGGTATATATATTTATAATTCAACAAAAATATTTTTTACAATTATTTTATAATATAAAAAATAATCAAGGAAAGTGACATGGAATGCGGGACAGACAGAAACGGCAATATGGACACTGTAGACACGAGAATTTAGGATAAGTATAATTAGTAGATAATTAAGAATGTATTAGTGAAAATAATTATCATATAATATAAATATTTATAAATTAAAATTAAGATAACTCAATAGTTTAATTAAAATTAAAAAATAAATAAATTAAAAAATAGTGTGTAATTATTTTTTTTAAAAAAAAGTGACATGGGATGCGGGACAGAAACGACAATGTGGATATGGTAAGTGGGACGGAGAGAGTATTATTAAAAATATATAATAATATATTATTATTTTTATATATTTTTAAAATATTAAAAATTGATTATTTTTTATATTATAAAATAATTGTAAAAAATATTTTTGTTGAATTATAAATATATATCAAATAATTTTAACAAAAAAGTGAAAATAATAATAAATATGACCTACAATATGATTATATTGAAAACATGGTTGTGAACATGATCTAAAATATGGTTGTGTTGAGAACATGGACATGAACATAGCCTAGAACATGGCTGTGTTGAAAACATGGACAAGAACATGGTTGTGTTCAAAATACGGATAGCAACACGGCCGTGTTTAGAAGTGCAGGGATTTCAACACGACCGTGTTGGCTACCTGGGACGCCCAGTCACCTTCTGAGTCATCCAACACCGCCGTGTTCAAGCCAACACGACCGTGTTCAGTCCTAGTCAACCATCTTGGGACTAAAATTGATAAATTTTCTTTTGAGTGGGATCAAAATTGATTATTTTTTTTTAATTGAACCAAAATTGATAATTATGATATTGAATGAGATCAAAATTGATTTTTTTTTTTTTTATTTATTTTTTTTTTAACTAAAAGTATAAACATTTTTTTTTTTTAAGACAAAAAAAGAAACAGTAAACATATGCATGAATAATAAATAGAGTATATGTAAAGGTAATATTTATAAATATATATATATATATATATATATATGTTTCCAACCAAAATGTATCCATAAGGAGCCTTATTTTTAGACAAATAATTCCAAAAACGAATATGCGTAGTTATAAACAATTATGAAGATTTTATACATCATTTGAACCACTATTGAGTAAATTATGTTTGAGCAAAGATTAAAAGCGACCTCCAAGCAGAATAAAGCATTTGTCAACTTTGACTTGAGATAATGAGTGTGACATTAGTGTGACATTGTTACACATTATTTTGATTTAAAGGATTAAATCCAATACTTATTGTTATTCTTTTAAAGTTTTATTTTAATTCAAAATTTTATTATTACGAAAACAAAAAGTAAAAAAAATAAAAAATAAAAAACAAAACAAAACAATGAAAAAACCCCATTATGGTTATTAGGATTGCAAATACAAAGAGACCTAAAAAGTACAACATCATTATTAGTAAACTTAGACATAATTCTACTTTAATTATATTTAATTACTATTGAGTAAGACCATGAGAGCAAATTAAGTAAAAACACGGTAACAACTAAAATTTGATGAGAAAAATAACTTCAAATTTCGAGCTTGATGAAAATTTCTCATATATTCTTTCAGTTTCAATCGATTTGTCCACTTTAGCTGAAAATAGAGGTTTATGTACTATGTAATTAGTAAATAATTAAAAAATATATTAGTAAAAATATTATGATATAATAAAAATAATTAAGAATTAAGATTAAAATGACTAAATAATTTAATTAAAATAAAAATTTATAAATTATGAATTTTAAAATGCGATTAAAATATATAATTATATTTTTTTAAAAAAATGATAAATTATGTGAGACAGATAGGATGCTATTATATAATTCACATATTCGTTAAAAAAAAAAAAGAAAAAAAAAAAAAGCTATCATATTCGTAAAACAATTAAGAAATTAATAGCTATCATTAATTAATAGCATTAAAAAATACTAACCTATTCGTGACGACCATATTCATCGCCGCAGCCCTGAGTCCATCGTGAAAATGAAACGTGCTCTCGACTTTCTTCCTCCTAATTACTTTTCATTTCAGCTGCTAGAATTTCCTCATCTATATATACTTACACACGTATATATATATATATACACATGAGTTTGTGTGAATGCTTAAATTAGTTCTTAAAAATTAATTTGGCAGTATCAATTTTAATTGAAGATATGGAAAGCTCACCGTGTCGCCGGCAGCAGCAAGGCGGAGGGAACGGTGGCGGAGACTCGACGCGGTTGCTCCATAGAAAAAGCGGAAGAGCAGCGGCGGCGCCTGTGGTGAATTACAGAACTGAAAAAATTCAGGTCAAGTCTGCGAAGAAGCAGGAATCGGTCGACGAAGCCGGCGGTTTCGTTAGGCTTTTGCCGCGCAGCAGGAGTCACACGGAGATTCCGAGACGAACGAGATCGGGTACCACTTCGCCTTCAGCATGGGCGCTGTCCCCCGGCCGGCAGTCGCCATGGTCATCTCCGGCGCCGACGCCTAAATCTGCGATAAGATCTGAAAATTCAACGAAACAGGAAGCGAAGAGCAGTAGCGGCGGAGGCAGAGGTGTTGGTGGAGTTCTCAAGTACTTTAGGCAGAAGAAAGTCTCACCAGCGCTGGAGGAGGAGTACCACCGGTACCGCGTAGCGTACAACAGGCTATTGCAGTGGCGATTCGCGAACGCTCGAGCGGAAGCGTCCATGGCGGCAGTTAGAAAATTAGCTCAGGTCTCAAATCTCCACCAATTAACACCACAATTTCATCAGTCAATTACACTTTAACCGAATCTCACTGACTGTTGCTTTCGCCAATTGAACTGCAGAAAAGGCTGTGGAACGCATGGGCAAAACTATCCGTGATGAGAAACTCGATGGTGGAGAAGAGATTACGAATCCGAAACAACAAGCACGAATTGAAATTGTACGAGATTACCAAATCGGAACTCAGATTGCTGGAGGAGTGGTCGAGAATTGAGAAGAAAAATACGGAAGCCGTCGGGAGAGTCGTCCGGAAACTCTCCGCCATTTCCGTCTGCCTCCCTCTCGTCCAAAATGCAGAGGTGAAAAATGTAGTATAAATATAACTGTAAATATTATATAGGAATATATATATATATATATTAGTATAATTTTATTTATTTATTTTAATTTTGAAATTGGCTTATTGTTCAGGGGGACACGACAGCCGTCGATGGTGCAATATCGACGGCTACGGAAGTGATGGGCAGCATCACGGAAATGGTACAGAACATGAATTGGCAGGTAAAAAGTTAACTACCTTGTGGGTTCTTACGCCTTAATTTTAATTTTTATTTAAATAATATTTTTATATAAAAATAATACTATCTCGTGCAATTGAAAGGTTATGATTTTTCTAATTTAGTAATTATATTATCTATTTTACATAATAAATACCTTTTTATTTTACAATATATTATACAAATATTATTATTTTTATATTACATCATACTAATAGAGGTATTTTTATTTTTTTTATTACAATCTAATATAATACTAATATTTAAAAATCTACGTACAAAAAGCAAACGCTACCTTATTGTGGGACGAAAGGAGTATATTGTTTATTAAAACTTATATTAACCGAACAACTATAATTTTCGGTTGAAATCAAAATCATATTGAATTACGCTTCAAATTTCATATATTTGGCTCTGTTTAGTTGTAATTTCAATTGATTTAATATAAAATATTGAGTTTGAATTTTTATTTAAATAAAATTTTGATTTGTTATTTTATTAAAATAAATTATACAATATATTTTTATTAAAAATGTGTTGGTTGAACAATTTTTTTTTTTTTTTTTGAAAAGAGTCATTGGAATTTGAGCTTAAATTTGTTTTGAATATTAATTTTAAATTAAAACAATTATTTAGTATATTATATACATGGATATTGATTTTAGGGTGTGTTTCTTGAGTTTGAAAAAAAATTGATTTGAGTTTGATATGAAAATAATGTTTGATGAGATGTTTTGAGTTCAAATAGAAAAATTTAAAAAAATTAGGCTAAAGAAACATACCATAATATTTTACATTTGAAACTAATTTAATAATTAAAAATATATATTTTATGTTATGTCTTTAAAGATATTTATTATTATTATTTTTAAACAGTAACCTACAAACAAATAAAGCTATATATAGATATATATATATATATATGAAGACGGATTTAATTTTAACCCAATCAATACAGATAATAAATATATAATACAATATATAATACATACATTTTTATGTATGATTTATTATGACAAAATATATGTTTTATTACAACCATAGTACTATATAAAAATATACTATGTTGTATATTTTTATTATACACGTTGAATCAATATCATCGATAATATATATATATATATATGTGATCGAAAATGCAATATTCTCTTGTAGTAATTTTGTGATATTTGATTGCTAAATTTGTATATTGACTTTGTATGATTTTGGGAAATATTAGGTTGAGAAAGAGTGTTTTCTGATAACGGAGCTATCTATTGTCCTAAACCAACAGAAACAAATGTTTCAACAATTACAAAAATGTGTTACTCTCGTTGCTTCAATGGCGGTAAGTAATAGTAAAAATATATTACTTCCTCAAATTTTTTGCAATTATTTTTAATTTTGGGTTTATAAATTTTTTTGTAATTTTTTTTTATTTACATGTAATTACAAAAAAGAAGGAAAAAAAAAAAAAAGCATATAAATCTATTTGTGATTTCAAAAACTTGCGGTGCATTTAACTTTCAATTGTGTATATATCAATTATACTTATGAAAGCATATACACTATCCAATATATAATATTAAAATTCATTAAATTTATACAAAAATAAATCGATACATGTAATTTTGAGGTAATGAGTATTTATATTCTCATATATAGTCGGTCATGCCCTAATTGACTAAAATCATATCGATATATAATACTCCCTTATTCGTAAAAAAAATATGTTGATTTGATCAGATACGTATTTTAAAAAAAGTAGATAAAAATATAATTTTTTTTAGTAAATAAAAAGTAGAAAAAAGTTGTATTTTTTTATTAAAAAAGAAACGAAAATAAATTTAGATAATAACAAAAAATAAAATAAAATCAAAATAAATTTGGAGGACAAATAGAGTAAGTCTTTTTTTTTTTTTTCAAAAAAATCCTATTATATAGTAATTTGAATTTTACTAAAAATGCATTATTTTATTTTAAAAAAATACTAAATTTAAATATAATTTAAATTTAAATAAAAAATATATTTTTATTAAAAAATATAGATATTAAATAGTAAAAAATTATAGAAAAGAAATAAACTCGATATTTCCTTCGTTTCAATCCAAAAATGGTCACTTAGAGTTTTATAGTAGTTTAAGAAATAATAAACTTTATTAGTTAGTAGAATTGTGTAAAATAATTTTGGTATTCTTATCATTGTACTTTATGTATAAATTAATTATATGTGTAATATTATGTTTATAAGTTACATAAAAGTTAAAGGGAATTTTAACATCAGTGAGTGATTATAAAAAATGAATACTTTTGAATATGATAAAAAAAAAAATAATAATAAAAAAAATATTTTGAATTGAATCGGAATAACTATTTTTTTTTTCCTTAAGAATATTAAAAAAAAAAAAAAAAAACTTTTGGGCCTCGCCTTATTAACCAATGTCGTGTCCAAAGAATGATTTTGATTTTTTTAAAAAAGTATATTTTGGAATATAAATTTATTGAATAGTAAACTATTGGGCTTTTTATGTGCTTATTGGAGTGATTATGAATATTTGCAGGTGGAAGAGAAAATTCTAAGAGCACAACAAATACAGCTTCTCAATGAAGTTAACACAATACAGACTACTGTAGATTATTAGAAGCACACAAAAAATAACTACTTTTATTTATTTATTATAATTCCCGTCCGATTTCTATTGTCCTAAAATATATTTGCACGGTCTTTTAAGTGATTGTCTTTTTATTATGAATTGACAAATTTGTCCTTAATTCTATGGTAAAGGTGAAAAGCAATAAATGAATGAAGGGTAAAAATATAAAATTTGTATTTAAAAAAGAAAATAGGACAATAATTGTTGGACGTCTCAAATAAAAAAATAGGACATTAATTTGTGGACGGAGGGAGTATAAATTAGGACAGTTTTGAATTACTCTTATTGTTTCATCAAAGTATGAATTTTATAGTAAATTAAAAAATAATAAAATAGTATATTATTGATAGTAAAAATATGTAAGATAATATTGATATTTCTATCTTTGTATTTTATGTATAAATTAATTATATATATATATATAATTATATTTTTGTAGTTTATATAAAAATTAAAAATATTTTAATATTAGAAAGATAGCAGAAAGAGTAGAATCTATTTGTATGTGTTTGTTGTTGTCAGATATTATCCTTATTAGTATTATTTCTAAATTCAGATCACAAATAATATGTTCTTTTAACCAAATGACTTGTGAAGTAATTTGAATATAATTTTCTAAGAAAAAAAATATTATTTTCTTTGAGAAATTTATATGAATTGACTTGCACGAAAACTTCCTAATCCGAAAAATGTCTTATCGGGAGTGGACAAGAGAATTAAAAAATAATTATATTTAACTGAAAGTGGGTATAAAGTAGAAGGTAATCTAAAATACAATAAATTAATAATTAGGGATAATTTGAAAAAGTAAGAATAATTTTGTTATAAAATGGAGACCGCGATTACTAAATAATGAAACGGGACAATTGTTTTGGATTGACGAAAAAAAAAAAAAAGACAACTCTATTGGGACGGGGGAATACTAATTTTTAATATTATTAAAATACAATATGTAAAAATTAGAGATGATAATTTGGGATTTTTATTCGACACCGGAAAGGCCCGGCCCGGGCATGTGCCCATTTGAAATTGGGCTGGGCTGTTTTATTTTATTTTTTTTGGTTAAAAAATTAGTTCAAGAAAATACAATGGAAATTTAGGAATCAAACCTTATTGTAGTACTTATTAATAAATTTTTAAAAAATAAATTATTTAATATTAATCGGGTGCTGATGATTAAAAATTGATGATATATAACTATATTTAGAGTGCGTTTATTTTGTACGATAGAATTATACTATATATATTATTTTAGTCAATTGTATAATCATATAATAAAATAATTTATGAATGAATGTGTAGTCTAACGGCGAAGCACTAAACTACTGTACTATCCTTTAAGCCTCGACTTAGGATTATTGTATAAAATTATTAATTTTATTTAAAAGTATATTTTTTCTATTTTAATACAATAGTCTTGTTTACTATTTTTGTGTGTCTCAAAACAATAATTTTATTTTCATAAATAACTATATCACTATATAGCTATCTTTACTTTTTCATTATTAGTACACAATTGTCACTACATTTTACACTAATACACTTACTTTATGTCTTTTACATGTATTTTTTATCCACTATCAATATAATATCAATATTCTTTGAATGTTGTGTCCAACACAACCAAGACTATTGTTTGAGAATGGAGGGAGTATTAATTATATAATAAATTAATAGCATGGTATGTATTAATGGAAGATAAAAAATAATCTTGTAACATTAATAATATATTATTATTATTATTATTATTAGAGGGGATCAGTGTTGAATTGTTTAAATAATAATAATAATAATAATAACTAAAGTAAAAGTAAGAAAGTAATAAGTAAATAAATAGTGTGTTTGGCTGGAGAATTTTGTCCAAATTGTATTATTCATTTTTTTTTCAAAAAAATATTAATTTAAACACTTATTTCTTTTATATTATATTAGAAAAATAATATAAATTTAAAATATTATATCAACATTTATTAATATTATATAATATAATTATTCAAATTTAAAATTTTTACTATTTAAAATTCAATTATAAAATCTAATTCCTATAACCAAAACACTTGTTTTTATTAACAGAGCAAATTCGATTTGAATACAAATACTGCATATTTGATATTTGTTCGGTTCAATTTCAATTTTTGATATCTTTTTCGATTCGTTTAACTGAACCGAATATATTTATATTATTATATTTTAAAATTTATATTAATAATTATATTTTGTTCTATTTCGGTTTGAATATTTAAAATATCTGCAAATATTTTTTATTTAATTAGAATTTTAATTATTTTTAAATATATTTTTTCTTAATTTTGGTTTAGTTCGAGTTATTTGTAAATATTTTCGATTCGAATACAATTCGCGGTTTGAATATTTGTTTGATTCGATTTAGATATCAAATACCTGAATATTTGCAAATAACCGAAGTATGTCCACCCTGGTTATAATACTATATTTATTACTCCCTTCGTCTCATATATTTTGGGTGTGTTACCGTAGATACGATAATTTACCTAATTAAGAAATGTATTAGTAGAAATAATTATTATTTAATAAAAATAATTATATATTAAGATTAATATAAGTAAATAGTTTAATTAAGATTAAAAAATTTATAAAATTTAGAACTTAAAATGTGATTAAAGTATATAATTATATTTCTAAAAATTATATGAGATGAACGAAAATAGAAAATATGAACAAATTATATTGGGCAGGAGTAAAATTTATGCCTAATTTGTATAAAGATATATATATATTTATATTTAGTGATAATTGGATTTAAATCCCTTTGCACTAAAATAACTTGTGATTCAGTCCCTATTATAAATTTATCACACTGCAACCCTTATTTTTACATTTCAATTGCAAATTACTCCCCATTCTTTATTTTTTCTATTATTATTCTTGATTGTGTGAAAAGTCTTTTATATCCTCATCTCTTTCATTTACATATTTGTCATTTCTTCTGTGATTTGCTTCGCGCGAAATCCACTTCAACCCCAAAATCACTGGTTTTCTCATAGCCACAATATCACTTCAATCATAAAATGTATTGAAAGGAATCCCGGTGGTTATCATAGCAATCTAATCTAGCCTAGGAAAAATATTTAAATGAACCCACCAATCCTGAAGACAACGCATTGTCGATCTGTTAAATGTCGAAGAGACGACAACAAGCTGTCGGAGACGAACAATCCAGCGTTGATGGAGCCTAAAATTGTCCGCCTGAAGATGCGCAGAGTACCGCGGTAAACCGTTGGGCTGGACAATCTTCGTCATCGGTTGTCTTCGATATCATCAATTAAAATATATGCAATCGTAAAGGAAGTATTTTTCTATTTATTTATTATTTTTGTTTCTTGGTTTCCTATTTCTCAAATTTATATTGTGTTTGTCTTTTGTTCTATTTGTTTTATTTCAGTTTCAATGCAATTATATTTAGTTTAGGTTTTTGGATACACTTCCGCTACTTATGTATTTTTGTATTCTCATTCTTTTTTTTTTTTTTAAATTTTTTGACAAGGAATGATTTGTATTATGTATTTAACATGGAGTTTTGGTTTTTTCTTGTAAGGAAGAGGGGGGAAAATTGATAGTTTAACTGTTAGTTTCTTGAAATTTTCTTTTTAAAAAATATAAGTTCTAATGGAATACATTAACATGTAGCTACAAACCTTATTTGATGAAATTCCTTAGTAGATTGTGTCATTGATTTGCGGCTTGTTCGATTTGTTTGATGTATATAGAATTTGATGCTTTTATCTATGCCAATATAAGTTAGTCTTAAGTTAATTCGATTATGAGTTGGATAGATTTATACATATGGCTATTAATATTTGGCAAGAATAGCAAACAACCAGTACATGCGACTTGTTGCCCTGTTAATTTTTTATAACTGTCTAAGCTTAGAGTGGTCATCTTCATAATTTTTACATCGATTGAATTGGTTTAAAGTTCCCAAATTGATGATGTTAGAAGAAAATTAGATAAACTTTTGGTGAATTTGCATGAGAGATTTCAGTCATAGATAATTCTTCACTGGCATTAATTTGTTTCGAAAACTATTGAATTAAAATTTTGTTTCAACTGTGATTGTAATTGTTCATATTGATTTTCTTTATAAATTATAACTATATAGCACTCTCACCTTTGTTGCAGGTAAGGACTTTCTGAACAATATTCGTGTGAAGTTGGATCTTATTTTCCCGGCATGCTTGGCAATATCTGATGGTATTGCATTAGGTCGACTTGAGGGTTGTTGAAATTCATCTGCCAAAATCAGTGGATGCCTTTCCAGGAATTGTTTTCAACAATTCCAATGTTATTATGGTCTACTGTGCTTCTCTATGAAATATGTTTGTATGTGTTGGAGTTCACGTTTGTTTTTTGTGGTCATTTAACTATTATTTGTAAGTATATTGATATATTAAGGTGGTTACTATCGAGCAAATAGAGGAATGTACAATTATGACATACATATATAAAATTTAAATGGAAGTATATGAACAATGAACAAGAGTATATAGAATCATACAAGTTTTGACATATATAAATTTCATTGTTTTTTACATTATTATCGTAATTTTCAATCAATACACGATATATAGTTTTTGAGCTACGTAGATGACCTTATATGCCAATAGATTGGATCTCAAATTGAAGAATGAATAACCCATGCCAATAGATTATCCACCCAAAGATGTGATGACAAAGGAAAGACAATCACTTGTTACATTTAAATTGTGTAGGTGCATCTATACATAAATAAATTAGCCGAGTCATGCCTCATGCAAGTATGCTCATGACCGAATATTGTTGTGTGTGCTATGATGTGAATTACTATGTAATATGTCCAAATATTTTTAATTTGTGGTAGCAATCATGTAATCTAATAATCAACATAACTCAACTTAGTCATTTATGAATTGTTTAACCATCTACAAATGGAGGTTGAAACTATGATTATACATATATCATACAATTTAACTAACTTGTTTAGCCATATATACTAAATATGTGTTTTTTTACCTTTTCAAACAATTCAGGGTGTCGCGAAAATACTATCATGATGAATTCATCATTGGTTACCTATAGTAAACGAATACTTCAAACTGAAAATGGTCAGTTTCCCAAACACAAGTTATCAGGGTATATATACTCATTACTTAAGCATATGACACCAATATTATAAGTACGTAAGATTTGCGCCAAGGTATGTCGATATTTTATGCAGGTATGTAAGTATGTGCTCTATATATAAACACCAACATTCAAGGTATGAATGGTGGTTGTTTAGATATTATCCGTGTAGTAGCAGATATCCATAAATGTGGTTGATTTCATTCGATACTTTGACGGAGGGGCCACGTCACAAACTAAAATTTAATAGTAGATTACAACTTGTTGTTTCAAGTAAATACTACATTTGTCTTGCGTTACTTCGTCAATGTGAATTTAGATTGCATCAACTATTTATTAATTTCATAGCAACACGAATGTAGCTTAATAATGAAAAATATTTTAAACAAGTTCTTTATAACATTTATTGTGTATATATGATAATATTCCCCATTTTTATTTTTGTAAATGTGTGGTGTTTGTCATTTCATACTTTCCTGGAAGTTGCAAGAATTCTATCATGTTGAATTAATCATCAATTACCGTTTACAAGTGAGTATATGATACTCAATGTGATCGATTTTTTGAGTAGAGGTTACTAAGGTATAAGTACGTATTTTCGGAGTATTTGATATCATAATATAGGTACACAACAAATAAACAACGACATGTTGATAGTGTATGTAGTTACATAACTATGCGTACTGGGTATAAACACTGACAATAGAGGTATATATAATTGTTTCTAAGGTATTATGTGTCAAGTACTATGTATCTTTGAGTGTAATTGATTTCTCACAGAGGCAGTCAATTCTCTGAAAATGGAGGGTATAAAGGAACTCGATGAGAGCACACCCTTTTTTTTTTCCTCTATTATACTTTGTTGAAAAGTTCAAGCATTACTTATATATTCAATAAATCATGTCACACTTTCCATGAGATTGCCGTCGAAATTGTAAGACTATTAATACTTATCTTTTAAGTCCATTGTATCATCTAACTTAGCTTTAGGTATGGATAAAGTTAAACAATCAGAAAATATTAATTTACCACCTCAAAGCAGTGTGTGTCATTAAAATTTGGATTGTGGAACAATCATAAACGAACGCACGCTTCATGAGTACATTGACAATATGTATAAGCATATATATTTTATTTGGGGGTATTTTCATGCGTATTATGCCGGTATATATGTTTTTATTGAAAGTACATCGTGAGCATTCAGTTATATTTAATCGAATTTATAAAAACTCCAAGAACAATTCTAACTATTCACATGAGCATTAGGAAATAAAATAGGAGAACCACTGTAACCTACAGACAAATATGAACGACAATACTCAGTTTATTTCCTCCAATTCAATCCCAACAACCGAGACAGTTCCAAAAACTGGGATCATCAATTCCGCTTAAAAACGTTACATACAAATACAGATTACGAAATGAAGTCTACGCTTTAGATGGTGGACCTTTTAAAATTCAATCAGCAATTTTACCGTGATAAGTTTTCACATCATTGTAGTCGTTACCTAAGCCCCTTTAAAGATGAACAGTCAGTTTTGCATGAGCGTAACACTAGACAAACATTTAGACCAAAGGATCGTAATATAGCGTATTACTTTGATGGCGTCATCTTATGGATTCAAGATCATCTCTCACCATGAGCCAGAGATGAGCTGCGTTCAGGTATATGTAAGGTCATCTACGTAGCTCAACAAAAATATAAGAATAACATAAAGAAACACACCTTTTATGATTATATTGACAAACACGTATGAGCGTATACATTTTAATTAGGGGTATTTTCATGAATATTATGACGGTATATATACTCTTATTGGGAGTATATCGTGAGCAACCCATTATACTTTCGGCGAATTTATAAAAACTCTATGCATAACTCTAACTATTTGCAGAATTATTAAGAAATAACATCGGAGAACTACCATAACCTATAGACAGAAATAAACATGTACTCTATTTACTTCCTCCAATTTAATCCCAAAAACCTAGACAATTCCGAATAAAGTTACTAAGATCATCAATTCCACATATAAAATTTAAATATTGCAGTATTATTTACTCTAAAATATGCCAAAGTATAAAATCCAACTTTAATAATATAGGCATAAATTACCAAAATGGAAATGAACACACAACTATGAACAAACATACATATTGCAATATTCTATTGAATCCTGAAAATATTCTACTATTCGATTCGATATGCGATTTGTTTTGAATCTTAAAATGATATATGTATTCGATTCTAAATAATTTATAAATTACTCCAAATATTCAATTTGATTTCAATATTAAATATTTAATTTAAGATGTGATTCATTTTTGTCTTATCCGATTCGATTTAGATTTTTAAATTAAAAATATAACAATAATATTAAGACAACTTGATAATAAAATACAAAATTTTATATTGACACATAAAAGATTTTCGTACTTTAACATAAATATAAATATCATGATATAATTTTAATGATATTATTTATTTATTTATATAAAATTTTAAAATTATTATACTTAATAAATTTAGTTTTTAATACATATATGTATGCTACATTTTATACTATGTATGTATTTTTTTATTATTGAATTGAATATTTACGAATATGGAATCGAATAATAAAATTTTTATCTTTATTCCATTCATATTTGAATCAAATAAAATAAATCTATTCAAATTCGAATCATAAATTTGAATCAAATATCAAATCGAATAAAATTATTTGATTTATTTACAATCTTAGCACGAAAAAGAGGTATAATTTTCCGTCTTACTCTACAATAAAATGTGATTGTAATTGTAATTTTTGTTTTTTTATCTTTATTTTAATTATTTTAAAATACACAAACAAAAGTATACATAAGGTAAACAGAAGTATATCGGTGGAACAACTTAGGTAGAGCGAAATGTAGCATATGTAGAGTGGAGTATATTATAAGTATATAAAATAATTTTGAGAGTATTTGAATATATTTTAAAGGTACATCAAATATATACTAGGCTGACAAATGGAAAAATAAAAAATAGATACTGAAATTAAACCAATATTAAAAAGGAGGGAGTGCAGGTCAATTTTTTAGTAATAGAGACTGAATTTAAATCCAACACCACTGACAGGGACTGAAAATCAACTCTCCCTTATATTTATTTATTTATTTAAAATTTAAAGATATATGTGTAAATAGAGTGTATGATGAGGATTGAGGGGCTGGCGTGGGTATAGGGCACATGATGATTTTGTTACATTAATTCATGCCTATAATTATTACGGGGGTTGACTCTTTTCCGTAAATAAATAATAAAATATTTTATATCTACGTTGCTGCTTCGGGCATCCTAGGTTGTGTGCGTTTTGTTTATCGGGCTTTTATTTTGTATTTGAATTTGAATAATAGAAAATTGGATTGTAGATAAATTGAATTACTCTAAAAAAAAATGAAAAATAATTAGCATTTTATTTGATAAAATAGATAATTTAACTTGAAGAAATGTAATAAAAAAAATTAATTATCATTTATTCGTGTATATATATACACACAAATTTATAAGTTTATAATAATAATAAGACTACTATAAAATTCTACTCCCTCCGTTCTATTGTCCTAAAGTATATTTGCACGGTTTTTTTAGGTGATTGTCTTTTTGTTATGAATGGACAAATTTGTCCTTAAGTGTACGGTAGAGATTAAAAGTAATAAATAAATAAAAAGTAAAAATGTAAAATTTATACTTAAAAAAGAAAATAGGATAATAGTTGTTGAACATCCCAAATAAAAAAAATTAGAATATTAGTTTATGGAGAGAGAGAAGAGAGTATTATATACATTGTGAACCCTCAAATCCTGGGGAATAGTGTAATGACTGGCCACAGAGACAGACGAGAAGATTTGAGAAAAAAATAATAAATCTTTTTTCTATAAAATGAAATCTTTTGAAATAAATTATAATTTTTTTTCATAAATTCAATTAATAAGTTATTAATAATAAGTTATGATATTATTTTATATTTTTATATGAGTAATGTTGTTGGTATTTTAAATATTTTTAGCATTATAAATTAATAAAATATATACAATATGAATATTATTTTGTAGAGAATAAAATTTTATATAATATAAATAAATAAAAAATTAATTAATTTATTTATAATTAACTTAAAACTAATTTTATTAAAAATAAGAAGTTTTAAATACTTACTTATTGAGGAGAGACGTAGAAATAAAAGAGTATTGAGTAAGTCCTACGTGTAAGAGATTAGAAATTTAATTAAATTAATTTATATTTTTAAATATATTTAAGATGGATAAATTTACTAAAAATATAAATGGGTCATCTTAAAAAAAAAAAAAAAAAATCATCTGCGGCGGGATGAATAGAGTATCATTTTGTACCAACATAGCCATAAATTGATACATTAAACCAACCTCTTCTCTACAAAATTCTTGATCTTAAACACGCCCTAATCTAGGCAACAAAAAACAACACTTGACAACATTCCACAAATCAAATAGATACATTAAACCAACCCCTTTTCTATACCCACTCCACAATCTTAATCTCAAAAATTAAACCCTAAACCCAATCCAAATTTAAACAACAAGAAGAAACCCTCGGAAAAAAAAAAAAA
The DNA here is from genome assembly GCF_009805555.1 of Andrographis paniculata. Classification (NCBI taxonomy): domain Eukaryota; kingdom Viridiplantae; phylum Streptophyta; class Magnoliopsida; order Lamiales; family Acanthaceae; genus Andrographis; species Andrographis paniculata. The sequence continues at coordinate 1,899,046 of NW_026137590.1, forward strand.
AAAAAAAAAAAGCCCTAAAAAATATACATCAACAATGAATCCCATTCCCGGTTTCCGGCTTCTTAAAGTCCCACGAGTCATCGGGCACGCCCTCCCCACGGCACTTCCCCTTTGGCTTGGCCTCGTGTAGCATCGACACAACATCCCTCATGGATGGTCGATCGGCCGGATTTCGACTAGTACATAACAATGCAACCCTAAGGAGAAGCATCATTTCTTCCTTAGGCGAGCCACTCATAGAGACAAGATTTTCGTCTAATACATGGTCAATTGTTGTTGTTATTGTTGTCGTGGTTGTGTTAGGCTTGATTTTGGACCTCAACCAGTCTACTATATTGTTACCTTCCCCAAATTCAGAGTCCACGGATTTTTTTCCGGTCAAAATTTCCATTAACACCACTCCGAAACTGTATATGTCACTCTTTTCATCCACTTGAAGTGTATAAGCATATTCTGCAAAAAAAATAAATTAATTGATTACTTAAATTGAAAACAAAGTTGGAATTGAGTATTCAATAGTAATTGTATTTTTTTTTTTTACATAAGTTTAGCTTATGTTTTTTTTATAAACTTAAGTAAAGCTTGGGTCAATATATTTTATTTAAAATATTAAATATTTGAAATATTCAAAACAAACACTACAAAAAAATATCAATTTTGTAACTAGATTTTTTCGTTCTTAAATCCATTTTTTCCGTTACTAGTAATATTAGAGACGAAATTAGTGATAGAATTATGTTAGCTACGTGAACTTTATGAATGGAATTCCGCTACAAATATACTATTTTTTTGTAGTGAAAACAAGAAAGTTTATTAAAAAATGTATAATTTATTTAGACACAAGAAAAATTTATTGAAAAATGTATAATTTAAAATCACAAAAAAAAACAAACAAAAAATTTATTAAAAAATGAATAATTTAAATAATATTAATTTCAATTCAAGATTATTCAAAACTACAAAAGAATAAATCTCAAGTAGACGTCAATTTTCCTATACACAAAATCTCTTTTGCTATGTTTATTTTTGTAACAATTAATTAAAAAGTATATAATAATATAGTATGTGATTTAAATCATTTTAATAATAAGAACAATAGTAAAATATCTAATTTATATAAATAAATATTAAAATTGTGTTTGATGTATCAATAAAATTATTGATATAATATTTTAAAAAGACAATAATATTTTGTAAATATTAGTAAAAATAAATTAAAGAAAATTATATATAGCTTTACTCGGAGAAAATTATACAATCAAAACTTAATACAAAATTAATAATTAATACTAACATGTTAGGCAAGCTGGACAAATTCATATAATATTATATTAATTGGAAACTTAAATATAATATTCTCTTCGTATCAAAACAAAAGAATTTTTGGTATTTTGTAATAGATTAATAATAGTATTTTATTAGTTAATAAAGTGTGTAAAAAATTTTAATATTTTTTATCTTTCAGTTTAAGTGAAAATGAAGAGTATTTTAGTACTTTCTCCATTTTACATACCGTGTCTGCTACATTAATTTTAAGAGGATGTAATTAGTAGATAATTAAGAATGTATTAGTAAAAATAATTATTGTATAATATAAATAATTATAAATTAAGATTAACATAACTAATTATTTTAATTAAAATTTTAAAAAAAATAAAATTAAAAAGTTTAAAATGAGATTAAAGTTTATAATCATTTTTCAAAAAAGGAAAGTGATATGGTACGTGGGATGGACAGAAACGACAACGTGAACATGTTATGTGGAACAGAGAGAGTAATAAATGTTATTACTTTATTTAAAATATGATATTGATACTTTAAAATAAAATAAACGAAAATAATAAAAATATTATTTTCAATTAAGATTGACAGAGAGTATAATATAAAAATATTACTAAACTTAAATGATATAAATAAAATACTGTAATATATTTTAAAAAATGCATAATTTTGTAGGAGAAAGAAATACTCTCTTTGTGGTCTAATTTTATTTATTTTTTATTTTTTTTATTGTAGTCTAAACTTATTTTTATTTTTATTTTTATCCATTTTTTAAAAAAAATTTATGTCCGATCAAGACATAAAAGTATATAAATTGAATGAAAAAAAAAAAAGAAGTAATATTGATTAGTACGGAAAAGAAAAGCGTAGAGAGACGACATACCGGGTGCAATGTAGCCGTAGGATCCGGCGATGACGGACATTGATTCATTATACTGAAACAGCTTAGCCACGCCGAAATCCGCCACTCTCGCCTCCATCTGACCGTCCAATAAAATATTGGACGGCTTCAGATCGCGGTGCACGATCACTGGGTCACAGTCGTGGTGAAGATAGCACAGCCCCTGCGCCACTCCCATCGCTATCTTGTACCTCGCCGCCCAATCGCCGCCGCCCTTCCTCCGGCCGTGGAGGAGCTCCGCCAGGCTGCCGTTCTCCATGTACTCGTACAACAGCATCGTCCGCCGCCCGTTGCTGCACCACCCCAGCAGCCGGACGATATTCCGGTGCCGGACATTGCCCAGAACCTCCACCTCCGCCACCACGCCGCCGCGCCGCCTCCTCCCCGCCACCGCCTCGGCCGCCGCCTCCTTCTGCTGCCGCCAAAGCTTCTTCACCGCGATCACTTCCCCGCCGGGCATCTCTACCTTGTACACCGTCCCGGCCGACCCCATCCCTAGAATCTTCTCCCCGCCGCCGCCGCCGTCGTCGACGGCTTCCACCACATCCTCCGCCGTGAAATTCAGCCGTTGAAAAGCCGTCAGACTCCACGGCCCGCCGGAATCCTGGGTGCTCGACAATCCCCGGCCGTACGCCGCCGTCGCCTGGAAACACCTGCTCCCGGCGATAAGAATAAACAACCCGATCCCAATCGCCGCCGCCACTATCCACACAATCGCCCCGGCGGTCTTCTTCCGCCGGCGCCGGATTTCCGCCGGCGCGGCGGCGCCGTTCTCTTCCAAACAGGGCTTTTTAGTAGCTCCGCCGCACAGGCCGTCGTTTCCGGTGAACGACGACGGGTGGAGGCTCGAAAACAACAACCCTGACGACGGAAGAGGGCCCGTCAATCGATTATAAGAAACATTAAAATTTTCAAGCGTTGTGCAGTTATTAAAACTCGTGGGAATAGCTCCGGTCAGCACATTATGCGACAAATCGACGTCGGTAATCGACGGCAGCGTCGTAATTTCCCAGGGGATGATCCCCGACAGGGAATTCCTCCTTAAGTTCAACGAAATCAGCTTCTCACAATGGCCAATGTCCCAGGGAATGCTACCACTCAAATTATTCCGATCGAGCTCGATTCGATAAAAGTTTCGACACCCGACGAAATTGGGGATTCCACCGATCAGCCCTGCCGCGCTCGCCGCAAAAATTTGTAAACTCGGAGCCTTCCAGATATTTTCCGGCAGCCGGGAATCGAATCGATTCTCGGACACATTCAAGAACTCCAATTTTGCCGCATTTCCAATGTCATCGGGTATCAAACCCGTAAACATGTTCTTGCTTAACTCGAAGTAAGTGAGATTCGGCAGGCGGCCAAATCCCCGAGGAATCGAGCCGTTAAGGTGGTTGTCCTGAATCCGAAACCGGTAAAGCGACACGCAATTTGACAACGATGTAGGAATCTCGCCGACAAATTTGTTCGAAAACAGAATAAGTTTGATCAATCTGTCGCCGAGGCAGAGGTTCCGGGGGATCGGACCGGACAGCGAATTCGACGAGACGTCGAGCTTTTGCAGCCTGGAATTGGATCCCAATCCCTGAGGCAAGAAACCCGACAAGGAATTGTTCCACAAAGACAGGGATTCTAAATCAGGTAGATCCCCGATTCCCCGTGGAATTTCCCCTGTCAGATTGTTGTTCATCAAATTCAATGTAATGAGCCGTTTCATGTCTGAAAAACTGGCCGGAATCTCGCCGGAAAGTTTGTTATTCGACAAGTCGAGAATCCGCAGCGCTTCCATTTCAGACCACCTCGCCGGAATCGATCCCGAGAGGGAATTCTCGTACAGCAGCAATGTCTCCATCTTCCTTAGCCTGCCAAACTCTCCCGGAAGATTTCCCGACAGCTTCGCCGACGAGATGTCAAGGTAGACCAAATTCGACACGTTCGAAAGCTCCGCCGGAAGTCCTCCGGCGAAGGCATTGTACCCCAATTCCATATGCTCGAGATTTTTCAGGGCGCCGAGATTCCCCGGAATATTCCCCGACAGGGAATTCCCCTGCAAGAACAAATACCTGAGCTTCGAGAAGCTTCCATAGCTCGCCGGAATTTCTCCCCGGAAATAACTCCCGCCGAGGTTGAGATACTCGAGATTCCTCAGGCCGACAGCCTCGTCCGGCAACGGTCCGGTGAAGCAATTGCTGTAAGCATTCAGAAACGTGAGGGATTCGAGGGCCGACAGGCCAGCCGGAAAGCTCGAATTGAAGCAGTTATGGTTGACGTCGATCGTACGGAGACGCCGGAGATGGAACACGGCGGCCGGAAAACGGCCGGCGAGGTAGTTATTGCTCAAATTGAGGCGGCGCAAATGGGAGAGGTATTTAATGTCGTCCGGTAAGGTTCCCGACAGGTTTCGTCCCGACAGGTCCAACGTGGTGACGTGGCGGGTCCGGCGGTCGCAGCCGACGCCGGACCAGCGGCACCAGGCCGGGTTCGGGCCGGGCCGGGAGAAGGCGGTTGTAGGGTCCCAGTCTTTGAATGAGTTGAGAGGGTCTTTGAGGGAGGATTTTATGGCGAGAAGGGGGAGGATTTGGAGGGGCGGCGCCGCCTCCTCCGCCGCCGCCGGCGGTGGTGGTGTGATGAGGATCAAGAATTGTATGGGGAGGAGAAGGGAGAAAAGGGTCATGTTTTTGAGGGGCTATTGTGGTGGTGGAATGGAGTGGAAATATAGAGTGAGAAAGTTGAGTTTAGTGTGAGAGAGAGTGAGTGAGTGATATAAGGTGGGGATGGAAGAAAAGGTTTGTAGGTTTGTTTTTTTCAGGCCTCATGGGAGGGAACACACCAAAATATAATACTATGAACAAAATTTAAAATACAATGTAGTATTTGTTTTCACTTGTGTTCTTTCTTTAAAAAAAAATAAAAAATAAAAATAAAGTAGTATATAGAATGTAATAGGAGTATTTTGTAAATATTTTTATGAAAATTATAAAAACTGCATAAAAAGTTTTATATAAATAACCAAAGCCTAATACTTCATTCAGTCCGGACTAATATAATCCTTTGAATTTTTGTATTAGATTAATAAATAATATTATTTTATTAGTAAATAAAAATGTGTAAAATAGTTTTAACATTCATGTAATATGTATTTTATCTAATAGTATATTTATTATTTATATAAAAGTTAAAAATATTTTAAGCATTAATATATAATTATTTTTATATTAATTATTTTTATTTCGACATAAATGAAAACTTAAATATGGTACAAATAAAATAATAAAAAAAATATAGTTTTAGTTTAAATTAAGAAAATATTTTTTTAATAATCCATAAATTTGAAAGAATTTCATATGATTGATAAAACTATCAACATGCACAACGTACATTCCTGATTTGTTTTTTTCTAGCCATTCTAATGGAGTAATATTGTAATGTACTCCCTCCGTCCTAATACAATAATTATATTTATTATTTTTGTTCGTCTCAAAACAATAATTTTATTTTCACAAATAATTATATCATTATAAAACTATCTTTATTTTTTCATTATTATTACACAATTACCACTACTTTTTATACTAATACACTCACAAAGGCAAAAAAATCTTTTACCTATGTTTTTTACCCACTAGTATCAATATTCCTTAAATCTCGTGGCGAACACAACTCAGACTATAGTTGTGGAACGGAGGGAGTATAAATTAAGGATAAATGATCTAATGAAAAATTTTAGTATATATACTTACTTTAAAGTAATTAATCTTCAATTCAATAGCATAAAGTCAAAACATCATAAATTAACTTTTAGATAATGTTTAGATTCAAGTAAGGGCTCAAACCCAAGATTTCTTATCTCAATAATTAGGGTTTTCTTTAGAAAGGTTTTGAAGTTTCTAAGAATTTTTTAAATAATAAAAAATTGGATGCATTTAATATAATATTTCAAAGAACAAAAAAATAAGTATCCAATATAATATTTATTTTTTAAAAAATAATATCAATGAATAGTATCACAATTTACAGAAAAATATGTATATATGTATATGTAAATATAGTCTAGAGTTTCTTCCACTTAAATCCAACTTACATAGCACCAAAATGAGTTTAAATCGTCTGGCAATGGATGATTTGGTGGAGTAGATTCGTAACCATAAAATCATAAGCTCAAATTTTCAATATTTTTGAATTTTGTTTGTCACGCATGATTTGTTTAAGGGTGTGTTTGTTTGAAAGTTTGGATTTTGGATTGAGTTTGGAATAGTAAAAATTTTGAATTTGAATAATTATATGATGTAAATAAAAATTGATGTAATTTTTTAATGTAAAATTAATTTTTAGTATACTATAAAAATAAAAAATAAAAAATCAGTATTTGATTTGATATTTTTTAAAAAAGAATTTTGCATGTAGAAATTCCACAAAATCCTTTAAACAAATACACCCTTAATGTGACCTGTTTTGTCACATCTAATTTGTGTACTATTAAGTTCAATTAGGAGTTTATGCAATTGAAGATTAGAGATTACTCTATAGTTGATCCAATGCACACTTACGGTGTGTTTGTTTGGGGGATTGGATTTTCAATCCATTGTTCATTCTATTTATTTTTTTCAAAATATCAAATCAAACATTTTTTTTTATATTATACTAAAAAATTAATTTTACATTCAAAACATCACATCAACATCTATTTATATCACATCGTACAACTATTTAAATTTAAAATTTTTACTATTCAAATTCCAATTCAAAATCCAAACCCCGAACAAACACACCCTTAAAGAATAGCTCTTGTAATTCCTAGTCCTAAAACAATATTGAAGTCCATTTTTGTTCAAAATTTTGAATCTTTTGTTCTTGCAATTTATTTTTTCACATTGCAATGCCAAGAATGTTTGTGCCTCTTTTGCTTTGTTGTTTCTCTTTCTATCCCAAACTCTTTCTCTCTCACTCAAACTCTTTTTTGTTGCCTCACTATTCACTAATACTTTTGGATTTCTTGAATTTCTTTTTTCTCTTTCTCTTTTGTTTTCCCCCTCCATACTTTTCATCATTCCTTGTTTGCTTTTATTTTTGGCCCATCAGCAATTTGGTAAGTAGATCTTTGGGACTCCCGGGTTCCCAACTCCAGGGTGGATGATACTTGCTGTCAATGGTGTGGATGGATCTGGAGCTGAGATCCCAGGAGCGCTCAAGAACCAATTGATTATGATGGATTGGACACAATAAGGCATGTTTGGTGCAGGATCCAAGAAAGTGGTTACAAATTCCCACCAATTTTATTTTTTCATTACATCCCTAAACTTTTTTTTTTTTTTTTTTTTTTTTCTAAATCAATTTTATTTATAATGTATATGTATTTTTATTAAAATACAACATTATGATGTTTTCATCTCGGTAGTTACGAAAATTTAGAATAAATATAATTAATAGATAATTAATAATATATTAGTGAAAATAATTAATTTATAATATAAATCATTATAAATTAAGATTAAGATAACTAATTAGTTTAATTAAAATTTAAAAAAATTAAAATAAAATTAAGATGGGTAATTATTTTCCAAAAAAAAAAAGTAACATGAGATGTGGAACGGATAAAAACGGCAATATGGACATGGTAAGTGGGACGGATGGAGTATAAATTAAGCCATGTCTATAATATGTATTAATTTGTTTTCGTATTAATCAATATAATGAATATTCCTATAATTTGGTTTTATTATTTCTGTAGTTTGATTTCAGTATTTTTATTGTATAATTATGTGATTTTTTACAAAAAAAAAATATATTATTGTATTTCATAAATACTGTTATATTTAAAATATTATTCCAATAAAAGAAAATTTAAATTAAAAAATAACACAATCAAAGTTTAAATATGACATAAATGAGTATTAATGTATATATAAAGATAAGCTATAATAAATATTTTATGTTTTTTTTTTTTTATCGGAATAAATATTTTTAGTGTGTTTCTTTGGGTTTGATTTTTGAAAATTTTGATTTGAATTTGATATTAAAATAATACTCCCTTCGTTTCAAACAAGGTGCAACATTTGTTTTGGGCACGAGTTTTTAGGTGGGTAGTATTAAGTATAATAATTTAGAAATTAAGTGATGTGATGGAGAGAAAAATGTATATATATATTTTTTATTTGGGTGATGGGATGCGATAAAGTGTGGGGTAGAGATTAAGTATAATTAATTATTTTTTATTTTGGAAATGTTGCAGGGTGTTTGGGACATACCAAAAAGGAAATGTTGTATGGTGTTTGAGACGGAGAGAGTATTTTATAAGATATTTTATGAATATATATATTTCTAATAATACAAATTCCAAATAATAAAAAAAAAAATTGATAAAGAAACACACCAAAACTGTATTAAAGGGTAATGTAAGTGTGTTTTGCCATTAATTTCATTATAATAATTATATTATTCAAATAATAATATTTGTTCATTGATAAACTTTAGTTTTTTTTTTTTTTTTTTTTTTTCCATTTTAAGTTAAGGTTTATTTGATTTTGGTTTGAGATTAAAGTTTTAATTTAAATTTTGATTTAAAGAGATTTTGATATTATACATTTTGTGAAAAAAAAAATTAATATATTTTTATTAAAATTATATAAATTGAACCGTGATAATTTTATTTTCAAATAAAAAGTATACACGCCCGTGAATATTCTAAGGACGATAAGCTAATTAGTTGTTTGAATGAAATATTGTTTTGTTAATATTTACTATTATATTATAACATAATACAAATCAAAGAAAAAAAGATAAAAATACTTCTATTAGTATTTGTATAAAAAATATATAAATATAAGAATATTTTTAATGTTAAGTATAATGATGCAAAAACTAAATGTAACTCTTTCAGTCGGACGGAGAGAATATATTTATACTTCACGAAAATATATTTAATATGTATAATATTTTTTATAAAATAAAACATAATATAGAAAAAAAAAACTATACATTTATATGATTAACATAATTAACTTTTGTTCTTTATCTATTTTTTTCTTCACACGTTTTCTTAAAAAAATTAATACACTACACACATTAATTATTTTTATATTTCATACACAATTTCTTGTACCTCACATAAAAAAATTTTCTTTCCAATAATCTCACAAAACAAACACACTTATTTTTCAATAATACAATTTTATTTTTCTCAAACAAAATAATAAAATTATCTTATCCAAATAATATTTGTACTTTCTAAAAATACTTTCATAAATTTTCACTAAATTGATAATAAAAATTTCAAAAATTTTAAAACACTAAAAGAGCACAATTAGAGATTTTTGAATGTATGTGACTATATTTATTTAAAAGAAAATTTGCATATTATAAACTAGTCTTTTTAATCTTGATTTTATTTAAGAGAAAAAATTATATATATATATATATATTATATCAAATCATATGGTTGCATGGTATTAAAAAAATGAAAACCGACTATTTAATTAAAACAAAGCATAAAATTTTATAAAATAGCTAAGATCATAAAAATTATTGAGAGTATAACACAAATCCAAACTAAAAAAATAACCAATAAACCCTTAATCAAATCTAACTTAATAAACTTAATAAATAATACTCCCTTTTTTAAGTGTGTTTGTTTACTAATTTAGTTTGTGTGTTTGTTTGTGGGTTTGGATTTTGGATTGGAATTTGAATACTAAAAATTTTAAATTTGAATAGTTATATGATGTGATATAAATAGGTGTTGATGTGATATTTTGAATGTAAAATTGATTTTTAGTATAATATAAAAAATAAAAAATAGGTGTTTGATTTGATGTTTTTGAGAGAAAAAATAGGATGAATAGTAAAAATCCAAACAAATCCCTCAAACAAACACACCTGATAACACCATATAAAGAAAAGTTCATTTTGTTTTGTTTTTTTCTAAATTTATTTATACTATATTCGCTGATGAATCTAATATAATTTTTACACTTAAAAGAAAATTATACTACAATTGTTCCACTTAAATGTATCAATAAAATTTTATACTTCCTTTGTCTTAATACAATAGTCTTGTTTATCATTTTTGTCCGTCTCAAAACAATAGTTTTATTTCCATAAATAATCATATCACCATAAAATTACCCTCATCTTTTCATGTTTTCTATTACATAATTGTCACTACTTTTTACACTAATACACTCACATGGGCAAAAAAGTCTTTTACCCATATTTTTTACCAACTACCAATATAATATCAATATTCCTTAAATTTTATATCCAATCCAGTTAAAAATATATTTATGGGACGGAGAGAGTAATAAATTAAGAAAAAAAAATACTCTTTTCGTCCAATTTATATTAGTTTATAAAGTATAATGAAAATAGAAAAGTAAGAGTTGGATAAATTGGTAATTCATGAAAGACTAGGTAGACATATAATGAAAATAGTTTGTTTAAGTGAAACAATTCTAAATGAAAATTAAGATTATTTAAATAGACTAGGATAGTATATTTTTCAATTCTATAAAAAAAATAATAATAAAAATAAAATAAAATAAAATAAAATTGATTTTACTTCTACATTAAAGAAAATGATTAGAATATTATTTATGAATTTGTTTGATTTTGTTTGAAATTGAAATGTTAGTTTGAATCTTGATATTTTATGATAAAATTTATTTGAAATCTATTTCAAATAGAAATTAAACACATGTGTACTACTTTGAATAATTAATATAGTGATAAATATAAGTATAATAAAAATAATAAATTTATTATTATTATTATTATTATTATTATTATTATTATTATTATTATTATTATTATTATTATTAATGTTGGATTTAGACATTTTAAAATTCATTCAGAATTCTTTTTTTTTGAGTTAATAATAATAATAATAATAATAATAATAATAATAATTTATTTAAAAAATATCTTCATAACTTTATAAAAATAAGAAATTTTTTATATAAAAGTAACTTCTATAATTTTACATGTATATATAAATCATTTAATTATAAAATACCCATACATAAAATAAAATTATATATGGAATATTAAATTAAAGACATTATAAAAAGTCAATAAACAACATAGGAGTCCATGTAGATATGTTCTGAATATTTAAATTAGTTTGAAAATAATTAAAAAGATTAAAATAAATAATTTTTTCTCTGTTTCACATAAAATATTTATTTTTGTCATTTCGATTCGTTTCACATAATTTGTAATTTTTAAAAAATATAATTATATATACATTAATCATATTTGAAATTTGAAATTTATAATTTTTTTTAAAATTTTAATCTATAACTATTGTTATTATATAATAAATATTTTTAGTAATATACTTCTTAATTACTTATTGATTATATTTTACATAAATTTTCTTATCTACTTCATAATTTATTCGGGACAAAGGAGTAGATATTTGATGTAATATAAAGTATTATTGAATTAGCATTTTCAATTAAAAAACAATTTTTTAGATACTATTTTAAATTAAAATTAAAATTTGAATATGATATTCTTTTTTCATTAATTATTTTTTTACATATATAATGTATAGCTAAATTTAAGAATATAAGTAATCTATATATATAGATATTAGATAAAATAAAAAATAAAAAAATATTGAGTTTAATAAGGTTCGAAAGGCCTGCCTCAATCTTTAGAGTTAAAAGTACAAAAGGAAAAGAACATAAGATCATAAAAATAAATAGAAGAATATAAATTTGTTCTCTTTGCCCTTTTTTTTTTTAATAATAATAATAATAATAATGGGATTGTTCACTTAATTTATTTTTTATTATTGAATTTTTTTTTATAAATATTATTAAACAAATATAACGTATGCATATATTATCACTAAACAAAAGTTAACAATTTGATACTATTATTTTATCTTATAATTTAATTTATTTTTGTGTATCATTTTATTTATCATTAAAAATATTTTTATATTTTTATAATTTACTTCATAAATATCATTATATTTGTATTATAAAATGTTAATATTAATATTTTTATTTTTTTATTTGTACTACGTATTAATATAATAATTAATATTAAAGAATCTACAAGCAGAAATCAATGATACTTTTCTTTCTAAACAAAGGTAATACCCACTCAATTCCATAATAAGAATTCTATTTTTTATTTTAATCCGTCTCAAAACAAGAGTACTATTTCTTAAGTTAGTAACTGTACTACCTACCTAATATAATAAATACTCTTTTAATTTACAATACAAAAGAAGAACGATGTTTTTCTTGCGGAACGGAGGGAGTAACAAAAAATATTATGTCACAGTGTCTGTTTATTCTTTATTTATATCTTACATAATACCTTCACCCGTCTATATATTATATCACCATTTCTATTTTTATCCGTTATACATATATATATATATTTTAAAAAATAATTATATATTTCAATTATATTTATATTTATAATTTATAATTAATTTTATTAGTATATATTTTTAAAACTTTTCATATTTACGTACATGTGACATATACACGTAAGACAAGTGGAGTACGAGTTTATGGACTAGTTGGGACATACTCCATGAGGGTTGGCGCTGCAGAACTAATTAAAGGCATTGTGGTTGTGGGGCCCATAATCATTATATAAGGCGGTGGTGGAGCCCACCTACGTGGCTTTTGTCCCCCTACGTACCCACAACAAAAAACCGGTCGTCTTTTCCGATAAAAAAAACCGGTCGTCTTTTTTCGTGTGTTCCTCACGCATGACCCAGTCATTTTTGCCTCGCGGGATCTTTCCTAACGCTTCCAAATTTTAAGATATGTTTACAAAAATTTTATTTTAATGTTCCTATCGTCTTATGGAAAATGACCCGTTTTAGTTAAGATAAAGTGTATTTAAGGTAATACTTTCTTTGTTCTAATAATTTTCTTTAATTTTATTTATCTCAAACAAAGGATACTGATTTGATCGGATTAATATTTATCGTGAAAACGAAAAATATTTTTATACATCGTACAATATATTTATAATACAACATATATTATATTATAATTTAGCATATGATATCTTATAATACAGTATATGTTGTATTATATATAATTTCTTTTTTTATATATTTATATATCCCAAACATAGGGTGCTGATTTGATTGAATTATTATTTGTCATGAAAGTAAAAAATATTTTTATATATAATACAATATATTTATAATACAACATATACTATGTTATAATTTAACCTATGATAACTTATGACACAATATATATTGTATTATGTATAAAAAATGTATTTACCTTCATTACACATGCTGGTACAGTCAAATTAATTATTTTATTTTTATTCATACCAGACTGAGGGTGCTGATTTGATTGGATTAATATTTGTCATGAAAGTAAAAAATATTTTTATACATAGTACAATATATTTATAATACAACATATACTATGTTATAATTTAACATATGATATATTATAACATAGTCTATGTTGTATTATGTATAAAAAAATGTTATTTACCTTCATGACGCATGCTGGTACGGTCAAATCAATTTTTTTATTTTTATTTATCCCAGAGCGATGGTGCTGATTTGATCGAATTAGTATTTGTTATGTAAGCAAGAAATATTTTTATACATAGTACAATATATTTATAATACAACATATACTATGTTATAATTTAACATATTATATCTTATAATACAATATATATTTTACTATGTTTAAAAAATATTATTTACCTTTATGACACATGCTGGTACGGTCAAATCAATTTTTTTATTTTTATTTATCTCAGATAGATGGTGCTAATTTGATCGGATTCGTATTTGTCATGAAAGCAAAAAATATTTTTGTACATAGTACAATATAGTAATAATACAACATATTCTATGTTACAATTTAACAAATGATATCTTATAACACAATATATGTTGTATTATGTATAAAAAATATTATTTACCTTTATGACACATGTTACGGTCAAATCAATTTTTTTTTTTTTATTTATCCCATACAGAGGGTGCCGATTTGATCGAATTAGTATTAGTAATGAAAGCAAAACATATTTTTATAAATAGTACAATATATTTATAATACAAAATATAGTATCTTATAATTTAACATATAATATCTTATAACACAGTATATTTTGTATTATGTATAAAAAATGTTATTTACCTTCATAACACATGCTGGTATGGTCAAATCAATTTTTTTATTTTAATTTATCCCAGACAGAGCGTGTTGATTTGATCGGATTAGTATTTGTTAAAGAAGAAAATATTTTTGTACATAGTACTATATATTTATAATACAACATATACTATGTTATAATTTAACATATGATATCTTATAACACAATATGTATTGTATTATGTATAAAAAATGGTATTTACCTTCATTACACATGCTGGTACGATCAAATTAATTTTTTTATTTTTATTTATCACAGACAGAGGGTGCTGATTCGATCGAATTAGTATTTATAATGAAAACAAAAAATATTTTTAAAAATAATACAATATATTTATAATACAAAATATAATTTGTAATAATTTAAATATGATATCTTATAATACAGTCTATGTTGTATTATGTATAAAAACAAGTTATTTACCTTCACGACACATGTAGGTATGGTCCAATAAAATTTTTTAGTTTTCTTTATCGCAGTCAGTGGGTGCTAATTTGATCGGATTAGTATTTGTCATTAAAAAAAAATATTTTTATATATAGTACAATATATTTATAATACAACATATACTATGTTATAATTTAACATATGATATTTTATAACAAAGTATATGTTGTATTATGTATAAAAAATGTTATTTATCTTCCTGACACATGCTGATACGGACGGTTAAATAAATTTTTTTTATTTAATTTATCCCAGATAGAGGGTGCTGATTTGATCAGATTAGTATTTTTCATGAAAGCAAAAAATATTTTTATAAATAGTGCAATATATTTATAATACAATATATATTATGTTATAATTTAACACATGATATCTTATAACACAATATACGTTGTATTATCTATAAAAAATATTATTTACCTTCATTACATATGTTGGTACGGTTAAATCAATTTTTTTATTTTTATTTATGTAAGATAGAGGGTGCTGATTTAATCGGATAAGTATTCGTATTAAAAACAAAAAAATATTTTTATAAATAGTACAATATATTTATAATAAAAAATATAATATGTAATAATTTAAATATGATATATTATAACACAGTCTATGTTGTATTATGTATAAAAAAATATTATTTACCTTCGTGACACATGCTGGTACGGTCAAATAAATTGTTTTATTTTTATTTATCTCAGACAGAGGGTGCTTATTTGATCGGAATAGTATTTGTCGTGAAAGTAAAAAAAAAATTTATGCATAGTACAATATATTTATAATACAACATATACTATATTATAATTTAACATATTATATCTTATAACACAGTTTATGTTGTATTATGTATAAAGAAATGTTATTTACCTTCATGACACATGCTGGTAAGGTCAAATCATTTTTTTTTTTTTTTATTTATCACAAACAGAGGGTGCTGATTTGATCGAATTAGTATTTGTAATGAAAACAAAAAATATTTTTATTAATAGTTTAATATATTTATAATAGAAAATATAATATGTTATAATTTAAATATGATATCTTATAATACAGTCTATGTTCTATTATGTAAAAAAAATGTTATTTACCTTCGTAACAATGTTGGTACGGTCAAATCAATTTTTTTATTTTTCTTTATCGCAGACAGTGGGTGTTGATTTGATATAATTAGTATTTGTCATAAAAACAAAAAATATTTTTATAAATAGTACGATATATTTATAATACAACATATATTATGTTATAATTTAACATATGATATTTTATAACACAACATATGTTGTATTATGTATAAAAAATGTTATTTATCTTCGTGACACATGTTGGTACGGTTAAATCAATTTTTTTATTTAATTTATCCCAGATAGAGGGTGCTGATTTGATCGGATTAGTATTTTTCATGAAAGCAAAAAATATTTTTATACATAGTACAATATATTTATAATACAACATATATTATGTTATAATTTAACACATGATATCTTATAACACAATATATGTTGTATTATGTATAAAAAAAAATGTTATTTATCTTCATTACACATGCCGATACGGTCAAATCAATTTTTTTATTTTTTCTTTAACCCAGACAGAGGGTGCTGATTTGATCGGATTAGTATGTGTCATGAAAACAAAAAATATTTTTTTAAATAGTACAATATATTTATTATACAAAATATATTATGTTATTATTTAAATATGATATCTTATAACATAGTTTATGTTGTATTATATATAAAAAAAATATTATTTACCTTCATGACACATGTTGGTATGTTCAAATCAACTTTTTTATTTTTATTTATCCAGACAGAGGTGCTGATTTGATCATATTAGTATTTTTTATGAAAGCGAAAAATATTTTTATACATAGTACAATGTATTTAAAATACAACATATATTATGTTATAATTTAACACACGATATTTTATAACACAGTCTATGTTGTATTATGTATAAAAAAATGTTATTTACCTTCATTACATATGCTGGTACGGTCAAATCAATTTTTTTATTTTTTTTTAACACATACAGAGGGTGCTGATTTGATCGGATTAGTATTTGTCATGAAAACAAAAAATATTTTTATAAAAAGTCCAATATATTTATAATACAAAATATATTATGTTATTATTTAAATATGATACTTTATAGCACAGTCTATCTTGTATTATATATAAAAAAATGTTATTTATCTTCATTACACATGTTGGTAGGATCAAATCAATTTTTTTATTTTTTATTTATCACATACAGAGGGTGTTGATTTGATCGGATTAGTATTTGTAATGAAAACAAAAAATATTTTTATACATAGTACAATATATTTATAATACAACATATAAAATGTTATAATTTAACATATTATATCTTATAACACAGTTTATTTAATATTATTTATATAAAAAAATATTATTTATCTTCATGATACATGTTGGTACGGTCAAATAAATTGTTTTATTTTTATTGATCCCAGAGACAAGGTGCTGATTTGATCGGATTACTATTTGTCATGAAAGAAAAAAATATTTTTAGGCATATTACAATATATTTATAATACAACATATACTATGTTATAATTTAATATATTATATCTTATAACACAGTTTATGTTGTATTATCTATAAAGAAATGTTATTCACCTTCATGACACATGTTGGTACGGCCAAATCAATTTTTTTTAATTTATCACAGACAGAGGGTGCTGATTTGATCGGATTAGTATTTGTAATGAAAGCAAAAAATATTTTTGTACATAGTACAATATAGTAATAATACAACATATTCTATTTTACAATTTAACAAATGATATCTTATAACACAGTATATGTTGTATTATGTATAAAAAATATTATTTACCTTCATAACACATACTGGTACGGTTAAATCAATTTTTATTTTTTTTTATTTATTCCAGATAGAGGGTGCTAATTTGATCGGATTTGTATTTGTCATGAAAGCAAAAAATATTTTTATATATAGTACAACATATTTTAAAAAATATTATTTATTTTCATGACACATGTTGGTATGTTCAAATCAACTTTTTTATTTTTATTTATCCATACAGAGGTGCTGATTTGATCATATTAGTATTTTTTATGAAAGCAAAAAATATTTTTATACATAGTACAATGTATTTAAAATACAGCATATATTATGTTATAATTTAACACATGATATCTCATAACACAGTCTATGTTGTATTATGTATAAAGAAATGTTATTTTCCTTCATGACACATGCGGGTACCGTCAAATCAATTTTTTTATTTTATTTATCACTGACAGAGGGTGCAGATTTGATCGGATTAGTATTTGTCACGAAAATAATTATTATTTTTTTTTTATAAAAAGTACAATATATTTATAATACAACATATATTATATTATAATCTAATATATGATATCTTATAACACAATATATATTGTATTATGTATAACAAATGTTATTTACCTTTATAACACATGCTGATACGGTCAAATCAATTTTTTTATTTTTCTTTATCGCAGACAATGGGTGCTGATTTGATATGATTAGTATTTGTCATAAAAATAAAAAATATTTTTATAAATAGTACAATATATTTGTAATACAACATATACTATGTTATAATTTAACATATGATATTTTATAACACAACATATGTTGTATTATGTATAACAGATGTTATTTATCTTCATAGCACATGGTACGGTGAAATCAATTTTTTTATTCAATTTATTCCAAATAGAGGGTGCTGATTTGATCTGATTAGTATTTGTCATTAAAACAAAAACTATTTTTATAAATAGTACAATATATTTATTATACAAAATATATTATGTTATTATTCAAATATGATATCTTATAACACAGTATATGTTGTATTATATATAAAAAAATGTTATTTACCTTCGTGACCGATGTTGGTAGGGTCAAATCAATTTTTTTTATTTTTCATTTATCACATACACTGGGTGCTGATTTGATCGGATTAGTATTAGTCATGAAAACAAAAAATATTTTTATACATAGTATAATATATTTATAATACAACATATAAGATGTTATAATTTAACATATTATATCTTATAACACAGTTTATTTATTATTATTTATAAAAAAAATGTTATTTACCTTAATGAGACATGTTGGTACGGTCAAATAAATTGTTTTATTTTTATTGATCCCAGACAGAGGGTGCTGATTTGATCGGATTAAGATTTGTCATGAAAGAAAAAAATATTTTTAGGCATAGTACAATATATCTATAATACAACATATACTATGTTATAATTTAACATATTATATCTTATAACACATTTTATGTTGTATTATATATAAAGAAAATGTTATTTACCTTCATGACAAATGCTGGTATGGTCAAATAAATTTTTTTTTTATTTATCACAGACAGAGGATGCTGATTCGATCGGATTAGTATTTGTAATGAATACAAAAAATATTTTTTAAATAATACAATATATTTATAATACAAAATATAATTTGTAATAATCTAAATATGATATCTTATAACACAGTCTATGTTGTATTATGTATAAAAACATGTTATTTACCTTCATGACACATGTTAGTACGGACAAATAAATTTTTTTATTTTTCTTTATCGCAAACAGTGAGTGCTGATTTGATCGAATTAGTATTTGTCATGAAAAACAAAATATTTTTATACATAGTACAATATATTTATAATACTTCATATATTTTAACATATGATATCTTATAACGCAATATATATTGTATTATGTAAAAAAAATGTTATTTACCTTTATAACACATGCTGATACGGTCAAATCAATTTTTTTATTTTTCTTTATCGCAGACAGTGGGTGCTGATTTGATATGATTAGTACTTGTCATAAAAATAAAAAATATTTTTATAAAAATTACAATATATTTATAATACATATATACTATGTTATAATTTAACATATGATATTTTATAAGACAACATATGTTGAATTATGTATAAAAAATGTTATTTATCTTCCTAGCACATGTTGGTACGGTTAAATCAATTTTTTTTATTTAATTTATCCCAAATATAGGGTGCTGATTTGATCTAATTAGTATTTGTCATGAAAACAAAAAATATTTTTTTAAATAGTACAATATATTTATTATACAAAATATATTATGTTATTATTTAAATATGATATCTTATAACACAGTTTATATTGTATTATATATATAAAAAATGTTATTTACCTTCATGACAGATGTTGGTAGGGTCAAATCAATTTTTTTATTTATTTTTATTCAGATAGAGGGTGCTGATTTAATCGGATTAGTATTTGTCATTAAAAAAAAAATATTTTTATATATAGTACAATATATTTATAATACAACATATATTATATTATAATCTAATAAATGATATCTTATAACACAATATATATTGAATTATGTATAAAAAAATGTTATTTACCTTTATAACATATGCTGGTACGGTTAAATAAATTGTTTTATTTTTATTTATCCGAGACAGTAGTGCTGATTTGATCGAATTAGTATTTTTTATGAAAGCAAAAAATATTTTTATACATAGTACAATATATTTATAATACAACATATATTATGTTATAATTTAACACATGATATCTTATAACACAGTCTATGTTGTATTATGTATAAAAAAAAAATGTTATTTACCTTCATTGCACAAGCTGGTACGATCAAATCAATTTTTTTATTTTTTCTTTAACCCAGACAGAGAGTGCTGATTTGATCTGATTAGTATTTGTCACGAAAACAAAAATTTTTTTATAAATTGTACAATATATTTATTATACAAAATATATTATGTTATTATTTAAATATGATATCTTATAACACAGTCTATGTTGTATTATACATAAAAGAATGTTATTTACCTTCATGACAGATGTTGGTAGGGTCAAATAAATTTTTTTATTTTTTTTATCCCAAACAGAGGGTGCTGATTTGATCGGATAAGTATTTGTAATGAAAACAAAAAATATTATTTACCTTTGCAACACATGCTGGTACAGTCAAATAAATTGTTTTATTTTTATTTATCCAAGGGTGCTTATTTGATCGGAATAGTACTTGTCGTGAAAGCAAAAAATATTTTTATGCATGGTACAATATATTTATAATACAACATATACTATATTATAATTTAACATATTATATACTATAACACAGTTTATGTTGTATTATGTATAAAGAAATGTTATTTACCTTCATGACACATGCTGGTACGGTCAAATCAATTTTTTTATTTTTATTTATCACAGACAGATGGTGTTGATTTGATCGGATTAGTATTTGTCATAAAAACAAAAAATATTTTTATTAATAGTTTAATATATTTATAATACAAAATATAATATGTTATAATTTAAATATGATATCTTATAACACAGTGTATGTTGTATTATGTAAAAAAAAAATGTTATTTACCTTCATGGCACATGTTGGTACGGTCAAATCAATTTTTTTTATTATTCTTTATCGGAGACAGTGGTTGCTGATTTAATATGGTTAGTATTTGTCATAAAACAAAAAATATTTTTATAAATACTACAATTTATTTATAATACAATATATATTATGTTATAATTTAACAATGACATCTTATAACACAATATATGTTGTATTATTTATAAAAAAAATGTTATTTATCTTCATGACACATGCCGGTACCGTTAAATCAATTTTTTTATTTAATTTATTCCAAATAGAGGGTGCTGATTCGATTTAATTAGTATTTGTCATGAAAATAAAAATTATTTTATAAATAGTAAAATATATTTATTATACAAAATATATTATGTTATTATTTAAATATGATATCATATAACACAGTCTATGTTGTATTATATATAAAAAAATATCATTTACCTTAATGACAGATGTTGGTAGGGTCAAATAAATTTTTTTTATTTTTTTTAGCCCAAACAGAGGGTGCTGATTTGATCGGATTAGTATTTGTAATGAAAACAAAAAATATTTTTATATATAGTACAATATATTTATAATACAACATATAGTATGTTATAATTTAACATATTATATCTTATAAAACAGTTTATGTTGTATTATGTATAAAAAAATATTATGTACCTTCATGACACGTGCTGGTACCGTCAAATTAATTTTTTTATTTTTATTTATCACAGACAGAGGGTGCTGATTTGATCGGATTAGTATTTGTCATAAAAACAAAAAATATTTTTATAAATAGTACAATATATTTATAATACAAAATACGATATGTTATAATTTAATACATGATATCTTATAACACAATATATATTGTATTAAGTATAAAAAATATTATTTACCTTCATGACACATGCTGGTACGGTTAAATCAATTTTTTTTTTTTTTATCCCAGATAGAGGGTGCTAATTTGATCGGATTTGTATTTGTCATGAAAGCAAAAAATATTTTTATACATAGTACACATATTTTAAAAAATATTATTTATTTTCATGACAAATGTTGGTATGTTCAAATCAACCTTTTGATTTTTATTTATCCAGACAGAGGTGCTGATTTGATCATATTAGTATTTTTTATGAAAACAAAAAATATTTTTATACATATTACAATGTATTTAAAATACAACATATATTATGTTATAATTTAACACATGATATCTTATAACACAGTCTATGTTGTATTATGTATAAAAGAAATATTATTTACCTTCATGACACATGCGGGTACCGTCAAATCAATTTTTTTATTTTATTTATCACAGACAGAGGGTGCAGATTTGATCGGATTAGTATTTGTCATGAAAACAAAATTTTTTTTATAAAAAATACAATATATTTATAATACAACATATATTATATTATAATCTAATATATGATATCTTATAACACAATATATATTGTATTATGTATAAAAAATGTTATTTACCTTTATAACACATGCTGATACGGTCAAATCAATTTTTTTATTTTTCTTTATCGCAGACAGTGGGTGCTGATTTGATATGATTAGTACTTGTCATAAAAATAAAAAATATTTTTATAAAAAGTACAATATATTTATAATACAACATATACTATGTTATAATTCAACATATGATATTTTATAACACAACATATGTTGTATTATGTATAAAAGATGTTATTTATCTTCCTAGCACATGTTGGTACGGTTAAATTAAATTTTTTTATTTAATTTATCCCAAATAGAGGGTGCTGATTTGATCTGATTAGTATTTGTCATAAAAGCAAAAAATATTTTTATGCATGGTACAATATATTTATAATACAACATATACTATATTATAATTTAACATATTATATACTATAACACAGTTTATGTTGTATTATGTATAAATAAATATTATTTACCTTCATTACACATGCTAATACGGTCAAATCAATTTTTTTATTTTTATTTATCACAGACAGAGGGTGCTGATTTGATCGGATTAGTATTTGTAATGCAAACAAACAATATTTTTATTAATAGTTTAATATATTTATAATACAAAATATAATATGTTATAATTTAAATATGATATCTTATAACACACTCTATATTGTATTATGTAAAAAAAATGTTATTTACCTTCATGGCAAATGTTGGTACGGTTAAATCAATTTTTTTATTTTTTATTTATCGCAAACAGTGGGTGGTGATTTGATATGATTAGTATTTGTCATAAAAGCAAAAAATATTTTTATACATAGTACAATATATTTATAATACAACATATATTATGTTATAATTTAACAGATGATTGTAACACAGTCTATGTTGTATTATGTATAAAAAATAATGTTATTTACCTTCATTCCACAAGCTGGTACGGTCAAATCAATTTTTTTATTTTTTCTTTAACCCAGACAGAGGCTGCTGATTTGATCTGATTAGTATTTGTCATTGAAACAAAAGTTTTGTTATAATATATTATGTTATTATTTAAATATAATATCTTATAACACAGTCTACTTTGTATTATATATAAAAAAATATTACTTACCTTCATGGCACATGCTGGTACAGTCAAATCAATTTTTTTATTTTTCTTTATCCCAGACAGTAGGTGCTGATTTGATATGATTAGTTTTTGTCATAAAAACAAAAATATTTTTATAAATAGTACAATATATTTATAATACAAAATATGATAGGTTATAATTTAACATATTATATCGTATAACACTGTTTATGTATTATTATTTATAAAAAAATGTTATTTACCTTCGTGACACATGCTGGTATGGTAAAAAAAAAAAACTGTTTTCTTCTTATTTATCACAGACAGAAGGTGCTTATTTGATCGGAATAGTATTTGTCATGAAAGCAAAAAATATATCTATGCATAGTACAATATATTTATAATACAACATATACTATGTTATAATTTAACATATTATATATTATAACACAGTTTATGTTGTATTATGTATAAAGAAATGTTATTTACATTCATGACATATGTTGGTACGGTCAAATCAATTTTTTTTATTTTTCTTTATCGCAGACAGTGGGTGCTGATTTGATATGATTAGTATTTGTCATAAAAACAGAAAATATTTTATAAATAGTACAATATATTTATAATACAAAATATGATATGTTATAATTTAATTATGATATCTTATAACACAGTTTATGTTGTATTATGTATAAAAAAATGTAATTAACCTTTATCACACATGTTGGTACGGTCAAATCAACTTTTTTATTTTTATTTATCGCTGACAGAGGGTGCTGATTTGATCGGATTAATATTTGTTATGAAAACAAAAAATATTTTTATACATAGTACAATATATTTATAATACAACATATATTATGTTATAATTTAACAATGACATCTTATAACACAATATATGTTGTATTATTTATAAAAAAAATGTTATTTATCTTCATGACACATGCTGGTACGGTTAAATCAATTTTTTTATTTAATTTATCCCAAATAGAGGGTGCTGATTTGATCGGATTAGTATTTGTCATGAAAACAAAAAATATTTTTATAAATAGTAAAATATATTTATTATACAAAATATATTATGTTATTATTTAAATATGATATCATATAACACAGTCTATGTTGTATTATATATATAAAAATGTTTTTTACCTTCATTACAGATGTTGGTAGGGTCAAATAAATTTTTTTATTTTTTTTTATCCCAAAGAGAGGGTCCTGATTTGATCGTATTAGTATTTGTAATGAAAACAAAAAATATTATTTACCTTTACAACACATGCTGGTATGGTCAAATAAATTGTTTTATTTTTATTTATCCCTTACAATGGTGCTGATTTGATTGAATTAATATTTTTTTTAAAGCAAAAAATATTTCAATACATTGTACAATTTATTTATAATAAACATATATTATGTTATAATTTAACACATGATTATAACACATTCTATATTGTATTATGTATAAAAGAAATGTTATTTATCTTCATTACACATGCTGGTACGGTCAAATCAATTTTTTTATTTTTTCTTTAACCCAGACAGAGGGTGCTGATTTGATCTGATTAGTATTTTTTATGAAAACAAAAAAATTTTTTTATAAATTGTACAATATATTTATTATACAAAATATATTATGTTATTATTTAAATATGATATCTTATAATAAAGTCTATGTTGTATTATATATAAAAAAATATTACTTACCTTCATGACACATGTTGGTAGGGTCAAATCAATTTTTAGGGTGCTGATTTGATCGGATTAGTATTTTTCATGAAAACAAAAAATATTTTTATATATAGTACAATATATTTATAATACAACATATAATATGTTATAATTTAACATACTATATCATATAACACAGTTTAAAAAATATTATTTACAAAAAAATATTATTTATCGTCGTGACACATGCTGGTACGGTCAAATAAATTTTTTTATTTTTATTTATCCCAACAGAGGGTGTTTATTTGATCGAAATAGTATTTGTCATGAAAGCAAAAAATATTTTTATGCATAGTACAATATATTTATAATACAACATATACTATGTTATAATTTAACATATTATATCTTATAACACAGTTTATGTTGTATTATGTATAAAGAAATGTTATTTACCTTCATGACACATGTTAGTACGGTTAAATCAATTTTTTTATTTCATTTATCCCAGATAGAGGGTGCTGATTTGATCGGATTAGTATTTTTCATGAAAGCAAAAAATATTTTTATACAAAGTACAATATATTTATAATACAACATATATTATGTTATAATTTAACACATGATATCTTATAACACAGTCTATGTTGTATTATGTATAAAAAAAAAATGTTATTTGCCTTCATTACACATGTTGGTACGGTTAAATCAATTTTTTTTCTTTAACCCAGACAGAGGGTGCTGATTTGATCTGATTAATATTTGTCATGAAAATAAAAAATATTTTTATAAATAATACAATATATTTATTATACAAAATATATTATGTTATTATGTAAATATGATATCTTATAACACAGTCTATGTTGTATTATATATATATAAAAAAAATGTTATTTACCTTCATTACACATGTTGGTAGGGTCAAATCAATTTTTAGGGTGCTGATTTGATGGGATTAGTATTTATCATGAAAAAAAAATATTTTTATAAAAAGTACAATATATTTATAATACAACATATATTATGTTATAATTTAACACATGATATCTTATAACACAGTCTATGTTGTATTATGTATAAAAAAAAATGTTATATGCCTTCATTACATATGCTGGTACCGTCAAATCAATTTTTTTATTTTTTCTTTAACCCAGACAGAGGATGCTGATTTGATCTGATTAGTATTTTTAATGAAAATAAAAAATATTTTTATGAATAGTACAATATATTTATTATACAAAATATATTATCTTATTATGTAAATATGATATCTTATAACACAGTCTATGTTGTATTATATATAAAAAAATGTTATTTACCTTCATTACACGTGTTGGTAGGGTCAAATCAATTTTTAGGGTGTTGATTTGATGGGATTAGTATTTGTCATGAAAACAAAAAATATTTATATATATAGTACAATATATTTATAATACAACATATACTATGTTATAATTTAACAATGACATCTTATAACACAGTTTATGTTGTATTATTTATAAAAAATGTTTTTATCTTCATGACACATGCTGGTACGGTTAAATCAATTTTTTTGTTATTTATCCCAGACAGAGAGTGCTGATTTGATCGGATTAGTATTTGTCATGAAAACATAAAATATTTTTATACATAGTACAATATATTTATAATACAACATATAATATGATATAATTTAACATATATGATATCTTATAATACAATATATATTGTATTATTTATAAAAAAATGTTATTTATCTTCATGGTACATTATGGTAAGGTTAAATAAATTTTTTTATTTAATTTATCCCAAATAGAGGGTGCTGATTTGATCTAATTAGTATATTTGTCGTTAAAACAAAAATATTTTTATAAATAGTACAATATATCTATTATATAAAATATATTATGTTATTATTTAAATATTATATCTTATAACACAGTCTATGTTGTATTATATATATATAAAAAAAGTTATTTACCTTCATGACAGATTTTGGTAGGGTCAAATAAATTTTTTTATTTTTTATTTATCCCATACAGAGGGTGCTGATTTGATCGGATTAGTATTTGTCATTAAAACAAAAAATATTTTTATATATAATACAATATATTTATAATATAATATATATTATATTATAATCTAATATATGATATCTTATAACACAATATATATTGTTTTTGTATAAAAAATGTTATTTACCTTTATAACACATGCTGGTACGGTCAAATAAATTGTTTGATTTTTATTTATCTCAGACAGTGGTGCTGATTTGATCGAATTAGTATTTTTTATGAAAGCAAAAAATATTTTTATACATAGTACAATATATTTATAATACAACATATATTATGTTATAATTTAACACATGATATCTTATAACACAGTCTATGTTGTATTATGTATAAAAAAAATATTATTTACCTTCATTACACATGCTGGTACGGTCAAATCAATTTTTTTATTTTTTCTTTAACCCAGACAGAGGGTGCTGATTTGATCTGATTAGTATTTGTTAGGAAAACAAATTTTTTTTTTATAAATTGTACAATATATTTATTATACAAAATATATGATGTTATTATTTAAATATAATATCTTATAACGCAGTCTATGTTGTATTATATATAAAACAATGTTATTTACCTTCATCACACATGTTGGTATAGTCAAATCAATTTTTAGGGTGCTGATTTGATCGGATTAGTATTTGTCATGAAAACAAAAAATATTTTTATATATAGTACAATATATTTATAATACAACATATAATATGTTATAATTTAACATATTATATCTTATAACACAATTTATGTATTATTATTTATAAAAAAATGTTATTTAGCTTCGTAACACATGCTGGTACGGTCAAATAAATTGTTTTATTTTTATTTATCCCAGACAGAGGGTGCTTATTTGATCGAAATAGTATTTTTCATGAAAGCAAAAAATATTTTTATGCATAGTACAATATATTTGTAATACAACATATACTATATTATAATTTAACATATTATATCTTATAACACAGTTTATGTTGTATTTTGTATAAAGAAATGTTACTTGCCTTCATGACACATGCTGGTAAGGTCAAATCAATTTTTTTTTATTTTTATGTATCACAGACAGAGGGTGCTGATTTGATCGGATTAGTATTTGTAATGAAAACAAAAAATATTTTTATTAATAGTTTAATATATTTATAATAGAAAATATAATATGTTATAATTTAAATATGATATCTTGTAACACAGTCTATGTTCTATTATGTAAAAAAAATGTTATTTACCTTCGTGACAATGTTGGTACGGTCAAATTAATTTTTTTTTTTTTATCGCAGACAGTGGGTGCTGATTTGATATAATTAGTATTTGTCATAAAAACAAAAAATATTTTTATAAATTGTACAATATATTTATAATACAACATATATTATGTTATAATTTAACATATGATATTTTATAACACAACATATTTTGTATTATGTATAAAAAAATGTTATTTATCTTCGTGACACATGTTGGTACGGCTAAATTAATTTTTTTTATTTTTATTTATCACAGACAGAGGGTGCTGATTTGATCGGATTAGTATTTGTAATGAAAACAAAAAATATTTTTATTAATAGTTTAATATATTTCTAATACAAAATATAATATGTTACAATTTAAATATAATATCTTATAACACAGTCTATGTTGTATTATGTAAAAAAAATGTTATTTACCTTCATGGCACATGTTGATACGGTTAAATCAATTTTTTTATTTTTTTTTATCGCAGAAAGTGGGTGCTGATTTGATATGATTAGTATTTGTCATAAAAACAAAAGATATTTTTATAAATTGTACAATATATTTATAATATAAAATATGATATGTTATAATTTAAATATGATATCTTATAACACAGTTTATGTTGTATTATGTATAAAAAAAATATTAGTTACCTTCATCATACAAGTTGGTACGGTCAAATCAACTTTTTTATTTTTATTTATCCCTGACAGAGGGTGCTGATTCGATCGGATTAGTATTTGTCATGAAAGTAAAAAATATTTTTATATATAGTACACTATATTTATAATACAACATATACTATGTTATAATTTAACAATGACATCTTATAACACAACATATGTTGTATTATGTATATAAAAATGTTATTTACCTTAATTACATATGTTGGTACAATCAATTCAATTTTTTTATTTTTCTTTAACCAAGACGAGGGTGCTGATCTGATAACAAAAAATATTTTTATACATAGTATAATATATTTATAATACAACACATACTATGTTATAATTTAATATATATTATCTTATAACACAATATATATTGTATGGTGTATAAAAAATGTTATTTACCTTTATAACACATGCTGGTACGGTCAAATCAAATTTTTTTATTTTTGTATACCGCAGACAGTGGGTGCTGATTTGATATGATTAGTATTTGTCATAAAAACAAAAGATATTTTGATAAATAGTACAATATATTTATAATACAACATATATTATGTTATAATTTAACATATGATATTTTATAACACAACATATTTTGTATTATGTATAAAAAATATTATTTATCTTCATGGCACATGCTGGTACGGTTAAATCAATTTTTTTATTTAATTTATCCCAAATAGAGGGTACTGATTTGATCTGATTAGTATTTGTCATGAAAACAAAAAATATTTTTATAAATAGTACAATATATTTATTATACAAAATATATTATGTTATTATTTAAATATGATATCTTATAAAACAGTTTATGTTGTATTATATATAAAAAAAAATGTTATTTACCTTCATGACAGATGTTGGTAGGGTCAAATCAATTTTTTTATTTTTTTTTTATCCATACAGAGGGTGCTGATTTAATCGGATTAGTATTTGTCATGAAAACAAAAAATATTTTTATATATAGTACAATATATTTATAATACAACATATATTATATTATAATCTAATAAATAATATCTTATAACACAATATATATTGTATTATGTATAAAAAATGTTATTTACCTTTATAACACATGCTGGTACGGTCAAATCAATTGTTTTATTTTTATTTATCCCAGACAGTAGTGCTGATTTGATCGAATTAGTATTTTTTATTAAAGCAAAAAATATTTTTATACATAGTACAATATATATAATACAACATATATTATGTTATAATTTAACACATGATATCTTATAACACAGTCTATGTTGTATTATGTATAAAAAAAATGTTATTTACCTTCATGGTACGGTCAAATCAATTTTTTTTATTTTTTCTTTAACCCAGACAGAGGGTGCTGATTTGATCTGATTAGTATTTGTCATGAAAACAAAATTTTTTTATAAATTGTACAATATATTTATTATACAAAATATATTATGTTATTATTTAAATATGATATCTTATAACACAGACGTATTATATATATAAATTATTATTTACCTTCATGACACAGGTTGGTAGGGTCAAATAAATTTTTAGGGTGCTGATTTGATCGGATTAGTATTTGTCATGAAAACAAAAAATATTTTATATACAGTACAATATATTTATAATACAACATATAATATGTTATAATTTAACATATTATATCCTATAACACAGTTTATGTATTATTATTTATAAAAAAATATTATTTAGCTTCGTGACACATGCTGGTAAGGTCAAATAAATTGTTTTATTTTTATTTATCCCAGAAAGAGGGTGCTTATTTGATCGGAATAGTATTTGTCGTGAAAGCAAAAAATATTTTTATGCATGGTACAATATATTTATAATACAACATATACTATATTATAATTTAACATATTATATACTATAACACAGTTTATGTTGTATTATGTATAAAAAAATGTTATTTACCTTCATGACACATGTTGGTACGGTCAAATCAATTTTTTTATTTTTATTTATCACAGACAGAGGGTGCTGATTTGATCGGATTAGTATTTGTAATGCAAACAAAAAATATTTTTATTAATAGTTTAATATATTTATAATACAAAATATAATATGTTATAATTTAAATATGATATCTTATAAAATAGTGTATGTTGTATTATTTATAAAAAAATGTTATTTATCTTCATGACACATGCTGGTAAGGTTAAACCAATTTTTTTTATTTAATTTATTCCAAATAGAGGGTGCTGATTCGATCTAATTAGTATTTGTCATAAAAACAAAAAATATTTTTTATAAATATTACAATATATTTATAATACAAAATATGATATGTTATTATTTAAATATGATATCTTATTACACAGTTTATGTTGTATTATGTATAAAAAAATGTTATTTACATTCATCACACATGTTGGTACGGTCAAATCAACTTTTTTATTTTTATTTATCCGTCACAGAGGGTGCTGATTTGATCGGATTAATATTTATCATGAAAGCAAAAAATATTTTTATACATAGTACAATATATTTATAATACAACATATACTATGTTATAATTTAACAATGACATATTATAACACAGTATATGTTGTATTATTTATAAAAAATATTATTTATCTTCATGACACATGTTGGTACCGTTAAATCAATGTTTTTTTATTTATCCCAGACAGAGGGTGCTGATTTGATCGGATTAGTATTTGTCATGAAAACAAAAAATATTTTTATACATAGTACAATATATTTATAAAACAACATATACTATGTTATAATTTAAGATACGATATTTTATAACACAATATATATTGTATTATGTATAAAAAATGTTATTTACCTTCATTACACATGCCGGTACGGTCAAATCAATTTTTTTATTTTTTCTTTAACCCAGACAGAGGGTGCTGATTTGTTCAGATTAGTATTTGTCATGAAAACAAAAAATATTTTTATAAAAAGTACAATATATTTATAATACAAAATATATTATGTTATTATTTAAATATGATACTTTATAACACAGTCTATGTTGTATTATATATAAAAAAAATATTATTTATCTTCATTACATATGTTGGTAGGGTCAAATTAATTTTTTTTTTAATTTTTATTTATCCCAGACAGAGGATTCTGATTTGATCGTATTAGTATTAGTCATGAAAACAAAAAATATTTTTATACATAATACAATATATTTATAATACAACATATAATATGTTATAATTTAACATATTATATGTTATAACAAAGTTGATGTATTATTATTTATAAAAAAAATGTTATTTACCTTCATGACACATGCCGGTACGGTCAAATAAATTGTTTTATTTTTATTGATCCTAGACAGAGGGTGCTGATTTGATCGGATTAATATTTGTCATGAAAGCAAAAAATATTTTTATGCATAGTACAATATATTTATAATACAACATATACTATGTTATAATTTAACATATTATATCTTATAATACAGTTTATGTTGTATTATGTATAAAGAAATGTTATTTATATTCATGACACATGCTGGTACGGTCAAATCAATTTCTTTTCTTTTTATTTATCTCAGACAGAGTGTGCTGATTTGATCGGATTAGTATTTGTAATGAAAATAAAAAAAAAATTTTATTAATAGTTTAATATATTTATAATACAAAATATAATATGTTATAATTTAAATATGATATCTTATAACACAGTCTATGTTGTATTATGTATAAAAAAATGTTATTTACCTTCATGACACATGTTGATATGTTTAAATCAATTTTTTTATTTTTATTTATCCCATACAGATGTGCTGATTTGATCGGATTAGTATTTTTTTATGAAAGCAAAAAATATTTTTATAGATAGTATAATATATTTATAATACAACATATAATATGTTATAATTTAACATATGATATTTTATAACACAACATATGTTGTATTATGTATAAAAAATGTTATTTACCTTCATGACACATGTTGGTACGTTCAAATCAACTTTTTTATTTTTATTTATCCTAAACAGAGGTGCTGATTTGATCGGATTAGTATTTTTTATGAAAGAAAAAAATATGTTTATACATAGTATAATATATTTATAACACAACATATAATATGTTATAATTTAACATATGATATTTTATAACACAACATATGTTGTATTATGTATAAAAAATATTATTTATCTTCATGACACATGCTGGTACGTTTAAATCAATTTATTTATTTAATTTATCCCAGATAGAGGGTGTTGATTTGATCGGATTAGTATTTGTCATGAAAGTAAAAAATATTTTTATACATAGTACAATATATTTATAATACAACATATACTATGTTATAATTTAATAATGACATCTTATAACACAGTATATGTTGTATTATTTATAAAAAAATGTTATTTACCGAACTTGACATTGAATTGAAGGGTTAGAGATCAAGTTTAAAACTTCTAAATTGCAAATCAAATCAAAAAATCACGACAAAAATTTAAATATTGCGGCATTGAGAAGTTGCCTTGCGAAGGAGGAATTCGAACAACTATAGAGACACATGTTTGTGTGTAGAATTTGTGAATCTTAGATCGAGTGATTCTAAGAAGATTTGAGTTGAGAATTTATAGTATATTTGTGGTTTCAATCAATTGAAATAATAAATTCGTTCTACAAAACATAGAAAAAATCATTGGAGTCCAAAAGTAAATTTTCTCATAACAAATAAAATAAAATAAAATTTTGTAATTTCTAGCAAATCAAAGAACTCCAAAGAGCTCTAGTGTTATAATTGCAATGAATTCAGTCATTTCAAAGTGGAATGCTCTATGTTAAGAAATATGAAGAATAAGCCTTACAAGCTATATGGAGTGATGAAAGTAGTTCCAATAGTTAAGAAATAATATGAAAAATTATATGTAATTCTTATATATATTATTATATATTTACTTATTGTTTAAATTTTATTATTTTTAAATTAATTTAAAACTCATAATTATTTCAATATCATATCTAAAAGTACCGTTATTTCAACATTGTTTCGTTGTTAAATTTGAAAAATTTCTACATATAATGCCTTCACGTGTGTGAATAGAAATTTTCACTCGTTATATATTGATGGTTTAAATAAATCAATGGGGAACAAAATCATTACACTTATTGGTCAAGATATTTGGTTGCAATCAAATATATTTCATTAAAAAAAAAAAACTATATAATTTAAATTTACTTCAATAAAGAATATTATATTATTAAAAAAATTTAATTTAAAACTTTGAAAACAATTCAAAATACACAACCTTCCTTATTAACAATAAATCGAAAAAAAATAAATTTAAAACTTTGAAAACAATTCAAAATACACAACCTTCCTTATTAGCAATAAATCGTGCAAATATGTGCTTATTTGATCGGACACGAGAATTAATAAAAGTGAATAATAATTGTTACTTTTTTTTATAGTATAAAAAAGTACAAAAATGTAATAAATTTTTACTTAAAAGGAAAACAAGAATAGTTTTCGATGACAACCCAAAAAGAAAAGTAAACATAGATTTGAATGACGGAGGGAGTATATATATATATTACACACATTCGTAATTATTATATTGATTTTTATAATTTAGTAGTGACCGATAGAAACTTGCTAAATGACAAACCATATATGATATAATAATAGACAATATAGAACACGAGAAGGTAAAAGCACGAATCTTGATTTAATCTTCTGTTACTCCTTGTGGCTTCATACTTGTAGAAACAACATCAAATTCTTGAACATGCTTATGTGGCTCTTCTCTTGCAACCCATGAAAAGAAGACAACAAGTGTATTAGTCCTAATTTGAATTCAAAAGCATTGTTACCGTCTACCATCGGGTATGTGATGCAGAGATGCTGCTGGGTCAAGTTAGAACTGTCAACTCCCTTAGTGTCATTTGATCAATCTCTTTTTCTAGCTCTAACTCGTCAGAACTCAAATCGCTAGATGATTCTAAAGCTAAATTTTTTTGGCGAATCTTCATAGTTTTTTTTCTCAATCGACACGCAATCTTCTCAATTTCGGGATCGAAACTCAAGTTTCCTGTGCGATCAAATCTCGACATAAACCAGAAAAAATCAAAATTTTTTAGATAATAGATAACAACAAAAAATAAATAAAACAATTAAAATTCCTTGGCAATTGCGCCAAAATTTGACAGACATTTGTCACACGCTACAAAATTTAAATAAAATAAATCTACTTCTACAATAAAAATAACGTAAGTATAGATGAAGTAGAATCGTCTTCTCAAGGAATTAAAAAAATTTTATTTTTGATTTTTTTATTTATAAATATAATAAAATGAGAGATTTTGAAAGTAGGAAATAAAAATAAAATAACAAACTAAAAACTCTACGACTAAAAGATAAATTCAATAAAAATAAGTTTATAGTCTATGAATGAAATTGACAACTTGGGTAGTAGATTTGATCATCGATAAATATTTAATCTTATTGGTTTCTAAATAAATTAGTTATAGTTACCGACACACCTAATAACCAACTCTTTCTTAATTTCCTAACAGTCTAGGTACACCCGTCGACGGCTTCCTAGTTAGACTAGAACCCTAGTGACATCACTAAAAATTTACTAGTCTAACCGCCTTGCGAATTAGAAGAGCTTAATTCAATTTAACAATTAATTATATGAAATTGTTTAAAATTAATTCCGTGATTTCCTAATGGTGTATGTCACTAGTTGCTACTTGAACCAAATTAAAACGCAATTACGGACGCCTAATTTAGTTTAGCAATTAATCCTTAATCCAATTGAAATACATGACCACAATATCCAACCAAATAAAAAGATTATAACTCAAAAAAATCAGAAACCCCATAAATACTTAGGAACCAAAGAAATCTCATGAATAAAAACAAGTCTAATATCTCAAATCCTGTTTTCCACTCTTATACTAGAAAAGTAAACTACTCGCTAATCATAGGAAAAAAAAAAAAAAAGCAAATAGAAACATAGCATGTTGGTAGGGGTACAACTTGAAATCAAATTTTCTCCTTCGTGCCCTTGGACGGTTTATCTCTGGGACTCTTCTGCACGGTGCTCTCCTTGTCTCTCAGTTCTTTCTTTCCTTCCCTTTATATTTACTCTAATTTTGTAACAATTGGACCTTGCACATTTTTGTTCTCTTTTCCCACAAATTATATCAATTTTATTATTTTTCACCTGCAAATTATAAATAAATAATATATGCCAAATCAGATAGAATCTAATCAAAATCAACTAAATATCGCAAATAATATAAATATTTAACGTATGCCATTTATGACTCTCACCGGGTTATAATATATTAATATATTTAATATATATATAAATAATTTTAGTTTAATACTATTTTTGTAATTTATATTGAGTCCAACCTAAATATAATAGTAGTATTTATTTTTAATAATTTTTAATATTTATTGTGTATAACTATTTTTTTATTGACTTACTAACTTTTAGCTTTCTTTGAATTAATTATTTTATTATTGTTTAATTTGTGAAATTTTAATTTTAGAAAAAAAAAATTAATGGTTAAAAGGGTCGAGTTCGTATGAAGTCATCTAATTTATGTAGAAAATTAATAAACGGGCTAACATGTCATTTTTGAATTAGTCGGACTTATGAGTCGGATTCATGTCGAGTTTTTTGACCGGGTTAAATAAACAAGTTGATTTTGGATTGGACAATTTAATAAGTTTAAAAATTTAATCCGAAAAGAAACCAATCTAACACGACCTATTGCCAAGATAAATTGACGAAGGTGGCCAATTTCAATAGTTTTACACTTTCAAAATAGTTATATTTTATTTTCAAATTTGTTTATACATTTTATTTAGACTATGGGT
Organism: Andrographis paniculata; assembly: GCF_009805555.1. Taxonomy (NCBI): domain Eukaryota; kingdom Viridiplantae; phylum Streptophyta; class Magnoliopsida; order Lamiales; family Acanthaceae; genus Andrographis; species Andrographis paniculata. Next base: position 1,936,207 of record NW_026137590.1, read on the forward strand.
AAGAGAATTATTGTGTAGAGTCCAGCGATAAATAATTTGTAGGCGTAGAATAAAGATTGTCTTGTTGAATTTATTTTGTAAATTATTAAATTTGCTCCAAATTTTAGCACTCAAATAGCAAGTGTTGATTCTCATATCAAAATGTATTCCCTCCGTCATCTAATTATGTGTTCATTTGACCAAGCACGAGTTTTAAGAAAAATATGTAAAAATAAAAAATTTTACCTTTTTAGGTAAAAAAAAATGATATTTTTTTACAAAAAAAAAACAAAAATAAATATAGATGACAACGACAAAAAAAAAAAAAAAAAAGAATAAATTTGAATGATAGAAAAAGTATATATTTGATTAATTAGGCCTATATTTAGTTATAGTTAAATATAGAACACTTCAAAATAAATCTTTTTTTTTTTTTTTTGGTGGAGGGGTGGGCGGAGGGGGGGGGGGGGGTGGTGGTGGTGGGGGGGGGGGGGGGGGGTTTGATTAGAAAGGTAAAGAAGACAATTAGGGGATCCCATCACGTCCCTTGTGATCTAAACAATAATCATAACCTCATTGAAAACTCCTGAATATAACAAAGAATTTTTTGTTAGGGAAAACAACAAAAGGGATTTTCAAAATATTAAAAATAAATAAAAATCAAAAGGGTCCAATATAAATGAAATTAAAAAAAAATATATATCCATGATTGCATGTCAAGTTCCATCATGTCATTCTTGTTCAATAAAGAAGCTTTAAATATTCCATTATTCTGAAGAATGATGAAGATGGATATGATAATGTGACCCTCTACATCTTTCTTGGGAAAAAATTGTGGGAAAGTAATAATAGAGAAGACACCCCAATGATTTGGACCTTCTAAAGCAAACAAATATATTTGGTTATGTTCATTCATAGTTTTAATATTACAAAAGTACTACTACTAGTATTTAAAACTTTGTTTATATGTTTCAATTAGTGTTACTTATCTTGTTGGGTATAATTTATAGACTATTAGATTCGACCGAAAATTTACTGAAAGGGTAAAGACTGCAGTTTCCGACATCATAAAAAAGTATATATATGTTTAGGTAAGCTGAACACAAATTTTAATGAATATAATACTATTATATTTATGAAAAATATACTTATATGAGCCGAACACAAATTTTAATTGAAGATATCAATAAAATACACAAAACTCAACAAATAAAAACACACAAAACATCACTGTAACACTTCCACAATATCTCAAACTTTATAATAAAAACACCTACAACTATAAACATTAGACAAACAGATTTTAATCTAGCACTATTTATCAAACTTTTTCTCTTCGGTCATATCAAATCAAATATATATTTTTCACTATATTCAAGGAAAAAAAAAATCATCCAAGATATCCCATCAAACACTATTTCAATTAAAAAAATTTGCAATTCTCAAATCCTAAATCCAAATCCAAATCCAAACAGGTTGAATTTTGTTTTAAGCTATTTTTCACTCAAATTTGATGACATGATCAAAATTTCAAACAAAGCCCAATAAAGCAGAAAGTAAAATAGAAACATTTACAATGAAAGGAAAAGGCAAGGATATGGTGATGGAAATAATAACTAATTGAAGGATGGACCAGTGCATAAACACCTTTAAGGTTAGGCTATTTTTGACCAAACTATAAACCAGATTTCATAACATACAATAGACAATACTACAGATTCTTGGCCCCTTAGAAAAAATAAAAATCAAAACCATATAACATCCATACCCCATGATAATATATTTATTTTCTTTAGTTTAGGACCACTCTTACAAATATTTTGAAGGCAGACACTATTTAAAAAAAAAAACACAAAATCTCATATTATATCACCAAAACCTCAAGACATGCTCTAGTAGTCATTGTAAATTCACAATTCATAAAAATCCCTCAAAATTTGGCAAAAGAATGTATAAGATATAAATCATGATAGTTCATATAACTAAATATATATATAGATATAATAGAAGTACCTAAAAAACTCCAGTAGATCAGCGATAGCGTCGAAGGGAGAGGGTCTGGTTCCTCTTCCATGTAGCCCTTCTAGAAGGCATTGCTTTGTGGTTGAGGTGGCCTCTTCCTCGAAGACCTCTGTATTTCTTCCCAGCAGAAGTGAGCCCGCGAAATTCCCTGTGTTTATGCACTGGATTGCAGATCCAGTTGATCCTTGGGTCATTGCGGACGGCAGAATGCGCCGGATCCACCAAGATTACTTCAATGTACTTGTAGGTGGAGTCCTGATGAGAAAATACAGAGTTATCATTAAAGTGCAAGTATCAGACAATCAAAATTATCAAAAATATGAAATAACTAGCTGCATATCAAGATTTTGAATATTCTACTATATATATATATATATATATACACATTCGATTTCTAACTAGTGTATATATTTCAGACATCCCTAAATACATTAAGCCAAGAGGACTTTCTGAAGAACTCTGCAATTTGTCTAATGTTCTGTGTAATCCAATTTTGTGATGTTTGATGCAGAGTCGATACAAATTCATCGGCTTGTTGAAGGAAAATAGAAATAAAAAAGATAAAAAATTAAGGGCGAATCTGCTATGCAAACCTCATTGATCCAGTAGGAATTCAGAACCCTAAGACCACCAAGTTTCCGGCCAGCACATTCCTCGGCCGTTACTCATTTGTTCTTCTGAGATTTCAGCTGAGTGACACCCTGGTTTCTGGGCTTACCGTACACAATACCCTTAGGAACCGGCCTCTTCCTTCCACCACGTCTAACACGAACTCTGTAAACCACATACCCCTGCAAATTTTAAGAGATTTTATTCACCAATTGCATATACACGAAACCTAACAAGAACTAATGAACATAAATGTGAATAAAAAGGCTTTTGTCTTAGTTGTCTGACAAGCATTACACCACATCAAGTGTTAGGCACAACAATACAAGACAACAGATACATCAGATGATACAGAATAGGAACAAAATCGAACAATCAAATATATGAAAGTGTATAAACTTTTCTATGGAGGGAGAAATTTTATTAGAAAGGGTGTGATCAAGCCCTTTCAACCTACGATTTTGATGAATTGAAATAGGAATTACACAACACTGACAGAAGAACAGGACGATACTAAATTGAAAAACCCTAAACCCTAAATTTTACGAATCCTAAGTCAATTTCTTATTCTAAATCGTCACGCGCATCAGATTCAACCAATCTTCGAAAGCTAATGCCAATGAACAAAAATATAATTACGAATTGGCACCTGCTTGGCGCTGTAGCCGAGGCGCCTAGCCTTGTCGGGGCGGGTGGGATGGGCAACTCGCACGATAGAGGGAAGCTGGCGGTACTCCCAGCAGCGAACCCTAAGCAAGAACCGCATCACATCCGATTGCTACTTCTTCCATAACACCGACATGTACGTGTAGGCACCTACAAATTCCCCAACAAACCAAATAGAATCAAAATTCAAGAAAAAATATAAATTAAAAAAAAAAAAAAAATTGCATGACCTCCAATGTCACAATTTCGAATCAGTAGAAAGAAGAAGAAGAATTACCCATTGCTCCGGCCGTGGCCCCACACCTTCGCCGCCGGGGGATTGGGGAGGGAGATGACGATGACGATGGTTTTTCAATGAAAGATGAAGAACATTAAACTATGGGCCTAATTAATACAGAACCCCAAGGCCCAAAGTTCAACAATGTTGGGCTATCTATACTATATCTTTATTGGAGTTATATTAATTATACTGAAAAGTATTTATTTGAATTTTTTAGTATATGGAAAAATAATTGTTGATGCTATTTTTCAACAATAAAAAGTAAAATCCGAAAATAAAGAAATATTTTCGAATTCGATAAAATTAGTGCCTGAAATTAAGAATCTCTAAACACTGTAGAATACTTAAATAACAATAAGAAAAATATAAAATAGAACTGAAAATAAAGTGGTGATCCCCAAATCTGACTTTGTTTAGTTGAAGTTGATTGAAGATGTCTTTTTTCGAATAGCACCGGATCCTTAAATAACCATGTTGAAGAAACGGTTCGAACGGCTATCTGGTCGGTTACCATAACCGCTGTTAACCGCCCCAAAAGTTCTCTTCTATTGACACGTGCGTCAACCGTCCTACCACGTCCGACCTTCAAAAACCGTTCGCCAGTTGCAACTTCCTCCAACCGCTCCAGAACTGCTCTCTCACCCGACCTGCTCATGCTACTTTACTATCCGACCTCATTACGCCCGACCTTATCCTGCCTCATCTCCACACCAGACCTTACCATACCCGACTTTCGAATTCGGCCTGTTTGCGCCCGACCTTTAAGCTTGGCCCGACCAGGTCCTGTCTGACTTCCGTGTCCGACTTTATCACGTCCGATCTCCGTGCCCGACCTTGTCCTGTCCGACCACGTATCGGTCGATCATCCTTCCTTGTCCGACTTCTTTTTTGTCCGACTTCTGGGCCGTTTGGCTTATATCCAGATCCATCCAGAATCCTACTCCCTCCACATCGTGAGCAGTGAGTGCCTCTCTCAACCGATCATGCATATTGCAGACCACTAAGTTGGTCAACTCTTTTTCATTGATTACTGTAAGACATCGTCCTTTCATCAACCGTATCCTTTCGATGAACTGTGAGGCTGACTCTTCCGGACATTGTTTCATTTCCAACAAATCGGAAAGAGAGACGGCTGGTAAAGGGTTGATAAATCTAGCATGGAACACCATCTCTAAACCTTCCCAAGTTTGTATTTGCCCAGGTGGCATATTTACAAACCATGAAAAAGCTGTCCTGGTAAGAGACAAGCTAAATAGTTGCAGTTTATAAAAAGGGTTATTACCGACTTCTCCTAACTGTGCTGTGAACCGACCCACATGCTCTATAGTGGATGATCCGTCTTCTCCTGAAAAAACATGAAAGTCTGGCGGTCGATAATTCCTTGGGAGAGGATAATCGTTGATGATTCTCTCTGGAAATGGTCTCTGATAAACCGGCATGTTTATCGTTTGCGGATTCATGCCGAAATGCACCCGTAAAACTTGAGCGATTTCCTCCGGATCTATCCTGGTGGAATTGGATCGAACACCAGAATGGGATGAATAGTCTGTTCCCCAACCTCTCTTCTCTAAGGATAGTTGGCTCGGCTGGGAGGGGATTGTGAGCCTGTACCCCCAACCTCTCATTCGGCTGGGTATTATCAACCCCCGGTCCCAAAGAAACATTATCTGGGAAAAGTTAAAGGAGTCTTCCCCATATCTGTTCGGTTGAAAGTTGTGACGCTTGGAAATGTACTGTCAACGTATGTTGGTCCTACAAACGTTGATCCTGAGAAAGTCGCCTAAAAACGAGAAGGTGACACGGCTGGAGACATGTTTGAATGCAGGGTGAATCTGGAAAACGCCTTATCCAACATGTTCTGCATTAGATTTTGTTGCTCGCGCAGCATGATGTTCTGTTGCTCACGCAACATATTCTGCATAGCCAGAGTATGCTTGTTGTTCAAGTGTTGAACATATGACATTCAATCGGCAGGTACTTGTGGTGCGTCCCTTGCATTCGGCATAGCAGGTGATGAAATTGTTTCTCCTATCGATGTTGAAGATACTTGGGGCTGTGAGCCTGCCATGTGGATCCTTTCGACGATTCGGCCGGACCTCAGTCATATGAAACTCTCCGTTGACGTAGGATCAGCAATCTTGCCTTTCTCCCACTGTGGTCGCCAAATTGTTGATGCTATTTTTCAACAATAAAAAGTAAAATACGAAAATAAAGAAATATCTTCGAATTTGATAGAATTAGTGCTTGAAATTAAGAATCTCTAAACATTGTAGAATACATAAATAAGAATAAGACAAATATAAAATAGGACTGAAAATAAAGTAGTGATCCCCAAATCTGACTTTGCGTAGTTGAAGTTGATTGAAGATGCCTTTTTTCGAACAGCACCGGATCCTTAAATAACCCTGTTGAAGAAACGGTTCGAACCGCTATCTGGTCGGTTACCATAATCGCTGTTAACCGCCCCAAAAGTTCTCTTCTATTGACACGTGTGTCAACCGTCCTACCACGTCCAACCTTCAAAAACCGTTCGCCAGTTGCAACTTCCTCCAACCGTTCGTCAATTGCAACTTCCTCCAACCGCCCCAAAACTGCTCTCTCACCCGACCTGCACATGCTATTTCACTGCCCGACCTCATTACGCCAGACCTTATCATGCCTCCTCTCCACACCAGACCTTACCATACCCGATTTTCGAATTCGGCCTGTTTGCGCCCGACCTTTAAGCTTGGCCCGACCAGGTCCTATCTGACTTCCGTGTCCGACTTTATCACGTCCGATCTCCGTGCCCGACCTTGTCCTGTCCGACCACGTATCGGTCGATCATCCTTCCTTGTCCGACTTCTTTTTTGCCCGACTTCTGGGTCGTTTGGCTTATATCTAGACCCATCCAGAATCCTGCTGCTATTATTTATTATTATTATTTTTTTTTGTGTTCAACAATAATAATATTTTATTAATTTTTGTAAGTGTGTAAAATAAATTTGATATTTTTATTATTGCATATACTCCCTCAATCCCATAACAAATATCAATTTTTTCATTTTACTTCGTTTCATAACAAAGTATTTATTTTTTTTAGTAACTGTATTATCTACTTAACATTACAAATACCCTTACAATTTACAATATATTACACAAATGTCATTATCTTTATATCACACATACTAATAAGGTTATTTTAGTCATTTCTACATTATTCCTACTATATTCCAATATAATACTAATATTTCTAAAACTACGTGAAAAATGGATACTACAAGGGAGTATTTTGTTTTTTTTTACTATTGTATATGTCTTAGTTGTGATAGGCACATAATTTAAAAAATATTGATTTTACAGTGATGGTAAAAAGTATAGATAAAAATCTTTTGTTCTTGTGAATGTATTAATGTAAAAAATAATGATAATTTTGTAATATTATTATTGTTATTATTGAATAATTTAGATTTCTACTTACATAAATTCTTTAAGTTTTGAAAAACAGATTGAATTAGAAACTCTAATGTCGGATGTTGATGCTTGCCATAATGGAAGTTTGAGGATTTTGTATGTATTTATATCCATAGATAAATAAAGATAAAATTTTGTTTATATATTTTAGATTTGGTGGAGGATTTTTTGAATTAGAAGATGAAGAATACATTAAAGTTAATTTTCATGGCTAACAATTGGAGAGTGATTTTGATTCCTTCCGGCTACATCAGTCCATCTAAGGTTGGCAAATCGGGCCAACCGATTTTTTCTTGCCGGATCGACCCGAGAATATATTGGGCCAACTAGGCACAGCCCAGTTTAAAATTGAATCAGAAAATTTAAGCCCGAACACAATCTGCTTTCAAATTGAACTCATGACTTTATATTTACATTTGACTTTATATAAAATCATTTTGTAATATAATTATAAATTTAAAATTTACAATTACATTTAATCTGAAATTCGAGCTGGCCGGGCCGGGCGCCAGATTCGGGTCGAATTTTCGAGTTAGTGCCAAATTTTGCCATCGAATTTTCGAGTTAGTGCCAAATTTTGCCATCTCTACGTCCACCACCATTAGGAGTCATCGGCCTCCGCCGCTGAGAAATTGCGTTTGTTGCATTTTGAACTTGGGTGAAAAATGAGTTTTAAGTTAAAAAAAAAAAATTAATAATAATAATTTTCAAATTGCGCCCGTGGTATAGTCTTAAGCACTCGAAACACATGTTCCGAGAATAGGATCGAATAAACCCATTTATAAGGGGTAGCGTCATAGGGCACTAAACCGGAAAATTTGGAGAAAGAGATAGTGTATTGGAGATGTTCTTACACATCACCAACTCATAACTCCATTTTTACATATACGATTTTCTATTTTTGCAAAATCTCTTGAAGTAATTTATCTTTGATAACCTACAAACCATAAGGGTCGACATATAGAGGTCCACGCATGAGTGTTAAGACACAAATTTACTGTTCATTTTTATACATATGATTTAACTTGAAAAGAGAAAAATGACAGTCTCATATGTAATAATTTCACTAAATATAGACATGCAATATATATATATATATGCATATAAATATGAAAACCATGGCACAGGTCCAGCAACATTTTGATGCCAATAGGCCAGTAATGTCATCAAAGAGTAGAACTAAATCAACAAGACAAAAACAAATTAAATATGAAGTTTTCGAACATGTACACATAAGAATGGCGTAACCAACCGTTGCCCAGAAATCGCAGCGTTGTAGAATGAGACGACTTGGAGTTTCACAATAATGAATGCCGTAAATCTGCAAGAAGCAAAAACCAGCGAGATCCGAGATCCCGAATCTGTGATATCATCAGGCGAAAAGATTTAGACGTTTCTGAATAATAATGACAGAGAAAGATGTAAAAACTCCATTGAGAAAGAATAGTTTTTTGTGATTCACTCTCGAGCTTCAAATCCGTAAAATAGTTGTCAAAGATACGAAAAAGCAAATCCTGATACTTTTACACATTATGTGAAATGAGTAAACTGCTCATGCTCCTTCTGATAGTGTTAATTGAAATGAACGTTGCGAAGTAGAATAACATTTAATTATGAACAGCATGAGAAAAGACGAGAGATAAACAAGGCGCAGATTAAAAGCCGAATAAATAGAACATTTAGAAACGTAACCTTGAAATCAGGAGCTTGTGCTGCCGAGATCGAAGTCCATAGTGTTATCGTACTCAATAGTAGGTATCACAGAGGCCATAAATTTCAAGAACAAGAAGAGGTACCTGAAAAAGGCAAATAATAATTCGTACAAACTTATGCCGATAAACATAACATGATTGGAAAAGTTACCAATATTAGACCATGATATATAATACATATTAAAGAATACTGCACGACTGATCGATACAACTAAAGTTTAAGAAATAATGAAGAATGTGAGCTTTCATATACCAAAGCATGGTTAGGGTATCCCGAAGGATTGAACTAAGTAATGGTATCCCACAAATAGCAGTCATTATTCAAATATATATATATATATATATAGTGAAGAAATTTACTTGTCCACTTCAGGCTCCACCCCCCGTGACATTAGAACGTCGATAATTTTTTTCATTACAGCCCCATGGCGGCATGGATGAATGGAAGCATGTTTCCCAGCCAAATGAGGATGGTCTTCGATTGTCACCTGACCTCAATGCATAGATAATATCAATCATAAGCAACAAATTGCTGAATTACGGTCAAACGATTGAAAGACCTAAATAAATATAACAAAGACATAAAACCAAAAAACATTTCCATCGTTTCACCAATTGTAATGCTCTTAGATATCGACACTACAACCTCGAGAAGTTTTCTATTTTTCTAAGAAAGCTAGGTAAAAATAATTCCGAATCATTAAGACAGACAATTTGTCTTACAGTTTTTCGTGCATGGTCTTGACTGACATCTTCGAGCACAAATTCAGGTTGCAAAAGCATCCTTGACTGCAACAGAGAAGAATAAACAAGCAGGTATTTATCACCTTCTAAGGATTCTGCTCTGAACATGAATTGTTCATTTTAAATGGCTCAAGAGGTTGGATGAATAACATATTAAACCATAACATCGAAGAAAAAAATACAGATAAAAAATAATACATAACTAACCTCATCATATCCAGTGAGCCACACACGAGGAGTTTGGTAATACTTGTCGTACCTGAGTGAGATATTGTCAGGCAAGGTGACCGAACTTCACTGGTAAAGAATATTTTCAAGCTATATTAAAGCTTACGTGATGGTGACATCATATGTTCGAGTTCGTAGGATGTTGTCATCTTCAGGCTCATGAGCTACAAGGTAAGCGTTCTGGAGAGTGGCCTACACTCGTTCGAAAAAAAAAAAAAAGTAAATAAATTAAAATTGCTACCTGCAGTTTATCAGCGTGGAGATAAGCTTGTACAAAAAATTATCCAACATTTAAACTAAGAAAGTAACTAAGAATATATAACGATTTCATAGTAAGAATAAAACATACAAATATGCAAAAATTGAATTTTATAATAAGCTCAAGGTTTCTTCTACCACATCATATATTGCAAAGGCACAAACTAGCAATACTAGAAACTATCAGTTACATCAGAGAGTTAATAACTTACAGGATCAGTTTCAACGAGGTTGTCCGTGCCTTCAAGTTCATCCATGTCTGGAATATCCTCCTCTTCACCTCCTCCAAAATAAGATGAGATGGATTGTATTTTTCTAGTGTTTGAGCTGATTTCTAGTGTCTCCATTGATGGCAAATTTTCATCCTCTTCATTTTTATTTTCTAGAGGAAAGAGAAGCTCGAATTCAACAAATGAACAAGCAGAACCAACGTAACTAACCTAGTTCACAGCATTTCTTTCTTCCGGGAAATGTAGACCACGTACCTTTAGGTTTTCCATGGGTTGCCAGCCATCCATCATCATCCTCATCATCAAGTAGTACTTCACCTCCAGCATCCTCATACTCTTTTTCAATTGAAGAAGCTCTACGGAGACAGGCAACTGCACAAAAAGACATAGTAAGACCAAGAAATGGCAACAAGAGAAGAAAACTGCAAAATATTTCATGAACATAGATTTTAAAAAGGTAGTCATTCAATATAAAAATATATGTATATATAAATTTATTTACTTTTGATCATACAATATGATATAAGGAAAAAAAAAAAAAAAACAGTTAAAAATACTTAAACTTTTAAAAAATCGATCATAGAATTGATGGTATGCTTGTGAGTGGACGATACAATAATTGTAGTCCACAAAGAAGGTGAGTGGGAAGATACAGCAATTGTAGTCAGCAAGGTTGAAATTGTGAAAATTTGAAAATAAAATCAATGAATATGACCATAATAATATAGAATTTGAAATTTAGACATGTATAATTATAAAGATTTGTAACTTCCATTTTGAAAACTATTAATTTAAATGGGCTTGGGATGGGTCAGGGAGGGTTTTCGATCAAACCCGTAACCCACCATAAATTCAGCTATGTTCAAATTTTTAAAACTAATAACCCGTTCCAAATGTTAAAATATATTTTCCTCTAAAAATCATATCCAATCCATTTTTTTTATTATTAAAAAGATCACATCCAAAACTTATTTTTTCATTCAAACATAAAATTCAACATCTATTTTCTATTAAAAAATTTGTAAATCTAAAGCGCTTCAAAACATCACAAGCACAAACACATCACTAATATAAGGACTTTAAGTGATAACATCATGCTACATAAGTTGATTGAAGTTTTAAAGATATCGACACCAAGATAAAACCATCAACGGCAGTTTAATATCAAAACAATTATACAACAACATCCATAATAACACCATTGAAGCTGAATCAAAACTCAGGATAAAGATCCACTAACCATTTCTAGTCACCAAGAACTGCTTATCTTGTGGCAGATACGACTTCCTCTTGCTAGGCTCGCCCGATTCCCTGCAGAACATACCAATAAGATGCAATCAAATATCAAAATAATGCCCCATTTTATCACCGCCCAAACCAAGAAGTCGGAAACAATTTCTCCCCATAGAATCAACCCAATTCCTCAATTCTTTTCCACAAATGCATATATTACCGTTCCAGATTACAACTGTGTAAGCTTTCGACGAACACAAATGGCAAACTTAGGAAACAAAAACTAAAACATAACCAAAACCATTAAAAAATCGCAACAAATCCACATTACACTTTTATGTCCTCTTCCTTTTATACTGAGAAAATTACAAACTTAGCATCAATTATCATCTAGAAACAACAGATTTCTAATTATGCTACCCATAATTACTCCCAAATCCCAATTCCACACATAAACAGCTATAAAATAAGTTGGAGTGAGCGAGGAATTTTACCAAGACCAGGTAGGGCACTTGGAGACAAGGTTATCGCCGGCGAGAATAAACTCGTTGATGCTTAGAACGCCTTTTTCTTTGAAAGCGGAGACGGTGCGGGGGCCCGTCATTCGCTCCACAGTCCCCTTGAACGCATCGTGGATCTTCTGCTTCAGCACCATCTCCGCCGATAAATTAGCCGGAACTGCAATCAGGGTTTAACCGGTGATCAAAACCAAGGATTTTTGCCGACGAAATTGGATAAATCCTGTGAGGTCAAAACTTCCGAAGGTTGTGAATGGTCGATTGTGAGTTTGGAGAAGGAAATTGACTCCCTGATTCTCAAGGAATCCTAGATCGATCGATCGCTTGGAGGAGTATGTCTATTTGCTGATTTTTCTAAGACGAGAGAAAGTTCCGTAGAAATTGGGTTTGTTTGGATTTGATTTGTGATTTATTTATTTCTTAAATTGATTTTAATTTAAATAACATTTTACCGAGAAAAAATTAATTTCAAATTTTTGTTCTCAATATAAAAAAAAAAACTCATAAATATCATCTTAAAAAATTTCAATCATTACCTTAAAAAATTTCAATCATTACTAACTTAGTGTTTGTTTATTTAGTCATTCACCCAAAGTTTCTATTATTCGGAGTCTACCTTTTTTTAAAAAATATATATTTTTTTCTATCATAAAATATTTCATTATACATTATTTTAATATCAAATTCAAGCTAAAATTTTCTCTTTAATTTATTTATTTTTATTTTTCGATATATAAATATTTTCATTTATATTTAAAATTTTTATTTTTTTAAAAAAAACTAATTTAACTTAAGCATAAATATATACTCCCTCCGTCCCAGGTACCGTGTCTGCTACGCTGTATACATGGTATTTTAGAAGATGTGTAATTAGTAGATAATTAAAAATATATTAGTGAAAATAATTATCCTATAATATAAATAATTATTAATTAAGATTAAGATAACTAATTAGTTTAATTAAAATTAAAAAAATAAAATTTAAAAATTTAAAATGAGATTAAAGTGTGTAATCATTTAAAAAAAAAAGTGACAAGACAGACAGAAATGGAAATGTGGGCATGGTATTTGGGACAGAGGGAGTATTATTTATTTATATTATATAAAATTTTACTCCATTTTCCCATGATAAAGTATCCATTTTTTCATTTTAGTCCGTCTCATAACAAAGTATTCATTTTTTTTACTAACGGCACTATCTACCTAACTAACTTTACAAATACCCTTACAACTTACAATATATTACACAAATATCATTATTTTTATATCATACATACTAATAAAGTTATTTTAATCATTTTTACTTTATTCATACTCCATCTAATTATAATATTAATATTTTTAAAATTACGTGCAAAAAGTAAATAAATAGTTAATTATAAACAGACTAAGTATTATTTATTGTTTACAAAATAATATTTATATTTATATAGTATATATCTTAATGAACATAATATTAACTATTTAATATATATTTTATTTTTTTAATTATATTTATATATTATTTTATATTTTTAGAATCTAATACTACTAATATTAAAAATAATAAAATAATTTATTATTAATAATTACTAATATAAATTATCTAAATAACAATATTAAAACAAATAGTCATTGTCCCGAGATATGTTAAAATATCACTATGTCCTAACTCAAAATATTTTTTTATTATTTTTGTTTATTTCACTTTAAAATATCTGTTTTTAATTTAATAAAAATAATTATATTTTAATATTAAAATATTTTTAACTTTTACCTAAACTACAAATATACAATTACATATACAATTACTTTTTAAAAAAAATAAAATTGTCATATGCACTTATAACTTAAAAGATTTTTATACTACCTTTCAACTCGAGTCTCATTTACTTTTTACTATATAGTTTTTAAATATTAATTATTATATCAAAATGTAGTATAAATTAAAAAAAAATTATAAAAATACTTCAATTAATATCTTGTAATACTGATAGAATGACGTGATATAAAAAATTATACAAATATAAAAATAATTTTAATATTAAATACAACAACATAAAAACATAAATGTGACCGTACCGAAGAATTATTATATTACTCCAAACTCTACCTATTTGTTTACTATTTTCATATCTCATTTAAAATATTAATTTTATATTTTAATAAATTAATTATACATTAATATAAAATATTATTTATATTATTATTTTATGACTTGAAAATCAACAGTCGGCTACCAAAAAATACGCATTGCATTGGGTAAATTTCGACGGAACTTAATACCTTCCAAACTAAAAATATTATTAATTTTTATTTAGGGTGTATTTTTTTGGAGAATTGGATTGGATTTACACTATTTATCCAATTTTTTTTCCCAAAAACATCAAATCAAACACTATTTCAGTGTCCACGTCACGTAAATAACCAAAATTTATCAATTTAGTAAAAAAATTTCTCTTACAAACATCCAATTAATGTATTGAAATTTTTGTTAAATAGTATAATTTTAGACAAAATCTTCCCAAAGAACATACTCGATAAATACTTATATTTGAACTAAAATTGATATATTTTAATTATATTATGATTATTTTTTTTTTTTCTATTTTAACTATATCAACTATTCTAAATTCAAAAAAAATAAATAAAAATATAACAAAAAATTAAAATTTTAGACCGAAACAGAAAGATACACGGCCGTGTAGAATTATACATGGTCGTGTAACAACATGGTCATATATAATTATACACTGAAATATATATGGTCATGTAACAACATAGTCGTGTATAATTGTACATGGCCGTGTAACAACATGGCCATGTATAATTATACATTGATATATACATGGCCCGGTAACAACATAGCCGTGTATAATTGTACATGGCCGTGTACTTTTTCCAGGTCAACTGCCACGTCACCTCCGTTATGTCCACGTCAGCAATTTCGGTTAGTTTTTTAACGATTGGACCAAAATTGATAAAAATTGTTTATAATGGGACCAAAATTGATTGAAATTGTTTATATTGCGACCAAAATTGATGAATTTTTATATTGGGACCAAAATTGATAAATTTTGGTTATATTTGACCAAAATTGATGAATTTTTTACATTGAGACCAAAATTGATTAATTTTGATTATATTGAGACCTAATTTTTTCCCTTTTTTATATTATACTATTAAAAATTAATTTTACATCAAAATATCACATAACCCTATAATTATTCAAATTCAAAATTTTTAGCGTTAAAATCCCAACTCAATTCGAAAGCCCCAAACAAATTCAAATCCCAACTCAATTCGAAAGCCCCAAACAATCATAACTTATTTTCACTATATTTTCACTGATCAACAGAGGATTGAACATCTATACGCCAACGCCGCCCCAATCGACCTTCTCTTCTTTTCTTCTTTTCCGTCTTCTTCTTCTTCCCCAACAATTTAAGAGAAATCAAAGACGGCGACATCGTGAACCCACGGTAAGGTTCTGCACCTAAACCCTAGAAAATATTATGGAAAACATTACATATATCTGAATATATATATATATAAATAATATATTCATGTATAGTGGAATTTTCTGATTTCATTCTCCCGGACCCTCTCGATATAATCAGTGGATCCAGTAAGCTTTCGATTGCACCAAAAGGTTATTATTCTCAAATCAAATAGCAGTTTTTTCTTGCTCGTTTAGTTTAGTTGTCCAGTAATTTAGTGCGAGATATGCACGCCATGTGTTCGATTAAATGCCTCGTAGAATGATAAATGCCGAAATTAGTGAAAAATTCACAGCGGTTTTATGGTGAACATTCCATGCCGTTTTGGTACTTTTTTTTTTGGTTGATTACTGCTGTTTGTTATTTTGGGGGATTGGATTTTTTTCTTGGAATCTTAGTCGTAAAAATTTTGAATTGAAATATTTGGATGATCTGATATAAATAAACATGTGCTGTGATGATTTGAATGTACAAGTGATTAATAGTATAATATAAAAAATGAAAATTAGATTTTTGATTTGATGTTGTTGGTTGAAAATTTTGATGAATAGTAGAAATTTTTCGAAATTGGATAAAAGAACACACCTTGAATATCTGGTACTGTTAAGTTTGAATACCTATGGTGTGTTTGTTTGGGGGTTTGGATTTTGAGTTGAGATTTAAATAGTTAAAATTTTGAATTTGAATAGTTGTATGATATGATATAAATAGGTGTTGATGTGATGTTTTGAATGTAAAATTGATTTTTAATATAATATAGAAATAAAAAATAGGTGTTTGATTTGATGTTTTTGGAGGGAAAATATTGAATGAACAGTGTATTTGGGGAAAAATCCCAAAACAAACACACCCCTAATAACTAATGGAAGTATTGGCTGTACACTATTGTGCTGTTTCTTGACCTGGTTGCGATTTTTTGTTTTCGCTTTTTGATTGTGGTTATGCTGAAAGTTTGTTACGATCATTGTTCTTATATATTTTTCTTCTTTTTGTTGACTTTTAATTTCCATCTTAATAGAATCGTCATTTACCTTCGCTGGTTCTTTAATACCTGCTTCGTTATATGTTTTCTACGAGTTTGTTGTTTGCTTGTAAGATTTTGGTTTTAAATAGTAAAATTTTAAATTCAAATAGTTGTTTGATGTGATATAAATGTGTATTGATACTATGTTTTGAATATAAAATTAGATTCTAGTGTAATATAATAAATAAAAATAGGTATTTGAGTTATTTTTTTTTAGGAAAAAGAAAGTTGGAATAGTAGAATCAAATGGAAAGTTATACAAGTAAGTAGATGTGTTTTTATTTTAAGCATAGAGAATTGTGTTTGTAATATAAAAAATAATATTGCGTTGAATTATTTACTTTTTGTGAGAAGATAAAATATATATTATATATATTGTGTTAATATGTGTGTAAATGGTATTTCTTTAATAAAATTCATGGGATTCGTTCCAGCAAAAAATGTTAAGTGAACAAGTCTTACTGGTGTGTTTGTTTGTGGGTTTGGGATTTTTTATTTGAATTTTTGAATAGAAAAAGGATGAAATTGAATATATATTAATGTGATTTTTGAATGTAAAAT
Source organism: Andrographis paniculata (assembly GCF_009805555.1). Classification (NCBI taxonomy): domain Eukaryota; kingdom Viridiplantae; phylum Streptophyta; class Magnoliopsida; order Lamiales; family Acanthaceae; genus Andrographis; species Andrographis paniculata. Next base: position 1,953,203 of record NW_026137590.1, read on the forward strand.
AAATTTACGGTATAATAGAAAATAAGAAAAATAATTTTTTTGACTTGATATTTTTTCGAGGGAGAAGAATTTGAACAGTAAAAATATGTGGTAAGATCTACAAAAGAACTGCCATAGCTGGGGCTTATCAATCACATTTTCTGGCTGACTCAATTGCTAAAAATCCAATTAATAAGTACTTGAATTCTGGTAAATGCTTTTGTCATCGTAGGGTTATAGCAGCGGGCATCAATGGAGTTCTGCCCGTTTTGTGCGAACATGCTGCTCTGTGAAATGCACCATTCTTCTACTAGACTTTTCTGTCCAACTTGTCCTTACATATGCAACATAGAGGTATCTAATCTAATCTAATCTTATCTATGCACAACCTCTTCTCTAATTATCTTCCTCTACATGCTTGAATCACTTGCTTATATATTTTGCTTGAATCTTTCTTCCAACAGGGTAAGATAAAAAGACGTATGCGCTTGCGGAAGAAACCAGTAGACCCAATTTTCTCTGAAGCCGATAGGGTGTATTTAAACAAAACTACAAGTGAGATTTTTTATTTTTTATTTTTTTGTTTTTAATATCTTCTCTTGAGAACTATAATACTTGATGGTTGCTAGAACAGACACTTTGAATTTTATATGCTTGGGGGTTTTCGATTTTTAGAATTTTCATTTTCATATTTGCTGAAGATCGCGAAATTGCAAACCATCTGAACCATTACTTTGATCCTTTTGGTACCTATTTGAGGATCTTGCTATCAATGTTTGCGAATTTGTTTGTTTTCATATCGTGACAGAACCAAGATTAGAAACCCTTCCTTTAATCATTGATGAAATGATCATTAAATCCTACCAACCTCCAAGACAATTGACTTGTTTCAAAAAATGTGAATCCATACATAGATAAATATAATATATATATATATATATATTTCTGGCCATTTCTTGTGTAGGTATCGTTCTTGGATATGAATCCCAATGCACACATATTTATGTGTTTTGGATTTGGGAACATTTGATGAGTTGATTGTTTTGCAGGTGTGTCTTGTCCCGAGTGCAACCACGGGGAAGCTTCTTTCACCCAAGTTCAGACGAGGTCAGCAGATGAACCGATGACTATATTTTACGTCTGCACCAAGTGTAAACACACCTGGACAGAGAATTAGGTTCGGTTTCGCCATTGGGTAAGTTGCATAGGGAGTATGGGATTTCATCATTTGTTTGCATTTTTAGAAGTGATCCATGAATTTTAGGAGAATCATCCTTTTTACCTATATATTCTTTAGATTTTTACCATGTTTTCGTCTCCAGCTATGGTTAAAAACACGTGGAATTGAACCGAAGTGAAACGAAACATAGGTGGTGAATGATGCACGGGCGCATTTTTTAATTTTTGAACCGTAAGGGTGTGTCTGGGATTTGGATTTTGGTTTGAGATTTGAATGGTAAAAGTTTTGAATTTGAATAATTGATTTTTAGTATAGTATATAAAAAAAAAATAGGTGTTTAATTTGATGTTTTTTTAAAAAAAAAATTGATGAAAATAGTAAAAATTGGGTGAAATTTGATATAAAAATACTTTTAAGTAAAATGAACAAAAATTAACCAAAAAAAAATTTTGTATTGAATATTAATTTTTTAAAAATATATATTACTCTCCATTTTTTTACAAAAAAAAAAAAAAAATATATCTCTACTTTTTCACAATAATTATATAAAGCATGAATATTTTGGTCATTTAAAAATACTTTTATATCAATTATCAATATAATACTATTATTCTTTAATTTTCATGTCTGTACCAAATGTCGGTTTTGGAATAGAGGGAGTATATACTTAGGGTGTGTTTGTTTGGAGTGTATATACTTAGGGTGTGTTTGTTTGGAGTTGGATTTTGAGTTGGGATTTGAATAGTAAAATATTTGAATTTGAATAGTTGTATGATGTGATATAAATAGGTGTTGATGTGATATTTTGATTGTAAAATTGATTTTTAGTATAATATTCCCTCTGTCCCATGTAACATGGGTGTATTACTGTAGACACGGAAATTTAGGTAAAGTATAATTAATAAGTAATTAAAAAGTATATTAGTAAAAATAATTATAGATTAAGATTAAAATAAGTAAATAGTTTAATTAAAATTAAAAAAATTATAAAATTTAAAATTTAAAATGCGATTAAAATGCATAATTATATTTCCAAAAATAGAAATGACAAATTATGTGGGACAGACGAAAATAGAAAATAGTGACAAATTATGTGGGACGGGGGAGTATAAAAAATGAAAAATAGATGTATGATTTGATATTTTTGGGGGAAAAAAATTGGATGAATAGTGACAAAAAATCCAATCCCCCAGACAAACACACCCTTAATATATTAAAAACAGTATCAGTATAAATATGATTTAAGTGTATCCACTCACAAAATTTCTATCATTCATTAATTTTTTTTTTTCCAAATATATGAAATTAAACATCTATTTTTTTATATTATATTAAAATTAATTTTACATTCAAAACATTATATCAATATTTATGGTGTTTGTTTTGTAAAAATTGTTTGAAAAGATATTTTTTATATATAAAAAATTGGATAGATAATGTAAAAATAATGAATGTGTGTAATATATTAGGAGTGTTTGTTTGAAGGATTTTGGTGGATTTCCACTATTCATCCAATTTTTTCCCCCAAAAGATATCAAATCAAACACTTATTTTTTATTTTTTATATTATACTAAAAATCAATTTTACATTCAAAACATCACATTAAACCCTATTTATATCACACCATACAACTATTCAAATTCAAAAATTTTACTATTCAAATCCCAACTCAAAATCCAAACCCCCAAAACAAACACACCCTGAATATTTTTAGAAAAATGTGCGAAAAGAAATTCACTTACATCACATGCAACTATTCAATTTAATTTTATTTTTTTTATTTAAATCTCAAATCAAAATCTAAACTCTAAAAAGAAACATATAGAATTTTTTCAATAGAATGGGTCTGTTCCTTCGCCATTTCTCAATGAAATAATTTTTCATAAATATTATTAAGAAAATACAAATATACACACCTAATATAATATATATATATATTATCTACTTATAAAAATTCAATCAATCTACATAAAATAATATAATTTTATATATTACCAATACAATTCATCGTATCATACATAAATAATTAATTCATCTCACAACGTTGAACCAACATACTGAAAGTTTTTATTTTATTAATAAAGTATATATATTTATTAAAATAAATATATTAAAATAACACTCTTTAAACATTTCCATTGTTAACAATAATAATTTTTCTTAAAATAATCACATCAAAGACAATTTACTATTTTAAAATTTTTTCAAAGCCCTAAAACTTCGAAGTGAGTCCGAAAATCGTTAAGTAAACATAAAGTGTAGATATGAAATGTCTCAGACATTGGCCTTTGTCCGATTAAGTCAGCGTGGCGATACGTTGATTTAACCGGATCAGCACATGTTATAAATTAATTATAGGTATTTGATAACATCGAACACCCAATTTGGCAAATGTACGACCAATTAACCATTCTCTAATCGAAAGAACTAAACTAGGTACAACTATAGTAAAAATTCTTCAATTGAAAATAGTACAAAAAAAAAACCCAATTTGAATATTTAATCAATTACAGAATATTTTCTATTCGATCAGCCGTTAACCTATTTACTATTTTATTGAATATATACATCATTACAGATGCAATTATTCAATTAGCACACAATCAATAGACAAATTTAAAACTTCGCCACAATAATAAATCACATCTAATGATTGTAAACACGCTACACAAAAATCGCACAAATACTAATTAATTGAGAGATTCGATTAAAACCAAAACTATCTCACAATTTCATAATCCAATAATTCGATCCAACCTTAGATTAGAATAAAAAGTTAGCTACTAAACATGACTAGAAATAAAAAACAAATAAATTCTACTTAGTGTTTGTTTGACTGATTGGGTTTTAAATCCACTATTCATCCCATTTTTTTTCCCAAAAAAATCAAATCAAAAAGCTATTTTTTATTTTTTATATTATACTTAAAAATCAATTTTACATTCAAAACATCACATCAACACCTATTTATATCACATCATACAACTATTCGAATTCAAAATTTTTACTATTCAAATTCCAACTCAAAATCCAAACCCCCAAACAAACACACCCACGGGGGGAGAGAGAGAGAGAGAGAGAGAGAGACGCGTAACGGTAAGAAAATGGGCCATCCATAAACTTTTCATAACTAAACCTAAAGTTTGCTCACAAATTCCTCAAGCAATCTGTTTATTACTACCAAGTTCGTTAAAAAAACACTTACCGGTCTTACGCCGCGTCCGGCACGAGCACAATCGATCCCGACGTCTTCCTGCTCTCAAGATCCGCATGCGCTTGCGCCGCACGAGACAACGGGTACGTAGGATTTATCCGCACCCGAATAACACCCGCCGCGACATTCGTAAATACCTCCGAGGCCGTCTCCAGCAGCTCATCCCTGGTAGTTGTGTAGTGCATCATTGAAGGCCTCGTCAAGAACAGCGATTTCGCGCCGAGTGACGGTAGCGGGACGGGATCGGGAAGTCCCGAGGACTGTCCGAAGCTCACTAGGTGTCCCCGGGGCTTCAGGACCGACAATGATCCCTGGACGAATAATCAAGCAATTTTGAATCAATAAAATTAGAAGCGGTAATGGCATCGAAGGTTAATGAAGAATGTTTTGCCTGTAAAGTGTCCTTCCCGACGGAGTCGTAAACGACTTCGACTCCTTTTCCGTCGGTGATTTCGTTGATGCGGGCAACGAAATCTTCGTCCTTGTAGAGTATGACATGGTGGCACCCGTCTTCTTTGGCTTGCGCCGCCTTTTCATTGGTTGAAACAGTTCCGATGACGGTGGCTCCGAGGGCATTTGCCCATTGGCATAGCACAGACCCGACTCCTCCGGCAGCAGCATGAACAAGGACAGTGTGTCCGGGTTCGACCTATACAATGATACAACTCTAAAAACACAACATTTCCAACATATAAAGTGTTGTAGCGGATTAGGAAATGATCGATTAACAAACAGAAACGTAAAGAAGTCGCATATTTATGTGGTTTAGGGCGGATAGGTTAGAGATTACATATACCAATTTCTGATACAGATTAACCTAGATTGTATATCTCTAAACTTATTCAATATTCAGATAAACTAAGAGAATACATCGGACGGGCTCAGCCTAGTACGAACTCAAAAGGCCAATACTGCATACCGTCGGGTTAGCGGCCACTCCTCCCCGCCTTGATCCCCGACTCGCTGCCGGGCAGTGAAACCCCGTAAAAATTTAGCGAAGTGATAAACTAGATTAAAGGCATATCAACATATAGCACTATAGAAAGGAAAAATTGCTTATAATGTATGATTTGGAAAGTCTGCACCATTCAATTTTTTCGAAAACACGACGGATTTCAAACACAATTTCAAGGAAATTCTAATTTTTTTTAAAACACTAGTAATCCCTGCACAGTTTCTAAATCACGAAGGAGTATGGTCTATAGGTGGATTATAAACAATGTTGCCACATAGAAAAGAGAACTCATATAACTAACAACACAAATCCAAAAGCAATGAACAAACATCGATATAGGAGAAGGATTTTGAGCATTACTACATACGGAACTCTATGATGATTCCGGAAATAGTGAAACAAAACTCCTAGTGCACTTTGATTTGTTGATTATTCGCTAGACAGGAATTCCACCTTGCGGAGTTGAAAAGTAAAGGAAGAACCAACACTGAAATTATTATCAGCACAAAACTAAAGCATACATATGTTCGATTGTTCCCTTTTTTTACAAAAATTTTAAAACGAAAAGAAAAACTAAGCTGCTCTTAAGGATTAGTAACTAAAACAAGTAAAGTTATAGGAAAGTTAGCAGTAGAAGACGAAAGCGGTTTACTCAATATGAGAATACAATGCAACAGGCACCTAGTCATAATGCATAATGAGTAAGTAATCGTCCCCGTAAGGTATCCCAACCATAATTTTAAACACTTAGAATAATCTAAGGAAATACGTAAATGCTAGAATACTGTAAGTAATATAGAAAGGAGGAAATTCCTACTTTGAAGCATCTGCGAAGGAGAAACTGAGCTGTCATTCCCTTGAGCAAGATAGCTGCGGCTAGAATTGGATCGATAGAAGGCGGCACAGGAACCACTTTATCAGCAGGAAGGATCTGCTCTTCTGTATAGGCGCCCATGGGAAGACCGGCATAAGCAACAAGATCTTCGACCTTCCTTCCAGTAAGTCCAGGACCTACAGCAGTTACCTCGCCGACAGCTTCCATACCTGTGATTAAGAAACACTTGACAGAGAATTTCATATAGGCAGACTCCAATGTTACCAAACTTGTACAAAAATAGTTCACATTTAGGAGCGGATTATCCATGTGTAATATTCACGGCTAATTTATTTTTTTGAAAACAAAGAATATTGAAGGATCCATTGTTCTTCTATGAATCGTCACAATGCAGTCTTTATTTTTCTTCTCATGTTGCTACCCGAAATTTGAACCCAAAACTTCACCCACGAGATATTCAGGTGTCTTTGGAGGAACACTACAACAGATATCATTAAATGAGGTAAGGTTAGGTATCAGAGCCAGAACGTTTTGTGTTCAAGTCTCACCGTCCCCTATTAGCCATCATCTAAGCGCAAGATCCGTATGTGGCATAAATCCACCTTGTACTTAAGGCGGTTTGTTGGTTGATGCTATAATATATATACACATAAATAAATGATATGTATCATTTAAAAGCTTATGTAGTGTTCTCTTGTAGACTCTTGCATGATTTTTACTATTCACATAATTTCTATTCATTTCCTTATACTACTCTAAAATTAATTTTACATTTAAAACATCACATTAACACATTTATACCAAGTCAAACAACTATTCAAATTCAAGCTTTTTACTATTAAGAAATCTAAACAAAAAATCCAAATCTAAAAACAAAAGCTTTTAAGTGAGATTGTCATTTAACATACTCAAACGTTAACCGGCAATAAGAATGGCTAGTTAAAAGGCTTCCATATCAAGGTGTCAAAACTCTGAGAAACCAAAAAGAAATCGAACCTGGCGTGAACGGCATACTGGAAGCACTGTAAACTCCTTTTCGGTAATAAATATCAATGAAGTTCACTCCAATCGCCTTATGTTTCACTCTGACCTCTCCATCCTTTGGATCACCAATTTCCACATCCTCCCATTTCAGAACCTATAGTAAAAAAATGCATTATGCAATTGTACTTACAGTTACCATAGCAATAAGATGAACAATAACTTCAAGCAAAACAGCATACAAATGCATTATTCAAGTTCAAATCTGGATGATAAAATTACTAACTAAAACTTACATCTCCACAATTCAAAGTGCAGCCATAACAACACTCCTTTTCAAAAAGCACAGATTGAACTTAGCAATTGAAACGAGTTTTAGTGAAATCTTCGAAAAATAGAAGCAAATGACGACATAAACAACTCACTGCAACTATGTGATTAGAAAATACATAAAAAGACAGTCAATCCATACAGAGATGATTCCAATTCCAATTCCAACAATTCTCCATACAATGGTAACAATAAGCTGAATTGAACAAAAAAAACCTATAGATTAACTTAGAACAGTTCAATTCAATCAAACTCAAAACACACACTGAAATAATTGGTTCTAATAAAATTAACGTAATCATAAATTCAACGACGCAAAGTGTCAAGGCATAAGAGAGTAATACCTCAGGTCCGCCGAGTTCGTGGATCCTTATCGCTTTAACCATCTTCGAATCGACTAGTGCGGACGAAGAAATTGCCCTCACAGCTACTTTCCTTCGAACTTCGAGTCCAGACCTGATGCGTCCGATCAATTTTCTCCGCAGATGATGAAATGAAGCAGATCCGTCCAAGGAGCTTTGAAGAAGGCGGTGGCTATGATGAGCTACAATGGGTTGGATTAAAAGCATTGAATTTACAGATAAATTGAACCGAAAGGTCTGTATCACATATCAATCTGACAATGACGTAAAGGTGGAGTCCTCTCCAGTGACCATTTCTACAGTGTTGTACATTGCACCCATCGGATCACTGCCACGCGTACACTGAACAAAATCAACGGCCCGATGAGAATTAAAGATTTGTTTACATGATAATTCGGACTCGTGTGATTTGGCTTGCTTGATTTATTTAAAACAATGGGCTCGGTTTACCGGAAAGATTTTACTTTAATTTTATTATTTTAATTTTTTTTTTCAAAAATATCAGTTAAATATTTAATTTTACTTATTTTATTATATTAAAATTTAATTTTAACATTCAAACTCACGTCTAACTTATATTTATATTACATTAAATAATTTTTAATTCAAAATTTTATTATTCAAATTTAAAATTAAAAAACTCTCAATCATTCAAATTTACTCTTAATTCAAATTTTTTTGAACAAAAACGTAAAAATTTCAATTTTTATCTATTTTTTTTAAATTCATACCTGGTCAAAATAAGCATGTAATTAAATAATAGATGAAGTATCACAAAATATATTATTTAAATAAAAATTCAAATAACTAAATTAATTTCAATTTAAACTATCCAAACCAAATTCTATTTAAAATATTCATAGTTAGGTTTATTTTACTTGAGTTTGTTTTGTTTTTCCAATATTAAAAATTATAAAAAAATAATCTCTATACTAAAAAATCACAATTAACAACTATTTCATTTTAAAAATATAAAAACTAAAAAAAATACAAATAAACAACCCTTATTCTATTCCACTAAAATAATTACCAAATTCAAAACATTCCAAACACAAACAAACAAGAATTACTTCCAAACCTCATCAAACACTAACTATAGATAAATTAAAGCATCCCTTATGCAAAATTTGAAACCAAATTTGCATTGGAAGCCCACACAACTTAATTCTTACAAAAAAAAAAAATAAAAAATATATATATATATATTAATATATTAGCAAATTTAACTAAGGAAATTAACTAGAGATCTGTAAGTGCCATTAGGCTTCCAGCCAACAGGGATCACATTTTTGGCAACTAGGATTTTGTCCGAGTACGCTGACGTCAGCCGGATAGACAGCGGAGGCCGGAGCTCCGACCCCGGGTTCAGCTGCCAGATGGCGCCCCACGATTGGTTCATCTGCCACCATTTTCCCGGTCCGTCCGACGCTTGTTGCAGATCGACTCCGGATAGGTCTCCGTCTCCTTCTTCGAACTCGATCAGCACCGCGATGTAGTTAGGGTTCGAACCCTGGTCCACGTGGAAGACGACGTTCTTGCCCGAGTAGTCGCATGGAACGCTGATATTAGACGTGACAATGGTCATTTTTGTAGTCCGAAAGGGGACTTATTTATTTTGACATACTCCCTCCATCCCGGAAAAATATTTAGGGTGTGTTTGGTATAGAGAATTGGCAACAGAGAAATAGAAAATTTTTATTTTTCTTGTTTGATGAAATTTGAAAAATAAATCTGTATATATTTTTTTATTTTTTTTGTACTATTTAATTTTATAATTATTTATATTATATTATTTCAGTTTTACAAAAATTAGATTTAATTTATCATTCAAGTATTTAATTTTTTACGATTTTTTTTAAAAAAAATAAAACTAAAATATGATCTTACAAAATTTCGTATATAATTTATTATTTTTGTAAAAAAAAGTCATCAGAAATATTTTTAATAAATTCTCATTAGCTAAAATTCTCTTTTGTTAGATTAATCATTTATTCTTGTCCGATCCATTCATTTTTTAACATTTCTCAACTGAATTCTCTACTCTACCGAACAAGAGAATTAATTCTCATTCTCTACTCGATTCTCTTTCTCTCAAATTCTATTTTCTATTGTCATTTTTCTGCAATTCTATTATATGTATCAAACGCTCTATTACATTTGTTTCTATGGATATGAAGATTAAGAAAAAATATTGTTATGATGTAAAAGCAAAAGTTAACGTGGGATAGTTTGAAAAATGTATTAAGAAATGATATTTAATTGATAGAGAATGAGTAATGCAATAGTAATACGCTTGGGTTAAGGTACTGATTGGAGATTTATTATTACTATATTGATTGTCTCTGTCAACAAATAAAAATATTATAAATAACATACGACAAGAAAACAGATTATTTCTATTTTATGTGTGCGGGTGGAGTTTGTGTACTAAAATCAATTGTAGTATCAATGGTATAGACTACTATCATATCCGGTTAGTTTGTGTATTGTATATTTGATAATTTGGTCTTTACTTTCGTCCCAAACATCATGTAATATTTTTGAAATAATAAAAATAATTAATTATACTTAATTCTTACGTTACATTTTATCTTAATCACAACATTCAATTAAAAAACTAAATAAATATAGACTCTTCTCTCTCATATTGCACCATCTCATTTTCAAATTATTCTACTTAATAGTACTCATCTAATTTTTTTGTGCGAAAAAAATCAAATATTACACCATATTTGGAACGTATGGAAAATTAATTAGGAAAAAAAAGAAAAAGAAAAAGAAGAAGCTATATGTACAAACAAAAAATTTTGCGGAGATTTTGAAATATTCTAACTTAAAAAATTATGAAAAAAGGTGATATGCAAATAAATGTGTAATAATCATAGTACCGTGCAAATCGAATTTGTAGGACACCGGCGTCGCGGAGGTTGCCCTCCTGGCCGGGAATGGCCATAGCGCCGAAGGCAGTCCCACTAAGGTCGAAATGTGCGGTGTCCGACAGGCACAAACCTCCGGGACAAAAGTCCGTTATTACAACTCGAACGGCTTTCCTAGAACACGACCGATGCCTTGTGCATTTCACCTACAAAAGTGTTTACGAGGGTCGTGTGGTTTTTACTCGTGATATTTTGTTTTAATTTGAAATTTTTATTTTTGATTTGAATAATGATTGGAGCATAATATTTTATGATATAAAATAAAATGAATCATGAAATTTGAATGGTAGAAATTTTGAAAATAATTTTTAATAATATATATTTTTTAGAAAATTTGTTGTGAAATATACAAAATAATTGTGCGTACTCAAATATATCTTACCATATAGCAAGCGCCGCATTCCTTGCCGGATTTGTAGAGAGACGGACCGATTCCGGTGACCATCGACAAAAATGGAGATTTGGATACGAGGTTTCCATATCCACACGCCCCTCCTACAATGATATATATATACTTGTTATATTTCGCTACGCTGTATGTGTTTGAAAAAATTTCAAGATTTTTTATTATTTATGATATTTTTTTAAAAGATATTAAATCAAATATATATTTTTTATATTACATTAAAAATCAAATTTACATTTAAAATATTACATATCAATATGAATTTATATCATTTTAAAAAAACTATTTAAAATCCGCATCCAAAATCCAAACACCTTAAACAAACACAATGTTACATTAAGTAGTTATTAATTAATATGAATTACATTCATTTAACATTATACCTATAAATAAATTTAAATTTTTTCATTATTAATACATCTTCCATCCTAATTCAATTGGGGCATAATTTTATTGCGCAATACTTAAAAAGTATTGATAATTTAATAATGATGACACAAAATATTACTTAAATGTCCTTTTTATTCATGTGAATGTATATTTTAATTTAATTTTAAAATATAGTAACATTTGTATAAAAATAAAAATAATTTTATAGTTAGATGATTATTTATATTAATATGACAATTGATTTGGGATAATAAAAAAATAATAAATAGAATAATAGATATGTGACAGATGAAGCACATAACTAAAAAAATCTCCAAAAATATACTATTTTCGTCTGGCTCGAAGGTCTCATTTATTTTTTGTTTGTTGATATTTGAATATTAATTATTATATGAAAATATAGTAGTATAAGTTAAACAAAAATGATAAAAAATACTTCTATTAGTGTATTGTAATATCATTACAATGATATTTGTGCAAAAAAATATATAAATATTACGATATTTTTAATATTAAATACAATGACGCTAAATGAGACCTTTAGAGTGGGACAGAAGGAGTATAATAATAAAATTATTATATTTAAATAATATATATTTAATTATACCATCACTTCCGGCACCGTCGGGGCTGCCGTACCAGGTTGCTCCGGCGGAGGACCAGTGGAGACCTCCGGTGGTTGCGTTCGAATGCCGGCTTCTCGTGTGCTTGTGTCTGAAGCCGAGACAGAACTGTCCCGGCCACAACAACACGAGAAAAGTCGAAAATAGTAACCAGTATTGTAATAACTTCGACAGCATTTGCATTTTTTTTTTGCTAACACAAATATAATTCTAAGTAGTGACTGCCTGTAGCTAGTTTGCTGCTGCTATTTATACTTAAGAATTTATGAATATATGTATGAATATGTTTATTTTAGGAGTTACATAATTCCAAAAGTTGCAAACGTCACAGGCACATGAAGCTTCGATCGGGGATTTTTAATTATTTTTTATTTTTGCTATGGACGTTTGTGTTCGAATTTGTTTGCCTGTATTTTAATTTGAATATAATGATATATTTTAATCATGTAATTTGTACTCCCTCTCTCCGTAAATTCGAAAAATACATTTTGCTATTTTTTTGTTCAAATACAATATACTACTCCTTCCGTTCCAATACAATAGTCTTATTTACCATTTTTGTCCGTTCCAAAATAATAAATAACTATATCACCATAAAACTATCCCTACTTTTTTTTATTATACAATTGCCACTACTTTTTACACTAATACATTCATAAGGGCAAAAAATTCTTTTATTCATACTTTTTACCAACTACCAATATAATATCAATATTTCTTAAATCTCATGTCCAACTCAATTAGAATTATATTTATGGGACGAAGGGAGTATAATAATAATAATAATAATAATAATGATAATGATAATAGCAAATTTCTAGATTCGATGCACATGATTCGATTTATTTTTTCGAATCTAATTTATAGTTATTAGATTCGACCAAAAAATTACTGAGAGTGCATTCAAAAAGTAACAATTGCATATTCTTATATCATTAAAAAAAAAAAAAAAAAAAGGATAATAATGATAATAATAATAATAAATTACTAACTCTCTTGCGCGTGACTAGTCTAGTATGACACTTAATTGTTGAACCTAATTTACAGATTTTTAGATTCGACTGAAAATTATTTGCAACAAATTCGAACAGTAACAACTGCAATTCTCATATCATAATATAATAATAATAATAATACTAATACATTTTTAAAAGAATGATTAGGGAGATATAAATAAATTAATATATATATTTTTATTTATTTTCATATTAGAATTTAAAATTGAGAAATAAGTTACTCAATTTTTTATTATTTACATTCAATTGTTTTGTGAAAAATTAGAGAGAATCAAATTTGTGGGAATAAACAAAAAATTCGAAAACTCATCTCTTACCACATTTAAATCTTCTATTTCCCTGCCATCACGTCATCACATCGTCATCAAATCCCTGGTGTTTCTAAATTTTGGAATTCTTTTATAAGATTTATTTTGCATTAAATAAGAAATACTATTAAACAAAAATAATATTAATATTATTATTTATATTGATATTTTTGTATCAAAAATAATAAAAATTATTTTATTTATTTATTTATATTTTATTATAGATAAAATAAATATTTTTATATATATTTAGAGTCTTCATTTTTTTTTTATTTCGCTCCAAATTTTTCGAAAACTAGGACCAAAAGATTATACCAAAACGACATCTACAGATCTTAAACATACTATCTTGCAATTTCAAGCAAAAATTAATATTTCCTCTGTCCCAAAAGTATAGTCTTATTGTATTGGGCACGAAATTTAAAAAATATTAATATTATATTGATAGTTGGTAAAAAATAAGGATAAATGATTTTTTTGCCCTTATTAGTATATTAGTGTAAAAAGTTGTGACAATTGTGTAATAATAATGAAAAAGTAAAGATAATTTTATGGTGATATAGTCATTTATGAAAATAAGACCATTGTTTTGAGACGGATAAAAATTGTAAACAAGACTATTGTATTAGAACGAAATAGATAAATAATAATTATTATTGTTATTATTGAGATGAGACCATTTATATGGTACTCAAATTTTTAAACTTTGTTTAATTCGTACTATTCTAAAAATGTACAGTTTCCGTTATTTAAATATGCACTCATTTTAATAAAAATAGGTCAAAGTAATTTTTTAGAGTAAAAAAATAGTAGAAAAAAATATTCCCTCCGTCCCAATAGAATAGTCCTATTTATCATTTTTATTCATCCAAAAACAATAGTCTCATTTCTATAAATAACCATATCACTATGAAACTACCATTACTTTTTCATTATTATTACACAATTGCTACTACTTTTTACACTAATACACTCATAAGGACAAAAAGATCTTTTACCAAAATTTTTTACCCACTACAATATAATATCAATATTTTTAAATCTCGTGCCGAATACAACTCTGACTATAGTTTTGGGGCTGAGGGAGTAGTATTTTTACATAAAGAAAAAAAATAAAAATATTAGATGATAATAAAAAATAAATAAATAAAGGGTAAACTGTTTTTTTAGTCCCGTAACTGGACCCCTTTATCATTTTAGTCCCGTAAGTGGAGCCTGTCGCAAACTAGTCCCATAAGTGAAAAATTTTCGCTGTTTTAGTCCTCCGGCGCCGGAGGTGACGTGTCCGCCAGGTGTCCCGCCAGATCAGCGACACCTGGCGGACACGTGGATTTATTATTTTTTTAATTTTTTTTAATTGGATCAAATTAAAAAAAATAAAAAAATACAAATAAAATTAAAAATAAGTTTTTAAAAAATTTTAAAAAATGAAAAAAAAATAATAAATCCACGTGTCTGCCAGGTGAGCGACACCTTGGCGGACACGTCACCCCGGCGAGCCACGCAGGCATCTCCGACGCCGGAGGACTAAAACAGTGAAAATTTTTCACTTATGGGACTAATTTGCGACAGACTACACTTACGAGATAAAATAATAAGGGGTCCAGTCATGAGACTAAAAAAACAGTTTACCCATAAATAAATAAAAATAAATTTGAATAGGTATACGATTATTTTTTGTAAAATTAAAATAACTACTTACATAGTTACATACCTAACTTGTGATGATTAATTAAAACTAAGACGCACACTTTGTCGGCAGAAATAGTCTGCTTAATTATTGACTAAACTAGGGCATGTTTGTTTGTGCTTTTTCGTATTTTACTTATTTATTATACTTAATACACATTTGTATTTTATTAAAACTACACATGATATCTTTTATTTTATTTATTGGTTTTTTTTTTTTAATGTTAAATTAAAGTATGCATAAAATACTTTATTCATTATGTTTGACTGTAACCACGCACCAAATTATTCAATTTTTATACAATAAAAAATATATTTTTAAATAATTTTACTTGAATAATATAAATAAATTATTAATCAATCCTTCATTTTATACTTTTATTTTAAAAATTTAAGTAACTTTTCGTCTAAAAATTATTAAATAAATAATTGATAAATTATTTAATTATTTCTTTTATTCAAAAATAATATTTAAGATATTTTTCTATTTATATATATAATTTGTATAATTGGAAGTGCGTTTTCAATCAAACATCAATTTTGCACAAAATAGTGATTTGTGCATATTTTAATTTAACAAAAAAGAAATTTATACAATAAATAAAACACAAAATATTTGGTACTTTTTAACTAAAACGCAATAGAATATTATGCAATTTACCCTTATTATTATTGAATAATCTAATAAATATTTGTTCAGGGTTTTTGGTATTTTAATTATTTATTATACTTATTATTGAATAAACTAGAATCATGTTTGTTTATAATTTTTGGTATTTTACTTATTCGTTTTTGTTTCTACGTTGAATGAGTTAAATTAATATAAATATAATTCTTCTATTTTTTTTTTCAAATTTTCTTCTAAATTTTAATTTCACTCAAATCCACTCTATTTTTTCTTCTAAAAAAAATATTTTATATATATTTTTTATTTTTTCTTCTTCATATACATCAAATAAATAACAGCACAATATACAATATATATGTATTCTAACACAATGTATTATTGATTTTTAGCATAATAAACATGTGTATACAGCACAATACAAGATATAAATTGCTTAGCATATATTTTTATACTTTCTCCATCCAAGAGTAAGTTTTTCATTTAATTTTTGTATTTTAGAAATATATAGGATAATAAAATAATGTATTATTTATTTTACCCTTGACATTTAAGTAAAAATAATATGAAAAGTAAAAGGTATGAGCATTTTGATATTTAGATTAGAGTTACTTTTTCTAAAAAGGAAATACAAAATTTTTATTTGGACATACTAAAATAATAAATTTACTTTTGAACAGGAGGAAATATAACATAATACTTCATTCGTCTCATATATTTTTTCCATATTATTGTATATATGAGAATTTAGATAAAATATACTTAGTAAGTAATTAATAAATGTATTATTAAAAATAGTTAAATAGTTTAATTAAAATTAAAGAATTTATAAATTAAAAAATTTTAAATATGATTAAAGTGTATAATTATACTTAAAAAAAATTATATGAGAGGGACATAAATGAAAAAAAAATGGACATTTTATATGGAACATAAGAAGTACTACCTCCATCCGGTTTTAAGGGTCTCATTTACTTTTTACATGTTGATCTTTGAATATTATTTATTATATGAAAATGTAGTACAAATTAAGGGACAATGACAAAAATACTTCTATTAGTGTCTTGTAATACTATTATAATGACATTTGTGTAAAAATTATACAAATATAAGAATATTTTTAATGTTAAGTACAATGATACAAAAGGTAAATGAAACTCTTTGAGTCGAATGGAGAGAGTATTATATTGTGAATTAAATCATCAACACCTTTAAATAAATAAATTCACTCGTCTGTTCTGCCCTAACTCGTCCAACCAAAACTAATCAAATTATTTTTGAGTAGCTATTGCGGATTTCCACAAAAAAAAAAAAAAAAAAAAAAAAAAAAAAAAAAATTCTTGATAATTTTAAAATGAAAATGAAATATGATATTTTTCAGAAAATAATATATTTTATTTAAATTTTATAATATGCCGATAAATCCGGCATGGATGGTGGTTATTTGGTAGTTGGAGCTTTAATTATTTTTATAGCCAAAACTCAATCTTAATTGCTACAAAACAAATTACTGTCGGCATAATTCATATTTCTTGTGGGATTTTTCGTACATCATTTTATTTTATTTTATTTTTTAATATGCATGTTTAGGCTTTTGATTTATTCTTTTTTTTTTCTTCATTTTTACATACTCTATTTTAACATTATAATAATATTACTCCCTCGGTTCTAGAATTATAGTATGGGTTGTGTTTGGCACTGTTCTAAAGAATATTGATATTATATTGATAGTGGATAAAAAATATGGGTAAAAGACTTATTTGCCTTTGTGAGTGTATTAGTATAAAAAATAATGACAATTGTGTAATAATAATGAAAAAGTAAGGGTAATTTTATAGTGATATGGTTATTTATGGAAAGGTTAAATTGCACAAAATCCACATGTGGTTTAATGAAATTGCACCAAATCCCCCATACTTCTAAAACTGCGTCAAACTCCCTCGTGGTTTCATAAACTTTGCATCTAACCCTCTCAGCGATCATTATTTAACGGTATTTGACCTAAATGCGCTCAAACTGTAAATAAATTTTAGAATTTCAATTTCTAAACACTTAAAATTACAAATATATTTATTTATTTTTTATATATATTTAGCCTAAAAAATAGTAAAAATAAACTTTTAAAACTTGAGAAAAATAACTATTTTTGAGTATATACTGTTTTTTTAGGATAAATATAAAAAAAAAATATATATTTGTAATTTTAGAGGTTTATAAATTGAGATTCTAAAATTTATTCGCAGTTTGAGCGTATTTAGGTCAAATAACGTTAAATAAGGATCACTAAGAGTGTTAGACGCAAAGTTTATGAAACCACGAGGGAGTTTGACGCAGTTTTAGAAGTATATGAAATTTGGTGCAATTTCATGAAATCACAGGTCGATTTTGTGAAATTTGGTCTTATGGAAATGAGACTATTGTTTTATGACGGACAAAAATGATAAACAAGACTATTGTATTGGGACGGAGAGAATATTTTTTACTCTATGGGTTGGATCAAAACTATATTAATTTCCCGAATAGAGGGTGTATAAAATATGATGAAATATATTCTTCAAGAATGTTAATTTTCTTACATAGCTCCAAATCCACGTCGAATTTAAATAATTAGTGATTTTGAAGGATGTTTTGTCTTGTCTTTTAACTATATATAAAATTATTTATTTTAATTTGGATGTATTGATGAGATAGATCTTATAGAGAGGGAAATCATACCTAACAAATCCTTTTTATTTATTTATTTTACTTTTCTTTCTTCCAAAATATTATTGATTTATTTTTATAATTTTAATATTATATACCCTCTCCATCCCATAAATATAGTGTTAATTGAATTGGACACGAGTTGGTAAAAAGTATGGATAAAATTTTTTTTTACCCTTGTGAATGTATTAGTGTCAAAAGTAGTGACAATTGTTTAATAAAAATGAAAAAATATGGGTAATTTTATGGTGATATAGTTATTTATGAAAATAAGACTATTGTTTTGAGACGTACAGAAATGGTAGACAAGACTGTTGTATTGGAACGAAGGAAATATATTTTTTGAGTTTTAAAAATTTCTTTCAAAATTATGAACATACGTAAACATCATAACTTTTGATTTATTACTATATTTAAAAATACATTAATATATAGAATTGTTATTATTATTATTATTATTATTATTATTATTATTATTATTATTATTATTTAACCTAAAGTTCTGTTTATTTGAAATTTCATTCCATTTTTTTTCTATAAAATTTTTCCACAAAATATTACATTTAAATTAATGTTGAAAAAAAATAAATAAAATCAAACTCTAAATAAATAAACTTTACTAAAGTAATTATACTATATTCTAACCATGTTTGGATTTAGTCTCTAATTATTATCATATTTCTTCTTTCCAAATTTCTCAAATAAATTAATTAATTTTTTTTAATATATACAGAAAATAAATTTTAATTCAAAATATTAAATTAAATATACATATTTATATCAAATTAAATATTAATTTATTTCAACCTTTTATTATTATATATGTAATAATGTATTTTTGGAAGAAATAATATTAAAATCTACTATTTACTAAATTTTTTCTTTCCAAATATCAAATTATATATTTACTTTTTTTATTATATCATATTACACTAAAAATAAATTTAATATTCAAAATATTACATTGATAACTATATAATATTAAATAATTATTACAATTTAAAATATTATTATTTAAAACAAAAAATCTGTAATTATTTTTTTATTTTTTAGGAAGAAATAAAATTTAAATCCCGCTATTCACTAATTCTTTTCTTCTCAAAATAACAAATAAATTATTTATTTTTTATAATATTACACTAAAAATTAATTTAACATTCAAAATATTAATTCGATGGCTATTTATATTATATCAATAAATTATTCAAATTAAAATTTTATTATTTAAAACTCAAGTCTAACTACTAAAAAACCCTAAAGGCATGAGTATTGTAATATTATAAAACCAAAAAAATTATTTTTGGTATCCTTGTAAATTACAATTATTAATTTTAATTTCATTGATTTCTTTTATTAATTTTGGTTTAATTCAAACTAAAATTAATCAAACTATCACACTTGACTAAAATGAATTAATTTTAGTTTAATAAAACCAAAATTGATTTTTTTTTTAAAAAAAAAACCAATGAAATTAAACTTAATAATTGTGATTTACAAGATATTAGGTTCAGTCGGGGGTTTACTCAATGCATATTTTCGGGTAGCGACTGCGGGTTCCCACATCATAAAAAAATAAAAATAAAAATATTGTGAGTTACAATAGTACCAAAATTAATTTTTTTAACTAATATCTTAACTTATAATCAAACATACCCAAATAAATAAGTCCAAGATATTTATTTTACTAAAAAAAAAATAAAAATTAATTTATATAAAGAAAACCCTTAATTTCTAGTCAACTAATAAATGAGGTAGATTTAATTCCCAAATTAAAAATTTTCCCTCTATCTTATCCAAAACTGATTTCTTCTCATTTCTATATTCCATAAAAATATATCATTATTTTATTTTATTTTTTTTATTATTAAAAAAAAATTAAATGAAAAGTGAAGCCCCTTCTTCATCGATCATCATCCTTGCATTTTCTTCTAACTCAGGTACGAACATTTTTATAATTTATTTAATTTTAAAGTTTGGTATGTATTTATTTTGTTTAATTTTCTGATTTGATTTCATTGTTTAATATAATATTTTATATGAAAAATATTGTTTGGTTTGATTTGAAATTGAGGGTTTAATTTGAATTTTTGTTTAATTAGGATTTTGATAATATTTTATGAGAGAAAAAATTATATATTTTGACTAGTAAAATTATAAATTGAAATAATTAATTTTAATTTTATATAAATAAATATTTGATTTAATATTTAATTTTTTTAATAAATAATAAAAATCGAATTCAAAACCAACAAACAAACATAATTTTAATTATTATATAATAAAAATATTATCAAAAGATAAATAAAAAGAGAACAAAGCATCATATGTTTAGGCTAGTTAATTTCAAAAGTATGGTTTGTTTATTATTATTATTATTATTATTATTATTATTATTATTATTATTTATTGCTAATTTTCTAGATACATTATTTTCAATGTTAATATTTATTCAAAATAATTATATTGAATAATAATTTATTTATAAAAATAACACAATTAAACAAATCTATTTTTTTTCGAAAGAAAATAATTTGTTTTGTTTGTATTTGGATTTGAGTTTTTTTTTTTTTTTTTTTTTTTTTTAGTTTGATTTGAAAAGTTTCTTCTTTTTTGTTTTTCTTTAATTTTAATTTTAGTTACAAACCAAACAAACCCTAAAAAAAAGACTGGATTAAATAGTACAAAGGTAAAAAAGAATACATATAATAATTAATTATATAAAATAAAGTATTATAGTGGCTTATTCATAATAATTCAAAATACTTTTTTTTTAGTTGTATAACTTCTAACGGGGCGTTTGGTACAGAAAATTGAATTGCAGAAAAATGATAATAGAGAATAGAATTGGAGAGAAATGAAATTGAATAAAGAATGAGAATTAATTCTCTTATTTGATAAAACAGAGAATTGATTTGAGAAATCTAAAAAAAAATGCAGATATATGAATGAGCAAACAAAAATAAACGATTAACACAATAAAAAGAGAGTTTTAACGAATGAAAATTCATGAAAAATATTTTTGGTAAATTTTTTTTAAAAAAATTATAAATTATATACGATGTTTTTTAAGATTATATTTTAGTACAATTTCTTAAAATGTCTTAAAAATTAAATGCTTTTAAAATAAATTAAGTTTGTTTTTTGTAAAATTAAAATAATATAATTTTTAAAAAATTATAGAAATTAAATAGTACAAAAAAATTTAAAAATTAAAAAATATATACACTGCAATATAATTTCTCTCTATTTCTCTGCATATGGAAGAGAAATGAAAACAGAGAAATAGAAATGATTTATTTCTCAAGTTCCATTTCTCTTGACTCAACAAACAAGAGAAATGATACTATTTCCATTTCTCTGGCCTCATTTCTCTGTACCAAACACAACCTAATTGTTTCATCATATGTTTCATCGTATTTTCAAATTTTTTATTTTAAAAAGTAACATTTCAATCTCATTTCTATTGTTTTAAAGTATATTTGCACGGGTTTTTTAGGATATTATCATTTTGTTATGAATTGACAAATTTGTCCTTAATTGTATGGTAGAGATTAAAATTAATAAAAATGAATGAAGGGTAAAAATGTAAAATTTATGTTTAAAAAAAGAAAATAAAACAATAGTTATTGGACGTTCCAAATACGAAAGTAGGGCATTAGTTCGGGAGTATTATGTTTAACAATATTACATTAAATAATAATAATAATAATAATAATTCTTTAATCAAATTGCTAAAAGTTATTTTTTTAGTTCAAAATTTTATTATTTTAAATAAACTTACAATTTCGAAACATTATTAGATACCCCTTAATTTAAATGTCCATTAAACTGTAGGGTGTATATTAGGTTGCCTTCAAAAGAGTTTTGGGCCCAAAAGGCATCATTATTCATAAGCCCATATTTGTTGGGCTTTTAGTATGTTAATGGGCTTATAAAAATTATATATATCTATTTAAAAATATTAATATATCACATATTTATTATTTTTATATTTTATAAATAATTATCTATAATTTATATAAAAAAAATATTCTTTTAAATTATCTCACTAAACAATTTTTGGTACGTACCATAAAAGATGACCCTTTCCATTTTTAGTAAGTTTATCAATCTTAAATATATTTAATAAATATAGATCAATTTAATTAAACTTCTAACATCTTACACGTAGAATCCATTCAAAACTTCTTTATTTCTATTTCTCTCATCAATTAACAAATATTTTTATCTACCTTTAAAACTCCTCATTTTTTATAACTAATTTATGATAATGATAAATAAATAAATATATATTTTTTATTTATTTGTATTATATAAAATTTTATTGTTTACAAAATAATATCCATACTGTATATATTTTATTGAAATATAATTATTAAAATATTTAAAATATCAATAACATAACATATATAAAAAAAATAATAAAATATTTTTTAATTTATTATTAATAATTTAATAATCTATCTTACTTAAAATACCACATCCCTATAAAAGACTTCAATCTTCCGCCACACAGACAGAGGAGTATTATATATTCTATTTAATTTTTGTATTTTAAAAAATTTTCAAAATTGCAAAATATTTGAAATAATATCCAAACACAAGTTAAATTAAACAACTCATATTATTCGCTCACTCCCTTGTCCGATTATGACTGACAATTGACAAGAAACACTTGGGACCATTTTTTTTTGTTCATTTTCCAGCACCCAATTTTGACTTTGACTTTAATTTTGACCCAAAATTCTCTGCAACACACTCTTAATTTCAAATCCCTAACAGAAATCATATCCAAACCATGGCCGGCGGAGCCTTTCAAATTACCGGCGGCGCCGGCGGACAGTACACCGGAAAAATCACATGGTTCGTCGTAGTGTCTTGCGTCATGGCCGCCATGGGTGGCGTCATCTTCGGGTACGACATCGGAGTCTCCGGTAATATAATTAATGAATTAATTACTCCTAATTAATGAGAAATTAGAGATATTAATTAGATAATTAATTAGGGGGGGTGACGTCGATGGCGGCGTTTTTAAAGAAGTTCTTCCCGAAGGTTTACCGGAGGATGGAGGAGGAAACGGCCGTTAGTAATTATTGCAAATTTGACAGCCACCTGCTAACGTTGTTCACGTCGTCATTATACTTGGCGGGTCTTATTGCCTCGTTTTTTGCATCCTCCGTTACCACCGCTTACGGCCGCAAACCCTCCATCCTCTTCGGCGGCGCCGCCTTCCTCGCCGGCGCCGCCCTCAACGGCGGCGCCGTCTCCATCTACATGCTCATATTCGGGAGAGTCCTGCTCGGCGTCGGCGTCGGCTTTGCCAATCAGGTAACATTTTTTTAAACTGGTAATTATATTTTTTCACTATTATTACTTCATTTGTTCCACTTATCCATTATTTTTCTATTTTTTTCAGTTCCACATATCTCTTTTTTTTTTTTTGAAAATAATTATACTTTTTAATATCATTTTAAATTTTATAATTTTTAATTTTTAAAATTTTTATTTAAATTAATTAGTTATATTAACTTTAATTTAAAATTATTTTTATTATACGATAATTATTTTCACTGATATATTTTTAATTATTTACTAATTATACGTCTCCTAAATTCTCATACCTATAATAAATGGGACCCTGTAGCCGAAACGGAGGGAGTATTATTTATAATCTCAGACCAGAAAAAATTTTGCAATTTATTTTACCCAAAGTTCTTTTATTTTCCCTACAAAATGGTAAAAACATTTATAAAAATTATACTGTTTTCTGTCCCATATAATTTTTTTTTAAAAATATAACTATACTCTTTTTTATTATATTTTAAAATTTATAATTTATAATTTTGTGTGTTTTAATTAAACTATTTATTTATCTTAATTTTAATTTATAATTATTTTTATAAATTATTATTATTTTATTGATACATTTATTAATTACTTACTGATTACATAAATACTTAAAACTCTAAAACTCAATGTCCTAAAGTGGACAAATTAGGGAATAACACTTAAAAATAATTATAAAATTAAAAATAACAAAAATTATGGGATAGAGAAAATATATAGTGACTCTATCCCTGACAAATATACTATAGATATACTTTATTGGGTAAACTATATAACATCCCTATCTGTTTTAGTAAAAATGGACAAAATACTCTTTATTTTATTTATTGCGTGAAACCTCTTTGTGTTTTGTGTTAATGTAAAATTTATACAAAACACTTTTCTTGTCCAAAACTAATATTTAGTTCTAAATAAATACCTAAATTAAGTAAATTTTATATAAATAAAAAGTGCAAAATATCTTAAATAATTTTTTTACATTAAATAAATAAATAAAATAATTTATTAATAGTTCATTTTATAATTTTTAGAGACAAATTGTTGTCTGATTTTTATAAAAATTATAAAAATAAATGATTGATTAATTATTTATTTATTTTATTCAAAAAAAATTATTTAAAATATTTTACGTTTTTTATTGGTATAAACTTACGTAATTTAGGTCTTTATTTCGAATCAAAAATCAGTTTTGGACAAGGAGGATATTTCATACAAATTTTCCATTAACACAATGAGTTTCACGCAATAAATAAAATATAGGATATTTTGTGCATTTTTAGTAAAATACAAGAATGTGTTATATAATTCATCCATACTTTCTTAATTATTCTTTAAATTAATATATAATTTAATTATGATAAATATTTTTATTTATTTATAATTTTATTATCTATATTTTAATAAATAATAATTAATTTGTGGTTAAAGCTTTTATTTACACGACCAGTTTATTATTAATTCTTTCATAAATTTTTAATAACAATTTATTGAATTGATATTATCAAAATAATATTTATATAAATTCAACATAAATGACAGCTGTACAATCAGTCAAAGTTGAGCTTATAATTTGTAAATTTTATATTTGTGATGTGTCATCATTATTTTTATTATTTCATTTTCTAAGTATATTTTTTCATAAAATATTATAATATTTTATTAGTCAAATTAAAATAATAATAATAAAAGAATGCTCAATAATTGGATTAGTGTCGTGGCATCATGAGTTTTAAAATATAAGATTGTTTTAGATATATTAGAATCTAGTTTTTAATTAATTAATTTTTTTAATAATAGAAACTTGAATAATAAATTCTATTTTTTTGTCATTTAATTTTATTCTGATTTTATTTGTAATTTTTTATAAAGAAAGTGGACATATAACTATGATTTTTTTAAATGTAAATACAAAATTCGAGAACGATTGAGATAGTTATTTAGTGTGATACTACTTTCATCCGGTTCTAAGAGTTTTATCTATTTTTTGCGTTTTGATATTTGAATATTAATTATTATATCAAAATATAGTACAAATTAAGAAAAATTTACAAAAATATTTCAATTAGCGTCTTGTAATACTAATAACAAGATATTTGTATAAAAAATTATACAAATATAAGTATTTTTTAATGTTAAGTATAATGATATAAAATGTAAATTTAACCCTTAGAGACGGACGAAGAGAGTATAATATATTTGATATAACATTATTATCTTAATACCGTATTATTAATGAAATGCGATCAATTAATGAAGAAATATAATAGAAGAAGGTAAAATCTATTTTATTTTTTATATTAGTGTGATTAGAGAAAAAGTATGAAAAATAGAAATATTTTTTACATTTAATTGAGAGTGATTTTTCAAAAAAAAAAAATAAATATAAAAGGAATATTTTTTATTTAGACAAAGAAAATATAATATAAAATATTTTATTCATTTATAATAAAAGTCATCTATTAAATGCATTTATAAGATATTTTATGCATTTATTATAAAATTGACAGAAATTTTTTTTTTTTTTTGTTCCACTTAAATTGTTTATTTTACTTTATATATAGAATTTGGTATTGGATAATTAATAAATAATTAAAAAAATGTATTAATAAAAATAATTATAATTTAATAAAAATAATATATATTAAAATTAAGATGAGTAAATTATTTAATTAAAATAAAAAATAATTATAAATTATAAATTTTAGAATATGATTAAAATGTATAATTATTATTATTTTTTTTAAAAAGAAAAAATTAAAGGGATGGAAGACCAGTAAAAACTGATTAGATTAAATCCAATTTCATTTATGATTTAAATTAACAAACAGTTAAAATTTAATGCTAAGATGTTGCTGACGTGTATCGTCGGATTCAGGCAGTGCCGTTGTACCTATCGGAAATGGCGCCGCCGAAATTCCGAGGCTTCTTCAACAACGGCTTCCAATTCAGCGTCGGAATCGGCGCCTTAGCCGCCAACCTAATCAACTACGGAACTCAGAAAATCTCCGGCGGCTGGGGATGGCGCCTCTCCCTTGCCCTCGCCGCCGTGCCGGCGGCGGCTCTAACCCTCGGCGCCATCTTCCTCCCGGACACTCCCAACAGCATCATCCAGCGCGCCGACGACGGCCACGCCGCCGCCAAAAAGATGCTTCAGCGCATCCGCGGCACCGCCGACGTTGACGCCGAGCTGGAAGACCTAATCCGCGCCGCCGAGACATCCAAAGCTGCCGCCGCCGCCAACCCCTACCGGAAAATCCTCCGCCGCCGCTACCGCCCCCAGCTAGTAATGGCTGTCGCCATCCCCTTCTTCCAGCAGGTAATTACATTTTTTTACAGAATTTCAGATAAAGATTATTTTATCTATCATAATTTTGCTTAAAAAAAATTTATTTTTTAACAAAAAATAAAACTCATCCCGTCCATTAGGGTCCGATATTGACATTAAAAAATAATGTTTTATTAAAAAAATAATAAATAATTGGAAGTAGTTTTAAAATTTTAGTTAAAAATAAAAATAAATAAATAAATAAATTAGTGATATTTATTATAAATAAATATTGAATTAAAAATAATAATTAAATAGTAATTTGTTAATTTTGACAAAATTAGTAATATTATAAATTTAATTAAGAAATCAACTAATAAAAGAATAATAATAATAATAATAAAGTTAGTCATTTTCTTTTTTCATAACGGAGACGTATGTAACTGGATAAGATACAAATTTGAAAAATTTGATAGTAAATTAGTTTTTTAGTCCAGTAATTAGACTATTTTATTATTTTAATCTCGTAATTGAAATATGTAGCAAATTATGAAAAAAAAATTGCAATTTTAATCCTCCAACAAAGGAGATGCTTACATGGTACTGTGTGGCTAGCCGGAGGACAACGAATATGATCTATATTTTTATTTTCAATTTTTTTTGAAAATTTATAATTTATTTTAAAGAAGATATATGTTCTCCAACGAACTACGTGGGTGTCGCTGGTGCTGATAAACTAAACGTGTGAAAATTTTCTATTTACGACACTAGTCTGCGACAAACTCTAATCACGGATTAAAATGATAAAGGCATCCGAGACGAAAATATGAGTTTACCCTAAATTAAATTAAATGATAATTTAATCTAATAAACACAATATCAAATTCAATTGCAGGTCACCGGAATCAACGTCATCGCGTTCTACGCGCCGATCCTCTTCCGCACGGTCGGCTTCGGCGAGAGCGCCGCCCTCCTCTCGAACGTGATGACCGGCGCCGTCGGGATCATCACGACCTTCATCTCGATGCTAATCGTCGACAGGGCCGGGCGGCGCGTGCTTCTAATTTCCGGCGGCGGCGCGATGCTGGTATCCCAAATTCTCGTCGGAACCCTAATGGCGGCGAAGTTGGGGGACCACGGCGGGCTGAGCAAGGGGTACGCCGACGGCGTGCTGGTGCTGATCGGCGTCTACGTGGCGGGGTTCGGCGTGTCGTGGGGCCCGCTGGGGTGGCTGATTCCGAGCGAGATATTTCCGATGGAGATCCGGTCGGCAGGGCAGAGCACGGCGGTGGCGGTGAACTTTCTGCTGACGTTTGTGGTGGGGCAGATGTTTCTGGCGATGCTCTGCGGGATGAAGGCCGGGCTGTTCTTCTTCTTCGGGGGGTGGGTGGCGGTGATGACGGTGTTTGTGTATTTGCTGCTGCCGGAGACGAAGAACGTGCCGATGGAGCAGGTGGAGGGGATATGGCGGCGCCACTGGTTTTGGAAGAAGGTCGTCGGAGAAGATGCGGAGGAAGAAGAAGAAGGGAGAAAGGTGGTCGGGGATAGTAGCTTGTGACTATTGTGTCCATTTTGCTATGACATTAAAAATAATTAAAAATGCATTAGTAAAAATAATTATTTTATAATAAAAATAATTATAAGTTAAAATTAAGATAGCTAATTAGTTTAATTAAAATTAAAAATTTATAATAAATTAAGTATAATTTTCTTTAAAAAGAAAATATCAAAATAAGTGAGACAAGATAAATACCGTAAGTGAAACCGATGAAGTATATATATATTATCTACAAAATATCAGTTTAATATTCCCTCCGTCCAGTTTAGAAAGTATACATATTTCTATTTTGGGATGTCCAATTACAAAGTAAACATTTCATTAAATACTTTATTTTTTTCCACAAATACCCTTGCTTTACTTCACATAATTACTTTTACACCAAAAAGCAAGGACAAAAATATCATTACACTACTTTTAACTATCCACTATAATTAAAATATTATTATTTCTTAAACACCGCGCCAAAATTAATTGTATACTTTATGAGTGGACGGAGGGAGTAGTATTTAAATTAAAACTCAATTAAAAAAACAAACAAACAAACTATATGACAACATTTTATTTAGAGTTTAAACTAAAAGTAATTTTGTAATTTTTGTTGTTCGATTATTTGTTTTTAGTTAATTAGTGAATTAGCCTTGCATTTCATTTGATTAATTTCTATTGGGTTAGGTTATTAAATTTTGGGCATATACTCTAGCCAATAATTAATTTTCCGCTATTTTTTTTTTTTATTTCTTTTTACTTATTTCACCACTTTTATTAAATTTTTATAAATTTTATATAATATTTCATTTTATTTTATTTTATTTTCTTTTATATTAAAATATTATTATTGATTGATTTATGTCCGAACAAAATGATATAATTAGTCGGGACAAAATTATTTTTTTTATGAAATAAATATTTATAAATAGTAATTTGACAAGGTTATTTATTTTAATCAGTTTTTTTATTTTATTTTGTAATTCTATTTTAAGTCTATGTATAAATTGCGAGGCACTAATTGGGTCAAAAATAAGTTAACAAAAAGCAATTTTAAAAAAAGCAAAGTATTGATATCCTCGTAATTTAATTACTACTCCCTCCGTCCCATATAATTTATCCATATTTTTTATTTTCGTTTATTCCACATAATTTGTCTTTTTTTTTTAAAAAAAATATAATTATACACTAATATTTTGCGACACCCAACTGTTCCGTTGCTAATATTTTGTGACGGAATTATATGACGGATTTTTTTCTGCTGCAAAATGGAATTATTTTAGTTGTATTTTGTGACAGAATATGTTCTGTGGCCAATTTTAAAGAAATCTTCAGCTATTTAATTTAGCAATTCAATACTAAATCCGACTACAAATTTTCTAATTGAATTTAGTGCTAGAAAAATTCAATTAGAATATTCAATAATCAATTACGAAAAAAAATTATATTCGAGCGTGCAATTTCTAAGGCAAACTTATTAGCCTAATTACCATTTTAATTACCAAACAAGTACATAATTACGAATGTAAGTATTCAATTAACACAAGTTCTAAAACAATATGAAATCCAACAATGATAAAAATATATTTATATATGTAAATATAATTTATTATAGGCATAAATCACTAAAAGTACACAAATACAAAGTAATTAAAAAATTCAAGTCATATCAACTCACATCTCACAAATCCAAAATCGGAGGGTATTAAGTTCGACCGGAGGTTTACTCAGTGCGCACTTTCGGGTAGCGGCTGCGGATTCCCACGTCATAAAAAAATAAAAAAAAAAATTTGGAGTTTATATTTGCCTTGAACTATAGTAATATATATAGCTACTTGTTGAAAGTGAATTGTATTTATTTTTGAGTTTTGATTGATGTTGTTTGCAGATGGCCCGATCAACGGACAAACAATGATAGACAGACGCGGCCTAATTTATCTTGAGCCCAATCAAACAAGAAAAATTATTCAAAATTGATCAATTCAATGAAGACCCAAATAAATTGATATAGAAAGCTCGTTGGTCTCTCCAATTCATGTGTGAGAATAACAAAAATTGGTTGTAACAAACTTTGTGTAAGTAAGAATAAATAGTGAAGGAAAAAATTCTATTTTTGTTGAGTTTGTTAAAGTGAATATTCTCATGTTTATATTTAGCTTTATCATAGAATATAGAGTAATGAAAGATAGATTTAAGAGTATAGAAAAAATCTGAACGTAATTTCTTTAACGAAGATTGAGATAGTTTGTAGATTCTTGGGTAAAATGAGAGAGACACTAGTTTATTAAGTTGATTGTGACGAGGAAGATAGATTATGGGTGGGGTATCTTCAAGAAATATGGAGATAAATTTCCTGAGAGTTGTAACTCTAATTGTATCCATGGAATATCGACTGCTTTGATAGTGAAACTCGTCTGGGTTAGAACCCCCAAATGTAGATCGTTGATAACCAAACTGAGTTATTAATTGTTTTGTATTTTCTGTTCTCGTCACCACCAGTGTGTGCATTCGCAATCTGATCATCCAATAAATAACCGGTCCGAATTTACAGTCTGATCATGAAAATTGTCTCTGTTGTTGATATATTGCTTCTGATTGATTTTGAACGAATTTGGGACCAACACTGTTCGTAATAAAATAAACGAAAGCGATGTACTTGCGATGCCTTCTTCGATTTGTCAATTATATTCACTAATCTTCTTCAACCCAAAAAAAGAAAAATAATAAAAAAATATTGATAATGATTCTTCAAGTGAGAATATAGATAAGGATTCTTCAGGTGAGAATATGAATAATGATACTTTCTTCCATTCCCAATCATATATTTAACCCTTAATAATTTATTTTCTTCTTTAATGCCTTAATATCTTTTTAATAAATTAAAAAAAAAATAAAAAAATAATCTCACTTTAGTTCATAATATTCCCTTTCATATTTATCCATATCTTCATTGCCTTTGACATATAAATTCAGCATGGGCATACTTACATTAAATTCTGAAGTTTGTTCTTAATTTTTTTCAATTTTTTTCTAGCACCAAATAAAATTCAATAATAAATTTGGTAGGTTTTACAGCAAATTATAAAATATAAATACAATCAATTTACAAAAATATACAAAGCCCAATTGGTTTTTAGTTTTTTGGTTTGGTTTGGTTTTTTTAATGGTAAAAAATTGAATTTGAATACTTGTTTGATGCGATATAAACAGAGGTTGATGCGATGTTTTGAATGCAAAATAAATTTGTAATATAATATAATGAAAGAAAATTAATTATTTGATGTGATATTTTTAGAGAAAAAAAAAATAATCTGAATCGTAAAAACACGAGGTAAAACCAACAAAAGAACACAACCTAAACTGTCGATTTTTTACTATTTGAACTCTACATTTTCAAAAAAAAGATATTTCTTTCTCTCATAAAGTATTCCATCAAATATTATTTTAATATTAAATTCAAACCAATTTTTTTTTTTTTTTTTTCTAAACTATTAAAAAAAACACACATAACAAGCAACCAAGAATAGAGATGAAACTAGGATTTGTGCACATTTTCTATATATACATACATATATATATATATATCATTTTCTATATTTTCCAAACTTAAATTTTTTAAGTTTACTGTAGTGAATTGTGCACATTCAATATATTTATTTTTTAATATAGTATTTGTTTGCACATACTAATAAATATCTTTATGTTTTAACTGAAAATACAATTATTTTACTCCCTATTAATTGTATTTTCAATGGTATTTTAGTTAATACATTCTTATATACTATCTATCACACATAAAATACTAATATTATTGTATTTACATTCAGAGAGTAATATATATATATTTCAGACAAAAAAAATATATTCCCTCCGTCCCATAAAAAAATATCAATTTTTTCATTTTAGTCTGTCCCATAACAAAATATTCACTATCTATCTAACATTACAAATACTCTTGCAACTTACAATATATTACACAAATGTCATTACCTTTATATCATAAAATACTAATAAGATTATTTTAGTCATTTCTACTTTATTCCTACTACATCTCAATATAATACTAATATTTCTAAAACTCCGTGAAAAAAAACAGATCACTTCAATATATTAATTTATTTGGTAACTATTCAATTTATTTATCTCTATTATTATTATTATTATTATTATTATTATTATTATTAATGCAAAAATAAAGTCTAATA
Source organism: Andrographis paniculata (assembly GCF_009805555.1). Classification (NCBI taxonomy): domain Eukaryota; kingdom Viridiplantae; phylum Streptophyta; class Magnoliopsida; order Lamiales; family Acanthaceae; genus Andrographis; species Andrographis paniculata. The sequence goes on from NW_026137590.1 coordinate 1,986,098, forward strand.
CCTTTGTGTAGACAAAAAAAATTGAGTAAATTTTTTAAATACAAAATTCCATAAACTTATGTAGATGGATCATTTGATTACCTCTTTTGGTCGATTTAATTTGTCAACTTGGCTTTGATTTAATTGTTTTTTTAAATGATTTTAAGGTTTGATACTTCAACTTTAACTTTACATATTTGTTTATATATATATATATATATATATATAAGGAATTTGATTTTATGGAAATAGATTTTATGCTCCATAATATTTTTTGACATAAAATTTTCTGGACTTTTGAATCCAAGAAGATTTTATTGTTAATTTCCACAAAGAATGTAAATATATATTTTTAAAATTTTAATATAAACTTAATTTTTATTTATTTTTTCTCGAATCAAACATATTTTTTGAATGACTTGAAGAATTAATCTTCTCATGAGCTCGAATATACTTAAATAATTGGATCATTTATCCAAATTTATGATTTTCGATGAAGAACTCTTCGAATTAGAAGAACAAATATTGCAAATAATACCTAGAGAGGTTTATTTTAAAATATATTTTTTTTGTTCCAACTCAAAGTAAATTTTTACTATTTTTATTGTCCCACTAAAAGTATTTTTTTATTTATTTTAATAAAGCTAATCATATATTAATACTAAAATACATTTAATTTTTATATTAATTATAAATATACTATTACATATGAAATTAGTTTATACATAAAGTCAAATAGTAAAAATGACACTTCACTCATTAATAAAATATTACTACTATTTTTTAATATATTACAAAACTCCAAAAAAATATTTTGGAGTGGAGTGGGGTGGAAGAAGTATATAACTCATAATCCCAGCGGTGCTTCAAGACAAATATTACATCCGTATAAAAAGAATAGTCTTATGTTTTCATTTTCGTCTATCCCAAAAGAATAATCTAATTTTCATAAATAATCACTCTAAAATTATCTTTTACTTTTTCATTATAATTATATAAATGTCATTACGTTTTATATTAATATATTCATAAGAATATCTTAATTTTTTTTTACTATTTATTTTATACTCACTCTAAATATAATTATACTCCCTCTATCCCATAACAAAGTATCAATTTTTTTTTTCATTTTAGTATGTCTCATAACAAAGTATTCATTTTCTTTTTTAGTAACTGTACTGTCTATCTAATATTACTAATACCCTTACAACTTACAATATATTACACAAATACCATTGTTTTTATATCACACATTTCTACTTTATTCCTGTTACATTCTAATATAATACTAATATTTCTAAAATTACGTAAAAAAATAAATGAATATCTAATTATGGGATGAAGAGAGTATTATTTCTGAAATCATACGCCAAAACCAAAGGAGACTATTATTTCAGAAAGAAAGGAATATATAACAATAAATTGCTAATTAAAAATAAAAATAAAAATGGAGGTCATAATCATTATTATTTGCACATTATATTTGGTATCAATTATTTGGAGAACATAAAATTGCATTTATTCCTTGATGGCCCCCAACCCACCACAGACACATTTTGGGCTTCCTTCTACCTCACAAAACCTTCACAACCTCAGCCAATCAAATTCGGACACGTGTGCCGAATAATTAATTATATATCTCCATGCGTAATAATTAGCTGGACTTTGAATATCATTCAGATAAAAGGTCAACGAAAGATACACCACGCTCGTGACTTGTAACTAATATATTTCTTCCGTCTAACAAAGGATCTATTTTTTCCATTTTAATCCGTCATATAACAAAGTATTTATTTTTTTTTAGTAATTGTACTATCTACCTAACATTACAAATACCTTTACAACTTACAATATATTACACAAATATCATTACATTTGTATCACACATACTAATAAGATTATTTTAGTTATTTCTACTTTATTCCTACTATATCTCAATATAATACTAACATTTCTAAAATTACGTGCAAAAAGCAAATGAATATTTAATTCCGAAACGAAAAAAGTACTTTTTTCTTTTTCATTTCATATAGAATGTTGATTTTTATTTTTATTTGTTTTGCGTGCTTTACATAATTGATTTATTTATTTTTTTAAAAAATATAACTATATATTTTAGTTATATTTTCAAATTTAATAATTTTATAAATTTTTTAATTTTAATAAAATTATTTAATTATTTTAATTATATAATAATTATTTTTTTAATACATTTTTTAAACGGAGTTTTAAAAATTTCAGTATTATATTCGTCCGGCTCTAAAGGTAATATTAATTTTTACGTTTTGATATTTAAATATTAATTATTATAAAAATATAAAAATGACAAAAATACTTCTATTAGTGTCTTATAATACGATTATAATAACATTTGTGCAAAAAAATTATTCAAATATAATGATATTTTTAATGTTAAGTACAACGACACCAAAAAATAAATGAGATCCTTAGAGCCGGACGGAGAGAGTATTATATTGGAATGTAGTAGAAATAAAGGTAAAAATACTAAATTAACCTTATTAGTATTGTATAATATAAAAGTAATGACATTTGTGTAATATATTATAAATTGGAATAATATTTGTAATGTTATGTAGATTGTACAGTTACTAAACAAAAATGAAATGAATATTTTGTTATGAGACGAAACAAAATGGAAAAATGGATAGATTGTTAAGGGACACGATGAATTATATAAAATTATGTCAGTTTGGTTAGTTACGAAAATTAAAAAAATAATACTCTATTCATCTCAAAACAACAGAGACATTTGAGATTGATATAAGAATTAAAAAATAATAATATTATATTGATAGTGGGTGTAAAAGTGTTTTTAAAAGACCAAAATACTCTTAATTTATTTAATTATTGTGAAAAATATGGATAGTTTCGTAAAAAAAAGGTGAGTTAGTTAGCAAAAATAAAATAAAATAATTATTTTGAAATAGACAAAAATGGCAAAACTAAACTATTAGTTTAGGACGAAGAGAATAATATTTTAATATTAAATCGAAGTAAATAAAAAGCAAAATAAAAAATATTATAAAGAATTTATTAAATGATTGATGAACATAATGAATAAATAGAAAAACAGTGACAAATTAGTTGTTATTTGTTAAAATAAAAACGTAATAAAATTGTGGGTACATAAAGTTGTTTACTATGAATAAATTGTGCATAAATTTAAAATATGACCAAAATAAATTGTGACATAATTTTGACGGACGGATGAAGTATTGTACTACTTCCATCCCGGAATGAAATATATATTTGTTTTTTGCGCATATTATTTTTAATATTAGTATATATTGATATGTAGTATAAATTAAGAGAAAAATAAAATAAAAATAGTTATGTTACTATTAAATAATATAAAAGTATTGATATTTGTGTAGTATACTATGAATCGTAAAAAATATTAGTTAGACGGTAGAATTACTAAAAAAAAATAAATATTTTTATTTTGAGACTGATAAAAATAGAAAAATAGACAGTTTGTTAATGGACAAACACATGAACTTAAATTAAGTAATTTGTTAAATGATAGTATATGTCGTAGTATATAATAAGTTAAATGATACTGTTTTTATTAAATCATCTATTTTTCTGTAAGTTAAATGATAGTATATGTCGTAACTATTATTAAATTACTTTCTTCTCTTTCGTCCATTAAAATTAATTTATTTGAATTCGATGCAAATATTAAGAAAAATAAATATTTTATTAAAAAAAGATGGAAATATAGAGATAATTGACAATATTTTTTTGGAAATTTAATTAAAAATTAAATTAAATAAAAATAGAATATAATACATGTAGTGATATTTGTTAAAATAAACATGGAATGAAAGATAATAATTAAATGTTGATTTGTTGAGTTTTGCCAAAATTAGGAATGAGATATTTGTATGTAATGTATTTGAATAAAATAAATTGAAAAGATATATTTAAATATTTTAAAATTTATATTTTAATAAATATATATATTTATATGAATATATTTTATAAAAATTATACTTCATCCGTCCCGTAAGAAGGTTGTCATGGTCTTTTTGCGTGTTGATTATTAAATATTAATTATTATATTAAAATACTGTAGAAATCAAGAGAAAAAGACAAAAATACGTTTACTAGTATCTTATAATATAAATACAATGATATTTGTCGAATAAATTATTCAAATATAAAAATATTTTTAATGTTAAGTACAATAACGTAAAAATTAAATGACAACATTCTTGCGGGACGGAAGGAGTATTATAATATAATATAAATGAATAAAGAAATAATATTTATATATGTCTAATGAATATAAATTAATATTATAAAAATAAAAAAATATATATATATATAAGTGTGTATATAAGTAAGGTCTATTTTGAAAATTCTCAAAGAAATATTTTTAATAAAATAATAAAAATATAATGTGAACGGAAATTAGGATGATAAACCAACAGACCCATTTGTTGTACATTTTGTAGATATATATATTAATTTATTTTTTATTAAATTATTTTATTAAATATTAATTTGAATTTTAATATTTATAAAATAATCCTAACACAGACAAAAAGAGCCGTTGTCAAATTAATAGATACATATAATATATATACCGAGCAACCATGCTACAGATTACATCACACATGTCTAATTTTTAAATTATATATATATAGGACAGCATTATTTTCCCAAATTTTATTTATTTATTTATTTATATATATTTTTTTTCTTTTTATCGAAAAAATGTTTATAAATTATTTGTAAGATGATAAGTAGAAAAAGTTTGCATAAATGAAAAAAAGAAAAAAAGTAGCAAAAGTTTTAAAATAACAAAAAAATTGAGATGAGATATAATTTACATTAGTATTATTTTTTAAAAAATACAGTTTATTTAAAATATTTGTTATTTAAAAGTTACATATAATATGGCTGCAATATACTCCGTCCATCCCATATCTATATATCTATTTGCTTTTTACACAGAGTTTTAGAAATATTAGTATTATATTGAGATAAAGTAAAAATAAAAGTAAAAAGATTAAATTAACCCTATTAGTATTGTATGATATAAAGGTAGTGACATTTGTGTAATATATTGTAAATTAGAAGGATATTTGTAATGTTAAGTAGACAGTACAATTACTAAAAAAAAATGAATACTTTTATTATGAGACGGACCAAAATAAAAAAATAGATAGATTGTCAAGTAGCTGATGGAGTATTACCTTTTTCTTAAAAAAATTAATGAATTTATTATGTATTATCACTGTTATAAAAATATTACTTTTAACAATTTTTCTTTTATATATATAAAACAATATAATTTATAATATTTAAATATCATGAAAAACACAAAAAAAAATGCTTTTATTTTTCAATAATAAAAAGGTATAATTCAAAATTTTAACATTTTTATAAAAATTACACAATCAAATATGCGTAACATTTATTATTATTATTATTTTTTTTCGAAAGACATAAAATCTAACTATAATTCAAACTATATATAAAAATTAAAATATAAAATCAACTCTCAACTCGACCGTATTTATTTATAAAAATAGTATTATATTCTTCTATCAAATTTATTGTCATTTATTAAATTTACTTCGTTACTATTTTTAGTAAAATCAAAATATAAAAAATTTATTATTATCTATAATTATATTTATTTATAATAAATGACATCGTCGTTATCACACATCATTTATAAATATTATATCTGTTTATTTTCTTTAAATTTTTATAAACATTTTCAACTATTTTATATTCTTTCTGTCAAATTAGAAAGTATATATGTTTTTATTTTAGTACGTCAAATTACAAAGTAAATATCTTTTTTTTTTTATTTTATTTTTACAATTACTCTTATTTTACATCATATTAATACTTTTTACACTAAAAGGTAAGAACAAGGTTATCATTACACTACTTTTAACTACTAATAATAATTAAAATATTATTATTTTTTAAAATATCACGCTAAAAATAAATGCTTACTTTCTATGTGGAGAATATTTCTTTAATAAAATATTTATACTCCTTCCGTCCCAGAACTATAATCTGGGTTGCGTTTGACACGAGATTTAAGGAATATTGATATTATATTGATAGTGAATAAAAAATACTGGCAAAAGATTCTTTTGTCCTTGTGAGTGTATTAGTGTAAAAAGTAGTGACAATTGTGTAATAATAATAAAAAAGTAAGCATAGTTTTATAGTGATATGATTATTTATGAAACGAGACTATTGTTTTGAGACAGATAAAATAATAAACATGATTATTGTATTGGAACGGAGGAAATATTTCTTATCATCTGGCAACTTAAAATAGGCTAAAATTATTGGAAGGACAAAAATATATGAAATGATACACACAATTAATTATATATTTAAAAATAATTATTAGAAATATATATATATATACATATATACAATTTCTTATATTGGTGCATAAATATAATAAATACAATTAACATAATGGCACGTTTTTCAATAAATATTATAAATTAATCTTATTTATTTATATATAAATAATAAATGCGTTAACGAACCTAGACAGCAAGTTAGAGTAATAGTTTTGTTTTGAAGTTTTCGAAGTAATATATTAAGACTGTCTTCATATAATAATTTCTTTACGGATATAATTTTTAATATATATAATATTTATATTTTATTTTTTTATATATAAAATTTAATAATTCAATAAAAAATATTATTTTTTATATTATTGATACGATTCTTCCTATCTTAAATAAAAAATACTAAATAAACATACATTAAAAATAAATTAAGTATACTAGTTTAAGTTATTTTTGTGATGTTATTGTATAATTTTTATTATTTTCTATATATATATAAAATACTATTTACTGTCATTAAAATTAATTTTGATTATTATTTAAATACAAAATATAAACGTCAAAATCAACTAAACAAAATACTAACATAATTTATATACAAAATAAATATTTATAACCAACAGTTAAAATATATGACTAAAAATATTTTATTTTGAATTTTTTATTTCAATTTGAATTTATATTATTGTTAACGAGGTATTTTATGAAAAAAAATTATATTTTATTGAAAATCAGACGTAGATGTGCGTTGAGTTTTCAATAATAAAAATTTAAATTAAAATAGTTTTTGATTTGATAGTAATATATAATATAATATTTTGAATATATAATTAGATATTAATATAATATAAGAATAAAAAATTATTTGATTTTATATACTTTTAGAGATTTTTTAATAATAAAAATTGAGTGAAAATTCTACCAGCAAGCACACTTCTATTTTTGTTTTGTTTAATTTAAATACTACCTCCGTCCAGTTAAAAAATATATATATTTTTATTTTGGAACGTCCAATTACAAAGTAACCATTTCATTAAATACCTTGTTTTTTCTACAAATACTCCTATTTTATATCACATCATTACTTTTATACCAAAAAAGTAAGGGCAAAAATGTCATTTTACTACTTTTACCTACCCACTATAATTAAAATACTATTATTCCTTAATCTCCGCGCCAAAAGTAATTGTATACTTTTAGCTTAGACGGAGGGAGTATTATATTTTGTAAAAATCCAAAAAAGTTTGTAAAAATTATATAATAAAAAAATATAAAACCAAAATTCAAATATTCAGTGCATTTACTGAACTTGTTTGAGAACTCTTTCTCAACCTGTGAACTCATAGACTACAATAGTTATGTTTACCATTTTTGTCCGTTTAAAAAAAATAGTTTCATTTCCATAAATAACTATATCACTATAAAATTACTCATACTTTTTCATTATTATTACATAATTGTCACTATTTTTTACACTAATACACTCATAAGAACAAAAAATTTTTTTATCCGTACTTTTTACCCACTATCAATATAATATCAATATTCCTTAAATTACTTGCCAAACACAATACAAACTATAATTTTTGGTAAATAATTGTTTGAAAAAGTAATATATATATATATGTTTTAAAAATAAATTTTTAAATACTAATAAGAAAAAGGCTTTGGCCGTCCAAAAAAACAGTGAATAGAAAAAGGGTAAAAAAGTAAAGTAAAAATGAAAATTCAGTCAAAGAGAATAAATTTTAATTCCAAAAGATTAAAAAAGAAAAATTAAAAAGAAGAGATAAATTCCGTTAACTATACCTAACTCATTTCTTAATTAACTCCACACTGCCCAAAATATTGGGGGTTTGAACTTATTACCTCACGGTCATAAGTCCAACCCCAGACTATCCCAGACTATTCCTTATTGGACAAAAAAAAAAAAAAAAAAAAACATTTTATTAGGACACATGGAGTATTATAGTTGTGACTTGAAATTTATTTGAAATAAAGTATTGATTAAAGTTTTCCTTTAAATAGTATTTTGATATAATATTTTGTAAAAAAAATAGGTAAAATTGTTTATAACTCTCACATGGTTTTAAAATTTAGCATAAAATCTCTTTATATTTTAAAAATTGCATGTTACCCCTTATACTTTCAAAAACGTTTGAATGAAACTCCACTACCATGAAATGAAGATGGTTTAGGGTTTTCTATCTATATGTTTTGCATAAGACGTGGTTTTATACAATATTTTTTAAAGTATAAGAGGAACGTCATGCGACTTTTAAAAGTAAAATGAAGATTTACGATGAGTTTCGAAAAATAATAATTAACTCAATAAAAATTTAAAAATTATAAATATAAAGCTTAAAATATGATTAGAATGTAAAATAATTTTTTTTTAAAAAAATAAAATTGACATAATATGTAAGATAAACAAAAATAAAAAATATCAGTTGATACGTGGAACGGAGACAATATTTTCTTTATTGAAACTGATGAGTCATTTTAAAAAAACTTTCAATCATCAAAACATTTGTTTTGTTATCCAATCATGAACATTTATATAAAAAAAAAAAACTCAAAAAATTTGAGTTTTTTTTTTTTGAGTTTCGATTTAAATATTATTACAATATAAAATAATATAATATATTTTAAAAAATCATATCATATTATCAATTTTGATTTAGAGCCAAAAACCAAAGTTTGTTCGATCATATTTTGGTGTGTTTGGATATTTTAGTATTATTTGAAATAATATATATTTTTAATTAAACTAATTATGTATTTCATATAATATGAATATGTATATACTGTGATTCTTTTATTAGATTTTTTATTCATAGTATATTAAGTAAAACAATAGATATATGATGTAACATTTCAATAATAAAATAAAATAAAATAAAATAAATAAATTGTTTGAAATTAATAGCAAGTAAAACATAGAATAAAAATTGCAACCAAATCTTATGCTAGTATTTCTAATTTGAGACGTGCTAGATTTTTTTTTTTAATTTTTATTCTTTTACACTCTGATTTTTTTTCCCTATTTTACACTTTAAATAAAATTTATAAAATAATTTTACAATTTATTGATAGTAAATAATTTATCCACTCATAGTTTTATTATTTATATTTTAAAAAATAATAATCAATTATGCCACTATGTTTTATACTTATTTAATTACTTTTTTAATCATTTTTTAAATAATTTTTTACAATATCATAAATTTACTTTTTATCTATTTTACTTTTTATATTAAATTATTATTATTTTTTAGTTTATGTGCTCAAACAAATGACATATTAGCACGGATGAAGAAAGCAATAACTACTTATATATATCTATATATTAATATTTTACTATATAACTATAAAAAATTTCTATAAAATTATATATATATTACAAAATATTATAATTTAAAAAAAACACTATATAACAAACACACCTTAATAACGTAATATTTTAAATAAATTATAAATTATTGTATGAATAAGAATTTTTTGCTTTTATTTATATAATTTATGTATTTATATGGTATATTATATTCTATCTGAGGTAGAAATTGAGTATTTATTTTGTGAAAAAAATAGTTTAAAATTGTATAGTAAAATAATAAAAAAATATTTTAAATAAATAAATTAAAATAGTCGAACAAACCCTTATTTAATTAGGTTTGTTTTCAAAACCAATTTTTTATTAGTTAAATACATTATTAAAATAGAAAATATATTAACTTTTTTTTTTTTTATAAATTTATAATATCGATAAAATATTTATTACTTTCTATGAAAGTGCAGAATATTATTTTCCAATATATATTTTAAAATATTATGTTTCAAAACTATTTTAATATTTCATGTATAATAATATTAAAAAGATAATAATAATATAATAATAGAATTGGAAATAAATATTAAAAAAGGTAGTAATATTTGTAATTAATAGGAGAATTGATGTTACTCAAATAAATATTTTTTTATTGAACAGTAGAAAAATAGAAATATGAATTAAGATGGATAGGAGTATATGTTTACTTTTATTTTTTTATTGTTATAAAAAATATATAGTAAAAATTATTTATTATTTATTATTTATAGTATATATTTTTTAAAAAATTATTTTTATTAACATTCATGTCCAGATATTTAAATACACAGTTCAATTAGGAGGATATAATATTTACAAATATAGTATGAACCAGTCACTGTCTTGAACAGAAAATATAAATTCTATGTATATTCATGTGTTATATTTATATAATACACTCTCTGTCATCCAATTATGTGCTCATTTGACCGGATACGAATAAATATAGAAATATTTACTTTTTTTGGGTGAAAAAAATAGAAAAAAATGGTATTTTTTTACTAAAAATAAATTTTGATGACAAATAAAAAAGAAATGTGAGAAGATTTAGATAACAGATAATTAAAAAAAACGGATAACATATACTTCCTCTGTCCTAAAACAACATACATATTTTATATTTTAGATGAACACGAGAATTAAGAAATAATAATATTATATTGATAATGGGTTGAAAAATATTTTTAAAAGATCAAAATATTCATACTTTATATAATTATTACCAAAAGTGGGGAGCTAGTTATTAAAAATAAAAATGACACTATTGTTTTAAAACAGACAAAAATATAAAATAAAATTATTGTTTTGAAATACGAATTAGAGTTAATCTATAATAAAAAAATAAAACAATTATCTAATTTATATATCTTTTTTTTGGATGGCGTGGAACCCGCAGTCGCTATCTGAAAATGCACACTGGGTAAATTTCGGCCGAACCTAATATCCTGTAAACCAAGTCTGACGAGAAAGTCACGCTAGGCGAACCAATATCTGATTATATTTGCTATATACTATACTGGCAGCACAATACAAGATTTTGGGAGCGTAACAACCATAATCAATATAATACATCATATTATACATTTTTAACGTGTAAATAGTAAATATATTTGAAGATAATTATTTTACCCTAAGAATTAAAGACCATGCGCCGAACTTAACGCAGATGTGGGCCCACAACATTTTAAATTTTTTTTTTTTTTTCTTTTTAAAAATTATATTATTTAAAAATTAAAATTATGGAGCATCCACAATGGGTGATGGAGGAGGAATCGTCAATGGCAGAGACAGATATGTCAATTTTCTCTATAAATACACATTCTTGATTGCAACAAACACACACAGACACAGACACCTCTCTGACTCACCCCCTCCCCCCAATCTTGTCTATTTCTTACCCACCCCCCACCCCTATTCAATTATTTTTTTTTCAATTAATTAATTAAACCAACCGAGCTCAGCTAACCAGGCCAGCCATGGCGGTTGGTGTCGCCGTACAGGCCGACGGCCGCCACTACAACGGTCGAGTGACCGCCTACGTGCTCCTCTCTTGCATGATCGCCGCCTCCGGCGGAATAATTTTCGGCTACGATGTCGGCGTCTCCGGTAAGAATTTAATATTCTATATGTCCAATTTCGACTTTCCGATCCCCTCCGGTGCTGTTTTTACTGTTCTGTACAGTTACACTGTTTGTCGGAAAAGTAATTCGATTCTGACCGGCGGCGGTTACTTGCTGCAATAATTCAGGTGGGGTTAGTTCGATGGACCCGTTTCTCAAGAAATTCTTCTCAGGAGTTTACAGGAAGATGAAAGAAGACACTAAGATTAGCAATTATTGCAAATTCGACAGTCAGCTTCTGACAACCTTTACATCGTCGTTATACCTCGCCGGCCTAATCTCCTCCTTCCTCGCCGCCGTCGTCACGCGGGACTACGGCCGCCGGCCGTCGATCATCATCGGTGGCGTTGCCTACATGACCGGCGCCGCCGTCGGCGGCGCCTCCGTCAACATCTACATGCTCATCCTCGGCCGAATCTTGCTCGGCATCGGCCTTGGCTTCACGAACCAGGTCGGTTTTCAATCGATTTTATCCGCGATTTTTCGATTTCCGATTTAACGGAATTTTCGTCGTTTTCATCGTTGCAGTCCGTGCCGTTGTACTTGTCGGAAATGGCGCCGTCGAAGTACCGGGGAGCGTTCAACATCGCGTTCCAAATGTGCGTCGGCATTGGCAACAACATGGCGAATTTCATTAATTACGGCACCGTGAGGATCGCCGGCGGGTGGGGGTGGCGAATCTCGATCGCGATGGCGGGGGCCCCGGCGGCGTTGCTCGCATTCGGGGCGATTTTCTTACCCGAGACGCCGAGTAGCCTTGTCCAAAACTGCGACGATTCGGACAAGGCGGAGAAGGTGTTGAGGAAGATCCGAGGGACGGACGATGTCCGGGAGGAGCTCGAGGATCTCGTCGCGGCGAGCTACGCGTCGAAGGCGATAAAACATCCCTTCAAGAATTTATTACAAGCGAAGTACCGGCCGCAGTTGGTGATGTCTGTGGCGATGCCGTTTTTTCAGCAGATCACTGGGATTAATGTGGTCTCATTTTACGCGCCGTTACTTTTTCTAACAATAGGTTCCGGCGAGAATGCCTCTCTTTTATCGACGCTGGTGATTGGGCTTATCGGGTGTTTATTTACGCTTTTATCGGTGGTTTTAGTGGATCGGGTCGGGAGGCGGCCCCTATTCCACGTAGGCGGCGTGCAAATGTTTGTATCACTGATAATGATTGGGGCGATGATGGCGACTAAGCTCGGCGACCACGGCGCGATGGGGAAAGGGTATGCGATGTCGATACTTGTCCTAATATGCATCTACATATTAGGTTTCGGGTTGTCGTGGGGCCCGCTAGGGTGGGTGGTGACGAGCGAGATATTCCCGATGGAAATCCGGTCGGCCGCGCAAAGTATCGTGGTGGCGGTGAATTTGTCAATGACGTTCATCATCGCGCAAGGTTTTCTCGCAATGCTATGCCATATGAAGTCGGGGATTTTCTTCTTTTTCGGGGTGTGGGTGCTCGTGATGTCGGCGTTCGTTTATTACATGCTCCCGGAGACGAAGGGGATTCCGATCGAAAAGATGGATCAAATTTGGAGGGAACATTTCTTTTGGAAAAGGGTTGTTGGTGATGCCTATGAGGATGTTAAGATTGACACAACCTAAAGGTTTGGTTGATTTTGATTGAGTTTTAAGGTATTATTGTGTGATGTTCCCTTTTTCTAATGATTGTCGGAACTTATAATTACCGATCTTCGATTGCGCGCTGAGTAAATTCTGAAGTAATTAGTAGTTTAGAAACTACTCGAAAGTAGATTGTAATTGTGATATTTTTTTTACTTTTTGAGTATGTGCCGAGTAAATTTCCAACTGAATCTAGTAATTTATAAATTATATCCGTTAAAAAGACAAATCATACTGAGCGAGTAGAAATAGACTTAGGACATGTACAAACTTGGGGACATTTTTATTGTTGTGGTCTTTGTCTTGTCTTGTGGAAATATGCCCCTATTATGTGTCGAAACGTGTGTGTGTTAAGCCTATAGAAAATGAATTTTGTGTTGTGTGCACTTAATGCTTGTCTAATTTATTTTTATTTCTGGATTCTGTTTTTATTTTATTATTCTAATAAAATATACTAGTTCAATATTATATTAAAGCAATTAATTCATCCAAAAAAACACAAACAAACAAAATCAAATTTGAACCACTATTAAAAAAATTAAAAGAAAACATTCAAAGGATCATTATATATATATATATCATTATATAAAATACTATTTTTGACAATTGTTTCACCTAAAAAATAAAATAAAAATAATAACAAAGTGGAGTACCACTAAAATGAATTACAATTCTTAAAAATTTAAATAAATTAAATTATTTTTAATTAATTAAAATATTAGATGGCTAAAATTTATTCAACATATGCTTAATATAAATAACAAATTAGCACACAATCCTTTTCCAAATAAAAAAAAGATTCTTTTCAGTCCGACAAGGGATTGCCTGGTGGTGTAGGACGGCCTCAGGTCATCCTTATACACATGGTTCGCTTAGTGTGACTTTTTTGTTGAACCTGATTTGCAGGGTATTAGGTTCGGCAACCATTATATTATGTCAATGGTGGGTGAGGATTCTTTGACCATTTGATTGTGTGGTCTTAATTAGGTACAATATTTTTTAAAATAGAATCTCTTTATAATAGATCATATAATATAAAAAAGGCAAACCAATGTATCTTATTTTTAAAATATATATATTAGAAATTATATGATATGTTATGGAATCATATTTTACTATACAAATTTTAGAATCAGACAACCAACAACACTTTTTCTTGATATTATTATTATTATTATTATTATTATTATTATTATTATTATTATTATGATTATGATTATTATTATTATTTCTACTTTTTCAATTGTTTGTGCAAATTTTTTAATTTGAATTTGTTTAACCTCAATTCAATGTTGGAATTTTCCCAACATTATATCTTTTTTTACCATATAACTACTGTTAGTGATTCAACAATGCATTATTTAGTGTTTTTTGTTTTTGCTTGAATGAACCATAATTTGGTACTTATTTAAAAATTTGCTAATTAATGTTAATGGTAAATTACTTAGGAATTCTTTCATTAGTGGAGTACTAGAAGTAAGCTATGATATTGTCTTAAATATCATGGTCTCAATTAATGGAAATAATTTTTTCTTTTCCACACACCTATATTGGTATTAGAGATCTCATTTTTAGGAGCTGTGACAAAATTGATTTGAGCAATTCTTGAATTCTAATATGATAGTGAGGAATTAAGAGATGGATAGAAGATTCTTGAGAATGTAGGTCTATATGGAAGATTATGATTTTGATGTGCTGTGAAGATCAAATTGGAATCCGTTTTGATTTGATTGCCACTTCCCGTTTTGAACATGAGTTTGATGTGTTGTTAAGCTCAAGTTGGAATCCATTTTGATTTGATTTCCATTTTGCATTTTGATTATGATGATGTGTTATAAAGCCTAAGTTGGAGTCCAGCGTGTTAGAGTTTGGTTTAGGCATATATATATATATACTTAATGTATTTTTATTTTTAGTTAACACTCTAAAAATAATAGTGCAAAAATATGGCTTGGCCGCCCCCAGACCTAGATTATCCTAATTGAACATGATCACCAAATTATTTGTGTTCTTATGTGTTTTTTTTTTATTTTCTAATTTTCGCAACAACTGGTATCAGAGCCCTAGGTTTTGTTTGAGTAGGAGTCAAGATGAGCGATCATCCTTCTATCAAGTTATATGATGGAATGAACTTCGATTTCTGAAAGATGCGATGAAAGATTCTTTGTATGCTAAAAAAAATCTGAAGGTAGTGCTAAAGAAGAAACTTGGAGACAGATGAAGTCGAATACAAGAAATCAACAGAAAGACGATGATTACGATTTGACTAACCGTTTCAGAGAACTTTTGGTTTCACAGGGTTCAAGCAGAATTGACACCGGAGATTCTAAGAATAATGTCGGATATATACGAGAGAAACCGTGTGCTACAAATAAGATTTACCTGATGCAATTTTTTTTTTTTTTTTAACTTGAGGATGACCGAAAGAACTCTTGTTTATGTGCATCTGAACAAATTCAACCTAATCACTGCACAATTTTTGATCTGTGAATATTGAATTTGATTCAGATATCAAAGTTATAATCATGTTATCGTCTACGCTGGATAGTTGAGATTCGATAGTAAAACCCTTAAGTGTTGCTTCTCCTAGAAAGAAAAATATAAAGTTTGATACAATCACAGATCTAATCTTGAGGGAGGAGATTTCAGAGAATTTTGGGTATGAATACGAGATCTGAATCTGGATCCGGATCTCCTATAAATGCTTATATTATTTGGCTCTCTTTATTTGTTTGAATGAATTATAATATTAAGATATATTTTAAAATTTATATTATATTTAATTAATTATAAACATTTGTATGAAATTCTATTTATTGTATCAAGGATCCAACGTAAGTGCTGACCACCAATCTATGGCTGTATGATTGCTGCACTGTCTATGATCGATGTCTTATTTGACTATTGTTTTGATGAACTGATATAAGCACCAAGACGAGAGAAATTAAATCTTTCAATGCCTGATATAAATAAGTGAAAAAAAAAAAAAAAATGTCAAAGAAGGAAGAAAAAGTATCTAGCACACATTGCTATTTTCGATAAATATTTTTCTCACTTTTAAAATGGAATTTAATGAAGTTTGGACAAGTCAAACTCGTTTTCATATGCTTTGATATTTGACATTATAGGGTGTGTTTGTTTGGAGGATCGGATTAGATTTTCACTATTCATCATATTTTTTTCTCCAAAAACATCAAATTAAACACCTATTTTTCATTTTACATTCAAAGCATCACATCAACATCTATTTATATCACATCATACAACTATTCAAATTCAAAATTTTTACTATTCAAATTCCAACTTAAAATCCAAATCCCTAAACAAATACACCCATGTTTATCTAAGAGTAGCCGCATCGGGCGGTTCTCTTATGCCCATTATCGCCGCTTCAACTATTTTTTTTTTTATTTAAAAAAGTCAAAATTGCTCCTCCGTTGTTCTACGCAGCAAACAAGGAGCAACTTTTTTTTTTAAAGTATTATTTTATTTGTTTTCATTCAAAGTATTTTTTTATTATTTCTATCTGTCATATTTTAAAATATCCATTTTATTTTAAAAAATAGTAATCATACATTAATAGCCTTTAACTTTACTTAAATTACAAACATATCATTACATATACAATTACTTTATACATAAAGTCAAAAGACAAAAAATATCAAATTTTTTTACACACTTTCACTAACCAAATATTATATTTTAATCTATTATAGAACTCCAAAAAGTCTCGTTGAATTGAGACGGAGAGAGTACTTATTAAGTTAATTATTTTTGTTTTTTTTTTTGTTTTTTTTTTTTTTTTTTTATATTTTGTATTATATATAAGATTTTATTTTCTACATTATGATATATATTGAAGGTGTTCTAGCAATATGTTCCGTTGACGAACGCCAATGGGTTTGTTTATTAAACTTAAAAGAAAGAGATTTCAAAGAGTGTTGAAGAAGGAGATGATGGTGAGTTGCTAACATCGACATTACGGTCCCTCTTGACCATCTTCAATCTTGCCTTCTCCATGTTTGAACTTGAGACATTACCAACTGTCATTCTTGTGAAGATGACTTTATTAACGTCTGCCTTCGGTCATAGACAGTCTTGAACTGAAGGCTTTGACGGCTGAGTGCTAAGTCCGTCTCTCATAAGCTCTTTAGTCGACATGATATTAGCAGTAGGAATAAACCCTTTGGTTAGCTCTAATGCCGGACACAAATATTTCTTTCCATTTGCTAATTTTGTAGCCAAAGCTCTGCCTTTGTAAAGCTCTTTTCGTTTGAAGTCGCTAGAGCTTCTGCCCCTGTAGGCTCCTTTTTCGTATGGAGAGCCTTTGCCCTTGTAGACTTTTTCTCATATGAAGTTTCCATGGCCTCTAGAGCCTGTGTCCCGGTAGACTTTTTTTCGTCCGGAGCCTTCATAGCTTCTGTAGTCTCTACTTTTGTAGCCTCCTTTTCGTATGGAAGTGAATTTTCCACACTCAAAGTGGCGCTAGGCTTCTCTTGAAACTTTCTTTTTGAAAATACTCTACTTATGCAATTTGGTATGAAATTAACGTCCATTGGAATTGGCCTTCTGTTAATTTGGTGGCAACGGCTGCACTCTAGCTGCCCGCTGATGAAAGGTGTGCGGCGGCTGCATCTGTGCAACCTGCCCTTCTTGCCCCCATATTTCGACGGTCCTCATCAATTGGAGATTAGCCACGTATGGACTGTGACATCTCCATGGCGGTGTTGGCACATTTCACATAGGTTGTCCGTTGAATCGCCCTGGCGGGATCATGCCAATTTTTGAAAATTCGCTTGCTCATCGTGGAGGCTTATACTGCTCTCCAAAACTCCAACGGCCAAGAGGCTCTAGCCCTCCGCAGGCTGTTGGCTCCAACCTCCTGCCTGCCCCGGCCCTGAGGCCTGAAGCATATAATGTCTTGTGATAATTCCGTAGCTTTCTTCCAGCGGTATAAATGAACCCCTTGTAAGCCTTGACATTATTTTTCATAAAATCCAACTTTGGTCCCACTGGGCGTGCCAATTGTTGAAGCAAAAAATTCAGATGCTTTAAGATAATTCGTTGACTCGGTTGGTGTGAGTTCCGGAAGCACTCCAAAGAGCCTGTCCATCGTCGGATTAGGGGGCAGCTCCGGCAGTGCAGTCTGCATTGCTTCGAGCCTAAACAGATAATTTCGATGGATTTAACCTAAAATTTACTGGAAACATAAATTAACATGAAACTAAACTTAAATTAACAAAAAAACAATATAAAGTAGGACACAATTGGATAAACTTCTTGTTGTGTGTGTTGTGTTTTATTTTGCCATATTTATCCTAACATAAGCAACTACCCCTAAATTCTAGGGAGAGTATTATAGTTAGTCTTTCAAACTCCCTAATTCCTTATCCACTTCCTCCAATTGCAAAATATGGGCTTTAACCATGCCTTTGGGAGTTAAAAACTTAAAATTGGATCTTAACTGATCAACCTCCATTGGGCTCTGCTGTTGGGCAGCTTCACTGACTGGAGGTTCCATTGCCGTTGGGCAGCTCCACACCTCTCTTGTTGCTGGGTAGCTTTACAGACTAGGGCTCCTTTGCTGCGCTTTTGTCTTCGAACCTTTTTCATGTTCAAGTGTTTTTGGACCTATATTCAACACTAAGCTAGAATATATTTTTTTTCTTAGTAAATTTATCAACAAATGTTAACACATTCTTCATAAAAGCGCCGCTAGAATAATATTAACCATATTTTGTGTTATCTTCAAGAAATATATAGTTTGGTCTTTTATTCAAGTAAATTTTAAATAAATTAATTGATTATGTTAAATTGCCGATATTTGTTTTTGTTTTTGCTTTTTGTTTTTAATTTACTCGTATGAATACAAGTATTGTAGAGATAAATTAAGCATTCCCTCAATTCTGCTCCAATATTTTATTTTTATCATTTTTATCCATTCCATCCAAATATATCTATTTTATGTTATTGTCAAAATAATTACGACAATAATACAAAAATACTTTTAATTTTTATATAAATTACAAATATATTATTATATATACAATTAATTTATATATAAAATTCAAAAAAATATTAAAATTATCTTACATATTTTTATAAATGAATATAGAAGTACTACCTCCGTCCCACAAGAAGGGCACCATTTGCCTTTTGCGTCATTGTATCTAACGTTAATTTGTACTGCGTATTAATATAATAATTAATATTCTAAGATATACACGCAGAAAAATCATGTTACTCTTCTTACTGGACGAATGAAGTATTATTTTAAATTTACTTAAAAAACACAAATGAGGAATTAGATAAGGTCGGAGGGAGTGTACTGTGTAATTGTAGTTTAATCTACTATGATAAATTTTCTTCTATAACATTATTTGAAAGTAAATTAGATTGCAATTTTTTTTATTTTTTTATTTTTTTTAAACGTAAGAATTCATAGCTATTAATTTTTTAGTGTGTTCTTAGTAAATTTTTAATCGAAACTAATAGCTTCCAAATTAATATATTGGATAACTTAATTCAAAGAAAAACATATCAAATGAGATGAGATAAAAAGACATTTCATTAAAAAATAAAATATTCAACCACAATTTTTATGAAAATAAAAAAAATTATGTATAAAAAATCAAATTAAATGACAATTTGGACCAACTTATTCACTATATCAATGCCAATTGCAAAGGCACACGAATGTGTCGCTTTAATTAAATTCAATAATTTCCATATCAACTAGAACATATTAAAATAAGAAAAATTTAGTACCTCCGTCTGGAAAAATTACGTAAATTTGCTAGTACACGAACACTAAAATATAATAATATTTTAATATTAAAATAAGATAGTAAAAAATAAAATAGAACTATTATAGTAAATTTACTAAATATTAATAAAAATATAAGTGTTAATACAAAAAATAGTGACAAATTAATTATTAGTATTTGTTAAAATAATTGTAATAAAATTTTGAATGAATAAAATTGTTTACTATATATAAATATAATAGGCATAAGTTAACATATACTACCTCCGTCCAACCATGAAGTAATCATATGTTTTTGCTCAATTGTATTTAACATTGAAAATATTTTTATATTTGTATAGTTTACTAAAAAAATATGATTATATTTGTATTATAAGAGATTAATAGATGTATTTTTGTCATTTTCTCTTTATTTATACTACGTTTTGATATAATAATTAATATTAAAAAATCAACACAAAAAAGTCACTGTGTACTTTGTGGGTGGACGGAGGTAGTATATGACAAAAAAAAAAAAAACTCCCTCCGTCCAATCCAACTAGAAAATATACACATTTTTATTTTAAGACGTCCAATTACAAAGTAAACATTTGATTAAATACCTCACTTTTTTTCCACAAATATCCTTACTTTATATCACATCATTATTTTTACCAAAAAAAAAAAGGACAAAAATATCATTATACTACTTTTAACTACCAACTATAATTAAAATATTATTATTTCTTAAACACCGCACCAAAAGTAAATGTTTACTTTATTTATGGACGGGGAAGTATAACATAATTTTAACACGAAAAAGAAAATACTCCCTCCGTCCAGCTGCAAATTATACATATTTCTATTTTGGGACGTTCAATTACAAAGTAACTATTTCACTAAATATCCCACTTTTTTCCACAAATATCCTTACTTTACAACACATCATTACTTTTATACCAAAAAGTAAGGGCAAAAATAACATTATATTACTTTTACCTACTAACTATAATTAAAATACTATTATTTCTTAAACTCTGAGCAAAAAATAAATGTATACTTATTACATTACTTTTACCTACTAACTATAATTAAAACACTATTATTTCTTAAACTCTGAGCAAAAAATAAATGTATACTTATTGTTTGGACGGAGGAGGAATTATATAATTTGTTTTTTAATAAAATTCTAACGTATAATAACATTAGGTGACAAGTTAGGTATATAGATTGTGGCAGCTAAGTGCTACAAGTCACTCATTAAATTTGCCCATTAACAGCCTTTATTTCCTAAGTGTGAACACATAAATATTCTCCACACAAGACACTCACTTTAAATGCTATAATTATATAAAAAATATATTTTCATTATTAATTCTAACAAATTAAAAAATAAAAGTAATTTTTCTGAACATGAAATCTCTTATGTTTTGAATGAAGAAAATACATAAAAGAAAGAGGGATTTTCAAAGACAAATTTCTCTTATGTGTTAACAATCACATTTTACAGGAAAAATATATAATAGTTTTTGTTATTTTTTTAATATTTGGTTTTTGTTATATTTATATTGATAGTTCTAAAATATATATGTTGAAGTAAACACATTCAGCGTGATTTTAAGGTACGATAGCGAAAAATTCCCCTGTGATTTTTCGAATTTGTTGAAAATCTCTCGTAAACTCCAAAAAGATACTTATGGTTTTCAAAATATTGCAAAAAATGCTCCTTCCGTTAGGATTTAACGGTGGTTGTATATCACGCGCCTAAAATACGATTTTTTATGCATAAACTGATATATTTCTATGGAGATAGAGACGAGAATGCGTAAGTTATTATTCACTTTCAATTTCTTTTTATGTTTTACCAAACTTAGAAATCTAAAAGATGGAAGAAGAAGTTAGGGAGAAAAAAAGAAAGAAGAGAGGAAATAAATTAAAAAATATATAAATAAAGGTATAATTGTCAAATTTGATAAAATCTAAGCGTCCGTTAGTTAAATTTAGAGAGGGGAGATATAATATGCAACATTTTAAAAACGACAAGTAGATTTTTTATAATTTTAGAACACTAAGGTTTTTCAGCGAATTCATAAAATTACAGGTGATTTTTTTGCTATTTTGCAAAAAATAATAATAATAATAATAAAATACATTATTTTAAAAAAATTAATATATTAAACGTATTTATTATTTTTATATTATCTTTATAATTTTCTATATCTCACGTAAAAAAATATATTTTCAAACTATTAAACAAAATAAACACATCCATTAGATCTCTGCAAAACTAAAAGATTTGTAGTAGAATCATCAAGGGTTAATATAAGCTCATATTGGTTCAATTCTTTCAACATCATTTTTCAATTGCGATTTTTAAAAAATAATAAATAAATAAATAATAACTTCAAATACTCATTATAAATAGTCGAAAAATCAAAATTTCAAACTAAAATAATATATTTTATTTAATTTTTACACAATTTTATATGTCGCACACTGAAAATCATTTTATTTATAAATGTTGGGTGAACAGAGCCATTAATTTCATGAATTTTCTCTTCAACTATAGAATAAATTTTCTCTCCAAATGACGATTGTTTTCTCTATAAACTTTCGATTTCATCTTCACCCTCGAATTTTCTCTTCAAATGTGGAATAAATTTTGTATGTCAAATCTTCTCCAAAATTCTATTCATTAGTATATCAGAAAATTTGAAAATCTTCCTTAATTATTCAACCATATATCCCTATCTAAAATAATCACGTCGAATTATATTAGAATGACTTAATTTTTACGATCAAATCATCATTATTCAAAATTTACAAATATTCAATGTTATCAACTAAACAGAAATGTCAGTTTGATGATCTTGTAGATAACGTTGTCCTCCAAATAGACAAGTTGTCATATGATGATCCTACGAATTACATCCAACCAAAACAAATGTCAAAACATATATATATATATATTTCGTTTTGACTCTATTTAGATATGAGTTCAAATGTATCATTTAAAGGTTTTTTAAGTAAGAGATCTGAAAATAGTAAACTTTCAAATTAAACACTAATTAATGTAATATTTTGAAGAAATAATTATATTTTTTAATTTTAAATAAAAAAAAAAAAAGTGCGAGATCATATCCCCAGAAAAAAAAAAATGGTTGATGTAATGTATATATTAGATGTGATATTTTTATACAATATAGATTTTAATACATGATTTTAAATAAAAATAACTATTCGATATAATATCGAAAAAATTTGATGAACAATGCTAAAAGAAACTTATTAGAAGAAATAATTTATAAATGATACAAAAAATTCCATGTATTCATATTAAACTTGTTCACAGTCTTATTTATTTTATATCATTTGTAATCAGTACTATAAAAATAAAAAATATATATATTATTTTTCTAAATATTGAACTTTAATCATATATTAGAAACCACCTAATCGTTGGGGCTTTTAAAATTATTGTCCTAAATCTAAACATAACTTTAAAAATAGACTCCATTTGGGTATTTATAGCTTCTTGAATATTTTTACATTTTATTCACGTATATTCCATGTATTATTAAAATAAAATTTTAATAAATTTAGAATAGTTTTTTAGTTTTGTAAGATGCTAAAATTGTACTTCTCAATCCGTTTTTAGGTCACATTTATCATTTGTGTCATAATATTTAATATTAAAAATATTATATAATTTTGTGTGCAAATGTCCTTATAAGATACAAATGAAAATATTTTACAGTTTTTTTAATTAATATTCAACGATCAATAAAAAAAATAAATGAGACATTTAGAGCCGCATTATTTATTTATTTATTTATTTTATGAATGTAACATTAAATAAATTGGAAGTAGGATTTAAAAAAAAATTAACAAATTTTATTATTTCTCAAAATATCACGACATCGAAACAGTGGCCACCACTATACGACACTTGCCTGCAAAGAACAGTAGCCTGTCGTCGTCGTCGTTATCTTTCTCAAATTCCCAAATTAGTTAATTTCTCCTTCTTCTTCAACTTACTCTGACTCACTCAGCCATGGCGGTTGGGGTGTCCGTACAGTCACAGACCCACGACGGCGGCCGGCGGTACAACGGCGGCGTCACAAGCTACGTGCTGCTCTCTTGTCTGGTCGCTGCCTCCGGCGGAATTATCTTCGGCTACGATATCGGCGTCTCAGGTCAGTCCTTCAATTCTTCTTCTGCTCAATTGCAGAAATTAAAGACATAGATTGTCCGAATCATATATACATATATATATATTTATGTATCTCTGTAAATTGTGATTTTGTCTGTGTCTGATCAGGCGGGGTGAGTTCGATGGATCCATTTTTGAAGAAATTCTTCCCGGGGGTTTACAAGAAGATGAGGGAAGACACTAAGATTAGCAATTATTGCAAATTCGACAGTCAGCTTTTGACAACCTTTACATCTTCGCTATACCTCGCCGGCCTTATCTCTTCCTTCCTCGCCGCCGTCGTCACACGGGACTACGGCCGCCGGCCGTCGATCATTGTCGGCGGCGTTGCGTACATGGCCGGCGCCGCCGTCGGAGGCGCCGCCGTGAACATCTACATGCTCATCCTCGGCCGCATTTTGCTTGGCATTGGCCTCGGCTTCGCTAACCAGGTCGATTTCGATTGATATCAATTCTTCTTCTATGATTTCAGATTAATTATTTGGCAAAATTGCTCAGAGTAGATTCTCCCTTTATTTTAAGAATGGCATAAAATCCTCTTATATTTTAAAAATATTGGCATCAACTCAGTATGTGATTTCAAAATTAAATGTAAATCTCTATTTTACTTTAAAAAATTGCATGACACCCTTTATAACCCCCTTTGTTATGCAAAACATATAGATAGGAAATCATCTTTTCATCATAAAAGAAATGTTTATGGCAATGGAGTTTTATGCAATGTTTTTTAAAGTATAAAGGGTGTCATGAAATTTTCAAAGTATTGAAAAAATTTACGCTGAATTTCGAAAGCACAGAAAAATTATGATCAATTTTACCTAATTATTTTCTATTGAGATCAATTTTTTGAATTTCTTTTTTGGCTGCAGTCGGTGCCGTTGTACCTGTCGGAAATGGCGCCGTCGCAATACAGAGGAGCGTTCAACATCGCGTTCCAAGTGTGCCTCACCATCGGCTACAACATGGCTACTTTGATCAACTATACGACGGCAAAGATTTCCGGCGGATGGGGTTGGCGGGTGTCGGTTTCCGCGGCGGGTGTCCCGGCTGCAATGCTCGGTTTCGGGGCGCTTTTCTTGCCCGAGACGCCGAATAGCCTCGTCCAACATAGAAAAAATGCGGACGAGGCTAGGGAAGGTTTGAAAAAGATCCGAGGGACCGACGACGTCCAAGATGAGCTCGATGATCTTGTCGAAGCGAGCTACGCTTCCAAGGCGATAAAACACCCTTTCAAAAATCTACTTCGCCAGAAGTACAGACCGCAACTAGTGATGTCTATAGCGATACCGTTTTTTCAACAGTTAACAGGAATAAATGTCATAGGCTTTTACGCGCCGATACTATTCCTTACACTTGGCTCCGGTGAGAACATGTCCCTATTGTCAGCAATATTAACAGGGTTAGTGGGCTCGATTTTTACGTTACTCGCCGTAGTTTTAGTGGATCGAGTAGGTCGCCGCCCTTTGTTCCACGCCGGGGGCGTGCAAATGTTGGTAGCCCTAATTTTGATCGGAGGGGTGATGGCGGGGAAACTTGGCGACCATAATGTGGTCGATAAGGGCTATGCGTGGGCCGTCGTGATTTTGATATGTGTCTATTTACTAGGATTTGGGCTTTCGTGGGGCCCACTAACGTGGGTTGTGACGAGCGAGATATTCCCGTTGGAGATCAGATCTGCGGCCCAAAGTGTCGTGGTTGCGGTGAGCCTATTTATGACGTTTGTGATCGCGCAAACTCTTTTGGCGATGTTGTGCCACATGAAGTCGGGGCTTTTCTTCTTCTTCGGGGCGTCGGTGCTCGTAATGTCGGTGTTCGAGTACTATATGATCCCGGAGACGAAGGGGATTCCGATCGAAAAGATGGGTAAGATTTGGAGGGAACATTTTTTTTGGAAAAGATTTGTTGGCAATGCCTATGAGGATGATAAGACTTAGGCCATCCACAACACAGAAACCCATCCAGGGTTTCTTCCCATTCTCTCTCCTGTGCCACGTCAGTTTCTCTCTCCGCCACGTCACGAAGAACTCCAACTATATTTTACATTCACATCAAATAACCCTTTAAAATCTTTACTTTTTCCACCTCATTAAATATTTTATCTATTTATAAAATAAACTTATATTTTTTCATTATATTTTATTCTTATAATATTTAATTAAAATAAAATAATTATTTAGCATAAATAAATAAAATAAATAAAAATAATAATTCCACACCCACATACTAATTAAAAATTCAAACTTAAATTTAATAAAAAATACATAATATTACAATATATTTTTCAAATAAATTAATTAGTCGATTGACCAAATTTCTCCCAAATGTGTTCAACTAAATCCGCTTTACAAAAATATGCATTAAAAAGTTACATAAAATATAAAAATATTATATTAAAAATTATAGTTATTAACAATATTATTTTAATAAAAAAAATATTAAATAAAACTCATATAATAAAATTTAAATCTAATATTTTAATAAAACAAATTATTGTAAATATAAATAAAAAAGTATATATTATAAATATTATTTTTAATATTTATTGAATAAAAAAGTGGACCATGGCCCACAAAAATTGGAAGAAACGGTACACTCGCAATGTACCGTTCCTTATGTTAATTGGTGTTTTAATTTTTTTTTATTTAATAAATGATGACGTGGGAGGCGCTTCTCAACAAGCGTCTCCCGTTGTGGATGCCCTTAGGCATCTTGAGGGCTAACTAGAGCCCTTTTTGTTTAGTAGAATAATATGGTTATAGTTTTTTTAATTAGTTTCTATTTTCTCCGTCCTGTGAGTTATACTATCATTTTTACTATTTTCGTCTGTCAATACAAAGTTTTTTTTTATTAGTTTTGTACATCTCATTCAAAAGTAATTTTTTTTCTGTTTTTTTAAGTAAAAGTAATCATAAACTAATATTACAATACCTTTAATTTTTACTTAAATTATAAATATATTATTACATATACAATTATTTTATATAAATTCGAACAGACTAAACAATCAAAACTTGTTACACATTTTACTAATTAATACAATACTATTATTTCTTAATCGGCTACAAAACTCCAAAAAAATACATTGAAATGGGATGGGTTAGAGTATTTGATATTTTATCATTTTTTTAAAAATATACTTCATCTGCTTCCAAAACAATACGAACATATGAGATGTACATGACAGTTAAGGATTAATAATATTACAGTAATAGTGGGTGGAAGTACTTTTTAAAAGACCAAAATGCATCTACTTGATGTAATTCTGAAAAAGTAGGATTAATTTTGTAAAAATGTGATAAACTAATTACCAAAAATAGAATTGGATTATTATTTTGGAACATGCCAAAATGATAAAATAAAAATATTATTTTGAAACGAAAAAATACTAGGAAAAAATATAATAATTAATTTATTATTTTTTTTTAAGAAAAAGGTCAGAAGGTTGCCATTGAGTTTGGATAAACTGGCAAATTCAATTTATTATTATTATATTTATTGTGGAGGCAACAAAAACTAAATATTCTATTTGCATTTTAACAATGTATTTATCGATTTATATTTAATATTAAAAATATCTTTTACTAAATATTATTATATTTGTATTATTTAATACTGGAGTGTTTTTTTATCAATTTTTTCTTTATTTGTACATTATATTAATATAATATTAATATTTAAAGATTCAAATATAAAAATAAATAAATATCTATTTAAGTAATGAAAGTAGTATTACTATGAAGCTATGGGGTTAGATTGTTGATTAGGTTTAGAATTTTTGCCAAATGTAATTAATACTTATCAATGCATTAGTATAGCATTCACAAGCTCTTCTCTGTGAAAAAACAAAAAAAAAAAAAAATTACTTTGGGATTTTTAATAAAATATATTATATTATTTTGGGAATGTTTATATGGATCTCTCAATTTTTTTACTTTAAACTTTATGACTCTTTTTATAAAATACTAATTTTTTTAAAATGTTATATCTAATTACTATTTAAAATAAAAATTAAAACAACAAATCAACAAATATAAAAAAGAACAAACCCCCCATGGAGTGTGTTCTTTAATTTGAAGTTTAGTATTAAAATTTGGTTTTGGGCTTTAGTTTAAATAGTCCTTTATGTGATATGTTGTAAAAAAATATTATATTTTTATAAGAAAATATAAATATTATAGTGATGGAAAATTGTGATGGAATTCGTAACAATTGCTATAAATATTTTCTACGACATTCCGTAGCAAATATTGCTATGGGAAATCTCTGAGAGATGATTTTTGACCCAAATTGCTGGGTGATATTTGTAGCAAATTTTTTTAGAAAAAAATATTTCTAACATCTTGCTAATTTTTTCTTTCTTCAAAATCTAAATATTAAGCAATTTAATTTCAACGTTGAAATACATATCATTCACAAAATTTATATAACCTAAACAAGAAGCAAACTTGTAACAATAACAAAAATACATACATTAACATGGATTGAAGGTCAAATTATCACCCAAATGGATCCAAATATCTACGATATAATAAAATTAGATAAAATATCTTTCCAAAAATATGAATTAAGTCCAATAATCAATAATATACAGAAAATCAAAAGATAAACCGATGTGTCACCATCATCAGAATCAGGATCAAGTTGGTAGTAGTCACCTCCTCGCATCCGCCTAAGTTCTTGCATGATAGTCAGATTTTGATTTATTATGGTTTGATATAGAACATCAAGTTAGTCATATGTTTGGTCCACATGAGACATGGGAGTGCAGATTTCCCCAACATTGTCTTCTACCTTCTTTAATCGATCATTGTTGGCGAATGAACTTGTAATGTGCCCGTCACTACCGCTAAAAGATGATTGTACACTAGGGACTGCCGAAGCCAAATCGTGCGGTACTAGCTTGAGGAACAATTCTACTTGATCGTACTTTGTTCCTTTTTTTATCACCCAATGGATGAGCAACGAAAGCATAAAATGGAGCCGCACCTAAACGTATAATCAATCGAGAACCAAACAATCATCTCGATCACCTAACCGGCCAATAACTACTGTAACGACAATAAAAGAAGCATCTCCGGCTAGAATAACTCCTTGGCGATGAAAAGACCAAATCGAGAATCAGTGATAGAGAAATAAAATTGAATATAAACTTACCGAGCAAAATCTTCAAACCGCCGCCAGAACCAACCTCCGCTACACCACAGTACTTTGAGAAAATGAGTGAATCATATCGGAGTGGAGAAGGATTTTA
This sequence comes from Andrographis paniculata, assembly GCF_009805555.1. Taxonomy (NCBI): domain Eukaryota; kingdom Viridiplantae; phylum Streptophyta; class Magnoliopsida; order Lamiales; family Acanthaceae; genus Andrographis; species Andrographis paniculata. The sequence goes on from NW_026137590.1 coordinate 2,015,755, forward strand.
ATTTGAAATAGTATGAATTCTAGTATTTGTGTAGGGTTTTAGTTTTGTGACGAAGAAGGTTTATAGCAATCATTCTAGTAGTTTTGTGATATGGATATATTTTGTAACAAATAGTCTAGCAATTTTGTGATGGGATGAATTTTGTAGCAATTATTCCCTCAAATTTATTTTAACTATGACCAACATATACTTTGTAGCAAAAATGATAGCAAATTTGAAATTAAATGAATTTCATACCAATGATCTGTAGCAAAATTATTTTTTTTCTTTTGTAGTGTTTCTTTAATTCTTCTAGTGGTAAATTTAGAATTTTTTCTTCCATTTATAAGTAATAACACACAATCACTATAGCATTATTTATTTTCATAACATTTTTTATCCTCAAAAGCTATTTAGAGTTTTAATGACATAACCTTAGTGTTGATATGAAAAGTAAAGTGGTGCGGATGTTCGTTAAAGATTCTGGAGATGGAAAGCTTTGAAGAGGCCGAATTAAAACTGTTGCTATGTCTTTTAACATCTCGTGAAAGTATGTGTTTATTTTTAGACCGCTGCGAAAGTGAAAATGCAAAAATGTAAGTCAATTAATTTTAAACCAAGAATATGATCAAGGCATAAAAATGCAGCCGAAAAAAATTATACAAAACTGAAGAATCAACCATTCGCGAAATATGTAGGTAGGAGCACCGTTGATGAATGATTCAAAAAAAAGGACTCATCAAATTACATATCAACCAAATCAAGCAAGAGTTGACTAATATCAATAAAATTGTAAAGATGCAATTTTGTTTGTCACATTTAGAGCATGACAAATACGACAATGTGATCAGTTTCAGTCGTATGTGCAACATCATTCACATTGACGAGAAATGATTCTAGATAAGCAAATAATACAGCACAACAACAGATACTACATGCTTCGGGAGAAAAAGGGTCACAAAAAAAAAAAAAGAAAAACACAAAAGTAAATATTTCATTACTAAATTAACGTTTATGTGTGTAGTTGTTAGACTATTCTACGCATTGTATGGCGATGCTCTATTCGACGAAAAAAATAAGTATATTTTCTTCCAACCAACAAAAACAAGCAAAAAAGAATAGCAAAATTCATTGAATGTTGCCCCTAATATTTCTTCAAACCAAATATTCAAAAGTTTGGATTGATCTAAAAAGTTAAAAACTAAAATATTGTAAACACTCAACCAAATTAATTAAAAATATACTTACACACAATATTATTTATTTGATATTTCATTTTCCTCGTCTTCTTCCTTTAGTATCTTCTTTTCTACTTTTTATTCTATTTTTCAAAATCGATTCATATAAAATATAAAAAACACCATCTTTTTCGGTACATATAAAATGAGATATTTTATAAATAAAATTATAAAAATATCTAATATATAGTCTTTCTATTCAAAAATAAAATTTTCACTTTACTATTTTAATTTGCTCAAATTAAAAATTTTTATTTTTATTTTTTAAAAAAATAATTCTCATCTAAATACTCCTACTTTTTATTTTCACATTACTTTTTACTTTAATGTCAAAGGTAAAATGAGCATTACATTATTTTATTATACATATATATAATGTTAATTTATCTTAATCCGCATGTAAAATTCAATTGAAAAACTTACTTTTGGACAGAGGTAGTATGTAATATCATAATTATATATATACACAAATATAAATATTTTCTAAATAAAATTATATAGAAAAATATAAAACATTGAAAAATACTCCATGCAGATTTATTCTCCTCCTTTTTTTTATTCAAATTAAATTTATCTCTTGCCAAAATCAATAAATTAACATTTAGTTAATCATTATTTACAACAATGTCAATACTTTTATTATATTATCTTTTCATTTCCATAATTTTTAACTAAACTTTTAAAAATACATCTAATTACCATTTTACTTTGTATTACATTTTCAATAAAATATATTTACTTTTCTTAATTTTCTGTCAAATCCAAATATTTTAAATTTACAGGATAGAGGGAGTAGGATATATGGCTTGGGTTTGTTTGCCCAATAAAAAAAAAAAAAAAAAAATTAACACAAATTTTAATATATATAATATATTTCATTTTTTTCTCACAAATTTAACATTTAATCAAAAATTCAATATTTAAATATAATTTTTGTATAGTTTTTTTTTTTTTTTTTTTTTCATTTAATGGATTCAAAAAATGAGGAAACCGAAATTTAGAAAAGAAAATCTAAGCAATATTTATGATAATAATATTTTTAATTTTAATTTATATTTGTTATCTTTTTTTTTTAATTTATTATAAGTAAATTATATTCATTATTATTTTTTTAATATTGTTTTTTTATAAGTATTTTTATTCAAATGGATGAATTAAAATTTTATTTTATTTTTGTAATATGTAATTTACATTTATTATCTTTATAATTGTCTTATAAATTAATTTGGCTATTTACATATATATATATATATATATACTCTCTTTGTTCCGAAGAAAGTACATCTTTAAGTTTTGTAGTAGATTAAAATATAATAGTATTTTATTAATGGTAAGATATTTTTGATATTTTTCTCTTTATAGTTTATGTATAATTGTATATATGTAATGATATATTTTTAATTTATGTAAAAATTAAAATATATTTTTGTATTAATATGTGACTGGAATAAAAAAAAAAAATTATAAATTTTGAGGGAAAATAATAAAAATTGCCTTATCAATTATCAAAATAAATGACCTATATAGACAATACAAAAAGACTCGATAGACACACATCTAAGTAATTTAATATATAGATAATATCAAATCTAAATATAAATTTACTAAATTTAAAAATAAATATTTAAAATATCTCAAGTAGAAAAAAAAAATATATAGTATATAATTTTAATTGTGATGAAGAAAGTATATTATTATTAAAAAATTATTATTTCTAATTTAAATTAAATTAAATATTATATTAAATTGCATTTGCATTGTTACATGCATATAATACTCCCTCCGTCCCCCGATACCATATCCACGTTGTCGTTTCTGTCCGTCCCACATACCATATCACTTTTCTTTTTTGGAAAATGATTACACACTTTAATCTTATTTTAAATTTTTTAATTTTAATTAAACTAATTAGTTATTTTAATCTTAATTTATAATTATTTTCACTAATACATTCTTAATTATCTACTAATTACACCCCTCATAAAATACCGTGTCTACGGTATAACAGAAAAGGTATCTGGGACGGAGGGAGTACTACATATAGAATATAATCCACTAATCTTACCTTCTTAAAAATAATTATTATTGAACCACAATGGGTCACCTTTCTCTTATGGAGAATATTATGTTGATATGATTTGAAATTTATGTCTTTAAAATTATTTATTTACGCTTTGTTCTCCCGATATTATTTTTTAATTGTGATCCAAAAATAATAATAATAAAAAAATAATAATATTTTATACGAAAGTTAAAAAAAAAAAACTTCAAATACTCATTATAAAAAGTAAAAAACAATATTATAGAAAAATCGAAAAGTCAAGTATTCAATATAAAATAATATATTTTATATTTTTGATATAATTTTTTATATCACACAACAAAAATTGTTTTATTTAAAATATTTGGGTGAACGGAGCCTTAGTTTTTTTTTATATGATTTAATTTTTTTTTATTTGAATTTGAATTTAAATATAATTATAATTCATGTAATATTTCATAAGTTGCTCGAACTAGTTATTTTATATAATTTATCAGAATATTTATCTTAAAAATATTTTATCAAAGTTTTAATGTATATTTTATTTAAAATATCATATTTAATGTTTTTTTTCCATTTAAATGTTTTATCAAATATTTATTTTTGTATATGCAGAGAATTATATTAATTTTTATTTTTTTGTTTAATTTGGGTATGTTTCTGTGGAGTTTGATATAGGTTTTGTTTACCCAGTTAATTCTTAATTAATATGATATTTAATATATATAATATAAATTTTATTTTCTTACAAAATTTAATATTAATATAAAATATTAATTTTGTATCACCGAGATAATTTCTCATACTTCACATGAAACAAATACCTCAAATTATAATACTAAACAAACACACTTATAGCACAATTCTTTATAGAATTTTTTTTTTCAAATATCATTATTAAATTATTATTCAAAAAATATAATTAAAATACAAAACCAAATCAAATCAAATTCTAAATAATATTTTGTAAGAAAAATATATATATATTTTTAAACAAAACATAATAAAAAAATTGCTAAAAAAAGAGTAATAGAATGCCAGAAAAAATGATACTATCATATTTGAAAATGATGTTTTATTAAAATATTAAAATATTAAAGTAATTGTCATGATTTATTTAATTTTTTGGTGAGAGTGAAATAAATTATTATTATAATTAATATTTGACTTGTGGATTCTTCTTCATAGAAATTATTAGTGAAAAGTTGGTCAAAAAGAATAATTATAAACACTTGTGTGTTTGTTTGGGGGTTTAGATTTTGGATCGAGATTTGAATAGTAAAAATTTTGAATTTGAATAATTGTATGATGTGATATAAATAGGTATTGATGTGATATTTTGAATGTAAAATTGATTTTTAGTATTATATAAAAAATGAAAAATAGGGTTCTGATTTAATGTTTTTTTGGAAAAAAAATTGGATGAATAATCGGATTTAAATCCAATACTCCAAACAAACACACAACATGGATTTGGCTTTTTTTAGTGCATTTGGCATTATTGTTATGTGGGAGCCATTTTCCCTAAAAAAAAATAAAAATCAAAAATTAAAAAAAAATGGTTATATCTTAGGATGTGTTGGTCGGATTTGGATTTACTTTTCAATAATAAAATTTTAAATTAAATAATTATTTGATATGATATAAATTAAAATTAAAATTAAAATAATAATTTTGAATTTATAATTAATTTTTTAAGAGTTGAAGAGAGTTTAATTTGACCTGTTTTTTAAAAATAAAAACTAATAAGTAGTGGAGTTTTACCGACAAACATTCATAATTTTTACCATACTTTATAAAAATATACTACTTTTCAATTAAAAAAACATTAAGAATATATTTTGAATATTTTAAAAACTATAATTAAATAAAACATTTTTAATATGAATATCATGTAGTAAAAAATAAAATTTTATATAAAATAGAAATAAATATTTTCTTTGTCCACCAAAATTGTGTTAAAAAAATTTTGGCATGAAAATTTAAAAAAATAGTATTTTAATATTACTTTTGTACTTTTGTTAAAAAGTTAAGTATATAATTAGAATTTTCATGAAATTAATATAGATCGAGTGTAAAAAAAAAAAAAAAATTGATAATTACATAGTGTAAATAAATGTGTCAATAATGATTACAAATTTAAAGATGAATAAATGCTTTTTTACTAGAAATTGGTATAAACAAATTTTTCGTAAATAGACTAAAAATGACAAAATGACCACACTTTTGATGATATATGGAACAACAATATATATAATTAATACTTCATCGTAAAGGATGGTCTGAAAGTGTGGAGAGTGAATTTGTGATCGTGGAGTCATAGGTTCAAAGTATTAGGTTCGGTCGGGCATTTATTCAGTGCGCATTTTCGGGTAGAGATTGCGGATTTTCACGTTATCAAAATAAATAAATAAACTACTTCATCCATCATGCAAAATATACTCAATTAGTTTGGGCATGAGTTTTAACGTGGTCTATTTTTTGTTTTTATAGTTAAAAAAAAAAAAAAAGTAGAAAATGTTGTTAAAAAGAATAAAAAGTAATATACGTACATATTGATAAAATGTTGCTAAAAAAAAGTAGAAAATGTTGCTAAAAAATTTAAGACAGATAAAAAAAAAATATGAATATATATATTTTTCTTATGACAGATGAAGTATAAATTAATTTATAAAATATAAAATATTTAAATATACATATTTGTTTATTTAATATATATATAGAGAGAGAGAAAGAGAGAGAAAAAGCGCTATGTGTTTACAAGTATTCTTCATTTTAAAAAAACTAATAAATAAATAATGAATGGATAGTTAAAAAAAATGTGGATATAAATACAAATTTATACTATTCAATTCGTATTCTTTTCAATAAAAATATAATATTATTTTCTCTCATAAAATATCAAATTAAAATATTATTTAACAAAAATAAAAAATTAATTGAATGACAACCAAACAAACCTGTGAGACACAAAATAATGCATAACAATATATTGATTATTGAAACTAAAATGTGAATGATAATTCTTATGTAACATGAATGATCGTCTTGTCATCATACACAAAATTGTGTCTTGTGTACTTCTTATCTTCTCATAATTATTTCCACCAAATATTATTGGACAATAAAAATAAAAATAAAAATAAAATAATAATAATAATAATAATAATAATAATAATAATTGATAATTCCATTTATTCATGTGTCTATTCATTTCCCTTTTCTCTTGTTTAATGCGTTTTGGATTTTTAAAATAAAAATAGGTATTCTTTTGTTTACAAAAAAAAAAAAAAAAAAAAAACGTCATTTTGAAATTTTTTTTAAAAAATTATTTATTATTCTCTCCGTTCCGATTACTGTCAGATTTACGATAAATACGAAAATTTAGGAAAAATATAATTAGTAAATAATTAAGAATGTATTAGTGAAAATAATTATCATATAATAAAAATAATTTTAGATTAAAATTAAGATAACTAAATAGTCTAATTAAAATTAAAATGAAATTAAAGTGTATAATTCTTTTCAAAAAGAGAAAAGGACATAATAAATAAGATAAACGAAAATGAAAACGTGGACATAGTAGGCGGGGACGGAGAGAGTATATAATTGTAAGTATCTACGGGTGTGTTTGTTTTGCGAGATAATTTAAATGGATATTTTTTAATGTGAAGTATAAAAAATTATGTAGAAAATATAAAAATAATGAATATGTATGATATATTAATGTTTTGAAAAACCATGTGTGTATTTTTTGTTAAAAAATAGACCCTACAAAATTACGTGTTTTATTAATGATGAAATTAGGTATATATATAAGCATAATAGTCCCTCTATCATGCATAATTTGTTTCTATAATTTATTTTCGTCCGTCTCATATAATTTGTTCTTTCTATTTTCAAAAAATATAATTATGCACTTTTATCACATTTTACATTTTAAATTGTATAATTTTTTTAATTTTAATTAAACTATTTATTTATCTTAATCTTAATCTATAATTATTTTTACTAAATTATAATTATTATTACTAATACACTTCTTAATTACCTAATGATTATACTTTATCTAAATTCTCATATCTACATTAATAAGTCCAAAATATCTTGGGACGAAGGGAGTACACAATAGAAAAACACAAAATACAATAGGAAACTAAAGTAAAATGTATATCAAATATAAATACCTCAAACATTATCTTCAAACACAAGTCACTCAATAAAAATCAACTTTAGTTTGTACTTTTTCCGTTACAATTCAAAGCAACTTTTTTACCATATTCGCCTATCCCGTTTCAAAATATCTTTGTCCTGTTTTAGAAAAATTAATTATATATTAATATCAAAATACCTTTAATTTTTACATAAATTATAAATATATAATTACACATACAATTACTTCATATATAAAGTCAAATGACAAAAATATTAAATTTTTTTACACATTTTCAATAATTAATAAAATACTATTATTTTTTAATGTACTACAAAAAGTCAAAAACTAATTTTAATAAGGGTATAAAAGAAATCGGAAATGACTAGTGCCATGACACTTGTGAAAACCATGGAAAACTATTATAGTATTTCTTTTTATATTTCATAGTTTTTAAAAATATTGTTACGAAAATTTAGAAAGTCATAATTTGACAAACAAGGACACAAGAATATGATAATTTGGTAATCCAGTTCGATCACGATGATCTACGTCTGGGGGCGCTGCTAAGCTAGAAATTTTAGTATACAGTACTCAGACATATGTTAAAGTGAGAATACATAGATATTTATAGTCTAAATCTATATCAATAATATCCAAATCATATATCTAAAAATATGAAGTAATATCTAAATTATATCACTAGATTTTAGGATATAATCATGTTTCATATCCCAACAAATGTAATATTAAAAACAATTATTAATTTGAATGTCCATCAAATATATACTTATATTGTATTAAATCATTGTTTTAATTTTAAAACTTATTAATAAAAAATATATTAAATACCTAAACAAACTAAAATACAATTGATTTTTTAACATATTTTTTCTAAAATTTACTATCTAAATTCTACAATTTTAATATATATATATATATATATTTACAAAATATCTTATTAAATATTATTTAAATAGAAAATTTAAATAAAAATTTTCCAGAAAAAATAAAAAAGACAAATATGTCTAATAACCACTTACAAACATATTTACTAGGAAGTGACCTAATGGAGAAATGAATGGCCATGTTTATTTGTAGTTTTTGGAACTGAGTTTTAGCTATTTTTGGACATTAGGTTGTATGTTTTAGAGTGGATTAATTTTGAATAATAAAATTTTATATTTTTATAGTTATTTAAAATTATTTAAATAAACTGATTTAATGTTTCAATGTTAAATTAATTTTTAAAATAATATAAAAAAATAAATATATATATTTAATTTGATATTTTGTGTTTAAAAAATTATAAATAAAAATTTAATGAAAAACCTACAAGCAAAATATTTCTCTCCAAGAATCTCAAACAAAACATCTAATTTTATTTTTTTATATTATATTAAAAAATTAAATAATTTAAAAATATTATATAAATAATTATTTATATCAAATAATATAATTTTTTAATTCAAAATTTTTAGATCTGTCAAAACTGATTAGCGGGGCGGATTGATCCACAACCCACCATAACCCGCAAATAAGCGGATTGTTTGCGGGTCAACCGTCGCGGGGCGGATCAAAATTTCATCAACCCAACCCAATCCACCAACGGGTGGCGAGCTAAGCTGGCTAGCCCACGGACTTTTTAAAAATATTAATATTATAAATATTTTCGTAATTAATATTTAAAAATAACTAAAAAATAGTTTTATTTTAGAATTTAAATAATAAATATTTTAAAATAAATAACAAATATAAAAATTCTCAATTCTAAATACTATTAGTTAGTGTATTTAACAAAATTAATAATAAGAAATATTTTACAAATAAATCATAATTAATTTTGTGAATCTATAGATTCTAGAATAAAAAAGAAAATATTATAAAACAATAAAATGAAAGACGAACAAAAAAAATGATGAAAAAACGAAATAAATAATAGTGAAATTGATAGCAGAGTAAGAAAATAAAAGCAAAGTGTAGTTGATTAATTTATTTAAGCTAATTTTATTCGTCTTAACTAAAATATATATCTTTTCAGTAGATTAAAAATAATAATATGTTATTTATTAAATAAAATGTACAAGATAATTTTGATATTTTTTTCTTTTTTACGTTTTTATAAATTAATTGTATATATAATGACATATTTATAATTTATATAAAATTAAAATATATTCTGATATTAATATTTGAGTACTTTTATTACTCCTTCCGTCCCATTGAAATGTTACCATTTTTTATTTTCGTCCATCCCAAAGCAAGGTTATAATTTCCTAATTTAGTAATTGTACTACCTACTTCACATAATAAATACTCTTTCTTACATAAATGTCATTACTTTTATATTACACCATACTAATAGGGGTAATTCTGTCTTTTTACTACAATCAAATATAATACTAATACGAGACGAAGTGAGTATAATTTTTTAATGTGACAGTAAAAAATAATAAAAAAATACATTTAGTTGATATGAGTGAGTACTAATTATTATATTTACTGGCATGCGGGCTAACCCACTCTCAACCCACGGCCTACATGGGTTGGCCCGTTTAGATCCGCATTTTAACGGGCTTACAAAATCACAACTCAACCCTCTTAAAAAATGAGACGGGGCGGGCCACCCGACGGACTCAACCCATTTTTCCGATTTAAAAATTTTAATATTTCCAATTCCAAATCCATATCTCAAACATATATCCAAACAATTTTATTTTTTATTTTTTTTAATATAAAACTAATTAGTTCGTTTTTATTCAACAATAGTACTTAGTATAGTATGGCCGCAAATAAATTAAATCATTTTATTTGATTTGATATTTAATTCAAAATTTTGGTATTCATATTTAAAAGTTTATAATTCGAATTCGATATTGATCCAAATATGATTCAAATATAAATATAAAATATTAACATTTGATTTAATATTAGTAAATATTCAATTCAATACTTCAAAATATAGACATAAATTACACTCAAAATTGATATCCAATTAATTCTTCTTGCAGTTATATATCCTCATAATCAGAGTCTTCACATCACCAATATAATTGACATAAAAGGTAAGAATATCAAAAATTTAAAAAAAAAAAAAAATCTTATATTTATATAATTTATTTTTTTTTTACAAATGTCATTCTATTAGTAGTATAAGACACTAATTGAAGCATTTTGTAATTTTTTCTTAATTTGTACTACGTTTTAATATAATAATTAATAGTCAAATATCAACATGCAAAAAATAAATGAGACCCTTAGAGTCGAACGGTGGTAGTATATAAAATCATTCTAAATAAATCTATATATTGACTCTACGATATTTTCTCAATCGAATCCCCTAAAATCTACTAATTCAACTCAATCAAATCCTCTAAAATCGATATTCCTTTCTGAGAAACGCCGGATTGATTAACTTGGACCGAAACAAATGGATCACTTGTTTCACCAAAATACATACGTTGATCGGACCACCTGTGAACAGCATCAACCAAAACTCAAATATGCATACAACTTTGATATCAACATGAATCATTTCCATAATGATGAAGAAAATATCCAACCAATGAGGAAAATCGACATTACCCCCAAAATATATCTAAGACATGCGAACGAATCCTCAGCGTCATCCCCTCTCTACCCCACTCTCAGCATCGTAGACATCCATGTATAGACCTAAATCCTAAACCCTAAGACATAGATACCACCAATGCAATAATATTGCAAAGAGAAATAATTTTCGACAATGTTCATAACAACCTGTCAAGTGTCGACCACTGGTGCAGACATGGCTGGAAGAATGAATCATCACTTTGATCTTTTAAAATGATAGCAATAAATTATAGAAATTGATATGAGTTTTACTTTAAACTTACAAAAGAATAAATAATTTGTTTTTATTTGAATGTGAGATTATGATTTGAGTGTTTTCTTTTTATTTAAAATAATATTTTTCACAAAATTAATTTTATTTTTATCAACCGGTGTGGAATGATGAAGTATTTATTTTGATTTTGATTTTTTTTTTTATATATATGAAATAATAAACAAATTCATAGAAACAAAATAATAATGTAAATTATAATTAATTAATTTATTTTATATAGCTGAATAATTAAATTATAATTTTTGGGGGGTGTATTCAATTGAGGTTTTAATTAATTTTTTTGGATTTTAAAAAGTACATGGATTTATGTGGATTTAGAAAATCCACAGAGTTTACGTTGAATTTGATGGATTTTAGTAATTGATTTAGATGAATTTCTACGGATTTGATTCAATTCTTTATGGATTTATATGGATTTGGTAGGATTGTAAAATAATTTTTTTGTGAATATATATTAATTATATAAATTTATATCAAACAACAAATTTTATAAATATAATAAATAATTATTAATAAGATAATATTTAATATTAATAAATAATATATACGTATTTACTTTTTTATGTAAAAATATTATATTAAAATAAATAAATAAATAGTTTACGATTTTTTTAAAAAAATAAATAAATATAAATTAACGGTTCAACAAAAAATATATATTTAAATATCTATTTCACCGTTATCGTTACGATAATATAATATATTCGATAATTGAACAGAAAAGACGACAGTAATACATATTTATTGTAATAATAATATTTTTTAAAATTATATGTATAATATACAAATATATATTTTAAAAAAAATTCATAATAATTTGCTAATATATTTTAGTTTTAAATTATTATTTTTATTAAAAATTATAATAATAGTAATAAATATTATCGTATTATTGATCACATATACAACAACAACAACAATAATAATAATAATAATAATTTTAAGAATCCATCAAAATTTGGGATGGTCAAAAGAGATTCTTATCTATACAAAATTTTCACAAAAATCCATTAAAATCCATAGATTGTTGAATATCTCAAGATTTTAAAAGACTTTTAAAAGTCTACGTTTGAATACCTCGGGATTTTAAAAGACTTTTAAAAGTCTTGAATAAATACCTCTAGATTTTAAAAAAAAATTTAAAAGTCACACTCATATTTTGAAAGTTCAACAAAATTCTATAAAATCTATATTGAATACACCCCCTTAAATAAATCTAAATGTATTGTCAGTTAAATACTTACTTATTTTTATAAATTTTAAATTATTATTATATACTATAATTGTTTAACTAGTGTATTCAATGTAGACTATGTAGGATTTTATTAAACTTTCAAAATTTGGTGTATTCAATCGAAGAATAATAATTTAAAATTAAAATATATTAGCAAATTATTATGAAATTTTTTTAAATATATATTTTTTATATTATAAATATAATTTTAAAAAATATTATTATCATAATAAATACTCCCTCCGTCCCAAACACCGTGCAATATTTGTGTTTGGCACAGGAATTTAGGCGGGAAGTATTAAGTATGGTAATTTGAAATAATTTGAACATTAAGTGACGTGATTTGAGAGAGAAATGATTATTTATTTTTTTTATTTGAGTGATGCGATGAGATAAAGTGAGGTGTATATTAATATATATATATATAAATATTATTAATTATTTCTAAATTTGGAAATGTTGCAGTGAGTTTGGGATAAACAAAAAATGAAACGTTGCAGGGTGTTTGGGACAGAGGGAATATGTATTACCGTCGTGTTTTCTTTTTAATTATCGAATATAATATATTGTCATTTCAGTGTAATTCTCTTTTTTCAATTATCGAATACACTATATTATCATTTCGATGACGGTGAAATAGATATTTAAATATATATTTTTTTATTGAACCATTAATATTTATTTATTTATTTTAATATTTTTTCAAAAATTGTAAAATATATTTTTTATTTTATTTATATACCTATTTATTTTTTATGTAAAAAAATTATATACGTAATAATAATAATAACTAATAAATAAATATAAACTAGTTTGACGATATAATACTAAAATTATAAAATTAAAATTAATAATTTACAATATAATAGTGTTACAAATGTTACAATATTTCTATATTATTAATAATTATATTATTTATTAATATTAAATTTTATTTTATAATAATTATATTATTTATTAATATTAAATTTTATTTTATAATAATTATATATTATATTTATAAAATTTGCGTTGGATATAAATTTATATAATAAATATATATTTATAAAAAATTATTTTAGAATCCTACAAAATCCATATAAATCCATAACGAATTCAATCAAATATGTAGAAATACTTCTAAATCAATTACTAAAATCCATCAAACACGGTGTAAGATTTTCTAAATTCAAAAAAATCCATTAAAATTTCAATTGAATACACCCCTAAATGTGTGTCTTGGGACCAAATTTAGCCATCAAATTGAAATTATATAAAAAAATAATAATTTTAAAAATAAAAAAATAAATATAAATTGAAGGTTCAAATTGAAATTGACATATTTTGAATTGAAACTGACAAATGTAAATAAAAGTTATAACATAAAAAGTTTTATTTCGTTTTCATCTTTTATTAAATAAAAAAACGAATAATCAAACCATGTGACCAAGCCTATTGCTGATAGAGTTAAAAATAAAAGTGAATAGCCCCGTGAGATATCTCGGAGTTGGTATATGGTTGACTTGTGATTGTAAAGTTATCGATTTTGGTTCAAACTCTGTCAAAACATACCATTGTGAAACTTTTTATTATTTATTTTTTTTATTTTTTTTAATCATCATTGCACATGCTCTAAATGTCATTTACCTTGTTGGCATAGTTGTATGGTCAATTTTTTCATAACAATAATAGAGAGTTGGGCTCATTTTAGTCTGGTCTATTAAATCGGCCCAATCCTTTTAACTCAAATCCAAACCCTCACCCTAAGCCCAATTGATACCCAAATCGGCCCAACCCTTTTAACTCAAATACAAACCCTTACCCTAAACCCAATTGATACCCATTTAGTTAGTTTGTTAGTGTATAGTTGTTTTAGAGGTTAATTAGGGTGTGTTTGTTTGTGGGTTTGGATTTGGATTTATGAATAATAAAAAATTAAATTTGAATAGTTGTTTAACGTGATATTTTAAATGTAAAATAAATTTGTAATATAATATTTTTTAAAAAAAATTAGTAGTTTGATTTAATATTTTTGAAGGGAAAAGAAAATCAGAACAATAAAAAATAAAAACCTTTGTTAAAACCCACGGAGAAGTCGACATAATGTTTTGAGGCAAAAAGGAGGTGTGAGCAATTGGTCCAAAATCAGCATTCAATAACTCAAAAGTTACATAATAAAATGCATGAATTTCATATCTCCGTCAATTCTTACAATTTTTCACTTACCAATGCGACTATGCAATTCTTACAATTTTCTCCGATCAATATAATCACCACTTAGGTAGTAATAACCTTAAAACTCTCACCATACAAGATGTCTCCGGCCGGCCGGCGCCAAGTCGATAGCCCCGGTACGCTCCTTGATGACCCCCAGGCCTCCCGGGGGGCAAGTCGAGACCCCCCCAACAATTGGGGGCCTCCCGGAAGGCAAATCGAGACCCCCCCAACTAATGGGGGCCTCCCAGAAGGCAAGTCGAGAGCCCCCCCCAACTAATGGGGTCGCTCGACAACACATCAATTTCTCGAAAGATCTAAAACCTCCCTTTTTTCCAGGATGGTTGAAAATTTCTCAAAGAGAACTACTCAATCGCAATCGATCTACATTTTTTCGATGGAGTTGACCTTGGCTAAGTCCACGCGCTATAAAAGTCAACCCCCGAGTCACTTTCAACCACATTGATCGAAAAAAAAAACACGAAGCTTTACATTCGCATCGCGAATTTTTCTCGTTTTTTTTTTTGAGGGATTTTTTTACTCACGCCCCGATCTCTTCGAGCCGGTCGACGACTTGCTTCATATGAGGCCGTAGGAGACGAGTCGCGGCGCAACAAGCCATTGCCAGCTGGAAAAATTTAAAGACGCGATCCCGAACGACCGCTCGCTCGTCGTCGGTTAGTCCCGAAAAAATTCCGGGATGGAACAGGGGGTCGACGCGATCGTCGAGAATCGCGGTGCTCGCCTCATCGAGAAGATGAGATTCGTGGCCCCGAGGCGGGTTCTTGTCGATCGGTTCTTTCCCCGTCAGAAGTTCGAGAAGGATCACGCCGAAGCTATAGACGTCGCTCTCCTCGCTCGCATCCTTCATTTTGATCAGCTCCGGCGGTTTGTATCCGTTCGACATTGATGCGTCGAGCATTTCTTGCCCCGCCGACGGAGTCAGGAGAAGATGTAATCCGAAATCCGAGACGTACGGGTTGTGGTTAGCGTCCAAGAACACGTTTTTCGACTTGAGGTTCCCGTGGATGACGGGATTCTCGAATGCCGTGTGGAGATGGTAAATTCCTCGAGCTATTCCGAGTGCGATCGCTCGGATTACCGGCCATTTGTGTGCATCGACATTCCCATCTGACCGGAAAAAACCAAAAAAAATTAAAATCAAAACTCGAGTCAAAAATTGGATTTATCACACCAAAGCGACGAATAGAAACAAGAAACCGAAACATAAATGCAATAATAATCAAGATATGGAAACAAAAGCGCGACAAAAACTACACGTAGAAGGATCGAAAGCACAACAACCAAATCTCAAAATTCTAAGGCTCTATTTACATTTTGTGACTCAATTTTTTGGCGCGCAAATTTCTCTCTAAAATATGTAACATCGAATATCATAAACATATTTTCTATACAAAATATCGCATCCAATACTAAATTACATCAAATCAAGTAACTATTTTAGTCAAAAAAAAAAATTTACTCTTCCCAAAACTCTCACCTTTCACCAACAAGGTTTGTCGATAAATCGAATACGACAAATGATCATAACAACAACGGCCATTTCGATTCAAGCTTCGATATGATCTAACTAACATTCTATAACTCAATCACATTCACATACACAATATATATACATACATACATATATATATATATATATAACAATTCAATCACATTCGAATTCGAATTCAAAGAACACCAAATCAAGCCAATCCAAGATCCCCCAAATCAATCTAACAAATCAAGCCTATAATCATCATCATCATCATCATTATCATCTCATTACACACAAAAACATCAAACACCACAAACAACAAGGATGCAATAAGATCATCAAACCAACAAAAGATTTCAGATTCAGATTAAGATTAAGATCAAGATTCGATTCTCAACCTCGTATGAAATCAGCCAAATTCCCACCCCTATAAAAGGGATGAACCATGAGCTTCTCCCCCCTCGCCCCCCCATAAAAAGCACACAAAGGCACCAAATTGGGGTGCCTAACACCCCCCAAAACCTCGACCTCTCTTAGAACATCGTCTTCCCCACTCACACTGCAAGTCGGCCTCAAGAACCTCAGCAATGCAAACCAGTTCGAATGCAATAAATACGCTCTGTACAAGGTTCCGTACGAGGATTTCCCGATAACCTCGCCAGGAGCATCCAAGATTTCCTCCACGCTGAGATTCTCACCTCCCTCAAACCTCATGAAATATTCCCCTGAAGAACGATTCTTCTCTAACCCTTCACCGATTTTGGAATCTCTCGAACGTTCTAGATCTTTCCGACCCGATTCTTCTCCCCCCTTTCTTCTCCTTCTTCTCAGACAACAATAGGTTGAGACGATGAGGATTGTTAGAAATAGGGCTGTAATAACGGCGATGATGATGATGATCAGTGTGTTGTGATGAAATTTGAACTTCATTTTTTTTGCATTTGGGAAAATCGAAAAGGGGTTTGGAGAAAGGGGGCCGACGAAATCTGGTTGGGAAAATTTGTGGAACGAAGAATTGAATTTTTTATTTTATATTTTTGGAAAATACTGACTGCAAAAGTTGTGGGTTTGGAGTTGGGGGTGGAGACAAATGTTTTAGTGAGAGAGAGAGGGGAGGAGTGAGAGAGTTACAGAAGACAAGAGTGGTGGAGGGAGACGAAGGGGAAAACCACTGACAGGTGGATCCATGTGGTGTTTTTTATGTGAAGATTTTGTATATTTCGCAATCAAGATTGAATTTTTATTATTTTTATTTTTAAAATTTTGTAGCAGGATTTTAACAAGAACAATTTCTGAATTTTTATAGTGAAATTTGAGAAATATTTTGGATGAATTCTGACTGATTTGAAAGCTTCTATTGTTGCAATTTTGACAGCTTTAGAACCATGCCTCTGTTATACCTTTTCTTGGAGAGATTTAGCCGACTCCCGGGATCCCGACTCTTGGGTATAATCTGGACCGTTGGTTTTCGGGCCTGGAAAATCAATGGTTTCGATTAACTCTGGTGTTCGGATCCTGGAGTGGTGTTTTGAGTATCTTTATGAAAGTACTTCAAATGAAAGTTTTCTAGAAATTGTAAAAAGTATTTTTTAAACAAAGGCGATATAAAAAGAATCTTAGGTGAAATATTTGCTTTTAAAGTTTTTACTCAAAACATATTCTTGGCAAATAAATATTTGGAAAAAAATTAATATTAGTTTCAAAATAAATAAAATTATTGATTTTGATCCTAATATAAAAATGATCCTTTTAGCTTTATTATAAATAATTTTATTAAATTTTGATCTCAATTCAAAAATCAATTAAAATTGACAATATGATCATAATGGAATCACTGCTACAGTTAACCTGGACAAACCACACCGTTTCAATTTCATATACAATAAATTGTTTATAATTTTTATTTTTATCCGTAATTTTTTAATCTTAATTATATTATTTAATTATTTTAATTATATCATAATTATTTTTAGTAATACACTTCTTATTTACTGATTATATATTATATAAATTCTCATATCTACAATAACGTGGACAATTTATCTGGGGACGGAGGAAGTAAAAAATTAACTAGTCTTTAATTATGACGTAACTAAACATTGAATATAATATTTGTATAGTAACTAATTATTATGTATAAATACGTTTCAAAATCATTTTTTATGTTTTTTTTTAAAAAAAATAATTATAATCTTCTCTATGTTCATTGAGTGAATATCCATTTAATTTTTATGTGTTAAATTTTGAATAATAATATAATATAATATTCATTGGTAATAAAAATCAAAAGAAAAAAAATAAAAATAAATTTTAATTAGTATGATATAATACAAATATAATAATATTTGTATAAAATATTATACAAATATAAAAATATTTTTAATGTTAAATAAAATAATATAAAAAATAAATAAATACATTATAAATGAACAAAAAGAGTTTTTTTTAACATATCACACGAAATAGCATTTATTTTATTTTATTTTATTTTATTTTATAAATTTACCAAATACTCTTATACAGCACATGCAGCTACAAAAATGCTTAAAAAATTATTAAATTTTGTAAAAATCAGACAAAATTATGTCGAAATAATAATAATAATAATAATAATAATAATAATAATAAAACATATCACGAGGCTCGCCACAAAATTTTAAGGCTTTTGAGCAATACATTTATAACTATATTAGGTTGACTTTATATCATTGACTTTCAATATATAAAATTTAAAATAAACAATAAGCGCGTCAATAATAATAATAATAATAATAATAATAAAGTGGAAAAATATATACTATTTTATTATAAATAATTATTAATAAGGCCAACTAATAATTTTGATAGAGTCATATCTTACCTTATTTACATTGCATGGTAGTTAGGTGACTAAATAATGATCCCCACCCAAGCGTTTAATTTTTTTTTTATTTATTATTATTTTAAGAATTTTATAATCTCAGTTCGCCTCTAAGAGTCCTATTTACTTTTTACGTGTTAATATTTGAATATTAATTATTATATCTAAACATAGTAGAAATCAAGATAAATGGACAAAAACACTTCTATTAGTGTCTTATAATGCTATTATAATGACATTTGTACAAAAAATTATACAAATATATATATATATTTGTGGTGAAATAGTTACGATTCTCTATTCTGCAAAAATAAATTTATTTGATTTGGATACGAATTTTAATATAATGTGTACTTTTTGTCTTTTTATAGTAAGAAAACTAAAAAATGGTGAAAATAGTACTTCCTCCGTTGCAAATGTTGCACAATATTTGATTTCGACACGGTAATTTAGGATAATAGTAATAAGTAGAATAATTTGATAATTATGTGATATAATGAGAAAGAAATGTATATATTTATTTATTTATTTTGATGATGTGATGAGATAAAATGTGAGGTAAAAATTAATAGTGTGTTTGTTTGGGAGTTTGAATTTTGGATCGTGATTTGAATAGTAAAAAATTTGAATTGAAATAGTATTATGACGTGATTTAAATAAGTATTGATGTGATATTTTGAATTTAATTTTTTTTTTAGTATAATATAAAAAATAAAAAATAAGTGTTTGATTTGATATTTTTGAGAGAAAAAATTTGTATGAATAGTCGTAAATTTGTCAAATTAAATTCTTCAAACAAACATACCATAAATATATTAAATTATTTTCTATTTTAAAAATATTTGTTTGATGTTTGAAATAGAACAAAAAGAAAATATTGAAGAATATTTGGAAAGAAAAGAGTAAAAATTAGTAAAATTTTTTGCTAAAAGAATGTCTATTATTTATAACAGATTAAAAAAGAAAAGAGTACAGCCTCAATAAAAATATTCAGCACTCATGCTCTGATGTTTAACAACTAATTACAATTAAACATATTATTTAATAATAAAATTTAAAATAATAAAATTTTAACTACTCTGAGTATTTTTTTTTATTATTATTATGACATGGAAAGTATATTATACTCCCTCCGTCCACTTAGAAAGTATACATATTTTTATTTTGGGACGTCCAATTACAAAGTAACTATTTCATTAAATACTCCATTTTTTTTTCACAAATACCCTTACTTTACATCACATTATTACTTTTATACGAAAAAAGTAAGGACAAAAATGTCATTTTACTACTTTTACCTACCCACTATAATTAAAATACTATTATTCCTTAATCTCCGCGCCAAAAGTAATTGTATACTTTTAGCTTGGACGGAGGGAGTAGTATTTATATACAGTAATTTATTATTGTTTCTTTAAAAATATTTATATCATATATTACATATAAATAAAAAAAAGTTATATTCAAAATCTCATATCAAATATATTATATAAATCAATTGTTTCAATTCAATTTTGTTTGGTTGTGATTTGGAATTGATTTGAAATAAAATGTTGATTAATATGTTTGTTTAAATAGTATTTTAATATAATATTCTATGAGAAAAAATAATGTATATATATATTTTTTATTTTAAAACTATATTAAATAAATAATATTGATTTTAGTTAAAAAATAGTAAAAGAACTAACATAAATGAACATATGACTTATTTTCCCCCTCTCATTTTTTAATGGATAATAATTGACATGTCTCAATTAAACTAAATATTTGTTGTGTGCCAATATATTTATATATTTAATTTTTTGTGGTTGATTTCATTTAATGGCAACATTTACATAAGAGGATATATGTCTTTGTAGGGCTGTGCTGTCTCTGTCTCTTAATTCTTGATCATTAGTTATTTTATTTCTCTATAAATATGTAAATCATAATAGAAAAATGCACTAAATCATCAATAAGAAAAAATAATTTTTAATCTGGATAAATAAAATTTTATATTAAATATAAAGAATCGCATCAATGAAAATAATCGGATGAATACACCCAAAAGTTAAAATAAAATTCTATTTTATCTAGAAGATTTTTAATTTAAACATAAAAAAAACATACAAATTTTGAAATATTATTATTTATGTGTGTTTTTTGAATGACAGGCACAAAACCAAAAACACCCATAATTATGTACAAATCTTTTATCTAAATCAGTTATTACAATGAAATTCGTCAATAATCACATTTTGATTTATGATACTCGATGAAGACAAGTTTTCTACCGATATATATATGAATGAAAAGAAAAAAAAAAAAAAAAAAGAAAGATCGGTAACTCAAGGAATATAATACATAGGATTAGGTAGCTTGAACGATCGTTGGGACATTGCCGAGCCCAACAAATCACTCCATTGATCTCCCGAATTTCCCAATATCCGAAATCCCTCTTCGACAAGCTCATTTCGCTTAATTGATTTGAATTCTACTGCCGTCTTCCCATGATCCTCCGTAGATCTGCATAATTTACGCATGATTAACTTCAAAGATTTTACGAATATAACATAGTAACTCATGTTTATTAAAATAACTTATGATTTCAATAATAATAATAATAATAATAATAATAAAAAGGAAATAAATATGCTTATAGTAACAATTTAGCATTAACTTAATTAGTAAAATTTTATTTTATAATTTACTATTGTATCAGTTGGAGTAATGTTTTCTAGCATAAAATCTTGATAAAGTAAGGATTTTGTATATATATTTTTACTAATACAACCTATTATTATTATTATAATTATTATTATTCACTATAAAAAAATAATATATTTGTAACGGAATTCCGTCCCTAAAGTTCACGTAGGTAACGTAATTTTGTTCCTAATTCCGTCTTTAATGTCATTAGTAACGGAAAAAATAGATTTAGAGACAAAAAAGTTTTGTTACAAAAATGATTTTTTCTTGTAGTGATTATTATTATTATTATTATTATTATAATTATTAGTATTATTATTATTCCGTTCATCCTTTAAGTAGATATCCGTTTATTTTTTGCACGGAGTTTAAAGTATATTAGTATTATATCAAAATATAGTAGAAATAAAATAAAAATAGTTAAAATAACCTTATTAGTAAATGTAACGACATTTATCTAATATATTATAAATTATAAGGGTATTTGTAATGTTAAGTAAATAGTACAATTATTTAAAAAAAGAAATACCCCCTCCGTCCCATTGAAATGTTGTCATTTTTCATTTTCGTCCGTTCCAAAATAAGGTTACTATTTCCTAATTTAGTAACTGTACTACTTACCTAACATAATAAATACCCTTTCAACTTACACTATATTACATAAATGTCATTACTTTTATATTAGACAATACTAATAGGGGTATTTTTGTCTTTTTTACTACAATCCATTATAATACTAATATTAAAAAATCTACTTGCAAAAAGTAAACAACAACCTTGCATCAGAACGGAGGGAGTAACTACTTTGTTATGAGACGAACCAAATTAAAAAATAAATAATTTGTTAAGTGACGGATAATTATTACTATTATTATTATAAATTACCTCATTATGAGCTTAGTCCAGTGGTGAAATCCAGCTTGTAATAAATTATCAACTGTAATATTGCGGTGGCCTTCACTTCTGCCCGTCAACAAAATGACCACAAAACCTAAATTTAGGACTTCCTCGTATAGTTTCAAACTTGCTTTTATCGACGCTGCTGCTCCACTCTCCACCCATTCATCGAATTTTTTGCTATCAAACTTTTCTGATCTAAATTAAAACAAGAACCCATATAAGTCAAATAATATACTCCCTCCGTCCCGGTGCAAGATTGTCGTTTACTTTTTACACATAAATTTTTGAATATTAGTATTATAATGGGTTGCAGTGAAAAAGACAAAAATACCTCTGTTAGTATTGTGTAATATAAAAGTAATGGTATTTGTGTAATACAGTGTAAGTTGGAAGGGTATTTATTATGTTAGGTAGGTAGTATAATTACTAAATTAGAAAATAGTAACCTTATTTTGGGATGGACGAAAATGGAAAATGACACCCTTTTAATGGGACGGAGGGAGTATATATATATATAATTAGATGTAATATTTCCATGAAATAATTGTTATTTACTCCCCCGTCCCAAAAGTATAATCTTATTGTGTTGAGTACGAGATTTAAAAAATATTGATATTATATTGGTAGTTGGTAAAAAGTAAGAATAAATAATTTTTTTGCCCTTGTGAGTATATTAGTGTAAAAAGTAGTGACAATTGTGTAATAATAATGAAAAAGTAGGAATAATTTTATGGTGATATAATTATTTATGGAAATAAGACTATTGTTTTGAAACAGATAAAAATGGTAAATAAGACTATTTTATTGGGACTGTGAGTATTTTTTTTTCATAGAAATAGTGAGAATTAATATTAGAAACAAACTTTTAAAAAAGTAAAAAAGAATATAGTCATAATTGTAGTGACAATATTGAAAATAGTTCTATAAGTGCGGATTTGTTCTTCTAATTATTATTATTATTATTATTATTATTTTAATGTATGTATAAAAAAATCGTATAAGTAATATAGAAATACATATTTTATGTTGAATGTTACTTTTTGTGAAAAGATAAAATAAGTATATTGGAATCGTGTCGGAAAAAGAATTTGTGGGCAAACAATTCCACTAAAGAAATAAATTTATTTATATTTATATTTTATTTTTATATTGTTGATATAATATTGTTGATATAATATTTTATTAAAAAAAATAATTATTGAATGCATAATAATAAATTTTAATTTGAAATAAAAAAAACCAAAGTATATAATGAGAATTGTATAATAAATATATTTTAAAAAATCTTAAAAAGAAATTACTATATTAGTACAACTTTATCATACTGTTGTTTTCAATTTCAGTGGAGAGTCTCTCATTTTCGACTCTAATATATGAATAAAATCAAATATAAATATAAATATAAATTTATTAAATTTAAAACTAAATATCTAAAATATTTTAACATATACAATTTATTATTATATTAGTTATGTAAATGTGCATTTCACACAATAATTTTTTGTTAAAAAAACTACTACGAATAATGTTAAAATTTTCAACTATATATATAAATCGAGAGAAAATTGTAAAAAATAAAAATAAAAATATAATCACGTATATCCAATTATTATTTTTTTATTTATTTATCTCAGAGTCAAAGGATATCCTATATGCTTGCGAAAGTCATTATTTATGCTTTGTCTTTTTGTTTTGTGAAAACAAACCAACATTATTTTTTTTAAAAAAAATTACTAATATATTATACATATTTATTATTTTTATATTTATACAAATTTCTTTTAACTTACTTTTAAAAAAAATATTCTTTCAAACTATTTCACAAAACAAATTCACTAATAAGTAATATAGTTTTGCTAATATTATTTATTTGTATTTTAGAATTAGTTTTGCTAATATTATTTATTTGTATTTTTAAAATAGCAATGTTTAACTATTACTGCTAATTTCCATTCTATATTTATTATACATCATTTACTCGTTTGAATTTTTAAAAATACCCTAATAACTTACATTTTTTTTTTTAATAAATAATTCATATTTGTTAATCTATGTGTGACTTAAAACCAGAGACGGATGCAGTTGATCCACCAAAAAAAATTAAAAATAATATTAATTATCACTAAATTATAAATATATCCTTAAATATTAGTTTTATTTTTATTTTATGAATCAGTTTCGACCCACCAAAAAAATTATTGATATCTTGCTTTTTTCCCTCAAATCGACTTTCCTCTTTTAATAAAAAAATATTGCAATTACTTGTATAATTTATATTCTACAGAATTGTCCGAAGCAAAATTGATGATTTTCGAATTATTATTAGGTAATTTCATTATTGATGTTTAATGTGATTTGAAGAATTTAAATAAACTTTCTATCAAACTTGTTGAGACAAAGAAAAATAGCAACTGCAAACGTAGAAAAATCATTTTCAACTATAACCATCATAAAAAAAAATTACAGAATAGCATGGAAGAGTAATTATTAAACGATTGTTTCATTATTTTTTTTAGAAAGAGATGTGTTTACGAAAGTTATTATAAATGTTATTGTCAGCCGATACCAAAATATAAGATTTCGTCGTGAACACTTATAACTATTTTGATGTATAAGTGATTGTTAATTTCAAATTTCGTATTTTTATAATATAAATTTTTGTTGATATATTTATTTTAATTTAATTATATTAATTTATTGACCCACCAAATTCAAAATTCTAGATCCTCTACGGGGTAAAACGGACTACAATTGCCGGGAGGAGAGAATAATAATAATAATGGAAGGGTTTAAACACATGTTGGATTTAATAAAAACACATTATATTTGTTCGCATATTATATAAAAGTATGTCCGTTAAATGTGATATGTGAAACTATATAATGTTAATTATTTATATTATATTAATTAATACTCTCTTAGTCATGTAAAAATATGTCAATTTGATCGGAAATAAATTTTTAAAAAAGTGAAAAAAATAAT
This sequence comes from Andrographis paniculata, assembly GCF_009805555.1. Lineage (NCBI taxonomy): Eukaryota > Viridiplantae > Streptophyta > Magnoliopsida > Lamiales > Acanthaceae > Andrographis > Andrographis paniculata. The sequence goes on from NW_026137590.1 coordinate 2,041,410, forward strand.
TTTTTTTTTCCTTTATAGTAAACAAAAAGTACAAAAATTGGTACTTTTTTACTAAAAAAGAGAAACGACAATAAATTTGAAGAACAACTAAAAGAGAAAAATAAAAATAAATTTGGATGACAGAACGTACATTGTAATATAACTTGTTGTCTGCTAGCACTATATGCTGGCAGCACCACAATAAATTATACTACGTCCTTCCGGCTCTAAGGTCCTATTTATTTTTTGCGTATTCATCGTTGAATATAAATTATTATATCAAAATATAGTACAAATTAAGAAAAATTTTTTACAAAAATAGTTCCATTAGTGTCTTATAATATTAATAAAAGGACATTTGTAAAAAATTTATATAAACATAAAAATATTTTTAATGTTAAATACAATGACATAAAATATAAATTTGACTCTTAAAGGCGAACAGAGGAAGTAAAATTTAGCACCGTAACATAATACTCCCTCCGTCGGTTTATTGACGGTGGGACCAAAAAGATAAAGTTTGATTATATTGAGATAAAAAATGATGAATTTTTGTTATATTAAGACTAAAATTGATAAATTTTTTATATAGAGACCAAAATTAATGAATTTTTGTTATATTGAGACTATGATTTTTTCCCTAATTTTAATACTCCCCGTTCCGTTGGAAGGGTAACGTTTGTTTTTTGCACGAATATTTTTAATATTATTATTATATTTGATTGTAATAAAAAGACAAAAATATTTCTATTAGTATTGTATAATATAAAAATAATGATATTTGTGTAATATATTGTAAGTTGAAAGAATATTTATTATGTTAAATAGGCAGTACAATTACTAAATTAAAAAATAGTAACCTAGTACGAAAATAAAAAATGATAAGCTGGTTGGTACTTATGGGACTGAGAGAGTAATAATAATAACCAGAAAATAAAAAATAAAAAATGACGTACCCGAAACCATGGCGTGCATAGTACGGAAGATTAGAAAGGAGAGTCTCATCGACGTCGAAAATCCAGACATCCTTCCCATCCCCGGTCAGGTTCACACTTCTCGCAAACGCTCCGGCATCATCGGACACCCTTCCGACATCCATGTCGTACCCCTTCCCACTCAGCATATACTCCTGCACATACTCCACGCACTCCTCCGGAACCGTCCTCCACCAACGCCCCGCATTGTCCGCCGCCGTCATCCAGGCGGCGCAGTGCGATTCGCCTTCAATTTGGGGCAATTCGATCAACCTAGGGTTTGCAGACCAATAATCGTCCTCGGAATTGGGAAATCCTTCCGACACAGCGACGGCGAGGACGAGAATCGACGAAATTACAAAAACTTTTTGAGGCGAATTCATCGGATTTCGAAGAACTTTGCTGAGAATTTGACGAAGAATTGGATTGGGGATTTTTGGAGAGTTTTTGTTGTTTGGGGGTTTAATGTGTACGGCGTCGGCGTGCGAGTTAAGTAATTTAATGGAGATTGTCTGTGGGGAGACATTATTGAAATCTTGGTGGTCGGTCGGCTCGGCCGTGCGGCCAATAGGATTGCGCCAGGTGGTCCTGGATTTGTTGTTTGGCAAAGTTCCATGGTTTCCGACGCCAGATGAATCTTTGCCGTTGGGATTAAAGTCGTTGGAAAATTGACGGTCACGATTGGTTTGGTTGTGAAGCCCCTGGAGCTTGCTTCCATGAGGTCTTTTGTATTATTTGATTTTGTTGATTTTTTTTTGAATTAGCCATTTTTATATTTGGATAAATGTTTGTTTACCTTCCTTTTTATTTTTTTAACTAATATTAGTATTAAATACTTTCTCTCTCTGGCTCTAATGTTATATTTATTTATTTATTTTTGTTAATTTTTGAATATTAATTATTAGTATAAATTAAGAAAGAATGTCAAAATATTTCCATTAGAGTTACTTATAAAAAGATATTTGTAAAAAAAAATATATAAATATAAAAATATTTTTAATATTAAATTGTAAAAATTAAATATGACCCTTAAATAAAATACCGAAAAAATATTAATTTTTATACTGAAATATTGATAGATTGGATTATAAAAGATCATTTGAATATCATATTTTATTTTATACGAAAAAATAATATATTTTGATAAAAATTGGGATAATTGCTTAATAAAGAGCTAAAAATATTTTAAGAGGTTCTATTGTTGTCAAATATTTAAAATATACTATATCAGTACATATTTTTAGTAAAAATCTTAGATTTAAAAATTTTATTTTTTAATTACAAAATTCAATACAAAATATTTCAAACACAAACACACACTCCGAGAATGAAAATAAAAAAATAGAAGAAATAATTGCTATTACCAATGTATTTGCTTATTCATAAATTTCATCAACGTTATGAATATTTCAATAATATTCTCTATAAACCAGTAATCTAAAAAATATACATTGGATATTTTCATAAACAAAAATTTCCAATGGAATATAAATAATATATAACATAAGATCAATATAATAAGAAATAATGTTATCGCGCTTCATTTTGTTTGATTGCGATTTAAAACAAAATACTGATTTCAATTTTTATTTAGGGTAAATTGTTTAGTCTCATAACTGGATCCCTTATCATTTTAGTCGCATAAGTGAAGCCAGTCGTAAACTACTCCTATAAGTGAAAAAATTTCGCTGTTTTAGTCCTCGGCGCCGGATACCCGTGTGGCTCACCGGAGGTCATGTGTCCGCCAGGTCAGCGACACTTGGCGCACACATGAATTTTATTTTATTTTTTTAATTTTTTTTAAATTTTATAAAAATTTATTTTTAATTTTTTTTATTTGATCAAATTGAAAAAAAAAAATTAAAAAAAAAATAAATAAAATCCATCTGTCTGCCGGGTGTCGCTGACTTGACAGGACACTTGGCAGACACGTGGTTTCCGGCGAGCCACGCGGACCTCTCCGGCGCCGGAGGATTAAAACAACGAAAATTTTCGACGTAATGGACTAGTTTGTAAGAGGCTCCACTTAGGAGACTAAGAGGTCAGTTAGGAGATTAAAAAATGATAATTTACCCTTATGCTTTAACATGTTGTTTTTATAAAAAAAAAATACAGAATAAATAATACAGATTTGAAATTCAAATCACAACCAAAGAGATTAAAAATAAACATGTATATAGAAAAGAGAAAGAAGAAAAAGAATACATAAAAAAAAAATGATACTTTATTTCACAACCGATTAAGAGCTTCATATGCGGAAAATCCATAAATTTGCAACGCATCATTTCCATTTAAAAGAAGCCTATCTCGAACCTTCTCCTTGTTCATCGCATCCAAGCACGGGCGAAGGTCATCCGTGCATCCGACAAGAAGATCATAAGTCGCCGTTTGAGGATCATGGTCGTCTTCAACCTCACTAATCGCATATTTGAAAGATCTGACAGCCAATTCGTACGATGTTTTGCATTCTTTAAAGACAGCCTTAACCTTGGGATTAATCTTGGGATTCGCGAGCTTTTCAATGATGTAAGCCCGGGTGCCCGTAGTGTTTGCTTGCCCGGCCTTCATGATCGCGATCGATAGATTGTAAATATTTTTGGAAAATGCGATTTGGGGATCTGATCCGAGGACATGAGTGCACGTATTGCAGTTAAAACTCAAAGATGTGTTGCAACATACTTGTTCGATTAGGGGAGAATACGACGACGGGGATTGAGCAAATCCGTGAATAGTTAATGGAAATACGATCGAGACAAAGATGAAGAAGTATTCGAAAAAAATGATGTCTTGTGAGGACAACATTATTGGAATGAATTTTTTTTTTTGGCAATGAATGGAATTCTTGCATGTTTATATATAGAGAGACAATAGGGAAGATGTAGAATTGGGGTTGGATTGATTTTGTTAGAGGAAATTGGGAGAGTTTTTGGTAATTTTAGGTAGAGATTTAGTTAAGAGAAGACCTAAAAATTTGGAGGAATTTTTCAATGTGTTTTTTTTTTTTTTAATTGTGAAAAATAAATATATAATTTAATTTCCTAAAAGTGGGAAGATTCATTGTATTATTTTGTGGATTTGGTGAAAAAAATAAAAAATGATTGAATAATGTGGTACACAAATTTTGGTGTGTGGTTTCATAAAATTTTGTTGTGGTTCAATATAAATTTTAAAATTACAACGGTATAAAATTTGAAAAGAAAAAAAAATAAATTGAAAAGTACACTTGAATTAAACTTATTAATTGATTATTTATTAGAAATATAAAACTAACAAATTTAGAATTATAATTAAAATATGATACAACATTAAAAATTTGTTTGGCCATAGATCACATGCTGAACTTTAAATTCAAACTTCAGCATGTGTGTTGATGGTAAAAAAATAATTAAAATAATTATATTAATTATATTTTTTCGTCCTCGATGTATTTTTGTTCGTTTTATAATAAATTAAAAAATAATAATATTTTATTAATAGATAGAAATTTGTAAACATTTTTAATATTTTTGTCTTCAAAGTAAATCAAATAAATAGTTTTTAAAAAATTAAAAAGTATTTTAATATTTAAATATAATTATTTTTATTATAATTAAAATTGAATACTTTCAAGTGCAGAATACAGAGGGCCGCGCCTATGGAATTGCATACCGTTTTATGGTAGCCACGGCGCTCTGTGTTTGGCATGCACTCACAACATGATCTTCAAATTGTTTTCTGGATTGTTGAATGACTTTGTTAGATGATGTAAAAGACCGTCTCACTATTATAAAGAGTTATGGCGTTTCAACGTAAATGCAGAATTTTTTTTTAAATGCAGAATTTTAGTGAATGTTCTGGCTATAAAATTTATGTATAATTTGTTGCTGAAACTCTTTTGTTATAAATTTTATTTTTATAGCAAAAGAGTTTAGCTACGAAATTATATTTTTGTAGTTATATCTTTTTTCTTAATTTTTATTGGAAAAATTTATTTTTCATTACAAAATTTATATTTGTCGTCAAGACATTTACTAATGCGGTACAGACTACAAAATGAGTTCCGTTGCAAAGATTTTTTTTCTATGAAATCATTACCTTTTACTACAAATTTTTTTGTAGCTAAACTTCAACTTTTTTGTAACGGTAGGCTTTCCAATCTTCAGAATTTAGATTCAACTCTCTAACCAATTTTTATAATGTCTATATTTCTGAAGTTTTGATTGCTCTAATCAAGAATTGTGAAATGTGTGCAAGCTGCTATTTAGAGAGAAAATCAAATTATAAAGAGATTTAGTTAAATTTGTGAACAATTTATTATTACCCTCATATTTTAAATTGAATATACCATCAACATCATTTTAAAAATTGCAAAAATATATATATATATATATAATACTACCTCTATCTGCCTGCCAAAGTTACGTAACTATTGTTTTTTAGTCGTCAACTAAATTGTGAAATTTATTCTATTTCTATATTTTTGTTTATCGAAAATTTAGCATATAAACTGTGTCAAAAGAAATTTTTAGCATATAAAAAATTTGCATCTAGTTGAATCAAATTTCAAAATAAATGAATAGTTGCTCCATAATTATCGAATGAGGGGGAAAAAAAAATTGAAAAAGAAACATCGCATTTGAGTCTTCAAAAAAAGTGTATCCCATGAAAGACCATACCTCAAAATTCACTAACCAATACCAGTAATAAGTAAAGAAAATACACCATGAGACACTATTTTAAGATATTGGGTATACATAAATATACAAAATGAAATTCTACAATTGTATAGAAATTGAACAAATAAAAGCAAATTGTTGTGTTTTCTTTGAGCATAAAATTTGGTTGAGGGGAAATTGTAGAAATTCAATAAGTTCCAAAATTCGAATTTAGTTCAATTTTGCCAATTATATATGTCCTTATGTGGAAATTATGTGTAGAACTTAATTGTCTAATATTACCCAAGCCAAAAACAAACAAATAGACACATTTCAAAAATAACAAAATCAATATAACATTTTTGCTACAACAAATGTACAAAGATCAAAAATTTCAAGAATAAAATATGGCATAATTTCCCTATACTATTTACTAGAAACTGCTTCTTAACTCTTATTTACTGTAAAAGACAGAACAATCGAAGTAAAATTACTTGTAACTATCGAAACTGAAAACAACATAACTAATAATACACTATACCAATGATCAGTGACGGAACCAGTTCTAAAACTTAGAGGGGTCAAAATGTCAATTTATTTTATTTATTTATTTATTTAATATTGTCTATTTCGATTTCTCCCAATGCAACCTAATAAACAATAATAAGGAAAAAAATAGCTAAAAATTAAAATTTTAGAAAAATATTTAATAAAATTCAATAATTCCTATTAAAAAAAATTAAAACTTAAAAGTATAATTCAACAAAATTAAAAAAAAAAAAATTCTTATGTTTTACACTATAACATAAAAAAAAAAAAATATTTGAAAAATAGGAGAAGCAAAATAATAAAAAAATACATAATTTTATTATTTCTTACATTAAAAAATCCTATATTTTAGGGGTTGGGAGTCAAATGCTCCTAGCCCCTATATAGTTCCGTCTCTACCAATGATTGACAATGAAACAATCACTATCAAAATAAATAATTAAAATACTTATATAGTTATTATTATATATTTTTATATGAAAAATGTGTAGCTAATATATTTCAAGTGCACTATTTTATCCATATACAAATTTAGTGCAAACAAAGAGCAAAATTTGAGTAACAATTGGTTGAAAAAGTAGAAGAAAACAATCTAAATTTTATTGATATACTTCTAAATTATCCACGGCTGATTAAATCTTAGATTTTTTTTTTAAAAAAAAAAAAGAAAAAAAAAAAAAAACTAGGACATAAACTACTAACCATCAACGCAATTTATAATATTGCACCTACAAGTAAGTACTTAAAATAAAATTCTACAATTGTATAAAAATAGGACCAAAAGAAAAACAGCAAATTATTGTATATTCTAATTTCTAGTAGAGTTAATTTATTCGGGGGATATTATTTTTCAGGATAGTGCCTTTGTACACGTGCACAAATGGTGACTTGGAGGTTTTAAGCCTCTCCACTGCACGGTTGATGGCATCAGGACTTCAGCAAAAGTCCGGTCCTGCATAGTCGCTTTTGCTACTGTCGGACTTACAATCTTCAGCGTGTTGAACAGCTTTCTAAAGTTGTTTTGGAATGGCGTCCCTGACAATATGACGCGCTTTTCAGTCTTGATCTGAACCAATGAATTCCAAATTTTAGTATTGCTGTTTTGAGGAGTATGGCCTTCATCGAGAATCACCAATCCAGGCATCTCAGGAAGTGCCGACCGCAGAACCTCGAAGTTCTTTTCAACACCTCTACTCTGCACCGTTAGCTTCTCAAAAAGATTGTAGCTAACCCCCAAAAGGCCTCCCCCCTTCTTCCACGTATAAATTTTCACTGTGCGGATTGCCTCCAAATACCGGCGTCCGATTTTCACACCTTGGAAGAGTTGGTCCGCAGTCTCCCTCTCATTGCCGATGAACACAGGACTGTTGAGGTTGTGGAAATTAAATCCAGCCTTCCACCTTTTGAGCTCTTCTTCCCAGGTGCAAAGTATGGTGGCTGGGACGATGATCATTGGCAGGCAGTTTGGAAACATTTTTAGATACGTCTCAAGGAATGCACGTTAGGCGTGTCTTTCCGGTCCCTGGTGCATGAGAAATAATGCATCCGCCCACCCCAGGTGGATTTGAGTTCCTTAACTCCCGGCAATATCAGTACTGCCCGCCAAGTTCTTCCAGAGGAACTCAAATCCTTCTCGCTGGTGTTCGTCCATAGCTTCCCGCACACCATCAGTGATGCTCCAAACTGAGCCGCTACTCCAGCTGCTTACATCAGCTGCTTCTGCTACTGGGAGACTGACGGCGCCGAGCTCCCCTTTCTCTTGCTTCTTTTTCTTTCCCGGAGCACGTTGAGAGTTGATTGCCTACGAAAGGAAGAAGGAGAAGTCACATAAACATGGGTAGCTACACAAATTTTACCAAGAGTTGGATGATTTCTGATTTCTTACCCAAGGAGGAATTACATCATTTGGATGAATCGCCACATGTCGACAATGGATACAATACAGTCATTGATCGTCTTCTAATGTCAATTCATGCAGCCCTAGAGCACATCTGGCTCCTGAGTTTCTTTCTCTTCCTCATCCTCCACTTGAACAACCTGCACGCTGTGAATAAATCGTTAGTTATCATATCATATAGCTTTCTGAATAATAGTAGTGCCTAATTAGTTCTCAATCCGTGTCAAACCAATTCTTGTCTATTGCTTAATTTGAATATCTAAGCTAATTTCTGTAGGGGGCAATAAATTATTTGATATGACAAGGAAAAAAAAGAAATGATTTTGTTAGGAATTTGTTTCTTCTAGGATTGTTGACTCCGGTTATTCGTGCAACCAAATAATCTCACTAAGAATATTAATAGGTTAGTGCTAATAATCAGAATAATAACTAAAAATAAACTAGGAAAATAGTGGGCTATAATATAAACGAATTATCTGGAGTAATTTGGTTGGCTCAAATCATAGTCCACTCCGCTCAAACTCCAAGTATTCCAATAAGGCAACACCACGAAGGGTAGCAATCAAGGGTTTCGACACTGAGTAACCTATAATCCCATAAAGAACAAAGAAGCGCACAAAGGCAAAGAAGGGAGGAGATCCGACAACACTTCGGAGAGCACTAAGTAAGGAAGAACACAAAGTATCGGCACCATGCGACTAATGTCTCCCTCTCGGCTCCCACCTCCCAAACCAACAAACCCACCAACATATTTGTAGCCGAGGAAGAAAGTAGATAAAACCTAAGGGTTTAGGAACAAACCTTGTCGATCAACCACGAAGATGTAGGAACTTATTTCGAATTTTGAAATCGCGAAGTCATCGGAACGGGAAGAGGAAAGGAATAGGGAGAACCGGTCTGTTCGATTTACATAGGGTTTGGCAAGAGGGATCCGATAATATATAAATCATACCGGGTCAGGGCGGTTCAGGTTTGTGAGATGGATAGAACCAGAAACACTATCTCCCTCTTGTTTCTGATCGACCATCATGGTTGCAGAACATGCTAACATTATCGCCTTGATACATGCAACTTACTACATAGATATTGCACACAAAAGCATACATAAAACACCTAGCAAACATATATGTGAACACAATAAGGAACACCAAGTTGTATCACATCAATTATTTCAAAAAGTTAACATATAAAAAAAACTTTACACTAACATCATATGTACCAACAAAAGCGTGGGACATAGAGCTACACATTAAAAACAAATTTCTCTAAGGGAAATATTAGGTAACCATACCTTTCCATTCCTATAAATAACTGTAGTAAGCTATAGACACCCTCCTCAGTCTTTCGCACAGATCAAAGCTTGGAGCATTGCATCTTTGAGTGAAGTTTGATGCCTATCCATCTTCCGGTCCCTGGTGTCGAACACAGATTCTGCATAGGCTGTCGAATGGGGAATGGACAGAACGTCACAAGCCATCTTTGCTAAAGTCGGGTACCTCGACCTGTTTTCTCCCCACCATCCCAACACGTCGAATTCATGGACGTGGGGTGGAAGAGATTCTTCGAGATACTAATCTAATTCCGAATCTATGTGCTGTTTGCCTATGATATCGGAGAGATATATGTCAAAATCCGTGAAACCAACGCTGTTCTAAAGGAGGAGGTCATCTTCATGAACTGCAGAAAGTGGTTTCACTGTCATTGCATCATTTCCCATTGAATAAAACAAAGTTTTGAAGTTTATCCACAAAAAGAAAAAAGATGCGTATCCTTAATAGCTTAAGCTATTAGGTGAGTCGGACATTTACATCATCTAACGTGATATCAGAGCCTTAGATCTCGAATTTCTTCCTCTTCCTCGTCCCCCACTTCAACAACAACCTGCACGCTGTGAATAAATCCTTAGTTATCATATGATATAGCTTTCTGAATAATAGTAGCGCCAAATTAGTTCTTAATCCGTGTTGAATCAATTCTTGTTTATGTCTACTGTTTGAATATAAAAAATCTTGAAACTGATTGACTTACCTCACCACTGGTAATCATTCCCATTTCCTCCACAGTGCAGTTGAAGTTCAATTATTCGAAAAAGCTGTCCACGTCCTTTTTGGGTTGGTCACCGCATCCTGTTGTGTCAGAACATGACCACTCTCCATTTCAGAATCAGCAACCATGTTTGAGAAATCATAATGTTACATTTTTTCTCCCATGAAGTTGTTACTGATAACCAAACAAGAAAAGCTAAAATTATAACATCACCAAAAAATATACGCTCCAAGATGGCAACAATCTTATTTCGAATTGGTGTTTCCTCCGTCATTAGTGTTGCAGGAGACGCCAATTCCCTTCTCTCATCTCTTAGTACCATTGCTCTGTTTTCCCCATGTGACTCGATGGAGAATCCATTCTCTTGTCTCTAATCACAATAGCTCCATCGTATATTCCCATGGATGATTTGGAGCTCATTATGTCATATGTTCGTTCAAATGTATCATTTTTAAGCTAATTTTAACTCAATTAGAACAATATAATATATAATTTGTGTAAAAATAAGTGTGCTGACATTCTATTTTGTTTTTAAAGAATATGGTACTGACATTCTGTTGATCATTGCAAAAAAAACCAACATCCGACCTTAAAAATTGTGCACTAAACTAACTTCGTAAATAACAAAAATCAAAATGAAATCAAAAGTATATATGTATTGAAACTTTGAAGAAAAATATCAAGATTTAAAGAGTGCTGATATTCTATTTAATTTTTAAGAAATAATGATACCGGCATTCGGTTTTTATAATTGATCTTTGCAAAATAACCAACATCCGATATTTAAAACTGTGAACTAAACTAATTCATAAATAACAAAAAATCAAAATAAAATTAAAAGTATATATGTATTGAAACATTTAAAAAAAATAAAAAAATCAAAATTTAAAGTATGCACACATTCTATTTTATTTTTCAGAAATAATGGTACTCATATTGAGTTTTTATCATTGATCATTACCATAAAAAACCAACATCAAACATTAAAAATGTGCATCAAACTAATTTCATAAATAACAAAAAACAAAATAAGTTCAAAAGTATATCTACAGTGGAATATTAAAAAATATAAAAAAGAAATTTTTTTAAAATATCAACTTTTTAAAGTGTGCTGACTTTTTTTTTTTTTTTTTTTTTTGGAGTAATGGTACTGATTGTTTTCATAATTATCATTGAAAAAAATAAAAAAGTATATCAGTATTAGAATTTTGAAAAATATAAAAATCAAAATCAAAATTTAAAGTGTGATGACATTCTATTTTGTTTTTAAGGAATAAGGGTACTGACATTCTATTTTTATAATTGATCATTTTAAAAAAATTAACATCCAACGTTGAAAAATGTACGCCAAACTAACTTCATAAATAATAAAAAAAAAAACAAAATGATATCAAGTGTATATCTATAGTGGACTTTAAAAAAGATTACAAAAAATAAAAAATAAAAATATGAAGATTTAAAGTATGCTCACATTTTATTTATTTATTTTAAAAGAATCAATGGTACTGACATTGACATTCGATTTTCATAATTGATCACTGCAAAAAAAATTAACATTCAATATAAAAAAATATGCACCAAACTAACTTGATAAATAACAAAAAAAAAAAAAAGCGAGTTCAAAAGTATATCTATAGTGAAAAAAAAATGTCAAGATTTAAAGTGTGCTAAGATTCTATTTTATTTTATTTTTATTAAAGAATAATGGTACTGACGTTAGATTTTCATAAGTAATCATTGCAAAAACACCGACATCCAAAATTTAAAAAATATGCACTAAACTAACTTAATAAATAACGAAAAGACAAAATTAAATCAAAAGTATATTAGTATGGAACTTTGAAAAAAAAAATCAAAATTTAAAGTGCGTAGACATTCTATTTTGTTTTTAAGGAAGAGTGGATTTGCGATTCTGTTTTCATAACTGATCATTGTAAAAAAAAACTAATATCCAACCTAAAAAAAAGTGCACCAAACTAACTTTATAAATAACCAAAAAAAAAAAAAAAGCGATAAAAAGAATATCTGTATTCGAATTTGAAAAAAAAATTAAAAAAAATCAAGATTTAAGGTGTACTAAATAACTATTTTGTTTTGTTTTGTTTGTTTGTTTTTTTTTTTTTTTTTTCAATAATGGTGTTGACATTAGGTTTTTAAGTGATCATTGCAAAACACCAATTTCCAATATTAAAAAAAAATGTGTACTAAATTAACTTCATAAATAACAAAAAGACAAAACTAAATCAAAAGTATATGAGTATTGAAACTTTGAGAAAAACAAAATATAAAAAAAGATTTATAGTGTGTTGACATTCTATTTTGCCCATAAGGAATAATGGATCTGTCATTCGGTTTTCATAATTGATCATTGCAAAAAAATCAACATCCAACGATAAAAATGTGCAGAAAATTAACTTCATTTATAACAAAAAAAAAGTGATCAAACGTACATCTTTCAAAGTACGACTTTTTATTTTGTTTTTTTAAAAACAATGACATTCAGCTTCCATAACTGATCATTGCAAGAAAACAAACAACCAACATACAAAAAAAAATATGCACTAAACTAATATCATCAATAACAAATAACAAAATGAAATCCTATTTTGGTTTTAAGCTAACATTGGTTGTCATAATTGATTATTGCAAAAAAAATCAATATCCAATATTAAAATGAGCACCAAAGTAACTTCATAAATAAACCAAAATAAAATGAGATAAAAAATATATATATATCTATTGGAACTTTAGAAGAATTTAAAAAATCAAAATATAAAGTATGATGACATTCTATTTTATTTTTTTTAAGGAATAATATTATTGATATTAGATAATTGCAAAAAAAACCACATCGAACATTAAAAAATCTACACCAAACTAACTTCATAAATAATAAAAAGGCAAAATAAAATCAAAAGAATATCAGTATTAGAACTTTAAATTTTTTTTAAAAAAAATCAAAATTTAAAATGTGCTTATATTCTATTTGATTTTTAAAGAATAATGGTACAGACATTCAGTTGTCATAATTGATCATGGAAAAAAAAAAGCCTAACATCCAACATAAAAAAAATATTCACTAAACTAACTTTATAAATAACAAAAACTAAAATGAAATTAAAAGTATATATGTATTAGAACTTTGAAAAAAATAATAAAAAATCAAATCAAATCAAAATTTAAAATATGCTGATATTCTATTTTGTTTTTCAAGAATAATGGTATTGATGTTCTTTTTCATAACTGATTATTGCAAAAAAACCAACATAAAATATTAAAAAATGTGCTTCAAACTAATTTCATAAATAACAAACAAATAAAATGAGATCAAAAGCATATCTAAAGTAGAACTTTAAAAAAGATAAAAATAAAAAATATTAACATTTCAAATGTGCTAACATTCTATTTTATTTTATTTTTAAAGAATAATGGTATTGACATTCAGTTTTTATAACTGATTATTGCAAAAAAAACCAACACCCAACATTAATAAATGTGCATTAAAGTAACTTTATAAATAACAAAATGAGATCAAATGTACATCAGTATTGAACTTTGAAAAAAAAAAAAAAAAACAGATGCCACTTGAAGATCACGGTCAGATACTCTTTGATCAGCTCCAAAGGCAAGATGTACTACTGGCTGAAGATGAGAAGTTTTGGATTCAACATCAAACTGAGGCGGACAAAATCCATGATGAATTTTGTTTTAACTATCTGTTAGGATTGGGCTTGAATATCGCAATGAACAATGGCTGTAGAATTTCAGCGTAGCTCAGTCCTGCGTAGCCGCTTCTGCCACTGTAGACCTTCCGATCTCACAGTGAATTTAAAATTCGACTCCCCACTATATTTCTGAATTTTTGTTTGCTATAATCAACAATTGTGAAATATGTACAAGCTACTTTATATAGTGAGAAAATCAAATTATAAAAATGAATTGGCCTATTAGCTCAGTTGGTTAGAGCGTCGTGCTAATAACGCGAAGGTCGCAGGTTCGAGACCTGCATGGGCCAAACATTTTTTTATTCTTTTTTTTTTCTATATATGCAATTTTACGCCTTCATTTTTGCCGATAGAAAATTTTTTATTAGCTCGAACACTACAATCACCGTGTAGCAAGCAGTAAAAAAAAGTTGATCAACACCGACTCGATCAACTAAATCAATTAAAATAAGTGATGAGAAATAAAATAAGTTTGTCAACCTATTTACATTTTATCAAACAAGTGCACAATTATTGATGCAAATGTTCGATTGACACACAATTGCTAAAACAATCGAAAATCCACCGTGATAAAAGATTTAATAAAACAATTGTAGGCATGAATTACCCATGCAGGTTCAAGACCAGCATGGGTTGAACCAGCATGGGCCATTTTCTTTTTTTTCTAACTATGCAATTTTACGCCTTCATTTTTGCCGATAATTGTTTTTTTTTTATTATTATTATTAGCTCGAACACTACAATCACCGTGTAGCAAGCAGTAAAAAAAAGTTGATCAACACCGACTCGATCAACTAAATCAATTAAAATAAGTGATGAAAAAAATAAATAAATAAAGTTTTTAGTCTAAGAAGTGAATAAGAAACTGAATTAAGACTTGTTAATCATTTTAAATAATGTTATTTCAATTGATAAATTGGTTATATGGATTAGATACTGACGGTAACATCCAACTTTTTTATTGACACACAATTGTTAAAATAATAAAAAATCCGCAGTGATAAAAGATTTAATAAAACAATTATAGGTATGAATCACCCAAACTGCACAAATACCAACTTAATAAACAAAAATTAATTCAAATAAAAATTTTCCATCTCCATATCCACAGACGGGAGTTCCCAACACGCCCTCTCAAGTGCAAGTGGGTTTGCGAAACTTGCAAGGCTCCGATACAATGTCGGATGCTAATGACCGTCTCACCTAAAAGCTCGAACTTGTTAGGGAAACTAAGTCATTAGTTACATATCCCGCAAACGGGAGTCCCCAACAGAGCTTAACCACTATTTCCTCGATCTTTGGCCCGAAGAATGGGCATGCACAGTGTAAATCGTTCCACCCTAGCATCAATCAAAATCATACCAAAATAAGTAAAAATCTATTCAGAACATTAATTATAAATTTATAATTTATCTACAAAGATATATGATCATATATGATTCATCAATATACAAAATAAAAAGTAACATTCTTAAAACCCTGTAAAATTTGGGCGAATGATAGTTGTTGTTGAGTTTTCTTTGACCTTTAAATTCTTCTAAACTAAAGAACACTTTGGAAATGGAAAATGTTTCACAAAAATGATTTTTTTTGTTATTTATTGAATTTATGTTATGTTTTCTTGGAGTACAAAGTCAGTGCAAACCAAAAGCATAGTTTAGAATTAAAATTGGTCGAAAGAGTGGAAAAACTCTGAATTTTATCACAAATCTATACGAACTACAACCATCATATTATGTCTATGCCATGGGGCAACCCTCAAACTAGCAAATAGTCGAAGAACAATATTCCAAAATTTATCAGAAAACTGTTTAAACAACAATATTATCATATTCTGTTTCTGCCATAAAGCAACCTAAAACTAACAATTAATAGAAAAAAAAAGTTCCAAAATAATTGGAACTATACTCATGTCGTCCCTGGACCCGGGCGAAAGGGACGACTGCCCAGGGCCCAATCTAAATTGGGGTCCACTATTTATCTATGTTATGTATAAATTATTTATATATAAAAATTATTTGACATTAATATATTAGTATCAGAGTATAGTTTGGTGGTTAAGTTTTATCTATGTACCTTCAAAATTTAAAAATATTTTTTTATGCATATAAAAATATTAGGAAATTTATTTTATTTAATTATTTATATTTTATTATAGATAAAAAAATATATTATTTATACATATTTATGGGCCCCTAATTTTTGTTTTAAGATTGTTAATATTAATACTATTATTGATATTTTATCTAAAAATTCTAAAAAAAATATTTTATTTTAATAATTTATATTCTATTATAGGTAAAAAAAATCGGAGTAGATCATTTATATGTATTTAGGGGTTTTTTATTTTTGTTTTAATTATTTTTTTGCACTAAAAAGATAATAAATATTAGACAAAATTATTATTAATGTTATTAGGCAAAATTATCAATAATTCATTTATAATTTCGAAACTCATGTAAATTCTCTATATACTTTAAAAATAGTGTGATAAAAAATTTATGCTAGAAAAAATGCTTTTTTTATTTATATTTTATTATAGATAAAAAATATTATATATATATATATTTAAGGACACTTAACTTTTATTTCGCCCCGGGCCCTTCCAAAAGTCAGGAACGGCTTTGACTATACTCATCACAATCTGTTTCCTTCAGCAAATCAGCCAAACAATTCAATAAAAAGTGAATCAATCAACACATCAATCTGTTTCTTCCAAAATACTAATTTCACTCATGACGTACCTTAATTAATAGTCCTGGGAGCATTCTCAACCTCAGAGGCCTAAGGACTGTGTCAAGTCGGCATTCTTCGGCTGGTGGATGATCTTTTCAAATATATCTTTCGTCTTCTTATGCTTGACCATCTCCTCGAGAATCCAGTCCTCAATATTTGTCCCCGGCTTCTGCTGCTTTGACATAGCCTTCTCGTCCGAAGAAGAGCAGAACAATAATTCTGAGAGCCGCTCTTTCTCAGCTTGCCGGCAGTATTTGTCCACCTCAGTCGTGCCAGCAGTCATAAGATGATAGGTATGGACAAACCTTTTTTGCCCATCCAATAAGCCCGACAGACCGCCTGATGTTGCACTGATGGATTCCAGACAACGTCGAGCAGAATGACCCTGGAAGCCCCTACCAGGCTTATGCCCTTGGAGCAGCACCTCGTCAATGCCAGCATGATCTTCAAATCGTCATCTGGATCATTGAATGCGTTGATCAGTTGGATACTCTTTGATCAGCTCCAATGGCTGAATATACAAGAGAGATGCAAGTCATGTGGTATGGTAGAAGGGCAACAAAAAAGGGCACTTGAAACAACAATGGAGGGCGCCGAAGAACGATCAGGGTTCGGCGAACCCAGCGGAGAAAATATTTGATGCGATGATTTTGAGTGTCAGCAGTCCAATGGAGTCATGGATCTTAGAGTCAGGAGCATCATTCCACTAATTTTGTTGTTATCTATCTTGCAGATGATGAGCCACTGAAAATTTTAGATAAGGAGATGGTCCGAATTAGAACATTGAATGATGGCGAGTGAAGACTGAATGACGTAAAGCATGTCGCGGGTCTGAAACAGAATCTGATTCCCAATTGGATGAGCAGGTTACTCGAGAGTTTTTGAAACTAAGTCATAGAAGGTAACCAAGGGATCCATTGTGGTGGCTCAAAGGAGAAAAAATGGCACTCTTTACATGGCAAACAACATGCGAGACGGAATCAGTTTTGAAACCATAAATAATGACACAAATTTATAATATTTTTGTCTCGGACAGATGAACAAAAAGGGGATAAAGAAGATTGTTTCAAATAGAAGATTGTCAGGTCTCAAATCCGTCGATATTGAAGTATGTGAGTACTGTATCTTTGGGAAGTAGAGAAAGGTTTCATTCTCAAAAGGTGGGAGAGACCTACAAAGGGAGAAATTGGAGTTGATCCATACGGACTTGTAGGGACCAACTCCTATATCGTCCCTTAGAGGCTCACCGTACTACATCACATTCATTAACGATGCTACAAGAAAGGTATGAATATATTTCATTAAGTGTAAATCTGATGCTTTTGATACTTTTAGAAATTAGAAAGCACTTGCAATGTGAGTAGTGAACTGATTTATGAGCAATCCTAGGAGAGGCAACCTAAGTTGCTGACTTTAGATAAATTGAAGTTGATGACTAGACAATAGCAAGATTACAGCTTTAATATCTTAACCCAATTCAAGATTCACCGACAGTAATGAGGTAAAATTCGTTCAGATGCACATCAACAAGAGTTCCTTCAAGCATTCTCAGGGTAAAGAGTTTTCACATCAGGTAAAAATTGTTTGCAACACACAATTGTTCATACATATACGATATAATTCTTGAAATCTCCAGTGTCGATTTTGCTTGAACCGTCTGAAACGAGACATTCTCTAAAAATGTTAGTTGAATCGTACTTATCATATTTCTGTCAATTTTCTTGTATTTGGCTTCATCCATGTCTTCGGTTTTTCCTTCAACGCTGCCTCTCGATCTTTACCATACAGGTAATCTTCTATCTTCATCTTCCATAAACCGAAGTTCATTCTATCAAATACCTTAATAGCATGACGATCACTCATCTTGACTCCCACTCAAATAAATCTAGGGCTCTGATACAAGTTGTTGTGGAAATAAGAAAAACAAACAAGAATACAAGAACACAAGAATTATCCCGTTCAATCAGAATGATCTACGTCTAGGAGCTCTGTCAAACCAGAAATTTTACTATAGAATACGCATAGCACATATGTTAAAGTGAGAATACATGTATATTTATAGCCTAGCAAACCGTAGGCCCATGCCAATAAGATCAAATCATATCTGAATTATATCCCTAGATTTTAAGATATAACCAGACTTCATATCCCAACACCATCTAAACTCAAAGTGATGTGGTTTTTTCAATCTATTATCATATTCTCCACTTATCCCTTTCGATAGATTGCTGATGCTATTACATTTGGTTTTAACTACAATTAGTGTGAAGCCACTTTTTTTCGATGTAGTTGAGGTTCAATTATATGAGACACTCTAGGTTCGACAAAGAGCTATGAATTCTTTCTCTAATCATTATCCCATAGATTATTCAGTCGTATGTAGTCATAATCTAAAATAATTTTACTAAATATTATTTTTTTTCTTTATATAATGCAAAGTGTGCACATGTTTTAAATCAAGAATTGGCTAGTAAAAAATTAAGTGATTTTGCTTTCTACATATATTATTTGGAGAACCGAATTCAAAATCAAGGTGATGCTTGTTTTTTCTCTCTTGAGACATTGTTGATGTTGTTACTCATTTATATTTAACTACAATTAAATTGAATTTAATTTTTTGAAACACTCGAGATTATTTTGATACCCTCGAGGTTTGACAAAAACTGAGAATATCAGATGATTCTTGTGGATTTACAATCTTAATTTATAAAAAATGTGATCTAATATTACTTTTTTTCCTTATATGATTAAGTAGTCGAGAATTCCGAGATCTCACATTTTAAATCCATTATCTAGAGAGTGGCATTTAAACTCAAGGGGATGCTTCTTTTATCAATCTATTCTTATCTGAATTCTCTCATTTTCCTTTGATGCAATAGATATTGTTATTCATTCACTTTTTTTTTTAAGATACGATTCAACGGGATCAAGGTTTTCGATACACTTGGAGTTTTATTGATATACTCATTGTTCATAGGAAAATCAAAATTACTTCTCTTTAGGTGTTCGATACACTCAAGGTTATATCGATATGCTCGAGGTTCGAAGAAAACTCAAAATCATTTCTCTCTTTCTCAGCCAAATGATTTTATCATTTGTTGTTCATAATTTACATAATATTATTTTTTTGCCTTTATGACACATTTTTGATATGCACATTTCTAGATTCTATGATTGAGTGGTCAAGAGAATTCAAAGTTTTTACATTCTCCAAGTATTTTGAAAGTGCTCTCTTTCTTCTTTAATATATTGTTAATTGTTGTTCATTTGGGTTTAGGGATCTAGTTTTCAATATACTTGAGGTTAGTTGAATAAAAACCCATTTCTCTTCTTCCCTGGTCAGATCAATTAATCATATGCTAGCCATACTTAGTTTTTCCCTCTACGGAAAGCAAATCTACACATTTCTCAAATCTTGAATTGAGTAGTTGAGAGTTCGAAGATTTGGAATTTTATATCTAGTATTTGGAGAGTCCCATCTAAAGTCAAGGTGATGCCTATTTTTCAGTAAATTTTCATATTCTCCACTTTTTATGATCTTTCGATTGATTGCTGATGGTATTACTATTTTTTTTAAACTACAATTTGAGTGAACCTACTTTTGTTTTATACATTTGAGGTTCGGTACTATGACACTCTATGTTCGAAAAGAAAAAAAGCTTAAACTTCTTTCTCTTATCATCATCTCTTAGAAAATTTAGTCGTACGTTAGTCATAATCTAAAATAAATTTATTAAATATTATTTGTTTCTTTATATAAATTAGAACAAGAAAATGTCTAAATCTAGACTTGGGTACTCAAGAATTAAGAGGTTTCGTATTCTAGATCTACCATTCAGAGTGCTGAATCAAAACTAGGTAATGTTTGTTTTTTTACTCTTTCCTCATTTCCCTTCTCTCTTTCTCTATTGATATATTGCTGATGTCGTTACTCATTTAGATTTAACTACAACTAGATTGAGTTTTCTTTTTTGAAACACCCGATATTCTTTCGATACGCTCGAGGTTCTTTCGATACACTCGAGGTTTGACAAAAACTCGAAATAATTTATCTTCTTCTTGAAAAGATAATATTGTGGATTTCCAATCATAATTCATAACAAAGTGATATAATATTGTTTTTTTTTCCCTCAACAGAATTGAGTACTCAAGAATTCGGAGATCTCACACTTAAAATCCAAACATTTGGAGAAGGCATATAAACTCGAGGTGATGTTTCTTTTATAAATTTTTATATGCATTCCCTCATTTTTCCTTCGATTCATTGTTGATATTGTTATTCATTCAGTTTTTTTAAGCTTTGATTCAACTAGATCTAAGTTTTGGATACACTCTGGTTTTTATTAATATACTCGTGAGCTCATTGTTCATAGAAAAATCAAAATTATTTCTCTTTTTATTTTCGATATACTGAAGGTTACATCAATTCACTCAAGCTTCCAAAAGAACTAAAAATCATTTATCTCTTTCTCACACTACAAAAAAAATATCAATTTTGTAACAAGATTTTTTTATTCTTAAATCCACTTTTTCCGTTACTAATGATATTAGGGATGAAATTACTTTAGCTACGTGGACTTTAGGAATGGAATTCCGTTACAAATATACTATTTTTTTTTTGTAGTGGATCAGCCAAATGATTTTATCATTTTTTGCTCCTAGTTAAAATAAATCTATATAATATTACATTTTTCCTTTTATAGATATTATTTATATAATCGAATATAAACTTGGTGTTGTATTTCTTTTTTAATCTATTTTTATATTTGACCTCTTTTCTTGTTTCGTATATTGTTAAATGTGTTTCATTTGGTTTTAAGGAATATAAACTTCGATAAACTTGAGGTTAGTCAGCTATATACTGGAGATAAACACAAATCTAAAATAATTTATCTCCTTCCCCATCAGATGATTTTATAGTATGTTAGTCATAATTTAATTTGAAGCTATAAAATTGTTTCCACTGTTTGTGAAGTGGTTGTACATGTTTCTTGAGAATATTGCAAAAAATATCCCCCATGTATACCCCATTATCACTTTTGTTATATATTTATTTTGTTGACAAAATATATCCCACATGTTTGCAAAAGTCGCTATTTATGTCCTTTAGCCACGCGTGACTTTCACACCATGTGCGGTCACGCGCGATCACGCGCGGCCAAATTATATAAATAGTGACTTTTGCAAACATTTGAGATATATTTTGCCATCGAGATAAATACAGAACAAAAGTGATAATGAGGTATACATAGGGGATACTTTTTTGCAATTTTCCCCATGTTTCTTAAACCCATAACTCAGTGGTCAAAATATTAAATATTCCACATTTTACATCAGGTATTTGGGGAATTGAATAAAAACTCATTTCTTTTTTTTTTTTCTAGTCAGATCAATTAATCGTATGCTAGCCATATTTATTTTTGTCCTCTACGGAAAGCAAGCCTACATATTTCTCAAATCTTGAATTGAGTAGTTGAGAGTTTAAAGATTTGGAATTTTAGATCTAGTATTTGGAGAGTCTGATCTAAACTCAAGGTGATGTATATTTTTCAATCTATTATCATTTTCTCCACTTTTCTCTTTTGATAGATTGCTTATGCTATTACCATTTGGTTTTAACTACAATTCGAGTTAACCTAATTTTTCGATGCACTTACATAAGGTTCCATTCTATTTTGTATTGTCTATATATATGCTCCTTATTTTGATGATCAATAAGACAATCTCAAAAGTTATCGAGTCTATTTTGTATTGCCTATATATAGGCCATTTATTTTCATGATCAATAAGATAATTTCACTATTTTTCCCCAAAATTTTTAATATGGTATCAGAGCCAAATTCTCTCCGGGTACCTCTATGATCCGTTATATCTCGTATATATTTATATTTTATTGATGTATTTGTTTATATCCACAATCATGCTGTCATTTTCATGCCGTCTCCGTCTCTACTATTTTGATCTCCACTGACAGAGTTCTACTTTCAACTCTGACGCCGTTGTGAGTCACATTTTCGACTCTAACTCTATTGAGAGTGAGTGAGTCATGTTTCCGACTCTAGCTCTGTTGTGAACGAGCTAGTCCTGTTTTGACTCTAGTTATGTTGTGAACGAGTGAGTCTTGTTTCCAACTCTAACGTTGTTGAGAGTTCTGCTTCTGACTATGATCCAGTGGACGGCTACACCACTTTCAGTCAATCTTGGCGAATTCAAATTCGTACGTGGAAGATCTCGGCTATATCTTTTTCGGTCATTTCTGACAAACTCAAGTTTGTTCGATCATATCTTAAGTTTGAGGAAGCGTGTTAAAATATATTTAGAAGAAATATACTATATTTATGGTAGTTGTCTTATTTAAGAGATTCGTAGAATTCTTACCTTATTTAGACAATTTGTATATCAATATAAATATATACGTATTCTTATGATTGAAATAGAGAATTTCAGTTTTATATTCTAACATGGTATCAGAGCCTATTTTTCTCATGTCGTAGATATAGTCTATCAACCCGCGTTTCTCCGGGTACATTCAACCTGGATTGTACCCAGAGATCTTGTGATTTTGAGATCATGCTATATGTCATCTGTTCGTTGTCTGCGTGCAATATGAAATCTATTTGCTATCTATCATCCATCCAATGTCTTTCTGTTGCCTGCGTGTGATCTGAAATCTATCTGTTATCTGTCGGTTGCCTGCGTGCGATCTGAAACTTCTCTGCGATTTATTATCTGTTTGATGCTTGTCTGTTGCCTGCATGCGATCTGACATGCGATCTGAAACCTAATCTGTGATCTGCCATTTGTCCGTTGCTTGTCTGTTTTCTGCGAGCGATATGAAATTTGTCTGCGATTTGCCATTTGTCTGTTGCCTGCGTGCGATCTGTTTGGTGTTTGTGATCTATCTTTTTTGGCTCCGATGAAGAGTAACTGTTTTCGGCTCCGGTGGAGAATCATGTGTTTTTTGCTCCGGTGAAGAGTCAACTATTTTCGGCTCCGGTGGAGAGTCATCTCATTTTTTACTCCGGTGGAGAGTCATTTTGTTTTCGGCTCCGGTGGAGAGTTATCTCGTTTTTTTTCTCTGGTGGAGAGTTATCTCATTTTTTACTCCGGTGGAGTCATCTCATTTTTTGCTCCGGTGGAATCATATTGTTTTAGGTTCCGGTGGAAAGTAATCTCTTTTTCGGCTTCGGTGGAGAGTCAACTGTTATTTTTATTTGTGTTTTTTGTGTTTTGTGTTTTGTAAAAGTAATCAATAAGACAATTTCACTATTTTCCCCAAAAATTTCTAACAAATTCTATGACATAATCTAGGTTTGATAAAAAAGCTCATTTTATTATTATATTATCATTATCCCATAGATGATATTCATTCATATGCTAAATTAAATTTCTAAAATCTGATTTTGCTACTCTATCTAAAGCAAAGTGAGCGCATGTCTTAAATCTAGAATTGGGTAGTCAAGAATTAAGAGCTTTCACATTCTACATCTATTATTCGAGAACCAAATTTAAAATCAAGGTGGTGTTTGTTTTTTCCTCTCTTGCTACATTGTTGTTACTCATTTAGATTTAACTACAATTCAATTGAATTTACTTTTACAAAACACTCGAGATTCTTTCAATACACTCGAGATTTGACAAAAACTGAAAATCGTGTATCTCCTTCGCCATAAGATGATATTGTGGATTCTACATCTATTATTCGGAGAGCCGAGACAATGTGATGTTTGTTTTTTACTCTATCTTCATTTTTCTACTCTCTTTCTCTATTGATACAATGATGATGTTTTACTCATTTAGATTTAACTACAATTAGATTGAATTTACTTTTTTGAAACACCCGATAATTTTTTGATACATTCGAGGTTATTTCAATGCAATCAAGGTTTGAAAAAACTCGAAATCATTTATCTTCTTCTTGATGAAATAATGTTGCGGGTTTCCAATCAAAATTCATAAGAAAGCGATATAATATTGTTTTTTCCCTCATCAGAATTGAGTAGTAAAAAATTCGGAGATCTCGCATTTTAAATCCAATATTTGGAGGGTGGCATCTAACTCGAGGTGGTGGTTCTTTTAGAAATCTATTCTTATATGCTATTCCTCATTTTCCTTCGATTCAATGTTGATACAGTCAGTATTTCAATGTTTTTGAGCTACGATTCAACTAGATCTAGGTTTTCGATACACTTGAGATTTTATTGATATACTCGATTGTGATAGAAAAAACAAAATTATTTCTCTCTTTCGGTTTTCGGTACACTTAAGTTATTAATCTAAACTCAACGTTATTTTTATTTTTATTTTCAATCTATTATCATAATTGTTTTCATTTCCCTTTCCGACACATTTTCGATGTGCACATTTCTCAAATCTATAATTGAGTGGTCAAGAGAATTTGAACTTTTCACATTCTACAATTATTTAGAAAGTCGAATATAGAATCAGTGCGTTTTTTCTTTTTCAATCTATTTTTATATTTTCTCCTTTTTCCTTCTTTGATATAACTATTAATTGTTCATTTGGTTTTAAGGATCTAGTTTTCGATATAGTCAAGTTTTGTCGATACACTAGAGTTACAAAAAAAATCCAAAATCATTTCTCTCCTTCTATATAAGATGATTTGATAGTATGCTAGTCATAATTTAATTTGAAGTTATAAAACCCCCGTATGTGAAGTTGTACATGTTTTATTTATGTGGTCAAGATATTAAAGATTTCACACTTTACATTTATAATTTGAAGAGTTGAATCAAAAATCAAGGCGATGTTTTACTTTCAATATATTTTTTATGTTGTCACTTACTTAGAATAAACTACAATTAAATTGAATTACTTTTTTGAAACATCAGATATTTTTTCGATACGCTCGAGGTTCTTTCGATACATTCGAGGTTTGACAAAAACTCAATATTATTTATCTTTTCTTGATAAAAAAAAATTATAGATATATTGTGGATTTCCAATCATAATTCATAACAAAGTGATATAATATTATTTTTCCCTCAACAAAATTGAGTAGTCAAGAATTCGGAGATCTCGCAATTTAAATCCAGATTTGGAGAGTAAACTCGAGGTGATGTTTCTTTTATAAATCTATTCTTATTCGCATTCCCTCATTTTCCTTCGATTTGTTGTTGATACAGTTATTAATTCAGTTTTTTTAAGCTATGATTCAACTAGATCTAGCTTTCGATACACTTGAGGTTTTATTGATATACTCGATTTTCATAGAAAAATCTAAATTATTTCTCTCTTTCGGTTTTTTTTCGATACTCTCAAGGTTTTAATCTAAACTCAAGGTAATTTTTATTTTATTTTATTTTTTTCTATCTATTATCATAATTGTTCTGTTTTCCCTTTCCGACCCATTTTTTATGTGCACATTTTACAAATCTATAAGAATAATTATGTTTTCCATTCACTGTGGATTTTTGTAACTTATAAGAATAATTATGCTCAAAACATCAAAACAGCTTTAAGGTAAGAGCATTTCGTTGGATAAATTTTGGGGTATCAAAATTGAAAAAAAAAAAAAAAAAGGAATGCCCAAATCTATCCTCGTTTTTGTAGGGAAAAAAAGTTTGAGATCATGAAAACAAAAGAGAAAGGAGGATTTTAAGCAAACCTTAATCTTGATTCACGAGGCATATAATTTTTTTATTTTTTTTTCAAAAATGTTACCATTGCTAAGTATGAGATTTTGTTAAAATAGAAAAGTACTTATTTATTTGATAGATGAATTCTAGGGTGCGTTGTGATTTAGCTTTATTTTTAACATTTAGATCTAAATGGTTTTGAAGGTAAAACAATTTAAAAATTATATTTGAAACCACAAAAAAATATTGATGGTAGTATAGGAATTTTATAGACTTAATTATTTTTTTCTCTTTCCCGGTTATATGATTCTATTATTATTTTTTCCTCTCCGCCACAATTTGAATTAAAGTATGACCTTATTTTATTTTATGTTTTCTCTCTATATAAAATGGACTCTTTATATGTTTCTGAAATCTAGCATTGGGTGAGTAGTAGGATATATCGAACTGCATTTATATCTCGGAGAGTCGGATATAAACTTAAGGTGATTATTTTTTAATCCATTTTCAGATTTGTGTTTTCTTTTCCTTTGAAACATTGTTGTCACTGTTGTTATTCAATTTGTTTTTGATATGCCTCGATTAGCTCTAGTTTCTTGTTATGCTTGAGCTCTCTTTTTTCAGTAAACTCGATGTTTGACAAAAAACTTCAAATCAATGAGATTGCGGACGTAAAACAAAATATTTTATTAACTACAACTGACATTTTTATCAACTTGATACATGTAAATATTTTATTTTTGCAGTATTCTTGCGGCAAGTTTGAAGGCACAGGAAAGACACTACAAATTCTATCATTTGTCCAAATTTCAATTTCTACAAAATGGTAAGATATCAAATTTTATTTTATTTTACTTTTATGTATTTTTTAGGGCCGCTTTCTTTATAAGTATAATTGCATTTTGACTCATTTTGCTCAATCCTTCAATTTAAAAATAATAATAATAATAATAAAATCTTATTTTTATTATTATTTCCCAAAGGAAATGCCACTCCCTCGTCATTTAAAATTGTTCTGATTCCTTTTATATTTTATAAAGAAAATTAGAGCAGATTTCGCATATAATAATATCATATACAACTAGGTTATTCTGCTTTAGAGAAAAGCTCTCCTATATAATAAATATTATTGCATTTTACATATATTTTTTTCACAAATGGGATGTTCTTTGGTTTAGAAAGAACCTCATATTTCTTAAATAGACATAGAATTCATCTAGAGAAGAAAATCCCCACACACAAAATGTAAATTTCAAGGATTAAATATGCATATTGGTTGTAGAAAAGAATAAAAAAGAGAGAGAGCATTATGTATATTGGTCGATTATTTAGTGTGATTAAAACAAAAAAATTAGTTAATTATTAGATTTAAACTAATCTTACAAAGAAAGGACTTGTGTCTTATCTGAATATTAAAGTGGTATCCGTGTATGACAATAGTATATATGGTGATTTGTGGATTGACATAAGGGTATTCACTTAGATCAATTTGGTGGTGTAAAAATTTAAGATTTTTATGACTTCATCATCATCTATGTTGCTCTTTTGGAATTCTACCATTGGATTAATATAGTAAAAAACCATATTCATGAAATCCTCAAAACAAAAAGAGAAGAAGTGTTTTAATAAAGTCTAAATCTACATTCCAAAGGCATAGTGATTTTGAAAAGGTAGCAATTTCAAAGCATGAGCTTTACTCTCCATTTAAAACTTCATTATTTAGTTAAGATTGATGTTTGCTTACGTGTTATAAAGAGTAACTTTTTGGGATTGTAGAGTATATTTTGTTCGAAAGATTTTTTTTCACGTGCATCATCGTGTTGTTAAATTTCAACACTCAAGCATATTGAATGGGGTCTAAAGGAAAGATTGAGATGCTCATTTAATATTTGCATGTTCCTTGGAGATAATGAATTTCTTGTTACCTTATACTAATCGTGAATTACAATGAGATATATATAAGGCCGTTGATATATATATTTTTTTAATTAAAGAATTTCATTATTTTTAACAATCTTTATCTTATTATATAGGATAATAGCCAATCATTGAGTTACCAAGGAGAGGGAAGTGCATCATCGGCAAATGATGTTCAAAGTGAACAACCATTGGTTCTATATACTCCTAGTGGTCAGGATGCACCATCTACTTCTTCCAATGACTCAGGTAATAAACATAGGAGTAGAAAAAGTCGATCACATTCGTTGAGTAGAGGTAGGTGGTAACATTTTATAAGCATTAGCATAAGTTTCATTACTTCATTATTACTAAGTATATTCTCATCTCTAAGACATATGTTACTTTCATTTTACCAATTTTCTATTATTTTTGCATATGCATTATATGTTATGCTAATGGGGATTATCTAATAATCATCA
Source organism: Andrographis paniculata (assembly GCF_009805555.1). NCBI lineage: Eukaryota > Viridiplantae > Streptophyta > Magnoliopsida > Lamiales > Acanthaceae > Andrographis > Andrographis paniculata. The sequence goes on from NW_026137590.1 coordinate 2,069,927, forward strand.
TTTCAGTTGGAGGATATTTTTTTCCCCTTTCTTTCTATTTTATCTCTGTAAAATTTTCATTAAACATGCATACGAAGATATTTCATTAAATCATTTTGATTGATTACGCCGAGATTTTCAATCTTTGGAATGATGACAATAGGTTTATAATATATGGTATATCTAATCTAGACTTAAATATTTTAATTGGGCTCAGCTATAATTATTCAAGAAGGGGATTGAACATCAAATATAACTTTCGAGTTTTGTTTGGGTTTTGGATTAAACCTTCCATAATTATGTTTATGATTTAATTTTATGTTAAAATAGTTGAAATATAGTTTGAAACTACTATTGTTAATATTTAATATGTAAATTTTGAATTTATGTTAGCAATATTTTAATATTTAAATTTAAATTTGATAAAAAATTTTGAAAAGAAATTAAAATGTTTAGTCGGTCATGTCTAAATTGTAGCCCAGAACTTGATCAACCTTTAGAACTCATAATTTTAAATGTGCATAAAGATATGCTAGATAGTTTTGTCTTGTCTATCTCGGTTCTGATCCAAAGTGGTCAAGCTCAATGAAAACTTTGGATTTAATATTTGTATTTATTTATAGTTTTATATCTATCCATACTCCATTTATACCCTACCAGTTAATATAGTATAGTGAAAATGAATACATTGCATTTTTTTTGTAGGATATTATTTGAAAGAGAATATTCAAATATTTGCCTTTTAGTAATTTATTGTAAAAAAATTTAAAATTATTTTAGACATTTATTATTTTCCTGAGTTAATTTTTTTTTTTTTTTTTTGACAAATTCAATAAATTTTTTGTTATCATATGTCATAGCTTTTATATGAAATTTGTTAGCTTGTCCGGTCTATCCAATATATGTTCTGTATAAATTGAAGTTAGAATATTCTAGTTAATCTTTTGTCAAGAATTGGAGTTTATATTCAATTTATATGTTATGTACGACTAAATTTATAGTATCTTGATTTTTTATTTTATTTTTTCAAAATATAAATACAAATATACTTCTGATTTTATTTTGTTTGTTCTTATTTATGAAATTAATTTACTGCACATTTTTTATGTTAGATGTTGGTTTTTTTTTTTGCAATGATCATGAAAATTATGAAAGTTGAATGTCAATACCATTATTCTTAAAAAAAATAGAATGTCAACATACTTATTTTTACATAAATTATCTGTTATAATTTATTTATTTTTAAATAAAATGTCAGTACAAGTATTCTTACTAAAATGATCATTTTTTTTATCTCGCTAATTTTTTTTTACTCTGCACTGATGATAATCAAAGTATGTTTTGATATTGTTCTAGTTGAATTCAAATTAGCTGAAAGATATGATACATTTCAATTAACAGATGACATAATGAGCTCCGAATCAATAATGGGAATGTACGATGGAGCTACTGTGGTTAGCGACGAGAGAAGAGAATCGGAGGAAACACCCCTTCAAAATAAGATTGCTGCCATGTTCGAGCGCATATTTGGAGGTGATGTTTTAATTTTAGTTTTCTTGTTTTGTCACAGAAGAGGAAAAAGTGAACAATAATAAAAGAGTTGACACTGCAGAGGAAAGCGCGCCCGTGGAGGCTTGCGGGCAGCGTATAGTCGGAACTCCAAAACGAAAGGCTAAGGCTGCAGTGAACTCTCCTCGGAGTAAGGCTGCCAAAGCTCCACGAATTAGCAGAAGCAGCGGTGGTGGAGATGACACGCCCTATTGGCTTAAGGAGATGACAAAGTTCATGACAGGGGCCAAAGCACAAAAGCTGAAACCAAAACAATTTGACATCTCCGAGATCTTAGAAGAATCCATTCTCGGACCACCGTCTGGAACAATGCATAATGGAGTTGACTACTACGCACCTCTTCCGAAGAAGTTCCGGTTCGAAGAAGACAATGCCATGCCACTGACGGAAGAACAACAGCGAGAAGCTGAGTGGGCGAAGGACTTGGATGGCTTGTTCGAAGAATTGAACTTCAACTGCGCTGCGGAGGAAAGTCAATCAGTTTCAACATTTTTTGATATTCAAACAATAGACCAGAATTGATTCGACACGGATTGAGAACTAATTTGGCACTACTATTATTCACAAAGCTATATGATATGATAACTAATGATTTATTCACGGCGTGCAGGTTGTTCAAGTGGAGGATGAGGAAGAGGAAGAAACTCAAGAGGGCACATGTGCTCAAGGGCTGCATGAATTGACATTGGAAGACGATCAAGGACTGTATTGTATCCACTGCCAAGATGTGGCGATTCATCCAAAGGATGTAATTCCTCCTTGGGTAAGAAATAAGAAAATCATCCAACTGTTGGTATAATTTGTGCAGCTACCCCTGTTTATGTGACTTCTTCTTCTTCTTCTTTTTGCAGGCGATTGAAGCTCATTGTGAGTCTCCCAGTAGCGAAAGCAGCTGATTTAATTTACCAGCTCAGTTTGGAGGCATGCATTGAATACAATCCACAATTAGTTAGAAGATTGTAGGGTGTCATTATGAAATGGAGCCATGAATGCATGACTGCAGATTTAATTTCATGCCAGAACTGCTTCCTTAGTCGTGGCCATGATTAATGTTTTCGATATGTCCTAAATTTTGTAATAGCTGCAAACTTGTCCTAAATTTTGTAATAGCTGCAAACTTAATCTAGAATAGAAGTGTGTGCTTACATCTTACCAAAAAAAACTTAAACGCATATTTCCTAACAAATACTGCCAGAAATCTGAGAAAGAACAGCTGTGTGATTTAGTGTTATGCTCTTCTTCGAACGAGAAAGATATATTAAAACAATAGATGTCAGGGATTGAGAACAAGATTATTGCGGAAATGTTTAATCGCGCCTTACGGAAGAATGTTACTATGTACCATATAAATCATAAATATTACAAATGTGAATTGATTAGTTTATTGCATATAGTTTAATAAGATGTTGTCTTTCATAATTTTACTGAATATATACATGGACCTGGCCGACACTGTATATGCACGGCCAGAGGGCTGCCGGCCCAATACAAATAGAGGCTCATTATATATTGAATTTATTTGATATTTGTAAAATTTTATAGTGTTAAACACCCAGTGATTCTAAATGTTGAAATTTTTTGAAAGATTTTTTTTGCATTAAAAATGAAATATTAGACAAAATTAATACTATTATTGAAATATTCTTTTTAATAAGAGTACATTGAAAATTGTGAAAATAAGTTTCAAAAGATAAGTAACAAACCCTTAATAATCCACTATTTGTTAATTTAGCCATTTTGAATTTGTTCAGTGTTCCTTGCCAGACCCAACTCAATGAATAGTATCGATCTTGAAAGTTAATATTAATACTGAAATTCTATAAAATTATCTAAAGGAAAAAAAAATAATAATAAATAAAAAATAAAAAACAATCCTATTAAGACTCAAAACAATCAATTTTTATACAATTATAAAATAGTAAAAATTAAAAGTAGTCCTATTGAAATCTTAATTTCTCACTTTTAGTTCCATTAAAAAAAAAAAAAAAAAATTATCAAAACTAGTCTTGTTTAAAACACTTATTCATTAATTTTGAACCTGGGCAGTTAATTCGGATCCAACATGGGCGTATTCTGTAGAACACGCCCATGTTTTTATTTCCAGACTGCCCACCTGCGAAGGAGGAAGAACGCCTACGAGTTTCATCGGAATTTCAGTTCCACAGTCTGATTCTTATGTTCTTCGACCAGTCCATGTGCTTTTCAATTTTTGCTTGATTGAGAATGGAGCCAGACAATTTCTAACATAACAGATTTGCCCATCGCCATAGGCTATAACATCCCCACCGTAGATCACGATAGCAATATGCTCACCCTCTCCATGTCCCCCTTCCGTTACTCTCCACCGCCTTCTCCTCCAGACGTGTCGGCAGCAGCCCATCCTCCCGTCTCGCGGCGGAGATCAGCCGGTGAGGAAAGGGACCCTGAACATCAGCCTGCGACGAACCGTCGGACAACGATCCACAGCCTTTGTTATTTGGTTTCAAAGAAGATAACCGTCATCCGCGGTACCGTACAATTCCAGCGATGCGAGCAGAAATTGGAGATAGAGTTCGATCTCCAGAAAAAGTTCGAGGAAGTGGCGGCGTATTTCTGACAGCACCAAGCTGGAGCAGCTCAAGTATTTCTGCAAGCACACCAAAAACCACCACACATTAGTTGGAGGTCGGCTCGTCAAGGAACAGAAAAATTGAATTGTTCATAATGTCAATTTTGATCAAAAACTTTCCGGCAACCTTCTCAGCTGGGCGGTAGGTCTGGCATTAAGGAATAAAAACACGCCCATGTTGGATCCGAATTAACTGTCCAGGATCAAAATTGATGAATAAGTGTTTTAATGGGACTAGTTTTGATAAAAAAAAAATTTGAATGGGACTAAAAGTGAAAAATTAGGATTTCAATTGACTATTTTTTATTTTTACTCATTATAAAAATAAAAAATAAAAAATTTATATTATAAACAATTTTAATCAAATTTTGATTTCATAGTAAAAAAACTAACTATGAAAAACCCTGTTATAGATCTAACGAGATCTGAGATGTTAACTGAGTTGAACCCAACATGTCCGTATATAAGTAGTCAGCAAGGAACCGACCAAACACACACCTGTGTCGTATTGAGTCACTCGGGATATTCATAATCTAAAATAAATTTCTAAAATATGATTTGTTACTTCAGCTAAACCAAAGCGCCCTAACGTAGAATTGAGTAGTCTAGAATAAGAGATTTCACGTTCTACATCTATTATTTCGAGAACTAAATTCAAAATCACGGTGATGTTTGTTTTTTCTCTCTTGATACATTGTTGATGTTGGTACACATTTTGATTTAACTGCAATTAAATTGAATTTACTTTTATAAAACACTCAAGATTCTTTCGATACACTCGAAGATTGACAAAAACGGAAAATCATTTATCTCCTTTGCGATAAGATTATATTGTATATTTCCAATCTTAATTTATACAAAAGGTGATATAATATTATTTTTCCCTCTACATGATTGAGTAGTCTAGAATTCGGAAATCTTGCATTTTAAATCCATTATTTTGGATAGTGGCTTTCAAACTCGAAGGTGATGCTTCTCTCAATCTATTCTTATATGCATTCTCTCATTTTTCCTTTGATGCATTGTTGATATTGTTATTCATTCAGTTTTTTTAGATACAATACGATTCAACTGGATCTAGGTTTTCGATACACTCAAGGTTTTATTGATATGCTTGTTGTTCATAGAAAAATCAAAAATTATTTCTCTATTTAGATTTTCGATATACTCGAGGTTTGAAGAAAACTCAAAATCGTTTCTCTATTTCTGTCAACATCATCCCTTTAAAAATTCAATTGTAGGTTAGTCATAATCTAAAATAAATTTATTATGTATTATTTTGCTTCTTTATATAAAGTAAACCACACACCTGCCTTAAATCTAGAATTGGCTAGCAAAGAAATCTAAGATTTCACATTCTACATCTATTATTCTGAGAGCCGAATCTAAACAAGGTGATGTTCATTTTTTACTCTATCCTCATTTTCGTTCTCTATTTCTCTATTGATACATTGTTGATGTTGTCACTCATTTAGATTTAACTACAATTAGATTGAAGTTACTTTTTTGAAACATCTGATATTATTTCGATATGCTCGAGGTTTTTTCGATACACTCGAGGTTCGACAAAAACTAGAAATCATTTATTTTCTTCTTGATAAAATAATATTGTGGATTCTCAATCATAATTCAGAACAAAGTGATATAATATTGTTTTCTCCCTCAATAGAATCGAGTACTCAAGAATTCGGAGATCTTGCACTTTATATCCAATATTTGGAGAGTGGCGTCTTAACTAGAGGTGATGTTCTTCTATAAATCTATTCTTATATGCATTACTTCATTTTCCTTTGATTTAGTGTTGATTGAGTTAGTAATTCAGTTTTATAAGCTACGATTCAACTAGATCTAGGTTTTCGATACACTTTTGATATATTGATATACTCGATTTTCATAGAAAAATCAATTTTTTTTTTTTTTATCTTTTTCGTTTTTTATACACTCGAGATTTTAATCTAAACTCAAGGTGATTTTTATTTTTATTTTCTATCTATTATCATAATTGTTCGCTTTTCCTTTTACCGACACATTTTCGATGTGCACATTTCTCAAATCTATAATTGAGTGGTCAAGAAAATTTGAAGTTTTTACACTCTACAATTATTTTGAAGTCGAATATAAAATCACTGCAGTGTTTCTTTTTCAGTCAATTTTTATAATTTCTCTCTTTTCCTTCTTTGATATATTATTAATTGTTCATTTGGTGTTAAGGATCTAGTTTTCGGTATACTCAAGGTTAGTTCGATACACTAGCTAGAGATATATACAACAAAAACCTAAAATCATTTCTTTCCTTCTCTATCAGATGTTTTTATAGTATGTTAGTCATAATTTAATTTGAAGTAATAAAAATTGTTTTTGCTGTATGTGAAGTGGTTGTACATGTTTTACCTATGTGGTCAAGATATTAAAGATTTCACACTTTACATCTATTATTAGGAGAGTTGAATAAAAAATCAAGGCCATGTTTTACTTTCAATATATTTTTATATATGTTCTGCATTTCTCTTTTGATACTCTTATTCAGTTACTTTTATTCCATTAGATAAAGATTTCATGAATTGTTATTTTTATATGATATGATAACTAACGATTTATTCACGGCGTGCAGCGTTGGTTTCACGGATTTTGACATATATCTCTCCAATATCATGGGCGAACAGCACATGGATTCGGAATTAGATCAGTATCTCGAAGAATCTCCTCCAACCCGTGTCCATGAATTCGACGTGTTGGGATGGTGGGGAGAAAACAGGTCGAGGTACCCGACTTTAGCAAAGATGGCTTGTGACGTTCTGTCCATCCCCTTTCGACAGCCTACGCAGACTCTGTGTTCGACACCAGGGACCGGAAGATGGATAGGCATCAAACTTCACTGAAAGATGCAACGCTCCAAGCTTTGATCTGTGCGAAAGACTGAGGAGGGTGTCTATAGCTTACTACAGTTATTTATAGGAATGGAAAGCTATGGTTACCTAATATTGTCCTTGGAGAAATTTGCTTTTGTTGTTATATGTTAACTTTTTGAAATAATTGATGTGCTACAACTTGTGTTCGCATATATGTTTGCTATGTGCTTTATATATGCTTTTGTTTGCAATATCTATGTAGTAAGTTGCATGTATAAAGGCGATGATGTTAGAATGTTTTCTACTCTTGTTATGCCCTTCAATGCAACCATTATGGTCGACCAGAAACAAAGGGGAGATTGTTGGGTTGTGTTTCCGGTTCGACCCATCTCACAAACCCGAATCGCCATGACCCAGTAGTATATATGATTTATATATTATCGTCACATCCCTCTTCCCAAACCCTATCTAAATCGAAAAGACCGGTTCTCCCCATTCCTTTCCTCTTCCCGTTGTTCCAAAAACTTTGCGATTTCAAAATTGGAAATCAGTTCCTACACCTTCGTGGTTGATCGACAAGGTTTGTTCCTAAACCCTTGGGTTTTATCTACTTTCTTCCTCGGCTATAAATATGTTGGTGGATTTGTTGGTTTGGGAGGTGGGAGCTGAGAGGGAGAAATTAGTCGCTTGGTGCCGATACTTTGTGTTCTTCTTCAGCCAGTATATTCAACCATTGGAGCTTATCGAAGAGTATCTGGCTGCGAATTTGGAGTTGCATGGCCGGAAGGAAATTCTGAAGCTGGAAGGGAAGCAAGATAAGAAGCAACACCAGAAAGCGATCGACGCATTCTACTAGATAATCGAATTGTTATAATAGTACAATTTCTCAAATGGATGAAGAAAAATTGGTGCCCCAAAAAACTACCCAAATGTCCACACAAAGACACCAAAATGGCACGTAAAAATGCCCCCAAACCAGCACCAAAATGGTACATAAAAGTGCACCCAAACAGGCACTAAAGTGGCACACAAAGTGCACATTAATTCATCAACCAAAATGTAGTATAAATAGGCCCAAAAAGTCTCTTTATAATATCCCTATCGAAAACGGAATTGAAAATAAAATACTTTTATTTTTTAATTGTATATAATACTTTTTTTAAATAAATAGTTATTTTAATTTTAATTTGTATACACTAATATCTAAGTATTATGTATGTATTATATATGACATACATACATATATATATATATGTAAATATGATATATTATTTTAAATTATTTTAGATTTTATAAATTTAAAATAAAATTATTGTAGTTGTAATGAAAAAATACCGTAACAAAAGAAAAAATATTGACCAAATCGAAAAAACTATTTGTTACGGCAATATTTGAAACAAAAAAATAGCTTTTGTAACAAAACATTTTGAACTCATAAATTTATAATATAATATAATAAAATTAATATAATATTGGATTCGGATTGATTAAAAAATAAATAGAAGTCAAAAGTACAAATAGAAGCCATGAATAATCACAAAAGCAGTTTTTTTTATAAAATAAAAAAGTTGAAAGTGTTTTGAATTGATAAAATTACCAAATAGAACATAATAATGTGAATAGATTTTTTATTATACTTTTCTAATTTATTTAGAAGTTTATAAATTATATTTATAAATTTTAAATTATCTAAACTAATTCAAAATGTATTTATTAAATTTTATGTATAATTATATTTGTATTTTTTATTTTTATAAAAATGAAAATTAAAAATGTAACTAATTTTAAATAAATTTTACACTACAAATTATTTTTTAAACTCTATAAATTATATTTAAAAATATTCAATTATCTACAATATTAAATTTAACCCCTTGGCTTACAAAGTAAGCACAAGCCAAAAGTAGAAGAAACAATTCGATTTTATGTCTAGATGAATATTTTTAAAAAGCAGTTTTTATTATAAAATAAAAAAAAAAATTGTTTCGATATAATAGAGTTAAAAATACTTTAGATTATTAAAATTACTCAAAATGAGATGTTAATATAATTGTATTATATAAAATATTTATAATTTATTTTAAAATTTTATTAATTATATTCAAAGATTTTAAATTATAGTATAAAAAATATATCTTTTAAAATCATAATATGAAAAATATATTTTTTAAATTTTGTTATTAATATTTTAAAATTTTAATTTAAGAATAATATATAAATTAAAAATAAAATTACAATTTAATATTAAATTATTTTATTTTATAATTTATTTTAAAATTTTATAAATCATATTTAATAATTTTAGTATTATTAAAAATGTATATACTTCTATTTAAATTTGATATCTCAATTCTAATTTTAAATTTAAATTCAATTATAATATAATATATATATATTAAAAAGAATAATATAATTATATTTTAAAATTTGTATTAAACTGTCATTTATAAATTAATTATTTTTATATTATATTATAGTATTGTATTTTTATTTTTATTATTATTATTTATTATTATTATTAAGAATAAAATAATAATTTTAATTGAAAATATTTTTTTATAAATTAATATTTTTTTATTTTTTATTTTTTAAGATTTCCAAAGTTGCTTCTGCTTCTAAAAGCATTTTTCAAAGCTAACCTAAATATTATAAAATATGATTATTTTTAGAAGAATAAGCCAAAAACACTTATTTCAAATTTATGAACTAATGAGCAAATTGTCGTCATTCAACACAAGTTATTGCTAAAATTTCTAATCTTTTCAATAATATTTATTTTTTTATATTTTAAACCTATTTGTAAACTTAAATATATAAATATATATTATTCATTTATATAGTATAAAACTTTATTATCTAAAAATGTTAAATATATATTTTATTAAAATATAATTTTTAAATTATTCAAAATATATTTTTATGTTTAATCAACTATATATAACTACTTTACTTAATATCCAACAAGCAAGTTCGTTTCAAAACAATATTGTGTCACTTTAATATGCGCATTGCTGACATGAGTTTAAAGTTTAAACATATATCAACACAAATGAGGAGTCGTAAACATGTTAAGCGACGGGATGTATTCGAAAGCGCGACAAGGAACATACAAAAGATCATCCTCCTCCTCAAGTTCATCTATCACTTCAAAATCCGGTATCTTTTCGAATCCATTTTCTTCCGATGGCGCGCTCCCAACAATTTCATTCCCCGCTCGAAAAGCATAGCTCGAAAGATCGAGCACCACAACCTTATTAAAAATCTTGGCAACCAAGAAAGAAGTTCGATTCTCACCCTGAACTAACCGTAACACGGAAAAGCTAGAAAAGTCGAGCGCCAAGTCCGCATCAATCAACGGAAATTCCAAATTGGCATAAGCCCGACCGCGGAAAGCAGCTAATTGGGGCAAGATATGAACTTTGTACTTTACAAACCAACCCGATCGATCCTTCTCCATCTCGTAGATCATCAGCGTAATTTCGTTCCAATAATTGCATACGACAATATGAAATTTATCATTCGACTCCCCAAAGTATCTGATTCCTCTCCTCGAACAAGGAAGCAAATTCTTTCCGAACTTGTCCTCATCGACGTTATAGAACAAAAGCTCGTCAGCCTCGTTATGAAGCCAATGAACTGCGCCGTTCGAATACACTCCATTCCAAAAATCGAACTCAGCCGCGAACGGTTCCCCAGCCACACTCCACTTCCCAGATTCAGTCGAATATACCTCAACTTGAACGAGCTTTACGGCAAACTCTGACCCGCGAACGCAAACCACTTTATACGGAGGCTTTGCGGGGTCGAAGGCTAAAGTTACTCCAAGCACAAACCTCGGAACGCCGTTCGTCACGCCAGGTCGCGGAAGCTTGACGAAAAGATTCAGAGTCGGATTCAACACATAGCATATTCGAATAGGAGGTTTTATATTTCTTCGATCGAGATGAACTTTTCCGTAGCTGCAACAGAGGAGCAATCCTTTGCAAGCATGATGAATCCAAAATGCGTAAGGATCGTCCGGGAATTCAAGCTCGTTAAAGCGGCGGTTGGAAGGGTTTCGGACATCTAAATGTATGTAATGAAATGCAGCTTTCTTACGGCCAAGTAAAAACATTCCAACAGCCCGGCCGGAGGCGGGACAATGTGGGAAGGGGAAACAAGCGCCGGTGATCAAAGATTTCCATCTCTTCGACACCGACATGAATCGAACTAGAGATTTCACAGGTAGATGTAATAAAATCTTTGCCAGAAGATCATCTAGTGAGGCCACAAACTCTGCTGTTGATGATGACATCCTACTTTATCGAATTTCAACAGAAACATCAAAAGCAGTAATTAATTAACAAAAGAGCACCAAAACGCCATGGAATTTTCACCATACAATGAAGAAAACGATTTCAATCATAGCAGAAATAACAGTAATCAACTATAAAGTGCAATCAAGTGTGGTCTTTCTAAGAGGCATTTAATCGAACAGATGGCGTGCATATCAAACTATAAATTACAGAGCAATTTGAAACGATGAAATCTGATTACCGATTAAACGAGAAAGGATAAACGACTGACTGATTTGCGAGCAGAAAGCTTACTGGATTCGGCGGCGATCAAATCGAGAGGATTTTCGGAATGAAATTGGGAAGCTTTGTTGTTCACGTTAGAATGGTTATTAGGTTTATTTGTAATTTGGTATCTTTTTTTATTATTATTTTACTTTTTTTTTTTTTTTGTTAATTCTGTTTGCAGTGAGAGAGAGTCGGTTACAGTTTTGACTTATTCTCTGAGATTTTTTTGCCATGTTTAGAGTCGATTTTGGAGAATTTATAGGAATTATCCAACAAAAGTCCTTTATATATATATTTTTTTTGTTGCTATTTGTGTTCAATGTGAACACAAAATAAATCAGTTTCTCCTCGTTACATTCTGCACCATACAAAAAAATATATATATATTAAATTATTTTAATTTATCGGTGCGCATTTTCGGACAGCAATTGCGGATTTTTATCATTAAAAAAATTAATTAAATAAAATTAAAATTAAAGAACAGTATTTTGGTTGTGTTTGTATTGAGACTAAAGATGTGTTTATTTCAATTTGATTTAAGAAAATTTGGTTTGGTTTTATATTAAATAAAGTTTGATGAAATATTTTGAGATTGGAAAAAAATTGTAGATAGTAAATTCTTTTTTGCACTATGTTATATCGTTCGTTGCAAAATTAAATAAAATGAATATATTTTTATAATAAAAATAATATATTTCATATGTCACATCGAAAGGGTTGTATTTACTTTTTGTACATAAATTTTTAAATATTAGTATTATATTAAATTATAGTAAAAAAATAAAATAAAATAAAATACAATTAGTATTATGTAATATAAAAATAATGACATTAGTGAAATATATTGTAAGTTAGAAATGTATTTATTATGTGTACAACTACTAAATTAGAAAATTGTAATCTTGTTTGTGGGAGCGGAAATAAAAAAATGACAATCTCTCAATGGGACGAAGAGAATAATATAGCTGAAATAAGATTGTCTCTTTAGGAATTAAAATATATATATATATATATATATTTTCGATTGTTTAATATATGAATATAATTATAGGGGATTGAAAGTTATAAATGGAAGTAGAAAAATATGAAACTAAAAATTTACGAAAAAATCTACAAATTAACTTCAATAAAAATAAACTTAAGACCTACAAATTGAAATTGACAAATTGGATAATGGATTTGATCATCAATAAATATTTAATTTCATAACATTTAATTTAATTGAAATATCTGGTCACAATATCTAACTAAATCAAATATTATTAAATATTAAAATGAGAAATCACATAAATACTTATGAACAAAAATATAATACTTCATACTATCTGCCTAACATTACAAATAGTCTTCCAATTTACAATATATTACACAAATGTCATTACCTTTATATCATACAATACTAATAGGGTTAATTTAATTCTTTTACTTTTATTTCTACTTTATCCCAATATAATACTAATATTTATAAAACTCCGTACAAAAAGTAAATGAATATATAGATATGGGACGGAAGGAGTATAAATCTAAGTAAATCTAATCTCATAAATCCAAATCAAACTGTTTATTTCACTTCTAAACTGAAAAATTAAACTATTAGCTAATCAATTAGTGGGGGAAGAACAAAAATAGCAAAAATAAACATCATCTTAAATTGATCGGATTGACGGAGAAGAACTCAAGATCTATTTGGAAGAGTTTTTCTACATTTTGTCGTTGGGCGATTTTTTTACGGGATTGTTCTGCATTGTGTTCCTCAACATGTGAAAAACTGCACCTCCCCTCTATTTTCTTTTTTTTTTTATTATTTTATTTTTATTTTTTGCCTTAATTTTGTAATCATTGGCTTTCATTCTATCAATTTTATTATTTTTTTCTGCAAAACATAAATAAACAATATATATAAATAAAGTAGTATTCTATCAAAATTAAACAAATATCGCATATAATATAAATATTTAAATACTTATGATTTCTAACTATCAATGTGCCAACCAAATATTTATTTGGGAAAAAAATTATTTCTGTTCTAATTATAAACGACAATAAATTAATTTTGATATCATTGAAAATTTTTAGTCTAATATGTTGTTGCTCATAGTTTTGTATCTAAAGACTATTTTATGATGTGTAAAGTTATTATAAGAGTATTGATTTACTTTTTCGGAATTTTATAATAAATTAAAAAATAACAGTATTTTCTTGATTAATGAAAATGTATAAAATATTTTGATATTTTTGTCTTTTGAATATAATGTAATTGTATGTGTAATATTATGTTTATAATTTAAGTATAAAAAATTAAGGATACTTTGGTATTTGAATATGATTATCTTTACTCAAATAGAAAAAAAAAATGTTTAAATGGAATAGACAAAAATGATAAAAATAGTACTACGAAAAAAAAAATATATAATTAACAATTTGAATAGAAAACTAAATATGGTTTAGAATGTGGCAACAATCAAGACTTAGAATATGGTCATGTTCATATCAGGATCGTCACCTAGAGCATGGTCATATTCAAAATAAAAATGTAAACATTGCCTAAAACATGGTCATGTTTAGAATATGGTCTCGAACATAAGTATGAACATTGTTATGTTTAAAATAAAGGCGTGAATACAGTTATATTCATTACAGTGTCATAAACATGAACGTGCAACGATGTTAATTATATGCGAAATTTAGTCTGTTTTCTGGATCATCTAATATGACCGTATTGTATAAGCTATCACGACACTAAAATTAATTAATTTAAAATTAAGTTAACGAGACGAAAATTAATTATTGTAGTTTACATTAATGAAAATAAAAATATTTTTTCCCTTTTCTAATTTCATTCCAACTATTTAATGAATGTGCCCCTTTCCAATGGGTACGTCAAATTTATTATTTACATAAATACTTATGTTCTTTTTATTTATAATCTAGATAGTCTCTAATCCTATCAAATAAAAATATTGGTAGTATAAAAGTATTTTATACTCTTTTCATCCACGTGAATGTAATTATTTGTTTGTTATTAAAAAAATGATAAGTAGTTTGAAATATTTTAGAAATTTTTTAATTAAAAAATAAATAAATAAAGAGAAAGAATGTACTCTTTCATTCCATAATTAGATATCCATTTGCCAAAATTAGTAATGAAATAAATTTAAATGACGGGACTAAAAACAAAAGTGGGTATATATTTTGCATACAAAGAGAATAATATTTTATGGTATTGAAGTAAGAAATATAATTACAAAAAAATAATAATAATAATAAATACATTGTGAGAGTGGACAACTAAAATAACAAAATAAATACATTAAAAGTGGACAAAAAATTATTTCATATATGTTTCCACTTTTTACATTAGGTTTGATGAATATTGTTAGTAGTATAAAAAATCATACTTTACATTGAATATTGATTTTTTATAAAATTATATAAAAATTAATAAGATAATATATTTTAAGTATAAATTAAATATATCTCTAAACTAAACAAATTATTTTTTAAAAATACTGTAAAACATTACTAATATGAAAACTTATATGTCTATTCATTTTATGTTTAGATTTATATATATATATATATTGTATTTTTTTAATAATATTCATAAAAATTCGCCAAATATAAAAACTTTATTCACCAATAATATAATTTACAAACCCACCCTCAATAATAATCTTAAAACATTCGTATGTCAATGAAATAATCACAATTCATAGCAAAAACTACCTCCAACAGAAAGCCATCATATATGTTTCTGAAACTAAATATTAAGGTGACATTCATTACCTATAAATGCCGCATGATTATTTTGTCCGAAAAATGTCAAGCGCGCTACTTTTTCACTGCAGCTCTATCCGTAGCCGATGTCTGATCCAACAATGTGAAGGCAAAGTTGCCCGAAAATATGGCTTGTTTATCTGCACATAATCAGAGATCAAATACAGATAATAATGTTCATGTTTTGTTTCTCCTATAAGATTTTCAGATTCCATTTATTTGTCTTAATTTGAAAAAAAAAAATAATAATAATAATAATAATAATAGATACAGCTACGGAGAATGAGAGCACTGTCGAAGAGAAAAGGCACAATCAATGCATAGATACAAACTTTCATCGATACCTGTTAGTGACAGACAACTAGCTTCCCGGCGGATGTACCTTGTCATAGCCTGGAAATTTAAAGAAAGTAATGAGCATCTTACCATGTTCTTTTATTTTCGCTGTTTGGGAACAATAAGGTTGAATTAATATCCACCCAAAATGGTCTGTAGAAAAAGATACAACACTGAAATTTTGAGGGATTTAGGAATCAATCACGAGTCTTCGAACTAAATCAGGAAAACCCCTAAGAATTATTATTTCCCGATCCTGTAACCTGTCTTTTCCATTATCTATCTACGCCCAGTAACTGGAATTGGTATTTAGAAGATTCGATATTTAGTTGGAAGGTAATTACAGAAGAAAAATTAAAACTCATTATGTGTGTTTATTATTTGAATATATTGATGTATGTGTTTGTTTGGGGAATTTTGGAGAATTTTTACTATTAAACTGTTCTATGAAACATGAGATGTTAGAACTTGCCTGCACCGGTAGTACGGCAGCTTCACTTGGTTTTGATGTACCATCATCCGAGAACACATTCCTAAAGACCATTAAAATATATATACATATATTAGAAGGAAAAAAACATAAATTAATAAAAGTAACATCATAAATAAGATTTGTTTGCCAGAGACTTAAGCTTGCCCTTCATCATGGCAGCATCATCAAGCTAAAATACTTCCTAATGAAAATGGACGAAACGCAGCATATGAATAGTAACACAAGAGAAAAGATGATCACGATTTATAGCCTAGTGTGAAACTAAAGGGCTAAGCTTGGCAAGTTCGAGTTTTATTGATTAATTCTTCGGCAATTTTAAAGACTTGCTTAATGGCTTTATAGATTGGCAGGTAAGAAGAAAGCATGCCAAACCAACAGATAATGGAATTTTTCTGAAGAATGATGTACCTCCAGATGACATTTTGCATATCATCCTGCTTTCCGATGGCGGCATCATAAGCAACAATATTTCCATAAAATATCTTCTCCAATTCTTTCATCCATTTGGTCAGTAACAAATTTACCTGCAGTTTTAGAGATAGTCTAGAATAGTTAACCAAAAAAACCGTATCAGAGAGAGACAACAGATGGCGTTAAAAATATATGTCATAAGCTTTAGTATTATGTATGATTTTGTCCCATCAGTCAACTATGCAACATAGTGAAGATTTTTATCAGCAATTATATCAGAGCCAAAATGGAGCTAACACCAAAGCTAATAAAACAGCAATTGAGAAGTTATACAGGCAACAGAAAGGAATCTACAACTCACCCCAGCCTTGGATACCCTTAACTCCAGGTCGTGATTATATATCTCGTATAAATATTGACCCAACTCAACGCCTTCCTTTCCCTCTTCCTTTAAACGGCGTAGAATAAGCCACATATGGAGCACAAGCAATGAAAATGTCGTTTTAAATGTCTTTTCCAGGCTAAAAGCTGCATATCAAATGAATTATGCCATTAGTAAATTTTTAACTTACAAAAATTCATATAGATACGTAAGACATGCACAGAAATCAGCAATTAGCATGTAAGCATCAATAGATTTCGATGACGTCAAACAACTAACAACAATCATATTATTGATACCAGATGTCCATCTTAAAATCTCAAGTATTTCTTCTACCCATCAATTTAATTTAACAATCTTAATAAGATGTATGAAGAAATAGAAACACAAGGAAATGAATTCCATTGGAACAAAACCCATCAGAAAGTCACCAAGAGAAAAAAAAAACAAACCATCATATATAGGTGGTTTATCAATTTGGTACTTTATACGGAGGTAAATAACATTGGCCCAACGGATGAACTGGCTTTGCTTGCTGTAGAATAGCATCAACTTCAGCATTAATCGTTTAACGCCTTCATAGTGTGGATCTTCAATTCTTTTTGGTGAATCAGTTGGCAATGCCAATGAGCATGGCTTTGACCAAAACATCTTGTTAAGATTCACCTACAGAAGACATGGTTTTACTATGAACATGTTAAGGAATCAATCGGTTTTAGCAATAGTCGGCATCAGCTATCATATAAAAGAAAAACTTGCGATAAAATACGAATGCACACCACACACCACAACTATATTTGGCATGCTTGACATGTGGCTAATCTTAAAATTGCTTCCGAACATAAGGGACAGAGATTAAGGTATTAGACAGCTATATGCTCTACTCAAACTGAACAAAGGAAACATCAATCGTAACAGTTCCCTCAAGCTAACGGGAATTAGTCCTTCATATAAAAGAAAAAAAATGAGCATACCTATCAATATTCACAGAAACATATAAATGTAGCCCAACCTTAAACTTACGAATCAAACACTCTAGTTACAGATTAGTATATCATATAGATGTCTTACTGTGTTAATGAAAGTACCCTAAATCCCTCTTCATAACATCTCACAAGATTCAAATGTTCTCCGTGTTGGCCCAACTTTGAGTGAACCACAAGATTCTTTTTTAGCACATAATGTAGCCAGCACTTTACAGACATCCAAACCCAACAGCAAGAGTGTTTAGGAAGTCGACACAAGAAATCAAACTTCAGGCTTATTTTCGCTTTCAAACACCTAATTTTCATTCACAATAAAAAAAACATATTTTTCTATTCAAATCATCACATAATATACAAATTCCATTTAAAACATCACACAATAGATAGGTAAATCCAAAACATCCCTAACCAGCAAAACACAACCAACAAATCCCCAAGTTCTTGAATTCCAGTTAAAGAAATACTTCAAAAATCCACATACCTCAGGTTTAATATTATCATCGTTACCATTTGGCTCCACAGCAGCAGCCACCTTAGAATAATTCCTATATGAAGAAACAGCTACATCTCTCAGCGCAGACCCATTCCTGCTCTGCAAATGACTGACCCTATTTATATGGCTGAAAACTCTTCTCCACCTTGGTAACATTTCTACCAGAACTTCTAGCAAAAAAAATCCCACAAAAACATCATTACATTTCCAATACAACCTCAAAACATACCAGCTATTAATGAAGCTAAGTGAACAATTCGAAATAAATCTAATAAATTGCTGATTCCTAATTGAGTTCCTGTCAGTAATATCACGGAGTGAAATGGCAATTTGTAAAAGGAAAATTCGAATAGATTTTCAAAAAACCACTTCAGGAAAACAATGGGTGAACACTATTCACTTGGCACAAATGCGCCGACGATGATTCATGATCTCGGCTAAAGGAATCAGTTCAAACACCAGAATAAAATTAAATTTAACACGAAGCTTGCCTCAAAAGACATTAAAAGAACCTCAAATTTTCAGGCCGGTGCTCGCCGGTGGCGCTCGCCGTGGCGGTTGCAAAACCTCGGGTGTAGATCCAAGCTTTGCCCTCGGTTAGAAATCGCCCGCATTAGTTTTCATAGGGAAATAAATGGGTCGGGTTTCGAGTATTACAGGATCCGAATCGGATCCGATCTGACCCGCGACTGTGGATGTGAAAATAAAGAATAAAATAAAAATAAAAATAAAATGGAAAGATAGTTTGGAGGAGGGGCAAGCTGTTGGACTGAGCTGGGCCTGGGATGGGTATAGAGATATTAAAGATATTTATTATTTTTCAATTAGGATTAAATCAAATTATGAATTTTTTTTTTTTATTACGTGGAAATTCGCAGTCACTTTACAATATTGTCTTTTTAATTTCTTTCAAAGAAAATATTGGATAATGATTAAATATTTAGAGAAAAAAAATTAAAAAAAAAAACTATATATGATTTAATAATTTTTCTAAAAGAAAAAAATAAATGATCGAAGTATAAGTCAACAAAACTACAATAAAATGTATTTTTTTTTCGAGAAATATAGAGTTCAAATAGTAAAATTTGAGGAAACTCGGCTAAAGAAACATACTCATATGTGTTTTTAGGTAGAGCTTTGATTGTTTGGAAAACAAACAAGTAATAACTTGAAGGGAACAATTAGGATGCTGAATTGAAAAAATAAATACAGTGTCAGCACCCGTAATATATATAAACAACACACAGATTTATTATACACAACACATATTGTGTATAGTAAAGACAGGTGTTGTTGGTTCATAATTATAAGTATGTTGTATAACAGTATGCGGTGGTGCTGAAATCAATTATTATTTGTGTTGTATAAGACTATAACATGTGTTATATTTGTTTTGTTGGTTCATAATTACAAGTGTGTTGTATGACAGTATGTGCTGTATTGAAATTAATTTTTGTGTTGTATAAAACTATAACTTGTATTGTTAGTTTTTGTGATGTATTTGTATTATATAAATACATGTAGTGTGTTGCCTCATGTCTATAGTAATACCTTATGCTGCAATATGTTGTCAGCACAGTACTGAATTTTAACTGTAGAATTTAGCGGCTACAAGGAATAGTGCAAATACAAGTGTATGTGTTTGAGTGATTTTATAAGATTTTCACTATTCATCAACATATTTTTTTTTTCCTAAAAAAGTCAAATTAAACACCTATTTTTTATTTTTTATATTATACTGAAAATCAATTTTACATTCAAAATATCATATCAACACATATTTATATCACATTATTCAACTATTCAAATTCAAAATTTTTACTATTCAAATCCTAAGTCAAAATTTAAACCCGAGCAAACACAAGTGTTGAAAGGGAAGACACTTTTTGATTTGGTTAAAAAAATAAATTAATTAATACATCTTTATTATTTACAAATAAGTTGTTTGCACTTTGATTATTATTAATTTATTTATTTCTATTCTTCTCTTAAAAAATAATACAAAAATAAAAAATAAAAATCTGTTTCTTCTTCTCTTGTCTTTTTCTTTTAGCTCTGTTATGTTATTTGAGTTTGTTTTCAATAATCTAAAATAATTAATATGCAAGAAAATGGTCCCAAACACAAATTATTTTTGTTCTGGTCGCAATTTTTTTTTTTTTAAATTTAATACTTTACAAATTAGATTCGACTGGAAAATCAACAAATACATATAGATGATCTAAAAAAAAAAAAAAAACCAATTAAGAGAATATATTAATTTGAGGATTCATAAATTTAATTGTCCAAAAAAGACAACAATTAAAAAATAAAATATTTGAGCTTTTCTCCAATTAATCAAGAAGTAAAATTTTTAAATTTTTATTTAAATAATATTTTAATGTAATATTTATATAAATAAATTGAATAATAATTTTATTATTTAAATTTTAAAAACAAAAAAACAAATACACCTCAAATGGTTACTAATAGTTAGTAATAAATATATATATATACATGTATACACTTTTTTTTTTTTTAAACAACTGTTTAGAGTGCGATTAGTTTATTGAACAAATTTTAGTTAATTTCATCAGTCAAAAAGTTAATTTCAATGTCTGGTAAATTAATTTTTGAAATAATTTATTGATTTTAAAAAGCTAATTTTTGAATAGTTGCGTTAGAATAGCTGTTTTACTCTAATTTTTTTATTCAACCTTAAAATAAATCATTCATTTTACACGTATTAATATATGTTTCATTGTAATATTTATTAATTATGTTAATATATATTTTTAGTCGACTTTTAAATTTACTTTTATAAATTTGATATAATTGAAATTATTATTTATTTATATATAATACTCTCTCCGTCCATTAAAAATAATTCATCTGAGTCAGGTACGGAATTTAAGAAAAATGAATATTTTATTAAAAAATAATAGATAGTTGGGGGTATTTTTGAAATTTTGATTAAAAATAAAAGAAAATGAAGAGAGAATGTAATAAAATATTTGTTGTAAATAAGTGTTGAATGAATGATAATAATTAAATATTGATTCGTTGACTTTGTCAAAATTAATAATGCGATAAATTTAATGGATGAACTAAAAATGAAAATGCGAATAAATTTGACGGACGGAGAGAGTATATATTATTTGTCAGATAATTTTCTTTTATTACTGATAAATATATTAAAATTATAAATACTAAAAAAAATAATTGAAAATTAATTTAATAAAAAATATATATACAATTTTGATATTTTAAAAATAAAAAACAGAAAATATGACTCTCTTCATCCGTATACAATTATTAGGAGGCCAATGAAGTATTATATTAAATAATTATATTTTTTTTACAAAATATAATACTCTCTTAATCCGTAGATAAATTTTACTATTTTTTTGTTGTCTAAACAAAAACATATGTTTCCTTTTATTTTTTTAAAGTTTTTTCTTTTATAATAAATATGGATCACATTACATATTAAAAATACACTTATATTTTTATGGATTTACATTAATATTCTTACAATAGTTTTAAACATCATATCGGTAAAAATGCTCATATTAGTATGGTGTGTTATAAAAATGTATTTGTATAATATATTATAAATTATAAAGATATTTATTATGTTAGCGTTGATGTATTTTTTCAACAAACAAAAGTAAAATTCAAAGATATGAAAATATCCTCAAATTTGATTAATTAGTGTGTGATATTAGGAATCTCTGAACACTATACCGGTACATAAGAAAATTAACTGGAAATTAAAACGTTAGAAGTTTAAAGTGGTGATCCCCGAATCTGACCTCGCTTTTGTTGAAGTTGATTGAAGATAATTGTCAGTTGTTAATTTTAATTCTTAAATACTCTTCAGAAACGGTACTGAAAACCGTCGCCCGAACGGTTACAATGCCTCTTTTTCAACCGTCTGCTAACCCTTCTACTGCTGACACGTGCCCTCAACCGACCGAAGTATCATTTTCGCTCACTGTCAACAATATCCAACTCTCTGAACCGACCGCAGACCTTCTGCCCTTTTGGTCCGAACGCAACTCTTCCGCTCTTTTGGTGCGACCGCAAATCTTCCGTCTTGTTGGTCCGACTGCCAACCTCCCGACTTGCAGACCACCCGACTTGTTTGGTCAAGCTGCAAACCTCCCGACTTACAGACCATCCGACTTGTTGGTCCAGCCGCAAACCTCCCGACTGATAGACCATCCGACTTGTTTGATCCAGCCGCAAACCTCCCGACTTACAGACCATCCAACTTGTTGGTCCAGCCGCAAACCTCCCCCGACTGATAGACCATCCGACTTGTTTGGTCCAGCCGCAAACCTTCCGACTTATAGACCAATCGACCCGCGGACTTTCCGACCTGCGGACCTTCCAAGCTACAGACCTTCCGACCTGCGGACTTCCGACCTGTGGACTTTCCGACCCACGGACTTCCCGAGCTACGGACCTTCCGACCTGCGGATCTTCCGACCCACTATTTCCTTAGAAATGCATCTACTTTACCTGGGTTCCCCGCAATGCCCCTCGACCATCTCAATCATCTCAATTGTTAGGCCCATTTTTCTTTTTTTTTTTTTCTTTAGCTCTTTAACATAATTTTAAATTTCATGCGTAACAGTAGTTAGGAATATAGTACAATTATCATTTGTTTTAAGATGGACAAAAATAAAAAATAGTATCATTTTTATGAGAAGAATGAAACATTTAATTTTATATATATTTTTTTTAGAGTATAAATCCCAAAAATCTTTCAAACAAACACACAATTTACGTCATTACTTACAAATAATACAACAGAAAAAATGAACATGCGTTACGAAAACTATCTTATTTATATTACCATTTCAAGGAATTTCTCATCTTCAATCTAACGCATGGACTGTGGGTGGGTCCCACGCGCCACCGCCGGGGGAAATCCAAACCGTTCAAAAAACAGAGAATCAACGGCGTGGATGCATTTGATCGGCGGACCGTAGGGAGCGCACCGAAACAGTGACGCTTTTCTTGATCTTGGCTGCTGCAAGCAATTCCACCGTCACGCCACGCCACGTATATACGCCATAGTCGACATCCCATCCCTCCTTGCTTGCTTTCTTTTTCCCTTCCAATTTCAACTGCCCTCCCTCTCTCCATCTCTCTCTGCAATTTTGCCCTAAACCCTTTTCCCAATTCGATCGGGAAAAGCTTCAGCCGCGCTTCGTTTCGAGGTGTTCTCGCCTTTTCATGGGAGTTTGTTGCTCGATAGTGGCGTGTTCCTGATTTCTACACTTTTGTCGAGTGGATGAATGCAAATTGAATTAGGCGGAAAAGAGTGAGATTGAGGACATGGAGAACGGAGTCGGCGGAGGCGCGGTGGTTTGCTCGGCGGAGACGGCGAACGGCGGCGAGGATTTGTATAGCTGCAAGGCCTCCGATGCTTCGTCTGTCAATCATCTCGTTGTTATGGTCCATGGGATTCTAGGAAGGTAATAGTTGTCTATGGAATCAATCGCGTGTTTTTTTTTTTTTTTTTTTTTTTTGGTGTTCTTGTTTGCTTAGGTTTCGATTCCATTTTCCCCCAAATTTGAAATTTGTGAAATTCGGTTAATTTTGTGGGTGGAATTGCTGTAATTTTGTTGCTTCTGAAGCTGATCGATTCGATTGTTTATCGCAATTCTGACATTGCAGTGCATTGGACTGGAAATTTGCTGCTGAGCGGTTTGTTCGTACGCTTCCTGACAAAGTTTATGTTCACTGTAAGTTGTGGCATTCTGTTTATGGCAACATGCCGATGAATTCAACGCCCGATTTGATAGAAATTTCTTCTCACCAATCGAACGAAATGGTTCGGTGCATCTTTTGGTGTTCTTATACTTTTTTCAGAAGTTTATTGAACCAAATTTTCATATACGTTTCAGTGTTAGCCAATATTTTTGGTTTAGATCCATTTTGTTCTTAGCATATCTGAGATAAGCAAAATATGTGAAATAAAAGTTATCGATTTTTGTCTTCAGGTATCAGATCGAATGTTTAAGTCCACTTAAGAGTTCAAGACTGTAAATAGATACACAAAAGTATATTTTCTGCCGTAAAAATTCTCCATGCTTCGATCCTGAGAATTGTGAGCTGTTTCCATTTTTGTTTAGGTTACTCGAGAGAGAGCATACAATAATATGATTTTGTTGTCAATCCAAATTCGGGAGAATTTATTGATATCCTGAGATAATCTTGTATTTGTCTAATAAAATACGTCGACCTTTTAGTTTCGTGGTAAAGCATTCCTAAATATACAATCTTGTGCTCTATGGAATTTTCCTTCTGTCCCTTCCGACGGAGTATTTTTATTATGCAGGCAGTGAAAGAAATGCATCGAAGCTGACTCTTGATGGTGTGGATGTGATGGGGGACCGATTGGCTAAAGAGGTTGGTTTTTGCAATGGCTTAATTTCATGAAAAGTAGATTCTAAACCCGCCATAATTTTGCTTCTCATTGATCTGAATGTCAGGTTGTCGAAGTTATCAAGAGGAAGCCAGGTTTGAAGAAAATTTCCTTTGTTTCACATTCTGTTGGAGGGCTCGTGGCCAGATATACTATTGGGAAGTTATACGAATCTCCAAAAAGGGGAAATGGAGAAGAAGTATCAGGTAATGATTGTGTTGAAGAGTCGAAGGGTACAATAGCAGGTCTTGAACCAATAAATTTTATCACTGTTGCCACTCCTCATCTCGGTTCTAGGGGTAATAAGCAGGTATGAACCATCCTCTTTGGTGGTTGTATTTCAGTTGGAAACCTTAAATATCAACTGGTTTTAAAATTGGCGATTTCACTTTAATTTTAATGACAAGTCACTTTCCATGCAACTATCAGGTACCGTTTCTTTTTGGGGTGCCTGCATTCGAGAGAGTAGCTGGTCTTGTAATTCATTTAATATTTAGGAGAACCGGGAGACATCTCTTTCTTCGAGATGATGATGAGGGAAAGCCTCCGTTGCTGAAACGCATGTTAGAAGATAACGAAGAAGGCAGTTTTATGTACACTTTCACCATTCTCTCTCATTGAATCGTGAATTTTGGCTAAATCTTGAACATGGAAATTTATTCAAGCGTTTCGATGATCGCAACTTAACTTTGCAGGTCTGCTTTGCGATCTTTTGAGCGCAGGGTAGCATACTCTAATGTTGGCTACGACCGTATCCTTGCTTTTTAGGCTTCAGTACTTATAGTTTGGAATTATCGTCTCCTAACCCTAACCAGTACTTTGTTTTCTTAACATATAAATTCTTGATCAGATATTGTAGGGTGGAGAACTTCATCAATTAGGCGCAACAGTGAACTGCCCAAGGTCTTCTCTTCGTGTACTCGACTGTTGTGGCTTGTGATTGCTTTATTATTTCTTCTTGTGCTGATATGAATTTTGTGTTCTAACAGTGGGAGGATGCTGTTGACGAAAAATATCCCCATGTCGTGTTTGAAGAGCGCTGCAAGGCGTGTGACAAGGATCAGGATGAGGACGGGCATACAATGGGAAATGATGGTCTGGATGAGCTGGAAGGTTTGTGATTTTCTGTGTGTCGTGCTTACTATTTCGATCTATGATTGACGCAGCAATAATTTCTGTCGGATCTTGTTGGTGTATGCATCTGTTTTTGTTTGGAGGAACTATAAATGCTATGACTTGACGTTAATCGAACTTTATTTGTAGAAAACCGTATGCACATGGGAAACACCTATTTTGTTGGTTATTGTTCGTTGTTTACCAAAATTAGACCGTATTATTGTAGGATTTTCATTTTGTGTCGTGGGGCATACGGAAACCTGCTCCATGCATTTCTGACCCGCATTTACTTGCCTTGCATTGAATTACTGTCGTGGCTCTATGTGCAGAGGAATTAGTGAATGGCCTCTCCCGGGTGTCGTGGGAGAAAGTTGACGTAAGCTTCCACACCAGCAAACTGAAATTTGCTGCCCACAGTATTATTCAGGTCCCTCTCTAAACTTCCCATCTTACGGATACTATTGATGTTACGTATGATACAACTGAAGAAAATAAAAACAAAAAAAATGTTTATGATGCAACGAGTTCTTTCCTTTTTAGGTAAATTCCGTAATGAACAATCACTTTTCTCCTGTCCAGTTAAGAAACTTCTTGAGGCCTATTTGTTTTATATGAAATCTTGCATATTGAACCCTCCTCTGTCTAGTTAAAAATTTTACTTGAGGCCGATGTGTATTTTATAAAACTTTACAGTGAACCTTTCATTTCGTTAAGAAATTGCTTTAGGCCTACCTGAATTTTGTTAATCTGTATGCGGAGATTGTTAGAAAATTGCTTGAGCCCTTTATGTAAATTTTATACAAAAACCCCATCTATTAAAACTAATAAAACATTCACGATTACAACTACGATTGCATATTTGGTTGTTTATTTTGAGTTGCAGTCGGAATATACCCTTTGCCCCAAGTTTTCAGAATAAACAGTCGAATCTGCAAGCCATGGTGCATAATGGAATTTACCTTCCTCTCTCTCTATATATATATATATGTGTGTGCGCGCGCGCGTGTTCCATTCCTATTGGTTTGGTTTTATTAGTGCTCTTAAATTTCATACGTACGATTTATGATTTCAGTTAACAGTAATGTTTTCTCTTCACTAATCACTTTTCAGTTCCCTTACTCGGGAGCTCATATGAGTCTTTACTTTGGAATCCATATAATGGCGCCCTCTGTCTCGCCCGAATATGTTGCAGGTGAAGGACCTTAGCATGCACTCAGACGGTGCAGATGTCATACAGCATATGATTGATCGATTTCTTCTATAGGAGAGCGCCGGGCCGGCTCTCTCATATTCATGAGTCTTATAAAACGATATATTTAAGGTAATGCCATTTTCGGATTGAGTTTCGACATGGAAATTATAGAAATAATGTTGAAATGTGTGTTTGTTTGACAGGTTTTTGGGTCATATTACAAGAGATCCCTTCATCCATCCATCCATCCCTAAGTAAGTGCAGTTTTGGGGAACCAAAATACTTGTTTGTTGTGTTGCCTTCAATGTAAATGTATTATTCAGAATGTTTGAATTTGTTTTATCTGAATTGAAACTTGGCTGTACACTTTTTAACATTAATTTTCTGTGATATAATATTTATATATATATATATTAGTGGTAATTGAAAACATTGACTGAATTTGGATATATATTAGTGGTAATTGAAAACATTGACTGAATTTGGTTGTGGAACATCTTTTAAATAGAGTTTTTACAATTTGGATTATGCGTTTTTAGAAAATATATATATATATATTTTGTTCTTACAAAACATCACATCATACGTCATACGATTATTTTAATATCAAATTCGATTTAAAATTTTTTAAACTATATAAAAAAACATACAATTTCAATCATTTTTATTCAAGTTTATTTTCCTCATTTTGACTGTGCAATTATTGTCTTGTGAATGCACTCAATTTCCTCAGTACCTCGTTCATTAATTGTGCAATTACTTCACTCCACTACTATTTCATACTAAATGTTAATCATTTAAAATTATTGAGTACAGTGATTTTTTCATTGGACTTGCATTCTTTTGGAATTTTAAGTGTTTTTTAACGTTTGGGAAGAAGGCTCGTGTTCGTTTGTTAAACTTTCGATCTTTTTTATAGTGTTCGAGCTCGCCTCGTTAAGATTTTTTTTGTTATTTGAGCTTGTGTTCGTGTTCGGCTCGTTTAGGCTTGATTAAGTTCGTTCGAGTTTGTTTGTCTTTTTTTTTAAATTTATATATAAATTATAAAGAAAATTTAAAATTATTTTATTTATATATTTTAAATTAATATTTAATTTATTTATAAATTATAATTTTATATGTATATAACATTTATAATAAATATATTATTTAAACGAACGTTCGCGAATGTTCGCGAACAAAGCTTCGTTCGTTAACCAAACGAACTTATTTATGTTATTCGGCTCGATTCGTTAACGTTCGCGAACGAGCTTTAACCGAACCGAGTTCACAAACAGCTCGGTTCGTTTAACAGCTCTATCCACTAATCACAATCCACCATTGATTAATCTTATTTAGATACTTAGACCCGACGCTAATAAAATTATATTAAATTGGCCCAAATCACTTTGATTCTATTGATCAAAATCTTCCAGAATCGATCCGTCGTTATCGATGATATTTTTGTGTAGCTAACAAAAGTTAATTTGTTGAATGATCGACTAATATAACATGTCATTTGGTTTCAATCGTTGATTTTATAATGGTGTTGGATTTTAAAGAAGTTTTTTAATTAAAAAAATTTGTTGAATTACTAGTGTATGTCTTATGTATGCAATCATGATGCAAATCTCAGTTTTTACTAATTTTTAAAATATTTATAAATTTCAAGTATTTTTAAAATATTCTCAATATGTATGCACAAAAAAAAATGTGATTATGAATTAGCTAAAATTTTAATGTGGTAGGATAAAAGGAAATGATTTTTAAACTTAATATGTGATGTAGTGTTTAGGTTATCTTTGCAATGATATGTATTTTATATTTTTATTACTCGTTATTGGGAGGATAATAAAAAAAGTATTATGAAAAACTATTAAAAATTTAATAAAAAAAAATAGTTGATTAAGGAATAATAATATTGTAATATAAAAGTATGATAATTACAAAATAAAATTGAAATATTATGTAAAATTTATTAAAAATTAATAAAAGTAATTGAATAAATAATTTTTTTGTTAAATTAGTGATTATTTATTAACTTAAAATAATAAACTTGTACTCATGGTATATAAAATTTTTAAATTAAAAATTGTAGATTGGATATCACAATGTATGACAATGAGAGAGATAGTTGAAATCTACATATCACTTAGAATGCAGGATAATTATAAAAGATTTGAAATTATATAGATCAAAGCTCGATGCTCCTGAGGATTTTGCAACAATAGTTTATTTTTTAATTTTTTACGAAATAAGGTACGAATTAAGAAAAATGTAAAAATAAGTGAAAAATTTGTATGTATCAAGAGACATTTCCAATCTGCATCACAAAATACAGTGAGAGTGCATTGGCTATCTAAAGTGAGATATAAACGTTTCCAAAAAAATTTCTATAGAGTCTAGAATTGTTCATTATCTTAACATTCGCGCTCTATAGTTTCTAACTAGTTACGAAAGGTGTGTTGCAAATATTTGCATCTTGAAGTTTAGCATATATAAGAAATTTTTCGAATGGCGAAGAGCTGACATTGAGGTGGCAAACTTTCCCGTTGATGTGTGTTCTTGAGGAAGTTAGTTTTATATCTTTAGAATAACTTTTATCCAATATATGTTTGTTGAGATATTATTAGACCGGCCATGGATGATGTAATCTAAATTCCAAAAAGTAAATTGACTTGCCCAAGATTTTTTATAAAGAACTTATGATATAAAAATGTCTCGATCTTCTTAATTGTCAACAAATCAATCCTTGTTAAGTAATGTCATCGATGTAGACCAACAAAATGATGAAGACATGGTTCATAGTGACATTAAACTAACAATATCATGTGAGGATTGAAAGAAGCCAAAAGTTGGAATTTTCACAAAAAAACTCTTTGTACCACTCTCTTAGTGTCAGATGCATAATGAACGTAACCATTAATTTATACATCTGTAAAAGGGAATTTCCAACACGCTCCCTCAGGTGCAAGTGGGAGTATGCGAAACTTGCATATGCATATGCTGCAAATAAGGACGGTGAGACTCGAACTCGAGACCTAGCCAAACTCTAATACCATATAGAATGCCGAATTATCATCTCACCACTTTTAGGAAAATGCACCATTAATTTATATAGCTGCAAATGAGAGTCCTCAACATTTAGAAAAGATGCTACTACCTTGTGGGAGTGTCATATGCAACTCTTCCTTAAGATGCCCATGTAAAAAAAACAATATTTATGTCAAATTGATGAACTTTCCATTGTTTCAAGAATGTTATAGTAACTACCAACTTGACCATTAGCATGTTTTCAATCGGAGCAAATGATTCTTTGTAGTCCGTCTCTTAACTTAAAGATAGCTCTTTGCAACATGTTTGGCTTTATGCCTTGTTATACCATCACAAACATTCTTTTTGATCACATATATCAATTTACATGAAATTAGTCTTATTTTTGTTGAAAATATTGTGCTATAAAGCATCTAGTTCTTTTTCTTCTTTTATTTATTTATTTATTTTTTAGTTGCTCTTCAAACTTTATCACGTTGAGCTTAAGAACAATAGGTGGGTTTCTACATGTCATTAGTAGAAATTTCACAATGTCACATATTATAATACCTTTGGAGTTGGGCCGGTGCTAAGCCAACTCGCGTGGGTGAGCCGATGTCAGGTCATCCAAAATTGAATATAAATTAAATGAATTGAATAGACTATCTGTGTTAACAATGTGCACATTCCTTTTCAGAAGCCTTACTGAAAGAACTCTAGATTTAAGTGTGTTTGCTCTAGAGTAATTTGAAGATGAATGATGCTCTAGAGTAATTTAAGGATGAGTGACCCCCTGAAAAGTCTCACAAGGTGCGTGTTGACTTGTGAGGTCAATTTACAATCCCGACACGCTCGACTTTGCATGGCTTGTCGGCTGAGGTGTCACACATATGCAAGAATGAAAGATTGGAGGATATGTGGAAGTCAAATTGTAAGAACATAGTCTTTAAGCCAAATAGGGATCTTCTTTATCTTCTAAGTAATTGAGAAAGAGCAAGCAATGAATGAACGAGAAGGCTGAGATACTTAAAGTGAGTTAAGAGCACTGCCGGATGACCTGAAATTAGAAGCTAAGGAATTTTAGAGGAATTGCTAAAACTCGAAGGTAGAGAGAAAAATGTCATAGTATTGTTTTGATGGGCTAAATATTTTGGGTTTATACATAGACTCACATTATGATATGGAATAAGAGAATTAAGATAGAGAATAGATATACGTGGAATCAAGAAAAGAAAATGTAGTTTTATGGAAAACGTCTATAATTGTGAACCTTTGATGAGTTTTCAAATTGTTTACTTTGTACTCTTTCTCGCCTCGCCAATTGAAAATTCAAAAACTAAGGACTTGTGCGGTCTTGAACCAAACTTTCCTTTGGTGGGATTCAAATTTGTGGCATAGCTAACGCAGTGTGTTTGTTTGGGGGATTTTCCCCCAAAGCCACTATTTATCCAATTTTTATTTTTCTTAAAAAATATCAAATTAAATATTAATTTTTTATTTTTTTATATTATATTAAAATTATTTTTACATTCAAAACATCACATCAACACCTATTTATATCACATTATACAACTATTTCAATTTTAAATTTTTACTATTCAAATCCCAACTCAAAATCCAAACCCCCAAACAATCACACTCTAGAAGAAGTACAACAAAGTAAAATTTTTACGAGAATTGAACTTTCTACTTTAAAGTTATTTAACGGGCATCATGGATTTTTATTCTCTTAATGGTATAATTGAATCTATGTGGTAAATGAAAAATCATTAGAGCAAACGCAGTGGTATATTCATAAAACAGCCTCCAAAACACACGAGGTACACACGTGTCCAACCAATTATTTCAAACTGCTTGATTTTAATTTTTCAGTCATGCAATGGTCTTTTTTAAGGAAAAAGAAAAGAAAAAACCAATGACCTTGACATCTACTGCACCAGTCTGCTCTCAGCTGTGCCGAAAAAGTAGTACCCTCCAAATGTGCATTGTTGTGTAAATGAATTTTGTGACATGAAAGAAGCAGCTTCGAGAGAAGTCATCTAAAATTGTGTTTGCTCTAAAAAGTTTGGTAAAGAGTTTGAATTTTGAGGTTAAGATTTGAATAATAAAATATTTGAATTTAAATAATTATATAATGTGATATATATATTTATGCAATATTTTGAATAAAAAATTAATACTCTTTTCGTGCAGGCAAACAATGAGTTATTTTGTTAGGAGCACACTATTTTGAATAGTGTAGATTAATATAAATTAGTAAGTTATTAATAATAAATTATAATATTATTTTATTAATTTTTATATGAATGATATTGTTAGTATTTTAGATCTTATTTTGTAGATAATAATCTTTTATATAATATATAAATAAAAAATATATTTATTTATTTACAATTAATTTAAAACTAATTTTATAAAAAATGAGAAATTTATAAATAAAAATAAAAATATTTATTTATGGATAAGAGTGATAAAAATAAAAAAATTTTGAGTTGCCATACATGAAAAAATTAAAAATTTAATTACATTAATTTATATTCGTTAAATATATTTAAAATAATAAATTTATAAAAATAAAACATAATAATTTTTTATGGAACGAAAAAAAGAAAAGAAGTTATACGTGGAAAGAGTATTTAATAAAATATGAAAAATAAATATTTAATTGAAGATTTTTTTTAGAAAAAAATTAATGAATACTAAAATATGGGTTAAAATTTTCTAACACACATAAGAATGTGTCCATATACACAAGTTCCAACAATGTAGAGGCAACCCATAAAGTCAAACTCACTGGTCAAAATTTGACTAGCAGAACCATGCAGTTCCGTGTACAGTTCGTGCAGTTACACTAATGGTGTATCACCGATTTCCAGTCTGCCATCGTTCTCGGTGAAGCTCGAGCTCTTCCATGGAAATCGCTCTCTCCTCCGTTTCTCACTCCTTTTCCCTGCCGAGGAACTCCTCCTCTCTCTCCGCGCAGTTCGCCTCACTTCCTTCATTCAAATACGCGAATTTCTCCCACTCGAAGCAATTGTATCTCAGGCGGCAGTCGATTTCGCGCCAAAAGCGTGCGTTCATAGCTCGCGCGAACTCCGACAGCGCGATCGATAACAGAGACGAACACGACGATGATTTTGTCCTGGAAGACGTTCCGCACTTGACTGATTTCCTCCCCGATTTGCCGGTAATGGTGTTGTGGTTATCGACCCAATTTCATTCTGTAAATTACCATTTATACATTAAGGCGTTGATGAAATTGAGGCTTCATATTGTATCCATAACTTTACTTTTTGATGATTTTGATATGTTCCAGTCATTTCCCAATCCATTGAAGAAAACCCAAGCTTACGCCATTGTCAAGTAAGTCGAAAATTACACTTGCAGTTCGTGATTTTACCTTGAATCTCAGAATGAATAACATGATTTTCTGAATTATTTGCATAACTGTTTTGTCTATAGGAAGACATTTGTGAGCCCTGAAGATGTGGTGGCACAAAATGTAAAGCCATTTGCAGATACATAACCTCTCCTGTTTTGTTTGGATTTGGTAAAATTAAAACCGTCTTATGTTTTCATCTCTTCAGATTGTTGTCCAGAAGGAAAGTCCTCGGGGGACACATTTTCGGCGGGCAGGGCCCCGTGAGAAGGTTCAATACATTCCTTGAAGGAGTAGTAAGCATTTTAGGTAGATATAGCAAATGTACTGAAATCTGATTCCGAAAGTTTGGTCTATCCAATTTAGGTATACTTCAAGCCAGAGGAAGTTCAGGCTTGTGTTGTGACATGTGGTGGTTTATGCCCGGGAATTAATACGGTGATACGAGAGATAGTTTGTGGTTTGAGTAATATGTATGGTGTAGATCAGATACTTGGCATTCAGGTAACCTGCAATTTCTTTGAACAAAATCATAACAGATGTTTGGTTTTATTGAAACTTGGATATCGATTATATTGATTGTTTCACTTTCCTCATGTTTGTTTGTTTAGATATGCATAGTTAATAATTGGTTTGTCCTATTTAGGTGTTTGTTTCGTGCACTAACAAATTTGCAACGTTCGTGTTCTTTTTTTCATGAAACATCGGTGTCTTCTTTCTCATTTGTGCTACCTGTTATGACTTTTATGAATTATTATAGTAATAGTAAAGTTATGGTTTCAATCTTTAACAAGCTAAAGTGACGTGCCCAAGTTGCCAGGGGCTGCAAGTTTGTCCTTTATGAGGAATATAATGTACTTGAAAATATGATCAGCTAGTACAATGATGACAACATTTTCAGGGGGGTTATCGAGGGTTCTACTCTAAAAATACTGTCCAATTGATGCCGAGATCTGTTAATGATATTCATAAACGTGGTGGGACTGTCTTGCAAACATCAAGAGGAGGTCATGATACAAATAAGATTGTTGACAATATTCAGGATCGCGGTATAAACCAGGTATATCTTAATTTTCTCCCTCTAAATTCTGTGTCTGAGTAAAAAATTCTTGATTATAGCTGTGATGATCAGGTTTACATAATTGGAGGGGATGGTACTCAAAAAGGGGCTGCCGCAATTTACAAGGTGGTTGCAGAAATAGTATATATTTATCTCTGCTATTATTTTGATTTTTCCATTTTCTTTGAGATGGTGACTGGAAAATGTATAAGGAAGTGGAGAGGCGTGGGCTGAAAGTTGCAGTAGCTGGAATTCCCAAAACAATTGACAATGACATTACCGTAAGTTCTACTAAATTTTTATCTTATTTTTATTTGTAGTAATGGCGCTCTTCACTTTGTAAAATTTGACATCTTTCATTATGGCCTTTACTAGATCCGGAAATAGTTAAGAACTTAAGATTACTAAGGTAAAGCATCCTATGAGAGAATTTTCCGTAACCAATGTTCGGTACCTGTCTATTTTTAACAGGATTTTTAGATGTTCGGATTTATAGATGCATGTATGTTTCATGTTCTTGGATTGTGATTTTGATGATACCTACAAGGAACTATTTTGTTAATATCCTGGTTTTAATTTTACAGGTAATAGACAAATCTTTTGGCTTTGATACTGCTGTAGAGGAGGCGCAGAGAGCAATAAATGCTGCACATGTTGAAGTTGAGAGTGTAGAAAATGGAGTTGGAATCGTGAAACTTATGGGTCGATACAGTGGTATAAAACCGTTAAGCTTATGCCAAAGGAAGCAATGTTCTCCTTTATTTGTGAACTTACTTTTAAAGTGTGTATTTATTGCACAGGATTCATCGCTATGCATGCAACTTTGGCGAGCCGTGATGTGGTGAGAGATCATAGAATACCCTTTGTGTTTCTATTACGATTTTTACTTTTCAATCCCTTAAATCATTTTAATATTTCTATTGGGGGCTAGAAGTTTCTTTAATCAACCATTCTTATATATGCATATATTTAAAAAATTGAGACATCTATTGTTGAATGTGTTCTTTTTAGCTTGAGTTGTCGGAATTAGTACTGGCTTCATTTGTGACAAATATTTGTGGCTGGCCATGGAGTCCTGTTTACAGTTTGTTATTGTGGCAGGATTGTTGCTTAATACCCGAGTCCCCGTTCTACTTGGAAGGCCAGGGAGGGCTGTTTGAATTTATCGATCAGAGGATTAAAGAAAATGGGCATATGGTGATTGTGTTGGCTGAAGGTGCTGGACAAGAATTTTTGGCGAAAAGCTTGCAAGCAACCGATGAAAAAGATGCATCAGGGAACAGGCTACTATTGGATGTTGGCCTCTGGTTAACACAAAAGATCAAGGTATTTCAATGATAATGTCGTATATGCTTC
Source organism: Andrographis paniculata (assembly GCF_009805555.1). Taxonomy (NCBI): domain Eukaryota; kingdom Viridiplantae; phylum Streptophyta; class Magnoliopsida; order Lamiales; family Acanthaceae; genus Andrographis; species Andrographis paniculata. Next base: position 2,105,908 of record NW_026137590.1, read on the forward strand.
CATATCTTTTGTTTGCTCAAAATTCAAATTAACTTATTAAAGAACCTTTCTTGCCAATCAATATGCATTGCGAGTTTACTCTATTCTCAACCATTACGCTGTCATGTTAACAGCTCATGGTGAATTTCTTGCCAGTTAAGAATTGTTCGTAAAAAAGGCTGAAATGAAACCATATGGTCAGCTGCTTCGTATATTCCATATTATTTATTCATACTAGGCAACCCCCAAAGTACCCGCAAGTCTTTAGAATGATTATATTTTAGATTCTGAGCTCCCCGTTGGCATGAAGTGTAAGTAGGGTGTGATAGGGTTAGGAGACATCTAAATAATCCGTAATTTTGGCTGTGGCTTGGTATTTGGTTTTTTTCGCAGAAGTATGTATATTAGATGTCCTATTGTTTCTTATCACTCAACCATTAACTTTCAGAATAGCAATCTTTCTACGCATCTACGATATGATTTTATATTAATGCTAGATCTTGTTCAAGTTGAAGATATATAACTTTGGATGCCGCTGAGTGTCTATTTTCTGGTCAATCTTAATTCTCTATAGTTCCTTTATGCAATGCTGCATATTCAAATGAAGGGTGTGTTTGAACAATCTGTACCAGGTGTTATTTGGCGACTGTTACATCCATATGTTGTATTTCAGATTTGATGGAATATTCTCTCATATTAGTAATTTTTTATCTAGTGGAAACTTCCTATTGATCATCGATATATTATTCCACAGGACCATTTTACAAATTCCCGCAACATGCCAGTCTATATGAAATACATTGGTAATATGAAAATTTTCATGAATTTTCGGTTTTGTTCTCTTTGATATATTTTCTTAAGTTTCTTTATTGTGCAATCCTCACGATTCTCTATAATAATACACTATTTTATTCCACAAAATATCATATGCAATCACTATTTATATTAAATTGATTTTTTATCTCTTTTTTGTATAGAGAAATTTATCATGTAATTTAGCAATTTAGCTTTATCAATTCTCCTTCCTATAATTGAATAAACACCTTATAAATTAGCACCAAAGAGCTGTGAAATACAGAATAATAGTATATATTACTTGATATGCTTAAAGTGTTGGAAGTTTTCATTTGCAGGTTGGCAATGAAATCGTAAAATATTTCGTACCACTACTAATCAAGCTTCTTCTCACCTGTGGTTATTATTACCTTCTCTTTCTGCAGATCCCACTTACATGATTCGGGCAATACCTAGTAATGCCTCAGACAACATCTACTGCACACTTCTTGCCCACAGTGCAGTTCACGGAGCCATGGCAGGATTTACTGGATTCACCGTCGGACCTGTGAACAACAGACATGCCTATATTCCTATCGGGGTAGGCTCCTTTCCGAAACATTTAATCAATTGTAAATGTTGTAGGAATGAATAAGATATTGGGATCCTTGGAAATGCTACTTAAAACTTTTGTTTGTCGCCTTTGCCTAATTCCGTTGATAGATTGCTTTTGTTTATTCGTAATTCTCTGACGTCCGGCAATGACATGTTTTTCTATTTACAATTTGTATCGTTTTCAGCGGGTAACTGAAGCTACAAACATGGTGAAACTGACCGATAGGATGTGGGCTCGGCTTCTTGCATCCACAAATCAACCAAGCTTTCTAGGCTGTGAAGTTGTGCAGGAAAGAGTTAACAGAGAGACCATCGATGAGATCAACAATTTGAGAATTACATCCATCTAGAATTCGCTAGTGCATCATTTTCTCGGAAAATTTTTATTCTGCCTACTGCTCGTCTTTTATGCATCGACTCAGGCTCTCTTCGATTCAAAATGACCACAAGCAGTACTGGAGACAGGTACTTTCCATCACATTTGATTACTACCGTTTTAGTATATTCCCCGGTAAAAATTTACATCGATTGTTTTTGCAAGTCATGAGCTTTAATGCTGCTGCTATTCGATTGACCTGCAATGCAATCTGTTTTATCTGTTTATGATATACTCTACATCATTGATTATTGTTCATTTGTTCATTTGTCATTGACATTTGCTCTAGACGCGCTATGTCGTAGGGTTCGAAGATTATACATTGATTTTCCTACTTGTTTTAAAATTTTGGAGTTTTCCCAATTGATCCTGGGAAAAAGGATGAACCTTCTTCTAGTCTTTGTTGCCGATTTCTTACTTTTATAGGCAAAATTGCTTATAATTCTCTTTAAAAAATCGGCAGCATTTTTTCGTATAATTTATAAACTCCATGAAAGCCTCTCTGTATTTTTGAAAGCATTGCATGTAATTCCTTGCAATATTTTAAAAAATATAAGAGTCGCTCAATCTTTTTTGCCACTTTTATATGACTTAAAATCTACCAATCTCTCCCCACACACATATAATTAGTAGTGGCTCCAAATTCGTCATGTGTCGAGTAGAGCTGTAAATGAGCCGAATTGAGCCGAATTTGTCATATTTGAGTTTGGTTTGTGTTTGTTCGTTAAGAGATACGAGTTGAAATTTTTGTTTGAGCTTGGTTTATTTAGTAATTTTCTTGTTCGTGTTCGGTTTGTCAAAAGAATTTTTATTTTATTTACTTAATTTTTTTAAAAAATAAAATTAATTAATAATAATTATATTTTTTATTAATAAATTTAAATAAAAAAAATAGAATTAAATATAACATTTATGAAGATATATATACTTATTAAATATCAAAATATTAATTTAATTTTTTAAATAAATATTGTCTAACTTTCGCGAACAAACTTGAGCTCGTTGAGCCAAAATTTATATTTGTATTTGGCTCGTTTAGCTTAACAAACAAGCTTTTAGCGAGCTCGAACGAATCAAACTGAGTCAAGTTCGGGAATTATTTGCTTGTTTTACGGTTCTAATACTCAAGAACAATTCAGCAAAATGCAATATCAGAATCTTTGCATATGAATTACTAATGCTCGAAATTATAAACCAGATGAGCACACCAAATTGATTGTCCTAAAAATAATGTTACTCAACAAGAAAAAAAAAAAAAAAAAAAACCTCAAATTCAAATAGTAATCGATATAGCCGTGGAATACGAGACGAACAATTGCGTAGAAATAATAAAATAGGGTGTGTTTGTTTGGGGGTTTGGATTTTGAGTTGGGATTTGAATAGTAAAAATTTTAAATTTGAATAGTTGAATGATGTGATATAAATAGGTGTGATATGATATTTTGAATGTAAAATTGATTGTTAGTATAATATATAAAATGAAAAATAAGTGTTTGATTTGATATTTTTTAGAGGAAAAAATTGGATGAATAGTGTAAATCCAATCCAATCCCCCAAACAAACATTGAACATCCAGCTTGTTTACTCAGTTTGGCCTTCAACTTGGTCTATGTCTGGAGTTCCAACTCATGCTTGTCTACTAAAATTATCGTCAATACATGTGTACAAAGGTAAAAGAGTTTAAAAAGTGTATTAGTAAAAATAATTATTATATATTAAAAATAATTATAAATTAAGATTAAGATAGCTAAATAGTTTAATTAAGATAAAAAAATTATAAAATTTAAAATTTAAAATGCGATTAAAGTGTATAATTATATTTCCAAAAAATAAAAGATATGTGGGATGGACGAAAATAGAAAATAGGGACAAATTATGTGGCACGGAGGAAATATTTACTAACTTTAGATCTCATCCTTACACTATATTCTCGTTCAACACCATCAAAAGATTGTTGTTCATTACTAGCTTGGATGACTTCGCCTCGCTTGAATTTTCCAATCAATAACCACTTGTTTTCTTCCTTTAGGGCATCTCCAACCCAACGTCATTAAATGGGGCTGGGTTGGATGATTTGGTGTCGGTTGTCTTCAACTAACGCCAAATTTTGCTCCATTTTTTTGCGTTGCTAAAGTGCAACGCCAATTCTAGTGTTGCACGCAACGCAAAAAAAAAAAAAAAAGGCTTTGCATCTTCTTTTTTTTTTTTTTTTTTTATTTTCTAAAATTTTTAAAAAAATTATTTTAAATTATAAAAATAAAAGATTGTTTAAAATAATATGAAAAATTTCTTTTGGTGATATAAAAATTATTTGTGGCACATGTTTGAACCCATGACCTTACAGTCATATGTTCAACCTCACACCACCATGTTTTTCTTTTACGACACAATAGTATGTAATATTTTGTAAACATAGGGTGTGGTTTCTTTACCCAAAATTTCCAATTTTTCATTACCTATGATCCCTAAAAGTATACAATTTTTTTTTTTTTTCCACAAATATTTCATCAAATATTATTTTAATAATATAAACTATTAGAATGATATAAATAGAGGTTGATGTGATGTTTTAAATATAAAATAAATTTATAGTATAATATAAAAAATTTATTTGATATGATATTTAAAAAAATAAAAAATCTGAACAATAAAAACCTATAGAAAAATTGAGGCAAAAGAACACAGCCTTAATTATTTATATATTTACATTAGAACACGTTCCTAACCAAGCACTGAAGTTTATTTAGAAAATTTACATGTTTGCATAGGTGTTCGAACCCCTGTTTTCGTGCATACGATCTAATCAACGGTGAGGATTAATCCAACTTCACAATTAACCGTCCGATGATGGATCCAGTCTTCTTCTCTTCCGGCCAGCTTTCTCCGGCGGCCCTGACTGCCCCGCCTCCATCGGAAAATTCAAAATAGCCTTTGCACCCCTCATTCTGAAGGCGGCGCAGTCGTAGGCCCTGGCGGCGTCAACATCGGTGTCGTAAGTCCCAAGCCAAACCCGACACCCCTTCCTCACCGGATCCCTTATCTCCGCCGCGAACTTCCCCCATGGCCGCCGCCGCACCCCTCTGTAATTCCTCCCGATGCCATTTCCCGGGTAGGGTCCGGCCGACTTCTGAGCATTCGAGTAGCTTAGTCGGGGCTCCGTTTTCAAAACCCAAGGCGCGAAATGGGTCGGGTAATCCGACCCGGTAAATTCTTCAAATAGCTCCGGAGACGGCGAGTTGCCGGCTGCGGCGGCGTCCGGTCGCCAAATTGGCTCGCCGGCGATGTTGTCGGAGAAACTGCAAATTAGGTTGAGATTTGGGAATAAAATGGAAGGATCTGCAGAACTGAAATCCTCCATTAGATTATCTGCCTATGAGTTCTGAGCTTAAATATTTATTCAGATCGTCCATAACTATATATATATATATATATATATATTATATTATATATTTCTGCATTTAAGGAATGGGTGATGTGTTTTTTTATTTGGTTTTGGCAAAATTTGATTTATATTTTATATAAAATTAAAATAATATTATCATTGAACGCTTTATAAGGTAAAAAAAAGTATTCTTTTTTTTAAAAATAGTAAAATCTAAAAATGTGTATGGAAAAAAAAATCACAATGTGAATTATCAATAGAATTATGGCTAAATTGTACAAAATTTACGTGTGATTTCGTAAAATTGTTCGTAAAATTGCGTCAAATCTCTTATACTTCTTAAACTGTGTCAAACTCTCCCGTGGTTTCATAAACGTTGCGTCTAACCCCTTCAGCGGTCCTTATTTAACGATATTTGACATAAATGCGTCCAAAGAGTGAATAAATTTTAGAATATTAATTTCTAAACCTCTAAAAGTACAAATATATTCATTTTTCTTATATTTAGTCTAAAAAAAATAGTAAATATACTAAAAATAATAATTATTTTTCTCAAGAGTTTATTTTTACTGTTTTTTAGGCTAAATATATATAAAAATTAATATATTTGTAATTTTTAGAGGTTTAAAAATTAAAATTCTAAAATTTATTCGCAATTTGAGCGACCGCCGAGGGGTTAGATGCGGAGTTTATAAAACCACGAGGAGTTTGACGCAGTTTTAAAAGTATGAGGATTTGACGCAATTTCGTGAAACCACGGGTGGATTTTGTACAATTTAGCCTAAAATCATACATAAAAAATATATATATAGTACACATTTAAATTCATATCAGAAAATAATATAAATGTAATATATAAGTTTTATTTAATAAATTATTTTAATTGATTATTAAAATTAATTTATTAAATAAAATTCTATAATGTATAAATAATATATTATATTAAAAATTTTATTATATAAATTGTGTTAAATAAATCACGTAATAAATAATTAGATGAGTTATTAATAGGTTGTTAAGGTGACGTGGTGCGGAATTAAGACTTAAGAAAATTGATTTTGGGAACGGTCGAGATCGGACATCTATTAAATTTTTATTATAAATGTCAAACCTTCTAAGTTTGTTTGTTTTGATTTCAAATTATTTTGTTATTATTTATAAGTTGTGAAGAAAATTTCATACCTTATAAATCTCAAGTGAACTTCACTAGTCTGAGGTATTTTGAAAAATATCTAAAAATAAATTCGTGCGGGCTCAGCCCAAAGCGGACAATATCATACTAATGTTGAGTTTTGTGATTCAATTTGTTTAAGTTTGCATAGTCTTAGGGTTTGTTTGTTTTGTGAAAAAACAAATACATATTTCCCAAAAAATATTAATATTACATATATTTATTAATATTATATTATCTACACAATTTTCTATATTTCACATTAAGAAAAATCTCTTCAAACTGAAACACAAAACAAACAAACCCTTAGTTAAAATTTTCAAATTTAAGAGCAATATATAATCAAATGCAATGTGGATGAAATGTCAAAAGTTATTAAGACAACTTTGTTTTGTGTTTACACAAATGCATTGAATAATAATACAAAAAAAAAAAACATACAAAATACTTTATTCGGACATTCAAATATATTCTCATTTTTCTTTTTTGATTGTTATCCAAATATATTTTCGTTTTTTTTTTTAGTAAAAACATACTATTTTTTTCTATTTTATTTTTTTTACCACAAAATAAAAATTTTATTTTTACCTATTTTTCTTAAAACTCGTATTCGGTCAAATAAACACACAATTGGGTGACGGAATGAGTATTATTTATTACCCTTTAGTCCACATGATGATTCTCTTACAAAGACTTCTAAGCAAGTTTTCATATTTGCACCTTGGACATATTTGGTTTTTTTGAAGATTTAATTTAACAATGTTTACTATTATTTTTGCCCAAAATTATTAAATTAATTATTTTTTTTATATTATACAAATATATATATATATATTAAATTTAAAATATCATATCTGCATACAAATTTACCCCAAGGTTTCTAGTAGAGATGACAATTTGGACTGGTTTGATTTTTTTTGTACCAGGCTAGTCTAAGGCTAGTCTAACCCGATTTCAAACTGTGCTGAGCCAACACGGTCGGATTGCACCAGCCCGAGCATGTTTTTTTTTTTTTTTTTTTTTTTTTTGTTTATTTTGTTAACTTAAGATTAATTTAGAATAAAATATATTTGAATAGTAGAAGTGGAGAATTGAACCCACAACCCACCTTTACCATCAAGAATCATGTTGTCATTTTTATCTTTATTTCAAATATTAATATATATATATAAATTTATTAAAATTTAAATATTAATTTAAAAAATCAGACTGGGCCAGGCACGGTCTGATTTTTATGAGCTCGGACACGGCCCGGTTCATTAGAGTTCTAGGCCAAACACGGCCTGAAAATTTTCAAGCCTACTTTTGAAGGCCCAAGCATGATTTTTTTGTGCCGTGCTCAAACCGAACTTTCGGACCTTGCTTATTTTGCCATAGCCCCTAGCCCCCAATTTTTATTTTTTATTTTTATTTTAGTGTAAAAAATAGAATTTTTATATGATTATACTAATTTGTCCATTTTTAAAAAAAAAATAAATTAAGGTTTATCACTTTTTCTTAGTTCTTTTTTTCACATTTTAAGGTTTTGTTAAGGAAAATCGAAAAAGAATGTCAAATGGATAGAAGTGGACTGATGTTCCAACATGTCGAAGTTTGGAGGTTGATTACATCTATATATATATTATATCAAATAACTATTCAAATTTAAAATTATTAAGTTCAAAATACAGACCTATAAAGCAAACTACCAAACAAATGTATTCTAAAATTTGTGAACTCAACTCACAAGTTTGAAGATGATCTGAATTTATCCTTTTATTTATCTATTTATAGAATTCCAGTTTTAATCTTGTTCATTAAAAAAAAAAAAAAAAGATAAACCATTGCTGCTTATAAAATTTAGATATAACTATATAAAAGAAGATGGTTTGTTTGCTCATAAACATAATTCACAATATATATATATATAATACTTACTACAAAAAAAAAAAAATAGTATATTTGTAACGAAATTCCATTCATAAAGTTCACGTAACGTAATTTCATCTCCAATTCTGTCTCAAATATCATTAGTAATGAGAAAAATGAATTTATGAACAAAAAAACCTCATTACAAAATTGATAATTTCTTGTAGTGACTCACTCCATCCAAGCAAAAAATATACATTTACTTTTGGCGCTGAGTTTAAGAAATAATAATATTTTAATTATAGTGGGTAGGTAAAAGTAGTGTAATGATATTTTTTACTTTTATTTTTTTGGTATAAAATTAATGATGTGATGTAAAGTAAAGTTATTTGTGGAAAAAATGAGGTATTTAATAAAATGGTTACTTTGTAATTGGACGTCCCAGCTGGACGGAGGAAGTATATTCCTTTGTCAATTCTCAATGTAGTCATTTTATTATTTTAGTTTGTCCATTCTCAATGTATTTGTTTTCTTTTTTTCTTTTTAATAATTATACATTTTACTCTAATAAAAAAAATTTCACATATTTTACACAATACTACAATAAATTTCATTAAAAAGTAAATTGATTTAAGGATAAATTTTTTTTATCCTTCTATTATGCTATTACCTATAAAATAATAAATAATATTCTAAAATTTACGCGTAAAAAGTAGACTATAGAGTATTATATTTTTTCACAAAAAATTATCTATTACATTATTTACACAATTTTATATATATATATATATATATATAAACTTTGAACTAAAACACTGAAAAAAAAAATTATACATAAAAAATGAAGACAGTTGGGTGTTGATCAACAATTACTTCTCATCACATTACTTGAATTTAATTAATATGCATTGTGTGTAACTCTGGAATTATTGTTATATACTATCAATTTATAATATATATTTTTGTTATGTTAATATACACTTTAGGTTATACTATTTTCGTTCGGCTCTAAAGGTCTAATTTATTTTTTGCGTGTTGATTTTTGAATATCAGTTATTATATCAAAATGTAGTACAAATTAAGAAAAAATTGTGAAAATATTTCCATTAGTGTCTTATAATACTAGGAGAAGGATATTTGTTCAAAAAATTACACAAAATATAATGATATTTTTAATGTTAAGTACAATGACGCAAAAGGTAAATGAGACCTTTAGAGCCGGACGGAGAGAATTATTATTTGTAATATATAATGTGTAAATTATTACCACATATTGTGAACTTATATTTTATATGTGTTATGTTAATATACTTATTGTGTTAAGATTAATCACGACAAGTAATGTAATTGACTATTAATATATATTGTCAGCTTATGTCTTATATAGACTAATTGTACAATACTAATTTATCCCTAATTAACATTCTAACCACATATGAAAAAATATATATATTGAGTGTGAGGTATTAATGAAAAAGATATTTATTGAATACTATTAATTTTATTTTTTTAGAAAATGGATCTTTAATATAAATTATAAATTGAAGAAATAAGATATATATATATATATATATCTCTACAAACTCACTTATACACCCATAAATTTTTATATAAGATTGTTATTTGTGGTAAAGTTGTGTTTTTCTTGGTTCGTTTTTTTCTTCATAGATTTTCTACTATTTAGATTTTTTTTTTCTACATCTATATATATATATATTATATCAAATATCTATTTTAAATTTTAAATTTTACTATTTAAAATCCAAACTTAAAACTCAAACCATAGACGAACACACCCTTATTGACTTGACTATAAACACAAAGATATATGTATGATAGTTGAATTTGAGGTAGATGTAATAATTTGCGTCGAATAATACAATTTATTTATATACATAGAGGGATACATATCTATTTATTTTCATATAATTATATTATTCAAGTTGCTATATTTTAAAAATATACTCATTCAATGTAATAATATACATAATACATAACTGTCGTTGAAACACAACATATAATATTGTTCAATATCCTAATATACCCGTCTTTAAAATTTCGATAAATAACAAGCTATAACCATAGGAACTACATATTACATAATTTTATTCTAATATTGTTTGAAATAAAAAATAGTATTGTTCTCTTTAGAAATTAATAAAAAATAAAAAATTAGGCTTTTAAAAAATTTATTAAGATTGTCATTTTTTCATAAAGCAGGAACTCGCAACCGTTACTTTTCGAATGTGGGAATCCTTAGTCTCTTCATTTTCATCTTGTTTCACATAAATTTTAAATTCCATTCTTTCGGAATTTTTTTCCCCTTCTATCCAACTTTCCATCATCTACATATAAATATTACTTGTTTAATTTATATAACTTTAGGTGTATTTATTTTGATACATAAAGAATCATGAAAATATATGAAAAAAATATTTTGTGTGGTTTTATTAATTTATATTGTTATATATATTTATCATATTATATAAGAGATATAAAAATAAAACACTAAAGTGAACATACTTATATTTTTTTTTGTATGCTTTGTTACCTTTAACAAAAAAACAATCTTATGTTGATAAATGAAATTTGTTGTTAAGAGATATACATACATTACTTACTAACTTATTATTATTATTGTTATTATTATTATTATATCAAAACTAAAATTTATTAGAAAATATGCGAGAATATATAAATAAATTTGACGGTTAGGCGAATCGAATAGAATTTTTTCTTTTCAAATAGTTATGTCTTGATAGTGCATTCAGTTTCCGGCATATTATTTTCAACGATAAAACGGCTTTGTTTTTTAAAATGATGGCACCTCAAAACTAAGAGCTACATCAAATAAGTGAGGAAGAAATTATTATTATTATTATTTTTAATTTTAAATTCTTATGAATGATATTGAATTTATTCGTTTGGAAAAGGTTTAATAATATTTGAAATAATATTTATATAAAAAATAATAATTTTTTTTTTTCCGTATAGTAATATAATTTGTAAACAAAATAAAAAAACTACAGAGTGTGTTGTTTGTGAGTTTGAATGTTCGGTTTTTTGGTTTTAAATAATAATTTTTTTAATTATAATACTTGTATGATGCATATGATATTGAAAATTTGTTTTTTATTATAATATAAAAAATAAAACAAATATATTTAAATTGAATTTTTTAAAAGAAAAATTATGAATAATTAAAATTTAGGTCAAAGTTTTCAAATAAACAAAACCTATGCAATCCCACTCTTTCAAATAAAATATATTAAAAAAAACACCAAGTTATAATAATTAGTCAAATAAAAATACAATTACAAAGACATATTAATTAATTAAGTGAAATTTTCTATGAATAGGAATTATAATATGATGACAATAATATAATTATACATATATATATATATATATATTTCAACTCGACTAATTAATTATATAGTCTATGGGTGTCCCATTGGCTTACATAGTAAATAAAGAAATGTAGCTAAGGATTTGGTCAAGTTCTATTGTCAAAAAGTTAGTTTGGAAGTTTGAATTTGATTTTACATTGATTTTTACCTTTCTAAAAAGTAATTAGATTGAAAGTTTTTGCTTTTTTTTTTTTTTTTTTTTTTCTATATAACGTAGGAACCCGCAGCCGCTACTCGAAAGTGCGCACTGGGTGAATCTCCGAAAAATTTAAACCCATAATTCTACGGTCACAAATCCAACTTCTACACCGCCGGGCCATCCCTTACGGGGACTTAAAAGTTTTTGCTTTTACTTAAGTATTTTGTTATTACTTCCAAAAGCAAGTAATAATCATAATAATAATAATAATCAATTTGAATGAATGAATCATAATTTAGCTGTGAATAGTCATAATTAATATATTATTTTATAATGTAAAATTCACCATCTATAATTTTCCGAAGCAATTTTTTTTTTTTTTTTAATAAACCTCTGATTAAACCCAAATAATAATTCATATTGTAAGAAAAGTAAATAAATAAAAGACACACTATTTTTAACTAGAATGCAACGTATTGAAATATTTTAGATATATACTTGAGTTTGAGTGAATATTGATCTATTTTAGATATTTAATTTAATTTATATTTGATCTTATCCATAAATACGTTGTTTAGATTTGAGTCTATCAAATATGCTTATATATAGGCTCTTATTTTTATGATCAAATAATGTCAATTTTTACTCTTCATAAAATATTATAACATGATATCAAAGTCTATTTTAATACAATATATTGCGTTTATTTGAGTACATTCAACTTGAGTACATTCAACTTGGAATGTATTGGAGGTCTCCAAAATTTAAAATTTTGTCTTTCCGCTTAGAGTTTTGGTTTTCATCTACGCTTGAATTTGAGAGTCTTGTTTGCTATCCACCTTTCGTGTTTCTTCAGAGTTGTGTGTAATTTGAGAGTCCTATCTGTATATCTATTTGCGATCTGTCTTTCATGGTTCTCCAGAACTATGTGTCTGACTGCATTGAGTCTCGTCATTTTTTACTTTGTTTAGAGTCTCATTTAGAGTCTCGTTGTTTCCAACTCTGTGGAGTGTTCTATTGTTTCCGACTTCGGTGAGAGTCCTGCCATTTCCAACTTCTTTGAGACTCTTATTATTTCTGACTCTAATTCAGTTGAGAGCATCGTCTATGGCTTTAATACGGTGGAGCGGCGGTCACAATGACATACAAACAATTGTTATTTTTGTTTGCATATTTTGCGTTTGTGTTCAATTTTTTTTGTTAAATTTAAGTTGATTTTTGCTATATCACTTAAATTTTAGGAAATGATGAAATATTTTAAATATTCGGTTTAGATATAGATTTAATCTTATTCATATATTATTATTTAGATTTCAGTCTATCGAGTCTATTTTATAGTGCATATATATAGACCCTTGTATTAATGATCAAATAATGTAATTTTCGAATTTTCGTAAAATACTCACATTTTAGTTTATTTTTGCGAAAACTCAAACGTTACATTATTTAATCATTAAAATAAGGGTTTGTTAAGTTTGTATATAAGCACTATAAAATAGACTTAGATAAAGTCAAATCTAAACCATTTAATCTATAGATAAGATCAAATTTAAATATAAATTGAATGTTTAAAATATCTCAATATTTTTTCCAGATTCAAACTCAAGTGGTACATTTTAGTTATCTCAACACAACCAACCAGTCTTTTAAGATTAAGTAGTCATGAATCTATGTTTAGTAGAAAGACCAAGTAGTCATGAATCTATGTACAGTAGGTTATTATTATTATTATTATTATTAGACCGTTGCTAATTAGTTATAATGCATCCTCCGTCCTGTTGTAAGATTGCTATTTAATTTTTGCGTCGTTGTATTTGACATTAAAAATATTTTTATATTTGAATACTTTAGTCCACAAATATCATTATATTTGTATTATAAAAGACTAATAAATATATTTTTATTTTTTTTCTTTTGATTATACTATAAATTAATGTAATAATAATATTCAAATATTAACATAAAAAAAAAAATCAACGACGACCTTCTTTGCGGAACAGAGGGAGTATATGCTTTTAAATATTTCCATTGCTTTGTATTCGACGTAAGCTTGTTAATAATAGGCATGCCCAATTGATTGAAGGTATATATATATATATATATATATATTCTAGACTGTAGAGCTTACAAGGCGTGAGTGCTTTTTAATGTAAATTTGGTATGTAATATTGAAAATAAATAAATTTTAAATCGTTTCGATTACCGTGGTGATTGAATCAAATCAACATGATTCGAATTTGATCCAATTGCAAATATTTATTAAACACATATTTGAATAGGACATTATATAATTATATGTAGCAAAATATATGTTGATTTCTAACAAACTATATTATGATTTTAGCAAAATAGTAACTTGATCTAATCAGCAAATATCTATAAAAAAAAAAAAAAATTAACAAATATTCATATAATATATAACACATTATATTACACAACATATGTTATCTTCAGTATGATAATTTGCTAATTGTTTCAGGTTAATATCCTAACTTGATAATATGCTATCCGTCGTTTGATGATTTGTTGATTATTTCAGATTAGTTTGCTAATTTGGTCAAAATAGCACGATGACCGAATCGGCACTGTAACCGCCGTCTTTTTAAATATGTATATTTACATTGAGATTTTCATTTATTTTTTTTGTTACTAAAATTGATTTGTTTATATTGATAATAAATCTTAATTTACTTGATAAAGAAAAGCTCCCGAAAAAAATATTATAATATTGACTAACTTGTAATCTTATAGGCGTCATTGGAAAATACAATAAAAATAAAATTAAAAGAATTCATCAACTCATTTAACAACAATATTGGAACTACTTAATACTCCGTCCGTTTCAATATAATAGTCTTATTTATTATTTTTTTTCGTCCCTAAACAATAGTCTTATTTACATAAATAACCATATCACCGATAAAATTACATTTACTTTTTCATTTTTATTACACAATTGTCACTGGTTTTACACTAATACACTCACAAGGGCAAAAAAATCTTTTATCTATACTTTTTACCACCTACCAATATAATATCAATATTCCTTAAATTCCGTGCTCAATCCAATTAAGACTATAGTTATAGGACGGGGGAACTATTATATTAAACGCTTAATAAAATAATTTCGCAAATGGTCATGCAAACATTTTTGTTTGCAGGGTATTAGGTTCGGCCGAGGGTTTACCATGCGCACTTTCGAGTGGCAGCTCGCACGTCATCCAAAAGAAAAAAGAAGTAAAAAAATCAATAATTTATTAATTTTGTATTAATGGTTGATTGATCTAAAATATTTAATTTTTTTTTTAAATACATATTTTTTTTATAATAAATAACTTAAACAATATAATATTAATAATATATACAAACTGTATAACGTAGGGATCAGCACAGTAGTTACTACAGATCATTAAACATTTTCACGCCTCATATAATTATTTTTCTATTTCTCCTCTAGCTCATCTTCTTATAGGGTAGTATATAAAATTAAATTATCTTCTAATTTGAAGATACCCGTGCTTCAAAGTTCATACATTACCATATTAAAAGTTCAAATAAATATCAGAAATTTCACCAATTTAAATAAATTCGCCTCGTATTTTATCTATTCAAGACATAAATAAACTCCATTGTAAATACAAAACCGAAATCATTGATCAGAAGTTCTGAAATCGATTATCCAATTGAAATCGAATCCGAGCCTCGCGTACAATTTCCTTGAAGTGAATTCGGTCCGCCACCCATCAACTTCCAAGATAGAACGAATTAAATGGAATAACATATTTCGGGAACCGAAACAGGAAGTAGGAATTTCAAGAGAAAAAATTTGGAACAGAAAATCACATATTAAAAAAATCTTAGAATGCCTTTGAAATTAAACAGAGAAGCTCTCCTTTTATAGGAATTTTGGATGTATTATTTAATTGAAGAGGAAAATATTTATTTTAAATCACACGTCTTTCACCCACCACCATAGTATTAGAAACACCTTGCAAAATCAGTTGCAACAAATTAACTTAGATTGTTTCAAGTCAAATTTTACAATATCAAAATTAATTTAAAATTGAATTGAATTTTATTGAGTTTGGCCCACAAGCCCCATAACCCAAATTCAAGCCCAACTATGGCCCAATTCAATACATGTCCCAATTTATTTATTTTTTATTAACTATGGGGTCTATTACAATATATGGTAGATAATGTTTGTTTCATCTTCTAATTTAGGACAATATCTTTTCATCTTCTCCATCTTTCTCTTTCACCCGTACACTCACACTCGATAAATTCCTCAAATATGTGACCAATCTCCTTAACGGTGAGGCAAAACTCACACAAGAATGACATGAGTTTTAGCTCTTCTCATTTGGTAAAAATGGTGTAATAAGGTAACATTTTCAACTTACATTCTTTTTGAAAAAGATACATTATAATAATACTCATTTTTTTAATATTTTAATTTTTTTTTTTTTAAATAATAAATTACAAAACTCCAAAAACCTAAACTCTTTTGAAACGAGACCTAATCTTACTCTAATTAGTCTCAATCTAGTTATAGTCAACAAACAAACTTTATTCAAAATGTGACTTGTCTTTAATCACGTTATTTCTATCAATATCAATATCAATATCCTTATCCAATATTCATTTCGTATAAGATTTGAATTCGTTATATTACTACTTACATTTGCTAAAAATATATTCTAACTAAACATTTTGAAATTTCAAAAATATTAACGGATGTGTTTGTTTTGTGAGATTGTTGGAAAAAAATATTTTTTTAAAAAATGTATAGTATATTAATATTTTTGAAAGAAAAAAGCTTATATACTCGGCTAAATCGTATTTTCCATTAAAAAATTAAATTAAAATAATACAGAAGTCGCTACTCTCATATAAGAAGCGTGCTGTCGTCACAACGAACGAATAAACAAATCCAAGCATATCGCAAATATCCACATATTGTTCTAAGACCCGGGAAGAGTCTACTAATTATCTTTTCCTAACGGACTTTTTTGCAATTTTCTAAACCACCCCGGACTTTTTACTGTCAGGTGCATTTGGTTGGTCCATTCTAAAATTTTAAATAACAATCATCGGTGATAACGGCGATAACGGCGGAATTTCGAATATGCCTTTCTCGTCTCCACCGTCCCAAACGGCCGTCCAACTTGACGGCGTTAATGGAACCGCCGTCGACGGAAATTCACCTTCCGCTTTAACTTCTTCTCGCTTGATCTGTTTCTTCTGCTTCTGTTCGATCGGAGTTTCTCTGCTCCTTTTCCGGCAGCCGAGTGCGGCGGGAGTCACCGGCGGATTCGAATATCCGATTTCGAGCGGGAAATTCAGTATCGCCTTGCTGCCTCTAAGCTTGAACGCCGCCCTATCGTAAGCTTTGGCTGCTTCAATGGAAGTATCGAACGTACCGAGCCAAACGCGAGTTCCCTTCCGATTCGGATCTCGTATCTCCGCCGCGAATTTTCCCCACGGCCGCTGCCTGACGCCGCGGTAGTGCCTCTGCTGAGCGGAATACTCCTCATTCGTCACGTTCGGCTCCGCCGCAGCGGCGGCGGCTGGATTTCGACTCCAATCGACGGTCGCCGTCGCGCTCGGAGTTGGAATCGCTATGTTGAGAGAAGGCTTCCGTTCGGTGAAGTTCTTCCGCTTAATCGAGGTCTCATTGGTTCCAATTTGTGGTTTCATTTCGAATTCTAGGTATTCGCCCTCAGATTTGGGGGTATAAAAATTACTCGAGAACTCAATGCTCGAGGCGCGGCTACTCACAGCGGAGAAGCTGAAATTAGGGTTGAATTGCGTATTGCTGTGGTCAATCGAGGAACAGGAGGTTGAATTCATGGTTAATTCGGAGATAACAGAGCTGGAATTGCTGGAAGTCCTGGAAATGTTGCCATAAGTTTCGGCAAAGGCGCCATCGTCGAGAAGATGCTGGCGTATGAGTTCGAGCGCAGAACACTCATCAGGTAAGCTCACTGTGTCCATTCCTTTCCCCTTTTTCAATCACAGAAAATTGTTGAATGTGGATCGATCACCTGCAGTGCTGTGTTTATGATGATGATGATGATGATTGGGGATTGAGTGGAAGATGAGGAGTGAGGATTGTGGGTTAAATAGGGTTGGAAATTTGGGGGAGGAGGATGGTTCGTGGGAGGGTTCTTGGGAGGTGTGGGGAAGCATCGTTCAATCCATATCAATGGAGGAGGAGTTGGAATTCAGCGATGTGGGCTGGGTTGAAACTGCAGGCAGGTATGTCCAAAATGCTGTGGGGGCCGTTTCTTGATGGTGATATATACAGATTAGATTATATATATATATATATGTGGGGGGGGGGGGGGGGGGTAGTTGGAACGGCGTCGTTTTCGAGTTTGGTTCTAGTCTTGTGTGCTCCACAGAGACACTTGCAAATCCTTCCATCGTCTGTTTCCAGGCTGTTTCCATAATCCAATCTTTGCTTTTCGTTGCTTGCTGTGAAATGCTAATAGTTTAATCATCGTATTAGGAAAGTATGCATGTTTGAGTTTGTTTAGACTTCCATTTGTGTTTTTGTTTTAATTTTTTATTTCGATCTTAATTTAAATAGTATTTTGATATTATAATTTTATAAAAAAATATGTTGTATTTTTATTTAGAACCATGCAAGTTAGATACTGTAGGTTTAGAGGTTTGAATTTTGGATTGATTGGATAGTAAAAAATTTGAATTTGAATAGTTGTATAATATGATACTAATATATATTGATGTAATATTTTGAATGTAAAAATTAATTTTTACTATAATATAAAAAAAAATAGGTGTTTAATTTGATATTTTTGAGGAAAAAATTTTGAAAATCCTTCGAACAAATACACTATGCAAAGATGGGTTAGGAGTTTGAACCAAACAAACCCTTAAATCATCTATTTTGGTAAAATTATGTAAGAATAATAATTTTTTTAATGTTAAAATGGAATATTATAAAAAAATAAATAAATATATTATAGGAGTTTAAACCAAACAAACCCTTAATCAACTATTTTGGTAAAATTATGTAAGAATAGTACTCCCTCCGTCTCATTATTCTGTTTTATAACAAAGTATTTATTTTCTTTTATAGTAACTGTACTATCTATCTAACGTTACAAATATCTTTACAATTTACAATATATTACACAAATGTCATTACATTTATATCATACATATTAATAAAGTTATTTTAGTTATTTCTACTTTATTTCTACTATATCTCAATATAATACTAATATTTTTAAAACTACGTGCAAAAAACAAAAGAATACTTATTTTTGAGACGGAGGGAATAATATTTTTAATATTAAAATGAAATACTTAAAGTAGAATGAAATATTATAAAAAAATTATTAAAAATGATAAAATATATATATATATATATAGTACGAGAGAGGGAGAAAAAATAGTAACAAATTAGTTATACGTAAGTTTAGTTTACGGCTAAAAGAAAAAATCAGAGATATATTATTGAGAGTTAATATTTAAGATTGTGCTTTGATATATCTTTCAAAAGTCTTTTGGAAAGTTTAATAATAGTAAAACAATAATATTTGATATTATATAAATAATTATTGAATGAGATAATTGGTATATATATAATATTTTAAATATAAAGTGTATATTTTATATTTCTAAATAAATATTATTATTGATGTAACCCCCCGCTGTCATGTCATTCAAAATTATAGAAGATTATGTAAGTAAGATAAATATAATTAATATGTATTATGTATTAATTTTTTAAAAAAATGTATAAAAAAAAAATAATAAAAAATAAAAAAGAGAAAAAAAGAACACACCCTTTGTCTTTAATAATTTCATAAGTCAACACAAGTTATTTTAGTGCATTTTGTCCTCACTTGTGAAGTTTAAAAATTTCACACAGCTTAAAAAAAATAAAATAAAATAAATAAATAAATAATGTACCCGTTGTTGATATATTTTTTTCTATGCTTTATATAGTTACCATAATTTTTCCTATGCATTTTACTATTTGCAACAAAAAATTGTTTTCTTTTGTAAATAAAATATTATCCTCTATTATTACTTTATTTAAATAATAATAAAATTCAAAATTTACAATAGATAAAAAGAACAAACGTGTTTACAGTATAAATAGTTGTGAATTTTTTTTTATTTTTTATTTTATTTCATTATTTATTCATTCTTTGTTGTGGCATGCAATATAAAATTTTTGGCGTATATCTATTTTACATATAATATATATATTTAGATATATTAAGTTTTGTTTAAAAATATTATATTAAAATTTCATTTTTTATTATTCTGAAAATAATTCAAAATATTATTATAAAAAATACCATTTACTATTAATTTAGGCTGCTAGATTATTTTATTATGTGAGCATAGAATTTTAGACCCTATTTAAAAGGTTTGGGAATTATTTTGATCTTAGAACTGATGTAATAATTAAGTGATAATTACGACATGAATTTGACCTTTCTTGTTAATATATACTCCCTCCGTCCCAGATACTGTGTCGGCTACACTGTAGATACGGTATTTTAGGAGGGATGTAATTAGTATATAATTAAGAATATATTAGTGAAAATAATTATTTTATAATATAAATAATTATAAATTAATATTAAGATAACTAATTAGTTTAATTAAAATTAAAAAAAATAAAATTTAAAAATTTAAAATGAGATTAAAGTGTGTAATCATTTTCCAAAAAAAAAAGAGACATGGTACGTGGTACGGATAAAATGGGCAACGTGGACATTGTATCTGGACGGAAGAATATATAATAACTATGATGATGCGTGAGAAGAATAAATTAAGAATGTGTTTATTTATAGTTTTGGGTACGATTTTAAAAGATATTATTCGAAAAGATAAAATACTATTTTCAATCACTGCAAATATAATTATTTACTTTCTTTTTATGTAAAATTTTAGAATATTATATTTTATAGTTATTAGTAGAATAAAATGATAAAAAAATATATATATTTTTACCTTCACACTCATTTATAAATGATAAAAAAATATATTTTTACCTTCGGACTCGTGTATTTTATTAATGGTCATATTGCAAAATATAAAAGTATTTTTTTTATTAAAATAAAAGTATAATTACTAACAAAATGAATATATTGAAAGTTCACGTACTAAAATAAAAAAATAAATAAATTAATAGTACACATAAAAAGTATATAGATTGTGTTTAATTTGTATTTTAATAAAAGTATATACTTTTTTCGTCCTAATTTAAAATATTATTTTTACCTTTTTCATATGTCACACTTCGAAGTATTATTTTCCTATTTTGGTATAAACAATCATATACTTAAAACCAATACCTAAATTATAAACATACAATTCCTTTATACATAAATTTAAATGACAAAAATATCAAAAACATCTTAAATACTTTTACTAACCAATAAAATATTATTGCTAGCATATTTTTTTATGTATTGTCGTTTGAGGCCCACATATATATGTCTATATATATATATATATGCACATTGAAACCCCCTTTTTTGGTCATTATACAATTTCTCTTTTCTGCAAATATTCAAACATGATATCAGAACCTATTTTTCTTTTGGGACAGACATAGTTACTAATCCTTATTGTTTTCGCTGCCAACGCCGACGCGTGGCAGCAGCACGCACCTCCAACGCAAATAGACATCGTATCTCTCTAGCGACTGCCGCCTTCCCACCGCGTCCGGCGGTTTCCGGCCGCCATCTCCTGCTTCGATCCCAGATATCTTGGTATGGTCGGTTTTGCCATCTGATTTGAATTTATTTTGCGACTGTTACTGGATTGGCTTGTCCAGTCTGATTTTCTGCACGATTCTTTTGCGCGCTATACTATTCTTGATTTTCTCGCTTCATAGTATGGCTTTTAATATGGATCGTGTAGACGCTTCCGGGATTACTATTAGTCTTTCTAATGATAATTATGATTTGTGGGCTCAATCCATGAAGAGTTTCTTGATTGGTAAAATATTATGGCACTATGTTATTGACGACTTTTCTGCACCGATTGCTCATGTTGTCACTTCTACGGCGCCCCTCAACAATAAGGATCTCACGGACTATCAAAATGCCTTGGATGAGTGGGATAGTAAGAACCACATTATTCTTACTTGGATTCGAAATACCTCTTCCAAGTCCATTCAGATTCAACTTCGCCGCATGGACACTGCAAAGAAAGCTTGGAATTATTTGCAGCATCGATATCAAGCCACTGGAGGCGTGCATTATTATCAGCTTATAGGGTCATTGAATGCACTGACACATGACTCACGCCAAGATATGAATAAGTTCCTCTCTACTATACAGTCTATGTGGGATCGCATTGATGAGACAGACATATAGATTGAGCACTTTTGGTTGATTCAGCTCTTAATGAAGCTTGGTCCATAATATGATTCTGTGTGTGCTTCCTTGCTTTATTGTCATCCCTTGCTTCCTTGGAGACAACGATGAAGGAGATTTTGTTTGAGGACACCCGTCTCAAGATGCTCAAGGCTCTTATCCTTGATTCGGCCTTGGCAGTTCCCTCTTCTACTCCTCATCGCAAGGATGCCTGACCATCTTAGTCTGATAAATGTCACAGTTGCCTGAATGTTGATTATCTTTATATCTATTGCCCTAAGGTTGAGTGTCACTACTGTCATCAGAAAGGCCACATCTATTCGCATTGTTCCAAGAATTCCAAGGCTGGTCAGTCTTCTTCCGGCTCTTCCTCTGCCATTGCTGCTGCCACTAGCGTATCACAGTTGCCTTAACCGTCTCCCACTCTTGAGGACCTACGTCGCATGCTCACTCAAGTTTTATCAATTCATCATTCATTAGCCTCGACATCATGTAACAACACATGGTATATTGATTCTGTCTGTTGTAACCACATGACACCTAACCCTCGCCTTTTACATTCTTCTCAACCCGTCACCTCATCCCTTCCTATACTTACTGCTGATGGAACCTCCATGTGCATTACCCATACTGTCCATATATCGTCCCCCCATCTCGATGATGTTTATGTCATTCCCAAGTTAGCCCTAAACCTTGTGTCTGTCGGTCAATTGGTTGAGCAAGATCTTACGGTATAGTGTGCAGGTTCAAGACACGCAGACGGATCAGATACTTGGGACGGGTCGCAAGACAAGCCGCCTATTCGAGCTTGACCACCTTTGCCCTCGCCAGACACCATCTCTTTCCCTTGTAGTCTCTATTTCCTCTTCTTATCACTGGCACCTCAGAGTTGGTCATGTCTCCCTATCTAAACTCAAGTCTCTTGCAAATACAAGTGTTTTAGGCACAGTTCGTTTTTAGTCTTTTGATTGCTTGCATTGTAACCTTGGAAAACAACCAGATTTACCTTTTTTGAATAACTTGTCTATTTCTGATAAACCATTTTCGTTAGTACATTCTGACATTTGGGAGCCCTCTTCTGTTGCTACTCTTATTGGGTTTCGTTACTTTGTACTTTTTATTGATGATTACTCTCGCTTTACTTGGATTTACTTTATGCGCAAGCAGTCTAAACTTGCCTCCATTTACTCTGCATTCGCTAAAATGGTGCAAACTCAATTCTCTTGTCCTATTCAGACTTTCACATTGAAATGCCCTCGAATATAATGATTCTGCCTTTCTTAGTTTTCTATCCACCCAAGGTACTCTTGTCCAGCGTTCCTGTCCCTACACATCTCAACAAAATGGTAGGGCAGAGCGCAAGCATCGTCATATTTTAGACACAGTTCGAGCCATGTTGTTATCTGCCAGTTGTCCATATCGGTTTTAAGATAAGGCTGCTCTTACTGCTGTTTATAATATGAACCGTTTACTCTCCTCTGTCCTTCAGAATACCACACATTTTGAGAGGCTCTTCCGCCAGGTACCTGATTACTCTCATCTTCATCATTTTGGTTATGTTAGATTTGTTTATCTTCCTCCTCATGAACGTAACAAATTAGAACCACGCACCCGTCTGTGTTGTTTTTTTAGATATGGGATAGAACATAAAAGTTATCGATGTTGGGATCCTGTGTCGAATCCTCTATGTATCTATCGGGATGTTACTTTTTTGGAGTATAAGTTATTTTCCTTTTAGTCTAAATTTTCTATTCCCTTTGAGTCAGAATCTCCGTTCTTTGTTTTGAATTTCTCTTCTCATCCTGCAGGTCCCGAACCCCCATCCGTTCCTGCTGGTCAGCTTGATGTTGATCCTTCCCCACAAGCTGACCCTTATGCGCCTCCTTAGTCTGTGCTCGATCCTCTAGAAATTCCAGTTCCTGCCGCCATTGATCTGCAACCCACCCATGTAAGTTGTCCTTCCTCTCATCTACTTGATTATCATTGTTTTTCTCCCATTTTATCTCACAATGAACCCAGGACCTTTCGTGAGGTGAACTGTGATCCCTTGTGGCGCGACGCTATGTCTGACGAATTGCAGGCTCTTGAGAAGACCGGCACGTGGGATATTGTCGATCTCCCTCCTAGCAAGAAACATATTAGCTACAAGTGGGTGTACAAATTCAAAAACTCACTCCGATGGTTCTGTTGAGCGTTACAAGGCTCGCCTTGTAGCCAAGGGTTTTTCACAAGAGTATGGTATTGATTATGAGAAGACATTTGCTTCAGTTGCTCGTTTGATATCTGTCCGTTGTCTCTTTGTTGTTGCCGCTGTTCGACGTTGGCAATTATTACAGTTGGATGTGAAGAATGTGTTTCTTCATAAAGATTTGTCTGAGGAAGTCTACATGACCCCTCCACCTGGCTCATATTTTTTCAAGGAAGGTATGTCAGCTGCGCCGTGCCCTTTATAGGCTGAAGCAGGTGCCCCAAGCTTGGTTCCCCAAGTTTAGTGTGCGCTCCTTCAATATGGCTTTTCTGCACATCTCCATATGACTCTGCTCTCTTTATTCGTCGTTCTCCTGTCGGGACCATCATTATCTTGTTGTATGTGGATGACATGGTTATTACCGGCAACGACACTTCTGGTATATCCGATCTACAGATCTACCATCATCGACACTTTGACATGAAGAGTGTTGGTCGGCTCCGCTATTTTTTGGGACTTGAGATTTCTGACGCTCCAAATGACATATATCTATCTTAGGCGAAATATGCATATGATCTCTTATCTCGTTCAGGTCTGACTGATAGCCAGATTGCATCCACCCCTCTCGAGGGGAACTGCCGACTTGCTCATTTCGACGGCACTCCACTAGAGGATCCCTCCCGCTATCCGCAGTTAGTGAGATCCCTGATATACTTGACGGTCACTCGCACTGACATAGCTCATGCGGTTCATGTTGTTGCTCAATTCATGACCAATCCCATGATAGTTCACTATCCTGCTGTGTTGCACATCCTTCGTTATGTCAAGGGAACACTCCTACATGGTTTTTATTTTTCTGTTGACTCTCCATTAGTTTTTGCAGGTTTCTCTGATGCTGATTGGGCAGGTGATCCGACTGATCGTCGCTCTGTCACAGGTTATTGTTTTTTTCTTGGGAGTTCCCTTGTTTCTTGGCGCAGCAAAAAACAAACTCTCGTTTCTTGCTCGAGTGCAGAGTCTGAGTATCATGCTCTTGCGGATTCGACTTTAGAGCTCTTTTGGCTTCGTCGGCTTCTTTCTGATCTCGGGGTTCCTCAGCCTTCTTCCACTTCCCTCCATTGTGATAGCACGAGTGCAATTCAGATCTCCCATAATGATTTTTTTCACTAGCGCACCAAACATATTGAGATTGATTGTCAGTTTGTTCGCCAGCATGTTCGTGCAGGCACTGTTCATCTATCTTATGTCTCTTCCGAGGATTAGACTGCGGATATCTTCACCAAGCCCTTCTTCCCAGGCCGGTTTTCCACATTGTTGAGCTAACTCAAGTTTGTTTCTACTTTACCACCTTGAGTTTGAGGTGAGAGTGTTAGCATATTTTTTATATATTGTTATTTAGGACCCACATATATATATGCATATATATGTGCACATTGAAACCTTCTTTTTTGATCAATACAATTTCAATTTTTCGTAAATATTTAAACAATTATTATTTTTTTATCTACTAAAAAATTTCAAATAGCCCTTTTGAAGTGTGGCTGAAGGAGTATAGTTTTTTTTTTTTTTTTTTTTTTCACAAAATGTTATGTCAGAAATTATTTACAGTAAAAGTTAAATTAAAACCTTAAATTTTAAATCAAAACCAAAAAAATTATATTATATACATACGATAACAATAAAAATTAATAAAAACATACAAATATTAACTAAAATAAAATTATTTTCTATAATACTTTCATAATTATTTGTACCTTACAACAAAAACACCTAAAATTATATATATATATATATTTTCGTTCTAATTCAAAATATCATATTTACCATTTTCATTTGTCTTATTCAAAAGTATTGTTTTTCTATTTTAGTAAAAGTAATCATAAATTAATATCAAAATATTTAACTTTTATTTAAATTAAAAACATATTACTACGTGTATATATATATTTATTTTATACATAAAATCAAATGATAAAATGTCAAAAAATTTTACATATTTTTACTCATTAATAAAATATTATTATTTTTTAATTTTACAATTTTTATTATTTTTATTTTTTAAAGTAGATTAAAAAAAACGGAAGGAGTAGTAGGAGGGAAGGAGTATTATATTCTAAACCAACATACTATAAATAGTAGAAGTGTGAAAATGTAGATTTGAATTTAGAGTTTGGCTGAAATACGTATCTTAGGGATTTAATTAATTATTTATTTATTTAATAATTAATTAATTAATAATTTGGGTACGGAGACAAAACAGTTTCTGTTTGTCTAGTTTTTCGATTGGTACAAAGTACCTGAGCTGTGTTCATTACAAGTCAAATTCTTGAACCGCACGTGACAGAAAGTCAAATTCTTGAACCGCACGTGAGAAGGAGAGTAAGAGACAATGTAGAATGAGGAATTCGATGCTGCGTTGAAATGTGGTAGTATTAGTCATGCTTGTTTATTTTTTCGAGTATTTATATTTTTATATACTACCTCCCTCCCGTTAAAAAATAAAATAAAATAAAATAATATTTATTTTTTATACTTAAATTTTTTAATATTAGTATCATATTGATTTATAATGAAAAAGATAAAAATACCCCTGTTAAATTATGTGATAAAAAGGTAATACTATTTACATAATATACTTTATATCTACAGAAAATCGGACAATTAAGGTAGAACGAAGAAATATTTTATAAAAAGTATTTTAATTTGATTTTAGTGTATATAATAATTTGATAGGATTATTTTGTTAGGAAAAATAAGGTGTGTTTATTTGTGGATTTAAACTTTTGAAAAATAGATATTTGAATTTGAAGAATTGTTTAATATACAATAGATATTGATTTGATAATTTTAATTCAAATTAATTTTTAATATAATATAAAAAATAAATACTAATTTGATATTGTATTTTTTTTAAAAGAAAATTAATTGTAAAAATTAAGTGAGAATTCATCCTATATTTTTATTAAAAAAATAAAATATTTATTTGATTATGGTTTAAAATTGATTTAAAACGAATTATTATTTTGAGTTTTTATTTTAATAATATTTTGATATAATAATTTTTAAAAAATATTATACTTTTATTAAAAATATATAAAATAAATAGTGTTAATTTTGCTCCAAATTTACAATCGCGTATCAAATAGTAAAAAAAAAAAAAAAAAAAAACATAAATATAAAAAAATCCTTTTCGTAAAGTTTAAAGAGTGAGTGAGTGTTTTTTTTTCTTTTAAAATAATACTCTCTCCGTCCCATGTAATATGGGTGTATTACTGTATACATGAAAAGTTAGGTAAAGTATAATTAATAAGTAATTAAGAAATGTATTAGTAAAAATAATTATTATTTAGTAAAAATAATTATAGATTAAGATTAACATAACTAAATAGTTTAATTAAGATTTAAAAAAATTAAATTTTAAATTTTAAAATATGATTAAAATGTATAATTAAATTTTCCAAAAAAAGAAAGGACAAATTATGAGGGACGGACGAAAATAAAAAATATTGACAAATTATATGGGACGGAGGGAGTAGTAATTTATTAGGTTGAAAATAAATTATCATTAAAAATTATTTGCATAATACTTTTACAAACCAATAACATAATACTCTCTTCATTAGGTAAATATTTGTTCATTTACTTTTTGGATATTGAATTTTAAATATTAATATTATATTCATACTTAATACAAATAAAGAAAAAATAATAAAATTCATTTAGTAGTGTTTTATAATACTTTCTCCGTCCCATAATAAATTATCTATTTTTTTATTTTGGTTTGTTCTATAACAAAGTATTCATTTCATTGTTTTTAGTAATTGTACTATCTAACTAATATTACAAATACCCTTACAACTTACAATATATTACACAATATTAATAGGGTTATTTTAGTCATTTCTACTTTATTTCTACTACATCCCAATATAATACTAATATTTTTAAAACTCCGTGCAAAAAGTAAACAGATACATAGTTATGGGCCGGAGGGAGTACAATGTAATAATATTTGTATAAAATATTTTATAAATATAGATATTTTTAATATTAATATAATAACACAAAAGATAAATAGATAACTTATTAAGGAACTGATGAAATATTAATTTTCAATTTATTGCAAAAAAAAAATAAATGAGTATATTGAACCGGGACAAAAGGAAAATAATATTTTAAAAAATATATACATATATTGATGAGGTTTTTATAGTTTGAAGATATTCCTAGAAATAAAAATAAGATAACATGTTAATTTTGTTGTTGACGAATAGTCAGTCTTTGTTGAGAAGTATGCCCATGGAATTTTTATTTTTTATGTTTTGGAAAAAATGATATTTTTATTATTATTTTGTTGACTATTAATGCAATGACATTTTATTTTAGTTACATATTGTGTTATATATATATATATATATTTATTTATTTATTTAAAATTAAATTTAACATGTGCTGTAACTTGCAAATTTTATACTAAAAAAAAAGCGTGGAAGTCATATTTTACGACATTGATTTATTTTATTTTTTTTTCATTCCAAATGCTTAGTACAATGTACATTGAAGTTATAAAACTATATGGAAAATATTTAAATTATTTTATACTAACATTATTTTTAATAAAATAAAACTATGTGTATATATTTGATAAAATATAATGTTTTTTTATAAAATATTTTAAAAATAATACTCCACTCGTCCCAATACAATAGTCTTATTTACTATTTTTGTTCGTCTTAAAACAATAGTCCAATTTCCATAAATAATCATATCATTATAAAACTATCATTACTTTTCATTATTATTACACAATTGTCACTACTTTTTACACCAATACACTGACATGGATAAAAATGTCTTTTATCTTTACTTTTTATCTATTGCTAAAATAATATCAATATTTCTTAAATCTAAGAACACTATAGTTCCGGGGAGGGAGTATAAATTTATGTCACACAACAATAACAATACGTTGAAATAATGTTACAATCCTCATTAATTAACAATACAAATTACATTATTTTAAAAAAATTGATAAAAAAAATAATAATTCTCAATAAATAATAACAAAAATTCATTATTCATATTTTAATTAATAATAAAATAAGTATTTTAATAATATTTTTATGGATTACAATAACTAACAATGAAAATTCAAAAAACTCTAAAAGAACATGTGGAAAACAATATGGTATGTTTATAAACTTCTAAAATCACTTTGTTCAAATTTAAACTTTTAAATATAATTAAACACTTGTGAAATTATAATATTATCAAAAAAAAAAAAAATCATATTCAATTTTAAAGATTGGCTTATTGAAAACTCGTCACTGTTCTCATACTATTTATTCTAATAATTCAAAATTTTATGATTCATAAGCTCTTTTGGAATATAATTGTATGTTATCTATTGCATAATCATACTGTATATATATATATTAGTACGGTTGGAAAATCGATTAATTATTTAATCGATGCAATTTAATTTTAAATTAAATTCATAGATCCTTTTATTCGGTGAGTAAAAATGCATGTGGGTTGTATGGTGGTTATTGATAGTGTGATTAGGCATGTAAATGCCGGTAAGCTACAGACGCACGTACCACCTGTCCGGATCAGATAACGACATGCATATATAATAAATTATTATTTGAAAATTTGAAATTTAAATAATATATTTATGACCGGAATTAAATTTGACGTTTATGACCAGAATTAAATTGGTGTTTATGACCGAAATTAAATTTGGTGTTTATGATTACCAGAATTAAGAGCCGACGGTTTCGACTCGGCATTTAAACTTCAAGGGGTGGAGTGTCTATATAAGACCCTTTCAACCACTTCATTTCACACACCAATTCCCTCTTCTCTCCGGCAGCCATTTCCGGCGATTTTTCCGGCGAGTTTCGGAAATTCCCTTATTTAAGCCTCCAAACATAGCTCATAGTTCACCTTATTTTAGTTCATCGGAGCTCCGAAATATTGAAGTGTCATCTAATTCGGAGACGGCGTCGTTTTATCTTTGGGAACATTACTCCATGAACTGGAGGCACTACCGGGGCTTATTTGGTTTTACGGAAAGAGGTTCTACCTCGACTCGACGTCAGAGCTCTGAAATATTGGGGTATCACCTAATTTGGAGACGACGTCGTTTTATCTTTGGAAACGTTACGCCATGAACCGGAGGCACTATCGGGGCGTATTCGGTTTTACGGAAAGAGGTTCTACCTCAACTCAACGTGATTATCGAATTTATTACGATAAAATTATTGTGATTATCAAAATTATTTTGATAAATTGATTATCGAATTTATTTCGATAAAATGATTGTGATTATCAAATTTATTTCGATAAATTGATTATTGAATTTATTTCGATAAAATTGTCGTGATTATCGAATTTATTTCAATAAATTATTTTGATATCAAAATTTATTTTTATAATAATTATTTTAATTTTTTTTAGTAAATATGACCATATTACATATTATACATACTTTAAATTTACACATATTTACATCAATACAATTATATCAATTTAAAACATAACGGTAACAAAATCTTTAGGTACAAAAAAAATATCATAAACTATCATCTAAATATTATTATATCAAAAAATACTATTATTAATTTATGAAACTCTACTATCTTAAATATTACATCGTCAGAGCTCTTGTAGATCAAATGGTGAGATATCACTTTCTTGAGGATTAGATTTTAAATTTGATCCAAACCCAATTATTTCCGGACAAAAAAAAAATAAAATAAAATAGTAAATATATTAATTTTGAACTGACAAATTAGATCTTCTCCTCCTTTTCAATTTAATTCTATTATTTTATTACACTGTTTTCTTCTTCAAATAATTGTTTATCAATGAATAAAGACACAAAAGTAGCAAAGAGCTATTGAGCTTTATCAATCAATAAGACAATGCAAGTTGAGGATGACAAATAATAATTATTATAATTTTTTAATTGCTACTTGCAATATATTAATGTCACAATTATACCATCAAGTTGATGTTTTATATAATTTTTTTTTTTATATATATATAGTTTGTTTCCTTGTTTAATTATAATTATATTGTAATTAAATCCAACCAATTATTTCATTCATATTCATGCATCTGAAGCCATTCTATTTTCTATATATTATATTATATAATAAAGTATGGGATTTAGTTATAGTCGACATCGTTTATTTGAATTTTTGTATTAATAATGGATAAAAGTTATGGGCTTCTTTTAAAGTTAACTTTATAATTTTGTTATACACCTTCATGTGTTAATTAAATTGTATTTTAAATCGAAACAAATTCGCTCATATACAAAAAAACACCAGATCTTTTATGAAAATAATATTGTTGTGCTTCCTATGTATATATTTCATATTCTATTCTGATTATTCAATCAGAGTACTCTTATAAATACCAACATTATTGTTGGAACAAGAAATTTTTTCACCTATTTTGGCATATAGGTCTTTTATTCTTTTCTGCTGCTGTCTTTCACATATTGTCTGGTCGCTGCAACAAGCTAACTGTAACTTGTTTTGTCTTATCTCTCGGTTGGTAGCTTTACATGACAAAAAGGATGAATACTTTGGATTAGTATATATGAACACACCATACCATTTAGGTGGAAGAGGTTTTAATTATGTTTGTCTTGCATGACCTGCAAGGTGACTATTTTGTTTACCGTGATTCAGAGTGTGATTGTTGTAAGGGTTTTTAGAGTGAAGTATAGTGAGAGAAAGTGAGTTCAATCTTTTCAACCTCAACCCTTCTCTTCTTTTCTTTATGTATTAAGTGAGTATCTGTCACTTTTATCTCGCCAGAGAGTTTACCGGAGGAAGGAGAAATCGAAGTTTCGATTAGGGAAGGCATCCGGATTATGAGCAGCCTTGCTATTTGGTAGTTGTCAATACTCATTTGTGACGACGTATACCTGTGGAGGA
This sequence comes from Andrographis paniculata, assembly GCF_009805555.1. Classification (NCBI taxonomy): domain Eukaryota; kingdom Viridiplantae; phylum Streptophyta; class Magnoliopsida; order Lamiales; family Acanthaceae; genus Andrographis; species Andrographis paniculata. The sequence continues at coordinate 2,138,121 of NW_026137590.1, forward strand.
GTTTTTCTAGGTAACTAGTATTGTAGTATGGGTTGAAGGAGTTTTGGTTGTTTCTGTTCTTAATCAGCACTGATTAGTGAACTTCTCTTGAATTGGTATTCCCAAATGTATGATTGCTTATATCCGAACTGGGTAAACAAACCCTTGTCTCATTTACTGTTTTGTTTTTCTGCATGCATTCAGTTAGCAGTAGGGTGTTATAACTTTAATATAACTATGTTTCAGAAGTTGACCCTTGAATGGGTGTTCGAAGGAGTTTTGGTGCAACGCCTATTCCCCAATAATTATTAACTAGCCGACTTGTTTTGCCATCTTGATTCCTCTCCAACTCCTTCCTCAATGTTCGATTTGAATGTCTTCCAAAGTTATATGATTGATTTTTTGGGTTTGCTTCGGTTTCTAAATTTTCATTACATTTTTTATCTTTGCACTTTATTTATTTTATTTTATTTAATTTACTTTCAAATCCTAGGATCAGGTTAAATTGTATTGTTAAAATATGGGCGGATATCTAAAAATACGGCGAATTTATGAAGGATCATCAATAAACAAAGTCTTAGTTGATTTTAATACGGAATATTTATTATAAAAATTGGTGAAGATAATTTTTCATAAAGGACATTAAAAACTTGTAAAAAATAAAATAAAATTGGTGAAGATACTATTGTTGATGGAAGTTATTCGAAGAACATTACATGAATTCAATGAAATCATGATGATAAGGTTAGTTCATGGAGTAACAAATAGATTTAGTAACAAAGAATTAATTATTGGAGCTTCAAAATGATATAAGAGGAAGACTTGGGAGGAAATTGACTACCAACACAACACACCACAAAATTATCTTTCTTTTTATTTTAATAATAATAATAATAATTATTATTATTATTATTTTTTTTTTTTTTAGATTGTGTGGAATATAATAATTTTAGAAAAATGAGTAAGATTTTTTCAAAAAAAAAAAAAAAAACACACCCTTTATTTTTTATTATTTATATTTTATAAAAACTTAATCTTATTTTTAACTTATTATATCAAATAATTATTTAAATTTAAAATTTTACTATTTAAAACATAAATCCAAAATTCAAACCTTAAAAAACCTTTAAAAAATACATCTTATATAACTTTTTAGCATTTTTTTAGAATTGCTTATAAATAAATTTATATGATAATAAAATACATTTGGGGTGGGGGAGAGGGCTGCAGCCCACTTACCCCCACTTATCTATTGTGTTCTTGGTAAATTTTTGACTGAAACTAATATTTTGTAAATTATGTTTAACAAAGCAAAATCACACGAATTATGTGTGACAAGTGAATTTAAAAACGTAAAAAATTTGAACATATGATCTCGCAGTCACGAGTTTACCCCAAATATATTGTGCACAATTGCAATATTCATTTCAAGTATAGTAGATTATGATGTGGATATTGAGAATAAATTAAAATAAATTAGCCATGCGCAATACGATTGTTGAGATATTTTAGATATTCAGTTCTAAATTTAGTAGATTTATATTTAGATTTGGTCTTATTTATAGATTAGATTATTTAGATTTGAGTCTATCGAATCCGTTTTATATTGTCTATATAGATCAATAACACAATCTCATTATTTTTCTCCAAAATTTCTAACAACGATAAAATAAATAAATGCTTACATTGAATAATATATGTGGTGGGTTCTACCATATCACATGATCTTGCACAACAAATTCAATTTGATTTTTGAATTCGAATTTTAAAGCAATAAATTTTCGGGCAATTTTTATTATAAAAATATTATATAGGCGCAAATCCCATGTTGATATGGTCGATTGAATCTGTATATATCATAAAAATAAATAATATAATATATGGTTGTTATAAAATATTATATGTTGTGTTATAAATATAATGTGATATGTACTTCCTCCGATTCTTAACAATTTTTTTATTTTTTTACTTTGGTCCATCTCATAACTAAGTATTCATTTCATTTTTAGTAATTATACTATCTACTTAACATTACAAATATCCTTTTAATTTATACAATATATTACATTATACTTTTATTTCTACTACATCCCAATATAATACTAATATTTGTAAAACTCCGTGCAAAAAGCAAAAGAATAGATAGATATATAGCGAAAAGAGTATAATATATGATATTTACTTATATAATATATATTGATCTAATGTTGATTTGACTGAATCAATACGAAATCGTAACCATATATATATATGGGATAAAATACTTTTAAATTCAGTTGTACTCTATTTATGCGAATTTCATTAAAAATCATTATTACAAAAATTATATTTTGTCTCGAAAAAAATTTCATATACTCTAAAACAATATTTAAAAAATATATAAATAATTTTAATTTATGTGATCTTAGAAATTATGAGCCTATACTATAAATAATGTCATTTTAATAAAAAGATTTTGAAGAGTGCTCTTTTTGCCAAAAAAACATACATATTTTTTAAATAGTTAATATATTATACATATTTATTATTTTTATATCCCCTATATAATTTTTTATATTTAATATAAAAAATATCTCTTCAAATTATTTTACAAAACAAATACAGATTTATCAATTAAAAGATAAATAACAAATATAAAATACTCCCTCCGTTCGCCTCTAAGAGTTGCATTTATCTTTTGCATCGTTGTATTTAACACTAATGGAAGTATTTTTGCAATTTTTTTTTAATTTATATTACGTTTAATAATTAATATTCAAATATCAACACACAAAAATTAAATGAGACATTTAAAACCGGACATAGATAGTATAATATTTCAAATATAAATAATTTGTAAATATTACTTTTTAAATAAAAATGTAAGAACTTGATTACCGTTGACTGACTTAAATTAGTATTATGTTTGTGTCGCATATAAAAAAAAAAAAATAACACGAATGTACACTTTCAAATAGCACAATACTGTCATTAGTTTATACTTGTAAATATATTTATTGTCCTAGAAATCAATATTAGAGTATATTGAGTGGACTACATGATATGTTGTTAGGTATGTATTGCGTTTGTATATATTACTATAAATTGTTTGTTATTTTTTATTTAAATAGGTATTGCGAGAGTAACGTCTTCCGTGAAATCGAGTCGATGATAAATTTTCTTTCCGAAAGTTAGAAACACCCCCGGTAGTGTCTCTAGTAGCGAACATTCTAACAAAAAAAAAATGTTTTTTGTTGGGATTGTGTATATGCTCCAATCTCGTCCACTTGCCAATTTTATTACTTTGATTTGAAATTAAAATTTTAGTTTAAATAGTATTATTTCAATATAATTTTTTATTAAAAAATAATATACTTTTACTAAAAAAATCGTACTCCCGGTTCAAAATACTTTTTAACTAAAAAACTGTAATTCCTTACTCCCGGCTCAAAATACTCAATTTACTACTTTTCGTTGTTTCATTCAAAAATAACACTTTTAGTAAAAATAATCAATAAGCTAAGAGCAAAATACCCTTTTAAATTTTTATTTAAATTACGAATATACTATAACACATACAATTATTTTAAATATAAAATCAAAAAGTAAAAATGTCAAAATATTTTTCGTATTTTCACTGACCAATACAATATTATTTTTTAATATATTACAAAACCATAAAAAGTACATTCGAGAAGAATAATACCCCCTCTATCCCATAACAATAAAATATCTATTTACTATTTGTGTCGTTGTACTTAACATTAAAAATATCTTTTATAATTTTTTTTTGTACGAATGTCATTATATTAGTACTATAAGATAATAAGAAAAATAATTTTGATATAATAATTAATATTCAAAGATCAACGCAAAAAATAAATGAATACTTAATTACAAGAGATGGGGAGTATTAATCTGATTTTGAAGTAGAACCAAAAATACATTTTTAAAGATACTGAGTTGACAATCATAATCTCCATGAAACATGTACATAACAATTTTGAAAATCACTCTCATATCGAACAATGTAAATAGCCAAGCTTAGGAAGTACCTTTCAAATACGGGTCATCCCTATACTTGCTATATACCGGATGTTCGAGCGCTTTCTCCGCGACATCTCGATCTTGGTGGATCTTCGCCACTAAGCTTTCGAGGGACGGGAAGTTAGTCTGTCGAGAGAGCGGGCACAAACACACACATACGTCAATTGTTTGTTAAGAAACAAAAGCAATGCTAAGCAAAACATCGATCGGATTAACTTTGGTCGTTTGACATACCTCGGGGCGTATATAGCCTACTATAGCAAGACGCAAATCTTTGCCGTAGAAATCCTCTTTAAAATCATGAAGCAACCATGGCTCCTATGAGTGCAGAAAATTAACGAATATAAATCAACTTAATTATAATAAATAGTTTGGTTAATTAAACAAAAAATATAGCGAATCGCCCTCAAATAAAAATAAAATAAAATTTGTTGATTTGAAGAAAGATGGAAATGAAGATTACTTACGATTGTCTTCTCGGTGTTGTTGAAGTAAGGGTTCCAACCGATGCTCATTACCATTTTATAAACACCTTTAGTTGCTAATCCGGCCCATCCAAAATACACGCCGGAGGGATGCTCCGAAACAAGATCTGAATAATCCTCCGTGGACAAGTTAGCTGGAAAATGAGGAAAAACAACCATGTGAGAGACCAAACTATTATTCTAGTAAAAATATATTATTTTTTCTTACAAAATATTACATCAAAATATTATTTAAATAAAATTTCAAAACCAAACACACCCAAGTTTATATGAAAAGTCACAACTAAATAGCAACCACAGTAGACTTGAAGAATCAACAAACCTGTGGGGATTCCAAGGACCTTCGATCCTCTACCAAAACCTTTAATGACCGGACCACCAATGTACCAAGGTTCTATAGGTAAGGTACCTTCGATCCCTGTACACGAATGAAGCATATGAAATATAACATTCGATCTTGACGCTTAGTAGGCCTTTGATAGAAATCCTTCGAATGATGAAGAAAAGCTTACAGTCTTCAAATGGTGGTAAACCCCAATTTTCTAACCGCAAATCTAGCAGTGAATTGATCACCTCATCTGCATCGGTGAATAGGTGGGACTGTTTAGGCACTGATGGGACGGCAACCACTTCCATTCCTGCGGCCTTACCAGCACTTACACCTGGTCTACAGAACAACCAATTTTTTGTATTAAAACCTGTTTACGGTAGACAAGAAATGCACGAACAGAAAAGAAGAAAGAGCAACATTGTCAAGTCATAGCAACATTACAAATGCTGTTTGCTAGCAGATAATCGATTGTCAAACAGGGGCCGATACAATAAGATTATAAAAACCTGCAAAAAGCTTTGACACTCACAATGAATCTTCAATGACAAGACAGTTGGAAGGATTCACCTCAAGCCTCTTAGCAGCTTCAATATATCTAAGAGAATGAAACATCAAATAATAATAAGAAGTGTTCAATCGAGCTGTGTAGGAATCTGGATAAATCCCAAGTTTTAAGTTAGTCCATCTTACATCTCAGGTGATGGCTTTGGATGGGCAACTTCATCGCCACCTATAATAACAGAGAAAGATTCTCTCCAACCTGAAAGTTACAAGTCGGTCAATGAGATACATGTTCGAGGTAGACAAAAACAATAAGTTGGTTAAATTTATCTAATTAAATAGAATTTTATATATAGGTACCATGATGAAAAGATATCTTTGTCTCAATATTTGCCTTAGAAGAATTTGAAACCAACGCTAAAGTCACGTCATGACCCCTTAAATGGTTAATTAATCTGTTCGCCCCTGGTTGAGCTTTGATATCGCACCATCTATTATTGCATTAGTGAAAATTAAGAACTGCAATCTTCAAAAACAAGAGATGAAGCCTACTATGTATAAACTCCATATATGGAAAATTGCATCAAAAGACAAAGGAAAGCAATAAACATAATGTGACCGTGGATTACTTGTTAAAATGACGAAAAAAATAAATAAGAAAGGTAAATGGTATAATATCCACTTCTATTTTATTAAATGAATAAAATACCCTATGTTTTATTTCTTCCGTGAAATTCACTCGTATTATATTAAAGTAAGCACGAAACACCATCTTCATCCAAATACTGAAGTTGTTCATAAAAATGTGTTTAATTATACAAGTGTTATACAAATAAATTGGACAAACTGTCTTAAAATCATTTTATGAATAAAGTAAATAAAGAAAAAATTGATCAACCATTCATTGCACATTTTATAAAATTAAGTTACAACCGTCTTCATTTTACAAACTATGAAAATGAAGACTTGATCAATTTTTTTTTTAGTCAAATAATGATATTTAAGACATTTTGTCCAATTTATTTGCATAATACTTGCATTATGATGTGTGTATTTACAAACACGTCAGCATTTGGATAGAGAGAGTGGCTTATGCTCATATTAATATAATATAATAGGATTTCACACAATAAATAAATAAATATATTTTATGCATTTATAATAAAACACATAGGAATTATGCAATTTACCCAAAAAACGTATTGAAATTATGCATTTCAGAATAAAACTAGCGATGAATAATTCAGTAAGCACACTTTGTTACATTCCTCTCTCCATTTTTTTTCCCTCTTTTTTGAGCCTTTCTGAAAAATAAATTTTAGGATCACATGCCTCAGCGATGCTAATCAAATGCTTAAATGAAAGGCCAAAGTAGATGGCCGACGTGATTGGAGCTTTATTAATATAACAAATAACAGAGCATACACAAGAAGTAATCTTACTTGGTGGAGAGTATAGGAGTAATATCTGATAGCAGTTCATCTGTAGTTACGGGAAGCTCGTACTCTTCAACAAGAGTAGTTGCAGCTTCATAAGGTGTCTTTCCCACAATATTATGCGCTATTTTCCCGTCCCATTGCTTTTTATACTTAACCAAGTAGCCTCTGACAACATCACTCACAATGCCATCTGATCTCAAAATTTTAAAATGAATAAAAATGGAGAAAGTACGTCATGGCATGAACGAGAAAACAAGCCAATGCAAGACAGAAAAATGATAAATCTCCCATGGAATTTGGTTGCTAAACCGATTCGAAAAGCTAATGATATACTCCCTCCGTCCCAAACATGGTGAAACATTTGGTTTAGGCACGAGTTTTTAGGTGGGTAGTATTAAGTAGTATAATTTAGAAATTAGGTGATGTGATGGAGAGAGAAATATATATTTTATTTTTTTATTTGGATGATGTGAGGGGATAAAGTGTGGGGTAGAGATTAAGTATAATTAATTATTTCCTATTTTGGAAATGTTGCAGGGTGTTTGGGACGTACCAAAAATGAAATATTGCAGGGTGTTTAGGACGGAGGGAGTATTATGCAAGATTCATCAAACGAATTTGATATACATTCCAACCATGTCCATGTTTCCCCCAATATATCGAATGCTAACCATTTAAAAGGAATAGCAAACAATAAAAAGGATGCACTCATTAAGTAGGAGCACAGTGGCAACAATCCATTATTGTAAAAGTTATAAGCAGCAGAATAAAATAGCATCTAATTAAATGAATAAAAACAAATCTAGTCCTTTAACATTTATATATGAAGTATTCATCTTGTAGCATAAATGTCTTCTAGATTGTAAAAAGGCACATTCTCTTTTCATTTCCTCAGCCAAAAATCGTACAAACACTTTTTATATAATTTATAACAGAAAATTGAGGAGAGGAGATATAGAGAACCCTATGGGCCAACCTGTATTAAGAATAGTTCCATCCAAATCAAGGAGTACACATGAAACAAGCTTTCTAGGGGTCTTCGCCATTGATGTACCCATATCTGTAGCAGGCAAAGAAATGCTTATATTTCTGTAAACGAATTCCTCTCCAAATAACAAGGTTAAGCATGAAACAAATAATTGATATTACAGTTCGTAAAAATGACTAACAGGGAGTCTCTGGTTAACTCCTTTTCAAAACCAACCAAGTCAGTAAATTATATAAGATTCAGCAGTATTGTATAATCAATATAGGAGAACAAAAGCAAGAACATTAATGACCACTAAGATAAAGAATACATAAAGAGAAAATTAATTTAAAAAAAGAAAAAAACCACCAACAACAACAACACATCTACTAATTTGTAGCTACCATGTGACGACATTGTGTGACTAACACTATTAAATAATTAGAGATTGCTTGGTTTAAATGCCGATAAGCAGCTGAGTCAAAATTGCTTGAAATTAAGGAGCAAAAGGAACGTTGTCGACATTCAACCAAAGCATCTGCATTATCAACTCCTTCACACACATATATATTCTGATTTAAGGTTGATCATCTGGAACAAATATGGCATCATTTATCTGAAGTTCAAAACGCAGGATCATTGCTCGACAAGGGAACATAGAGACAATAAACAATAAGACAATCCGATCAAAAAAATAACAATAACAAAAGTAAAGTTCTGCTCAAATCATTCCTCAATAAGCACAAAGCAAAGAAAGATGATCATTTGAAAAAAAGAACCGTAAAATCCAATACTTCCCCGAGTCCAAACAGTCCATAAACTCTAGATTCAATTTTAAAACATGTGAATACCATTTTCAATGTTTTTTTCTTTCTAAAGAGTGTTTTGTAAGTAATGGCTATAAACAACATGAAAAAATGTATCTAAAAGTTTAATCAGCAGCTTTTAAATAGTTTGTGTAAGGAAACAAATAACCTAATCCACATTCAGCTCATCTTATCTTATGCAAGCGATACTAAGAAATCCTCACTATTATCAACTGTTTCCACAATGACAAATTAAATTAGTCTATGAACACAAACAAACAAAACAGAGCAAAAAAGAAATCAATTACGACAATAAGAAATAAATCAAAATTTAACCTGATCAACATCGGACCTAAATCAGCATACCAACAATAAAGCAAAAAAAGAAAAAAAAAATCATCAAACTCGTTTCAAATTGAAATAATAAAGCAACAAACACCTTCCAAAATAAGTAGAAGATAAGGTCGATTAGATTGGGTATAAACGGGGCAAGACCCAAATCAAATCTGAGGCTAGAAATTTATGATATCAAACAGGACGAGTAGAAGTGAAGGTCGGAGTAAGACTGACATGGAAGCAAAGCCAGACTGCAAAAGAGAATGTGCAACGAACTTGCCCAACCCAACCCGTTTCCAACCGCCGGTCAGATAAGATAAGATAACTATATTCAAACCGCGATTCCGGTTCATAAAAAATGGAACCGGTTTTCTTACTGCCGGTCACTTCCACAGGATCTGTTCTGTGCAGGGTTAAAGACAGAAGGAAAAGGGAGAAATATGGGTAGAAGATGGGCGATAGGTAGACTTGCCCATTCGGTTTCGAACCGTCGGTTCGAACCGCCGGTTTGATGGTTTATGAACCGGCGGTTACGGTTTGAACCAAACCGGATGCAAACCGAACCGAAACCGTAGTTCCGACGGTTCGGTTTCGGTTTGTAGTTTCTCCAAACCGTGAACCGTTGGTTCAAACCGCCGGTTTACGGTTTGAACCGGCGGTTCGGCCATATATTTTTTTTAAAAATCTGGCCGTCCGTCGCGCAAGAGCAGAGCAGGCAGGGGAAGAAGAAGAGGTGAAGAAGAAGAAGAAAGAGGAAGAAGAAGAATTGAAGAAGAAAGGAAAGAATCGGTGAAGGTGAAGAAAAGAAGAAAGAGGAAGAACCTGGTGGCTGCTTGGCTAGTGCGGCCGCGGCTGTGGTGTGGGTGTCTAAAATGATTTATTAGGTCTTAGGGTATTAGGATTTTGGACAAATTTGTATGTTTTAAAATTATAATAATATATTTAACTTAAATTTTTTATATATTATCAATTTTTTTATTAAATAAAAAATTATTAATAATATTAGAAAATACTAATACTAATACTATAATATTATTTTTTATTTATATTTTGTAATTTTTAATTATATTATCAATATTTTTATAATTTATTTGTACTTTTTAATTTATAATTTAATTGCTTATTAAATTTATTGTTTAAATTATTTTTACATTATAATAATCTAATTAATTATTATTCATATATTGAATATATAATAAAAAAATTTAAATAAAATAAATTATTTTTAAATAAAATTCAAATTTTAAAAAATTAGAAAATAAAAAATATATATATTAAAAATAAATATATACAAACCGACGGTTCAAACCGTAATCGGCGGTTTATAAACCGTAATCGAAACTGTCAAACCGTAATCAAAACCGTCATTCAGAAGATTCGATTTCGATTTGATATTTTGACAAACCGTAATCGGCGGTTTGAACCATTTGGGCAAGTCTAGCGATAGGACATACTTGCCCAACCGGTTTCGAACAAACCGGAACCGCCATCGAATCGGTATCGAAACCGTCACCGGTTTTCTCAAGGTTCAGTTGTGCAGTGCCGCGGCTGTGAATGTTTGATGCTTTGATTAGGGAAAATATTTTGAATAAAGTGTATATTTATAATTAATACTAAAGTAAAAATTAATAATAGTTCCGGTCAAATCAAATTTCTTTTTTTTATTTTTAGTTTCATTCAAAAATAATTATCTAAAAAACTAGTCCCACACAATAATAAAATTATTATTTTTAATCTTACCGTTAAAATTTAAACGGATTATACTGACGTGGTTGTAACAGAAAGTGAGGTGGCATTTGACTCGGATCAATCACTGCCGTGTTACAAGGAACACAAGGCCGTGTTTGAACATAAAACACTTTTATATCAATATCCATATTGAAACACGGGCGTGTTCAACTTAAATCCGACCACATACTTGTATATATACATACATGCGAGTGCGAGTGGCGCAGACCTTCCACAACTTCTTCGAGAGCTGGATCATGAAGCAGAATCAGTTCTTTCAGGAACTCCTTGAGGCATCCAAAACCACCCCGACGACGTTCTCCCCATGTTCAATCCCGCCCGGCGGAGCAGCCTGGAGGACGCCTTCCTCTGGATCGACTGATGCTGCCCCCAACATAGCTTTCCACCTCCTCTACTTCAAGTTCGGCCTCCGGCTCCAGGCCAACCTCACCCATCTCCTCCGTGTCTCCTCCTCCAAATATGCGACCTTGCCAACCTCTCCTCCGCTAGCTCGAGCAGATCGAAAACACCAAACCACCAAGAAGCACACCCCCGCCGCCATACGCTCATCCATCGCCACCACAATCTCCACCAGGAAATATACCATCGCCGCCGTAAACTCAGCCGCCACCTCCTCATCCTCCACCGGAAAATACCCGGGCGCCGCCGTATCACCATCCTCCACCAGGAAACACTCCCGCACCCTCTCCGATTCCCCACTACTAGGTAGGCAATGATTTTTTATGATGTTATGTGAATTAATTGATATATATTATTATGATTATTATTATTATTATTACTTATGTTATATATTTTTGATTGGTCAAAATTGATTTGAAATTTCTGATTTGGATATTGATGGATGTGAAATTACTTGCAGTTGTGGTTTTTTTCGAATATTTCTAGCCCCAGGTATCAAACACAGGCGTTGTCCACTTTCAAGACGTCAGTGTTTCAATACGAGTATTGATATAAAAGTGTTTTATGTTCACGGCCGTGTTCGTGATTAATCCGAGTCAGATGCTACCTCACATTCGCCTAGTTCGTTTAAATTTATCGGTAGGATTAAAAATAATAATTTAATTTTTGTGTGAAACTAGTTTTGATAATTATTTTTTAATGAGACTAAAAAAAAAAATTGATTTGATTGAGACTATTATTGATTTTTAGTCTTAATACTCTGTCGGCTATGTGTCATTTTTACCGCAAATTTCCTTTAATGTACGATATTTTTAAAAGAATTATAATTAATAAAATTTAAAATATATTAATAAAAATAATTATCGTATAATAAAAATAATTTTAAATTAAAATTAAAATAATGTACTAGTTGACAAAATAAGTAGACAAACAGAAAATAAAAAAGTGAACACTGCAGGTGGACCGATGAAGTATTATATAATATACAAAAGATATACTCCCTCAATGCCAAACTAATTTGTCACCTTGGTTGGGGTATGAAATTTTGTAGATATTGTTTAATTAGTTAATAATTAAAAATTATATTAGTAAAAATAATTAATATAACTAAATAATTTAAGTAAAATAAAAAAATTATAAATTATAAACTTTTAAATTGAAATTAAAATGTATAATTATATTCTAAAAATACAAATTATGTTGGACAAACTGAAATAAAAAAAAAAATTGATAAATTATGTGAGACGAATGGAATAATATAACAATATTATATTGTATGTTCATATTTTATATTTTTATAACTTTTATTATATAATTATATTTAATTAAAATAATACTCCCTCCGGTCCGAAGGGGCCTATGACGTTTTATAGTATATTAAGATATTTAATAGTATTTTATTAGTTAATGAAAATACGTAAGAGGTTTGAACATTTTTGTCATTTGACTTTATGTAAAAAATAATTGTATGTGTAATGATATGTTTGCAGTTTAGATAAAAATTAAAGATATTTGAGTATTAGTGTATGATTATTTTTACTAAAATATAAAAAGATATTTTGGAGTGAACGGATGAAAATGATAAAAAATGTACTTTGAATTGAGACGGATGAAGTATCATTATCTAATACATTAATATTTTTTACTACTTTTTTTATTCAAAATTTTAAGTTAATTACTTATTTATTTTATTATTTTAATATAATAATATAATTAATTATTATTTATATAGTGTTTACATAATTAGTAGGAATATATATCTAAATAAATGAACAATTTTTAAATAAAATTAAAAATTTTAAAAGTAGAAAAGAAAATTATTTAAAAAACAGAGTTTAAAACGAAAATCGCTAAATTGAAATCAAAATTATGATCTACAATGTCGTGGCTAATATGTTTTTTCAGGTGAGTTTGAAAAAAATTAATTTAAATTTGCTACTAAAATAATGTTTCAAGAAATATTTTGTAAAAAAAAATATATACTCTCTCCGTCGCGTGAAGGATGAACCTTTTATTAGTAAGTTATTAATAATAAGTTATGATATTAATTTATTATTTTTTATATGAATGATATTATTGGTATTTTAAAAATTTTTAAAATTATATCTCGAAAAAATATATGCAATATGGATATTTTTTTTGTAGATAATAAAATTTTATATAATACAAATAAATAAAAAACAGAAGATGTTAAGTATTTTGTGGATATTATTTTTATTTATTTATCATTATCATAAATTAGTTTTATAAAAAATGAGAAATTTTAAATATAGATAAAATATTATGTTAATTGAGGAGAGAGATAGAAATAAAAGAGTTTTGAGTAGGTCTACACGTAAAATGTTATAAGTTTAATTAAATTTTAATTTATATTTGTTAAGTATGTTTAAGATTGATAAAGTTACCAAAAATAAAATTGATCATCTTTTGTGGGACATTAAAAAGAGAAAATGAGTCAGCTAGATGGAAAAAGTATTTTTTTTTATATTATTTACGCAATTTTTTATATATAATCTAAAATAATATTCATTAAAAGTATTTTCCAAAGTAAATACGCCCATAACTACTCGTATTATGACGTGTATATTAGTGCTAATTAATATACCGTGGCCCTAGAAGTTATTTGCTTTGACTTATAAATTCAAATTTTTATAAATAATTTTTCTAAAAATATATTATTTTTTATAACATCAATAAATTCAAATGAAAATAAAATCAAATAAAATCAAACAAATATTAATTTAAATTCATTTTAAAAATCATATATCAAATATATAAATTTTTTAAAAACATTAAGTAAAAAAAAAGTTTTTTAAAAAAACAGTAACACACAATAATGCGTATCTTTTATCCTCAAAAATATTTTATGAACGCGTGTACAGCATTACCAGCGTAATGGCTGATAAATCATAAAATAGTCCCGAAAACCGGGGACCAGAACTCCAGGACTGATTCCATTCCCAATCAAGAGAACACTGCCTCTGGAGTTCTTAATCCCGGACCTCCCAAAATTCACCCTATTTGATAGCTGTTGTTATTCCGTGTGCAACATGCGTAATTTAGCCTTTTCCTCGAAGCCTTCACCGTTCATTCATCCGCTGCTATAAATTGAAATAAACCAAACGCCATTTTCGCATTATAGTCATTCTCCCAACGCTGAAATTACGATTTTCCTCCACCCATCGCCTACTGCCAAAGCTCCGGTCAACTCCTCCGGCGCTAATTCCGTGTCGCCGACGTAATTCGTCCCATCGTCGGAAGGTGAATTTTTTTGTGGTGCGCAATCAGACCAATCGTCGCCTCCGATCATGAATCCGGAATAGTACGCCCTTTTTTTTTTTTTTTTTTTTTTTCTCATGTTCTTTTGTTATTGGAATATGTTTGTGAAATGAAATGGTTGAATGATTTACTGTTTGAAATTCGGTTTTTATTTGGTTGGGATTGGTAGATCCGCTAGGTTTTGGATTGAAACTTTTTGGAATTTTGGTTTAATTTTGCTTTGGCCATTTAATGATGTTAGATCCGTAGGTTTTCTGTCTCTTTTTTGAAAAGTTGAGAGGTTTCTATGGTTCGTGGTGAAGCTACTTGTGATTTGTTTTGTGCTCTGCGGTGATAGTCTGATGTCAATCTGAATACGAAATTAAAATCTAAGAAAATTCAGGGTATAGATGACTGTATTGATGGGATCGCTGTTATTGTACGATTGATTTCTGAAATCATAATTGCAATCGAGTGACCTCTCCATTAATTGCGAAGAAACATATGATTTTGATACAATAAATGGTGCGATGTTTGATTCGGATTCCATTATAACAGAATTATTTCTACGTGGATGTTGGAAACTTGTAAGATCGTACATTTTGCAATTGCTTGAATGCAATTTCATGAACCCTTCTGATCTCAATTGCTATCATCCGACTAATTATTTATTTAATGTTCGTTTTTCAGTGATTATTTGTTCAAGCTTCTTCTAATTGGAGATTCAGGTGTTGGAAAGTCATGCCTTCTCCTTAGATTTGCTGTAAGTGTTCTTATACTGAATTTTGCATTTGGGAAAGCGATTTGAATGCATTGTGGCTCTGTGATACTATCCTTATTTAAGAAACTTGAATAATGGGGAACATTTGAATTTCATTCTCCAATTCCCTTATTAAAACTGCCAACATAGTTTTTCTTTATTCAAATAGTTCTAATCAGTCCAAGGATATGAGGATTGAGGTGTTCAATATTATCATTTGAATGCCAATTTTGAAAATCATTTCTTGAAGTTCTCGCCTGGATAATAAATACTTGATTTTGCCTGCAACTGGTTTCTGTTACGATGAGATGAAGGCTGGGCATACTGACCTTCGCTGTAATTTTCATGCAGGATGATTCCTACCTTGACAGCTACATCAGCACAATTGGTGTTGACTTTGTAAGATTGAAGCGTAGTGGGTATTAAGTTTTGTCTTTAAATATAACAGTTCTGATTGTGTTTTCACTTATACAGAAAATTCGAACTGTTGAGCAAGATGGGAAGACTATCAAGCTTCAGATAGTAAGTTTTTTATTTGTTCAATTCCATATTTCTCATGGATTTACCAACTAGATTTTTATGGGTTGATAGCACATTTGGATATAGCCATGTATTGGTCTTAGTTTCTAGGTTTTGTATTCATTTTTGAGGTTGATAAATGATTAGCACATGGTTTTCTAATCACATTTTAGAAATGAATTCGTTGCTTCCAGCCAGCTTGTTTCCATGAAAGTTTTCTTCATGCTTGCTTTATTTTTGCCAGATTATTTATATCCCACTAATATGTTGATGATGTTTCCTCTGTGATTACCTTTTCTTTTTTGTCTTCTCCAATTCATGTGAAACTGCAATAAGCCTTACGTAGTAAGTTTGCTCACATGCTTAAATCTTGTTTAGTTTATAACTTTGTTTTTCCTCTTGCAGTGGGATACAGCTGGACAAGAACGATTCAGAACTATAACCAGTAGCTACTACCGTGGGGCTCATGGAATTATTGTAAGCTTATTGCATTTTGATTCTTCCTGTGTGTAGCATCTAAACACATTCTCAAGCTGTATCGGTTCTCTACAGATAGTATATGATGTAACTGACCAAGAGAGCTTCAACAATGTAAAACAATGGTTGAATGAGATTGATCGCTATGCGAGTGAAAATGTCAACAAGCTTCTGGTAGGAAACAAGTGTGATCTTGCTGACAACAGAGCAGTTCCATATGAAACAGCAAAGGTAAAGAATTTCAACCCACAGAGATAATATCATAACAATTAATGCTGTACTGAAAAAAACTTTTGTCATTCCCCTTTTTTTTTTTG
Source organism: Andrographis paniculata (assembly GCF_009805555.1). Taxonomy (NCBI): domain Eukaryota; kingdom Viridiplantae; phylum Streptophyta; class Magnoliopsida; order Lamiales; family Acanthaceae; genus Andrographis; species Andrographis paniculata. Next base: position 2,154,470 of record NW_026137590.1, read on the forward strand.
TTTTTAAAAGGCATTTGCGGATGAAATTGGCATCCCTTTCTTGGAGACTAGTGCCAAAAATGCTACTAATGTTGAACAGGCCTTCATGGCCATGACTGCCGACATTAAGAAGAGGTTTGCCTTTACACTTGACTGTTCCTTGTTCATTCAACTCCTTTTTTTTCCCCACAAAAACTTTTGTCTTTTGACTTACTATAGTTTGTATTAACTTCTCACTTTCCAAGCTTGTCATTTGACTCATTTCATTATGAACACATGCAGGATGGCCAGTCAGCCTGCGTCAAGCAATGCAAGGCCGCCTACTGTCCAAATTCGCGGACAACCTGTTGCCCAAAAGAGTGGGTGTTGCTCTTAGTGGATTTATTGATTTGGCACCGGCCAGGACAAAACGACTTGCTACGATGATTACCTTCCGGGGTATGTCTTATATTAGTTACATTCTTTCTTTATATATTGGATCTGCATGCTGGCTGTACAAATTAAACGATTCTGCTTACTCCTGTATTAGTATTTCTTAGTCCCGTTATCTTTCCTTTAGTTCCTTTCGTCTGCAGTGTTATCTTTGCAAACAGCCTCTCGGAAACTTCCGAATAGCAGCATCTTGGAATGTAATGTGTGTTTTGTGTTGGCACTGAAATTGGGGTTATCTTCCTTTAAATAAATTGCTCTTAAATTTTTGTTGTTGCCGCTCGTCTGATCCTACTTTGGTATTGCAATGGTAAAGCCCTGACATTGTAGTTAACTTTGTAGACAGTGTTGGCAGCCTAGGATGACTTTTCTAGCTGATGTGGTTTATAGGTTATTGCGCTCGGCTCAGAAATTTACCCAGTGCGCGCTTGAATAGTAGTTGTTCGGGATTCTAGCATTTCTATAACTTGTATTTAAGATGCACACAACATTCTCCGGTATCCCCGGTGCTGTTGTATTTTTATTTATTTATTTTGGATATTAATATATCTCTGGATTTTTCTGATTAGAAAAAATGCACACAACATTGTCTATTCTCCGGTATACCTATGATCAGAGTGCCCTAATAATTCTCAACTAAAATTTTCAGATTTGAAAGAAAAATAAAATTGCAAAAATTAACATAAACCACGACACTTTGTGCAGTGCAGTGTAATGCATATTTATACATTACTTATTCTACTAATCCTAAACACTGTCGCATCGCGAACAGAAACATACATCAAATTCCATACAGTGTTTGTTAGTATTTTCCTTGTTTTACCCTCAAATCCAATAATTTGGCAAAACCCAAACAAACACACAGGCTTTTGCAGATGATTGGCGGTCTGAAAACTCAGATTTCCCCTAACCTCTACGCCTCTATATTGAAATCTTGCATTTCTCGGAAATCCATCGGGCCGGGCAAGCAGCTGCACTCCATCTTCATCCTCAATGGCTCTATATTCCACGACGTTAATTTGGCGACAAAGCTCGTCAATCTCTACTCCGTCTGCAACTCCATGCCCTACGCCCGCTACCTGTTCGACAGAATGCCCAAATCGAACATCTTCCTCTGGAACGTTCTGATCCGCGGCTATGCCTGGCACGGCCCCTACGAGGACGCGATTTCGCTCTACAATCGCCTGTCCGATCACAAATTGGTGCCCGACAACTTCACCTTCCCCTTCGTCCTCAAGGCGTGTTCTGCTCTCTCGGCGGCGAACGTCGGAAGGAAGATCCACGCCCGTGTTCGCGACACGGGGTGGAACACGGACGTGTTCGTTGCCGCCGCGCTTATTGACATGTACGCCAAGTGTGGCTGCGTCGCCGACGCCCGCCAAGTGTTCGACGAAATTACTGAAAGAGATGTAGTCCTCTGGAATTCCATGCTCGCTGCATATGCTCAGAATCGGCTGCCGGCGGAGTGTTTACGGCTCTGCGCCGAGATGGCGGCAGCGGCGTCACCGGAGTTTCGGCCCACGGAAGGTACAATAGTGACTGCAGTGTCCGCGTCGGCCGATTCGATGGCTGTCGGCCGAGGCCGCGAGCTTCACGGCTATAGCTGGAGGCTCGGATTCGGCTGCAACGACAAGGTCAAGACAGGACTGATCGATATGTACGCCAAGAGCGGGAATCTAACGGCGGCGAGGTTTCTTTTCGATAGATTAACCGCGAAGAGATTAGTTGCATGGAACGCGATGATCACGGGTTATGCAATGCACGGCCACGCGCACACCGCGCTCGATTTGTTCAACCGAATGGCGGGAGAGCTTCGGCCAGATCACATAACGTTCATCGGAGTTCTCTCGGCTTGTAACCACGGCGGATTATTGGAACAAGGATGGAACTACTTCGACTCGATGGTTAAAGACTACGGCTTAGAACAGAGTGTCGAGCACTACACGTGCATGGTCGATCTCCTCGGGCGTTTCAACCGATTAAATGAAGCTTATGATATGATAATCAACATGCGAGCAACGCCCGACGCCGGCGTATGGGGCGCGTTGCTCAACTCGTGCAAGATCCACAAGAACGTCGAGCTAGGGGAAGCCGCATTGGAGAGGCTCGTCGAGCTCGAACCCGGCGACGCTGGAAACTACATAATGTTATCGAATATCTACGCGCAATCTGGGAAGTGGGAAGGCGTGACGAGGCTCCGGAGATCGATGGCGGCGAGGGACGTAAAAAAAAGCGTCGGTTGTAGTTGGATAGAGGTGAGGACCGAGATTCACGCGTTTGTGTCCGGCGACACAACACATTTAATGTCGGATGAGATCTATGCGGAGCTGCGTTCGTTGGGCGACTTGCTCGCGCGAGCCGGATATGTTCCGAACACGTCGCCCGTTTTTTACGATGTCGAGAGCGATGAGAAGACGGCGGCGGTGAGCAGCCATAGCGAGCGGCTAGCTATTGCGTTCGGGCTCGTCGCTACACCGCCGGGGACGAGGCTTTTGGTGACAAAGAACCTCCGAGTTTGTGAGGACTGCCATACGGCGATCAAACTCGTGTCGAGGATTAAAGGGAGGGAGATTGTCGTTAGGGATGTTAATAGGTATCATCATTTTAAAAATGGCGCGTGTTCTTGCTCCGATTTTTGGTAAAATATAAAAATCCACATTGACGGCCTGATTGAAGAGGGCTGATTTGGGCCGGGCCCATGGCCGAAAAGAGAGTTGTTGGGTGGTGTAGTTAAAATGTTTGTTTGGAAGGTATTTGGGCTTAATCTAGCCCAAATACATGTTGGGTCTCTATTTGCAAGGCCCATAAGTGTTACTGGGCCAGCCTGGATAAAAGTTGTTTGAAGCAAATTATTTCTCCTTTTTGGAGTGAATTTCATTTAGAGTGTGTGTGTGGTGGTATAGATAATAATTGCATAGAAGTAAGAGAAAAAAATTGTAAAGAAAATGAGTAATAAAGAATGACAATTAATTTTTGTATTTGGTAGAATAGGGAACTCATGTTGGGAAATAAAAAAAAATAAATAAATAAATAAAAAAAAAATAACAAATTAGATGAATTGATATAGATGTGATTACCGAGGGAAAATAAAAGAATAAATAAATCAAGGAAAATAAAAAATAAAAAAGGATTTTAATAAAATAAAAATTTATGAATAAATATTGTTATATTTAATTAGTAATTCTTAATAATAATAGTTTTGATATGAATTTTATGAAATTGAAAAAGTATTTTCTTAAAAAAATTATAAAAATAAATAAATAAATAAAAATATATATTCATGTATAAAAACTTTATTTCTTTTCGTTTCTTTGCAATTAAGAGAGAAATAAAAATAAATAAAGAAATATCATTTATTTTTTAACTTTTATTTCTGGCTTAAACAAATAAAAAAAATGGACCAAACACACTCTTATAGTATAAACATTTTACCGAAATAAAGTGTCAATAATATATTTTTATAAAACATAATATCAAGTAATAGAAAAAAACATATAAAAATACATGCCAAGTGATTGAGTACTATGACACTTTTGTTTGGATAAATTAAATATAGTGGGTAGGTAGCATAAAGAAGCATTAGGGCATTTACTTTGGAAACAATTTTAAAATTCTTCTTTGGTCAAAATCCTATACTAATTTGTAAAACTTTTTCTTTTATTTTTCTGTCACTAACATATATATATATATATATAGTGAATTTATTATGTGCAAAATATTCATAAATATTGTCTTTTTCGGTAAAATATATTATTTATATTGTATTTTTTAGTAGATTTGAAATTCAATTAGGTTATTAGGTTGATTCATTTTAAGTTTGTATGTAGTCTTATAATGGGTAAAGAATGTACTGACTATGCATTCAGATTAGTTAATTTATTTGATAATGTGTTTGTTAGTTTGTATATAATGTCTTTGCATCGTATCATTTTTAATTGACTCATCTAAATATATCGTTCTTACGGTTGATTCTTTGTATCCTGCACACTAAATCACTTTATGTGTTGAATCATTCCAGTGTTATCTAGAAAAACAGACGAGGTTAAAGAAAAAACTATACAAGAATATACTAATGAAAATATGATATGGGTGTCAGATTACAAGAAAGAAAAGTTCATATTTTGAGTTTGAATGGTCTTATTTGTGGAAACATCACACTTCTCTAAGTCGTGATGGTAAACTACTTGTAGTAGTTGGAGATGATCCAAAAGATTTTTGGGTGGATTCTAGATGTGGAAAGGTATGCTACCTTTATTTACACTGTAGCTGTCTAGTGATGCGTTCTGTACAATGACTGACCAACTCTGAGGCCGGCCAGCTTTTGTTTTGCAAGCAATTGGAACTCTGCATGGTTATTTGGACTACTTATTTGCATCAGCCAACTTGGTACCCCACCCCGATGGCATAACCAAACCTTTGCAACTTAAAATCAGTGTAAAACTTGCAGCGTTGCATTTGGGATGGGATATTAGTGCGTTGAATGAAACCTTAGAGGAATTCGCTCCATAGGCGCCTAGGCGGATGGAAAGTTCATGTATTTGGCGGAGCTTGTCTAAGTTTTTTATGTCGAAATTGGTTAGTTATAAAAGGAGCAATAAATTGATTTCTTTGGCCAGATATCTGGGATCTCATTTAGCCTGAATTCAAAGTCTCTTTTCATTGGAGTGTGAGATTGTACGTATGGTAGCCTTCTTGAGTTTTGGGAGGGAGCATATCATATCAAAATAAGAGATAATACTATTAAGAACAATTGAACGTTTTTTTTGTAATGCATGTATTTTTTTATGTAAGTTACATCTTAAGGAGAAATAAATAATAAAATTGTTTCCATTATAATTCTCGAGTTGGTAGGCTTAATTTTACTAAAGGTATAATACTTCGGAGTTGGGCCGGTGCTAGACCAACTCCCATGGATGAGCTAGTGCTAGGCCATCCGATGTTGAATTTAGGTTAAATAGATTGAATAGACTACTCATGTCAACAATATGCATGTTCTTTTCAGAAGTCTTACTAAAAGAATTCTATAGTTAAACATGCTTGCTCTAGAGAAATTTGAGGATGGATGACCCACTAGGAAGCCTCCCAAGGTGCGCGTGAGTGAGGACAGAAGCGCGCTGGAAGGACTCGTGTTGACCTGTGGGGCCAGTCTATGATATCAACATGCTCGGCTTCGGATGGCTTGCGGGCTAGGGTGTCACAAAAGGTAACTAGAATTTAGTCGTAAGGGCGTGTTATTTTGTTTTAAATTAGTAATATTCATTTCGAAGGGCAAGTTCAACGGCACCATTTCCGAGACTCCCGCTAAGGTAATTTTGATTGATCTTAATTAACTAATCAATGTCTTGATTATTTATGCATTTCATCTCATCTCATATGATCTGTTGATCTATCTTCTTCAATGGCGTTTTGGTTATTATGTTGCTGTAGTATGTTTAGGAAACAAGCGCTTATTTGAGAGCAGCTGAAGGATCTGAGGCTGGTCACAGTCTATTTTAGTTATGAATTTGAATTAATCATCTTCATATGACTTGATCGATAGATCTATCGTGATCTGAAGCATATATACTTTGATATGAATTGGTGTTTTGATTTGATTATGTTAATTGTGAAGGAGTATGATGAATATGTCGGCGGACGAAGGTCATTTCATCTCAATGTTGCTCATAATAATAAACGCAAATAAGTTGATAAAGGTCAGAGTCTTCACCGGATAATCTCTCAACTCCACCACCTTCGCCTAGCCCTCCTTGATGAAGCCTTCGACACCGGCCTGCCTTTTATCCAGAAGGCCGACATGGCGGACATAAACGAATTCATCAAATCCGATGCCATGAAAGTCCTCCAAAACCTTATCGACTAAGGTTGGTACGCTACACCTATCAAATTCAAACTCAAATTTGAATTCATCATCACTTGGGTTGGGTTGGGTTGGGTTATAACGGCATGGAGGATCCACATCAAGAATTTTAACACATTCCTCACTAACTATTTCCATGTCAAGCTCGTCATCTCTCTGTCACCAAGGTTTCACTCTATGCAAGCCCCTCACTTGACTACCTTTAATTTTAATTTTTAATGAATTTATTAATTAATCATAAGGTTTAATAGTAAAAATTTGGTTTTAAAATCAAAACCTTCATAAGTATTATGAACAAATAATATGAGGTAAAAGAAAAAAATTCTAAGAGAGTTCAGTTAAAAAGGTTAAAATTGTGAATCCTCATCCTAACTTTCAAATAGACACCCATTTATTTTTGGTTCAAATCAATCTCACAACTGCAAACTTGATGACTTTTACGAACCTCTTCTGGTTCATCATTTGAGAGCTATGTTATATATCTGATTTTAGAACTTACACCCTTCCATCCTAACATTATATAGATGAAAATAATTGTTAGATTAGATGTGTCTGTAAAGTACAATATAAATAACAACAACAAAAGTACAAAAGAAAAATAGAAAAATAGAAAAAAAATCACTTATATCAGTTCCATACTCAAAGCCTTCACCAACGAGAGGATGGAAACCTGTAATGGTTGCCACTTCTTGTGCGCTGGGAATAGACTTAATTAACGCTAGATCACAAACCTTGTACATCTGAGAGACCATATAATGAAGTTAAGTACTCGAAAGGAATTGAGCATTGTTAACACACAAAATGCATTTAGTGCTCAATATATTTTTATAATTCTTGATATCAAGACCAACTATATGAAAAAGATGGTAATTATGTTTAATTAAATTTTATTCATAATGCAGTAGAATATTTTATCATAATACAAGGGATACAAACATACAAGATTTTGTATATCCTAAACTCTATTATGTCAGTAGTTCTTATAAGTAAAATTTAATCAAATATTACAATTTTACCTTTCTCATACTACACAAAAAATTAAATGACATGATGAATTAAAGTTATCAAAATATACCAATTTTAGTAGATTATAAGTGAAAACATCTTTCCAAAATACAGACAATAGAAAATGTGATTTCACACATAACCCTTACCTCTAAAATTGTATACATTGGTGCTTCCCCAATTTTAGTGGTTCTAGAAAGGAAATTGTTATGTTTTTTATAAGCTACCAACAAATATTCCGAGGTAGGCAAGAACTAGATCTTTACCAAATGAAAAAAAAATGAAATGATAAGTATTACAACATTCGAACGAATGTATCAGAAACATTGAAACACCATAATTATCCTACATTCTTACATATTTATTTATTACAATGGACCTATCACCAAGCTAATTGGAAACATTTGAAAAATACATATACTAATAAACAATATCATTTATTTCCAAAATTAGTTACTTTTCCATTGTAAATCTCATTTATAACTTTCCAAAGTATAGATACAACCAAACACCAAATTAAAATTTGGTATTTACAATTGATAAAGAAGTAATGAGAACATTCAATTGTTATGACTAGCAAACAACTCAAAGGTGGCCATAGGTAAAATAAACCAAATCAAATAACACAACTAACATATATTGCAATCACACATTCAGGTGCCAAGATTAGACGAGATCGTAAAGAAAAATCAAATTTATATATTAAAAAAAAAACAAGTATCAACTTTAAGAAAAGATAATAGAATTGGATAAACTTGTGATATGCAAAAAAATATGACATTCCTATAGGTCCAGGCTCCATAAGAAAATATATTCTTAATTCAAACATAATCCAACGAGGACGAAGACGAGGAAGATCCTTCATTGGCTAGAAACATGCTACACAAACGGCTACAAATATTCGCATGAAAAAATATGAGCATTCATTTCCCAAGAAATATAATATCATACGTAAGCGTTTGAAGTCATCTTACCATGGGAGAGAAAAGGAAAACAACTTCTTTTAAAAAAAAATAAAAATTATGGAGATTAATTATGTATAATGAAATTTTATATTGGAAAGTATAAATCAATTCACATTGGGAATAATCTTAATATATATTAATGAAACCGTTTATATTCCTACAAGAGCAAATAACAAATAGTTTTACATCCTGAAAAAAAGTAACCCGCGGAATTGTTAAACGGCACATCCGTTCCTCTAGAGCTGTGTATGAATTTTTTATGTCATACTCTCATATTCTATGGTTTCTTGTGTAATATTCAACCCGTGGAAAATCACCTTTAGTAGATACAGAGAGATGATTCACTTCTCTAGGTAAAGTTGGAAGGTCCATAAACAAAATATCAAAGTTACAAACCTGAAAGACAATTACAATAAAAATAATATATTGAGATTAATGTAAAATAAAAAAAATAAACAGTGTCAAAACAGAACCTCAGCGGTCATAAGATATGCTGCAATTGGGTGAAAATATACTGTTCTAATAAAATCGTTTGTTATTACTATAGGTTCAAGTACAATAATATCCTCTGTCAATCTATCGTCTTCTCTTGCTCTATATGACCATATAAAATGTTGTTACATACAAAAGATTAGCTCATAAAATCTATCATAACATCAATCAAACAAAAGTAATAATGTTTAGTTTTTTCTAATATGCTAACCTTATCTTGATTCGATAATGGTAAAATTTCCTCTATATTAAAGACGACTAAATACACTTCATTTGTTGCAAATGGAAAAATATTAAAAGAGAAATGTCTTAACAAAGTATTTTTCAAATAATAAATAAATAAATAAAATGTATCGAACAATATAAATTTTGAGATTAGTAAAGCGACATGTTCTGATTATAAAGAAATGATCAGCATTTCGACATTTGTATTGTATTATTTGCAGCTTCACTTGTAAAAACTTTAGATTAACTTGGACGAAATTTAACCTATAAAAGACCGAAATACAAGCATGACCTTAATTTTTGTAAAGATCTTAGTATACGAAAAAATTATTGCTTAGCAAAATAATTACATTTTCAAGAACATGTAAACGAGCTATCGTGGCACATTGTCTCAATAGTTAGATTAATAATTTAGACCTTAAATGCAGACTGAAAGATCATATTTAGCTTATAAAAATTGGATTTACATACTGGAAAATTTACCGCCTAAGTTGTTATATTTAATCTACTGTGGAGAAATATCTTCTAATTTGCCGAGTAATTATCCTTATGAAGTTTAAACTGTAAGCATAAAAGCATAGTAAATTTTTAAAAAGCAAGAAATAGTTTTGGAAAGATTACGTTGAATCATACATTCACATAGAGAAAATTAATTAACTGATTAAATGCGAGCATCTTCCCATCTTGATTGAAGGCTAATGCATTTATTGAGACGAGTTAAGGTTGTATCCCTAAAGGGTACTACACGCTAAACAGATATCGTAGTGTGACCTTGGTTCTACTCTGTGATTCATATAGACATACACATACAAATATAATTTACGCACTATTTACAATCAATAAACAAATTGCATATATATACCATGACTAAAACTGTCCTCTTAATGTTTGTCTTTCGGGGGATATCTCTCTCATGTAACAAGTTAATGATATTACTGCAACAAATACAGATCGTGACAAATATTTAAATGACAGAATGTATGTATATGCCTATGTATTTTATTATGCTTTAGTTTTCCTTTACGTTGTGTATTTTTATAGATAATCTCACCACAAAATGTATGTATTTATTTATGCTTGCAGTTATACTTATTTTATGAAAATTATCAATATCATATTTCTAATTCAACACTTTATATGTACACATGTATATGTTTGCAATCAATTCAAAATCCCCTCGAAATCCAAGAGCTTACAATCCTACAAAAGCTTTAGAGCTTATAAAATTTTAAGCATTTGTATGCTAATGAACACAAAAAAAGGCAGATGCTAGTCTATTAAAACACCAAAGAACCTCTGGTGCAAATTTCTATTTTAAGTATGCATTTGAACTAATAATCTGCATATGCGTTGATCAATAAATCTATCGTGATCTAAATCATATATACTTTGATATGAATTGGTGTTTTGATTTGATGATGTTAATTGTGAAGGAGTATGATGAATGTGCCGGCGGACGAGGGTCATTTCATCTCAATGTTGCTCATAATAATGAACGCGAAGAAGTTGATATAGGTCAGAGTCTTCACCGGATACTCTCTCCTCTCCACCACCCTCACCTCGTCCTCCTTGAGGAAGCCTTCGACACCGGCCTGCCTTTCATCCAGAAGGCCAACATGGCGGACATAAACGAATTCATCCAGTCTGATGCCATGAAAGTCCTCTAAAACCTCCTCGACTAACGTTGGTACGTTACACATGTCAAATTCAAACTCAAAATTGGATTCATCATCACTGGGGACTGGGTTGGTTTGTGGAGTATTAGGGGGAAGATATAACGTTTGATTTTGCATAAAGTACCAAATGAGCTGGTGATGGTGGATTGGATAATCACCTACGATAACATGCTCTGGTCAGGGTCGGTGGCGGCCACCACGGAGGAAAAGATGGAGATTAAAAAGTTTATGACGGCATGGAGGATCCCCATCATGAATTTCAGCACAATTCTCACTGACTATTGCCACGTTAAGCTCGTCATCTCTCCATTACTACGGCCTCACTCTATACAAGTCCCTCACCTGACTACCCTTAATTCTTTTTTAATTAATTAATTAATTAATCATGTGGGTTAATAGTAATAAATTTGGTTTTAAAATCAAAATCTTCATAAGTATTGTGAACAAATAATGTGAGGCAGAAGAAAAAAATTCTAACAGAGTTGAGTTAAAAAGGTTAAAATTGTGATTTATTCTCCTAATTTTCAAACAGACACCCACTTATTTCTGGTTCGAATCAATTCTACAACTGCAAACTTGATGACTTTCATAAACCTCCTCTGGTTTATCATTTGAGAACTATGTTATATATCTAGTATTAGAACTCACATCCTTCTATCCTAACATTATATTGATGAAAATAATTGTTATATTATATGTGTGTGTAAAATACAATATAGATAACAACAACAAAAGTAAAAAATAAAATTTTTTCACTTATATCGGTTTCGTATACAAAGTCTTCACCAACGAGATGATGGAAACATGTAGTGGTTTCCACTTCTTGTGCACTGGGAATAGACTTAATTAGTGCTAGAACACAAACCTTGTACATCTGAGAGACCATACAATGAGGTTATATACTCGGAAGAAATTGAGCATTGTCAACACATAAAATGCATTTAGTGCTCAATATATTTTTGTAATTCTTGATATCAAGACCAACTATATGAAAAATATGGTAATTATGTTTAATTAAATTTTATTCATGATGCAGTAGAATATTTTATCATAATACACGAGATACAAACATGCAAGATTTTGTATATCCTAAATATCATTATGTCAGTAGTTCTTATAAGTAAAATTTAATCAAATATTACAATTTTACCTTTCTCATACTACACAAAAAATTAAATGACATGATGAATTAAAGTTGTCAAAATATACCAATTTTAGTAAATTATAGGTGAAAACATCTCTCCAAAATATGCAAAATGGAAAATGTGATTATACACATAACCATTTACTCTAAAATTGTATACATTTGTGCTTCCCCAATTTAAGTTATTCTAGAAAGGAAATTGTTACATTGTTCATAAATTACCAGTAGATATTCTGAGGTAGGCGAAAACTAGCGCTTTACCAAATGAAAATAAAAAAGATATGAAATGATAAGTATTACAACATTCGAACGAATGAATCAGAAACATTGAAACACCATAATTATCCTACATTCTTACATATTTATTTATTGCAATTGACCAATCACCAAACTAATTGGAAATATTTTAAAAATACATATACTAATAAACAATGCCATTTATTTTCAAAATTAGTTAAATTTCCATTGTAAATCACCTTTATAACTTTCCAAAGTATAGATATAACCAAATACCAAACTAAAACTTGACATTTACAATTGATAAAGAAGTAATGATCATACATTCAATTGTTAATACTAGCAAACAACTCAAAGGTGGTCATAGGTAAAATAACCCAAATCAGATAACGCAACTAACATGTATTGCATTCACGCATTCAGGTGCCAAGATTAGACGAGATCGTAAAGAAAAACCAAAGTTATAAGAAAAGATAATAGAATTGGATAAACTTGTAGTATGCAAAAAAAAATATGGCATTCCTATAGGTCCAGACTCCATAAGAGAATATATTCTTAATTCAAAAATAACCCGACGAGGATGAGGAGGATCCTCCATTGGTTGGAGACATGCTACACAAATGGCTAAAAATCTCCGCATGAAGAAATATGAGCATTCATTTTTCAAGAAAAATAATATCATACATAAACATTTGAAGTCATCTGACTATAAGTAAGAAAAGAATAACAATTTTAAAAGTATATATATGTATATGGGGATTAATTATGTACAATGAAATTTTATGTTGGAAAGTAGAAGCTAATTCACATTGGAAATTATCTTTATATCTATTAATGAAACCAGTTATATTTATACAAGAACAAATAACAAATAGCTTTACAGACCTAAAAAGAATAATTTACGGAATTGTTAAACGGCATATCCGTTCCACAAGAGCTGCGTATGAATTTGTTATGTAATACTCTCATATTCTATGGTTTCTTATGTAATGTTCAACCTATGGAAAATTGTTCCATAACCAAAATATCAAAGTTTCAGACCTGATAGACAATCACAATAAAAATGATATATTGAGATTAATGTAAAAGGAAAAAAGAAAATTAAAAGGTTTCAAAACAGAACCTCAGTAGTCATAAGATATGCGGCAATGTGGTGAAAATATACTGCTCTAATAAAATATCTTGTTCTTATTATAGATTCAAGTACAACAATATCCTCTACCAGTCTCTCTCCCTCTCTTGTTCTATACGGCTATATAAAATGTTGTTGTATACAAAATGCTAACTCATAGAAGTTATTATAACATCAATCAAACAAATGTAGTAATGTTTATTTTTCTCTACATTGCTAACTTTATCTTGACTGACTAATGAAAAGATTTGCTTTGTATTAAAGGCGACTGAATACACTTCATTCGCTTCAAATTGACAAAAAAATTAAAAGAGAAATGCCTTAACAAAGCATTTTTTTTTAAATAATAAATAAATAAAATGTATTGAACAATATAAATTTTGATATTACTAAAGCAACACGATCTGATAACATCGAAATGATCAACATTCGACACATATATTATATTATTTGCAGCTCCACTTGTAAAAACTTTAGATCCACTTGGACGGAATTTAACCTATTAAAGACCCGAATGCAAGCATGAGCTTAAATACTGTAAGGTTCTTAGAATACAGAAAAATTATTGCTTAGCAAAATAATTACATTTCAAGAACATGTAGACGAGCTATTGTGGCATATTGTCCCAATAGTTAGATTAACAATTTAGACCTTGAATTCAGGCTAAAAGATCATATTTACCTTATAACAATTGGATGAACATATGGAAAATTTACCACCCAAGTTGTTATGTCTAATCCACCGTGGAGAAATATCTTCCAACTTATTGAGTAATTATCCTTAAGAAGTTTAAATTGTAAGCATTAAACCGTAGTAAATTTTTACAAAGCAAATAATAGTTTTGGAAAAACTACGTTGAATTATATATTCACATAAAGAAGATGAACTAACTAATTAAATGCGAGAATCTTTTCATCTTGATTGAAGGAATGCCTTTATTGGGACGGGTTGAGTTTGTACCCCTAGAGGGTAGTACACGCTAAACAAATTTTGTAGTGACTTTGCTTTTCTTCTATGATACAAATATAATTTACATACTATTTACAATCAATAAACAAATTGCATATATATATATATACTATGACTGAAACTGTCGCCTTGATCTTTGTCTTTCGGGGAATATCTCCCTTATGTGAAAGTTAATAATATTACTGCAAAAAATACAGATCATGAAAAATATTTAAATGACAGAATGTATATATATATGCCTATGTATTTATTGTGCTTCAGTTTTCCTTTATATTGTGTATTCTATAGATAATCTCACCAACAGATGTATGTATTTATTTATGCTTACGGTTATACTTATTTTATGAAAATTATCAATAGCATATTTCTAATTCAAAACTTTATATATACACATGTATATACTTGCAGTCAATTCAAAATCTTTTCGAAATCCAAGAACTTCACAATCCTACAAGAGCTTTAGAGCTTAGAAAATTTTAAGCATTTATATGCTAATTAACACAAAAAGAGGCAACTGCTAGTCTGTTAAAACACCGAAGAACCTCGGGTGCATAATTGCAATATGGCGTGTGCAAGCACACAAGCTTTGAAGCATTGCGAATCTCAAATAAATAAATAAAAAGAAGCAAGATCACAACAAAAAAAAAATAGCAAACTAAGTTACAACAAGATTCATAAAATAATATTTTTTTTTTTTTAAAAAAAAGTAAACTTACGCCATAGCTTGCAAGGTATGAGGGAGAGAGAAATAGAGAGATAGGGTACGAGGGGGAAGTAGAGACATAATAATATAATGAGGAGAACCAACCACGGTGGTAAGAAATCGAAGGAAGATGACACATAGTACATGCATCTCAAACCTTGAATGCAGATTGAAAGATCATATTTAGTTTATAACAATTGGATGAACATACAGAAAATTTACCGCCCAAGTTGTTATATTTAATCCATTGTGGAGAAATATCTTCCAGTTTGCTTAGTAATTATCCTTACGAAGTTTAAACTATAAGCATTAAAGCATAGTAAATTTTTACAGAACAAATAATAGTTTTGGAAAGACCACGTTGAATTATATATTCACATAAAGAAGATGAATTAACTCATTAAATGCGAGAATCTTTTCATCTTGATTGAAGGCTAAGCCTTTTATTGGGACGGCTTGAGGTTGTACCCCTAGAGGGTAGTACACGCTAAACAAATATTGTAGTAACCTTGCTTTTCCTCTGTGATTCATATACACATACACATACAAATATAATTTACACATTGTTTACAATTAATAAACAAATTGCATATATATAAATCATGACTGAAACTGTCATCTTGATCTTTTTTTTTCGGGGGATATTTCTCTCCTGTAACAAGTTAATAATATTACTGAAACAAATACAGATCATGACAAATATTTAAATGATAGAATGTATATATATATGCCTATGTATTTTATTGTGTTTCAGTTTTTCTTTACGTGGTGTATTCTATAGATAATCTCACCACAAGATGTATGTATTTTTTTATGCTTGCAGTTTTACTTATTTTATGAAAATTATCAATAGCGTATTTCTAATTCAAAAATTTATATATACACATGTATATGCTTGCAGTCAATTCTAAATTTCCTCGAAATTTAAGAACTCTACAATTCTATAAGAGCTTTAGAGCTTAAAAATTTTAAGCATATGTTAATGAGCACAAAAAGAGACAGCTGCTAGTCTACTAAACACCAAAGAACCTCAATTGCAGAGTTGCAATACGGCGTGTGTAAACATATAAAATTTGGAGCATTGTGAACCCGGCCATAAAAGAATGAGTGAAAAATAATAATAAAAAAAAAGAATAATATTAAAAAAAATAATAATATTAAAAAAAATAAAATTAAACTTACGCCATAGCTTGCAAAGGGGAGGAAGATGGATAAGTAGAGTATGAGAGGGAGGTAGAGACATAATAATAGAATGAGGAGACTCAACTACGGTGTGGTGTGAGAAATATTGCAAGAAAGAGAACATGTAGTACATACATCTGAGAAAGACTTGGCCGAGTTTGAACCAGACCGGCCCCCGAAATTGCCGAGTCCAAATCGAAACTGTCCGAAAAGACCGATTTTGTTCCATAATGAAAGAAAAATAGAGAAGAAAGAGAATAATAAAGGTTTTGTAAATTTAATTTTCTTAGATTTTTTTTTCTTTAAATAAAAAAAAATACTTTACACGGGAGATTTACAATTTAAAATTTTGTTTATATTATATTTCCACTAACAATACATATTTTGTAATAAGTATATCTATGGATTTTTTAAGAAAATAATAATTATGAATAAAAGTTGAATTTTATTAATTTATAAGGGATCGAAATTATTATTTTAAATATAAAAAGACTAAAATTGACACAAACAAAATAAATAAGATTAAAAGTGTCATTAATAATATATGAATTAAAATTAATACGAATGTAAATAGAAGGGACAAAAACGTCTTTTAAGGTAATTAAAATAGTGTATTTAATATAATATTAATAATAATGTCAATAAATTATTAAAATACGCATAATTTCTTGTGATTATTTTATCTAATTATGTCAACAAACACAAAATAATTGAAGTATCATATATTTTCATGGGGCCCATATAAATATTCATATTTTGTCACTTATGAATTATTTTATTCCGAATACATTTTCAATTCCACCACACATATTTATTTATTTGTATAATTGAAAGACCAATTACAATTTTTTCTTTCAATTATTAATTTAAATAGTAAAATTTAATGTGAAAACATAATTAAACAAGCACACACTCTCTCAATATCTTTCAAATCTCTTTCCCATAGAATATACATCATTCAATCTGGACCGTCGATATTGGCAGCCCAGCAGTGTTTGGATTTTGTGTACAGTACAAATGTCACTTTAATAATATAAAATTCGACAGCCAAACATGCCCCTATTTCAGACCACCAATAACTGTCCGCCAACTGGCAATGCTGTCGTCATTAAGCTCTCTACTTCCGGCTCCGCCGCTTTCTTTCTCCGCTTAGGCGAGCCGCTCTCCGAACCGGTCGATACGGTCGAACCCGACGACTCGGACGACCTCCGCTTCGCCGTGATCCGAACCGGCGCCGGTTCATTCAAGCCGATCCTGTGCGGGAAATTCAGCAGAGCCTTCGAGCCGCGCATCCTGTAAGCCGCTCGGTCGTAAGCCGACGCCGCTTCCTCAGCCGTTTCGTAGGTCCCGAGCCACACGCGCGCGCCGTTCTTCGCCGGATCCCTTATCTCCGCCGCGAACTTCCCCCACGGCCGCCGCCGTACGCCTCTGTAGTGTCGGCTCGCCGCCGTCGGAGCTGCGCCGTACTCCGAGCCGTCGGCTTCAAACCCTATCGCCTCCGGCTTAACGGCGTTAAACGGCGTCCACCCGTCGTTAACGGCGTCACGGAGGAGGCCGTAAATGACCATGTCTTCAGAGTCATCCATTTTTAACGGCAAGTCGCCCCACGTTTCCGTCAGGCACGGCACCAGGCTGCTGAAACTGGAGCTCCGGCGGAATAACGCCGGCGTCATCTCTAACGGCGTTAATGAATCTCCCAGAACTGGCTTGTACATGAAATAAACCCTAATTGAATCCTTCCAAGAAAAATCAAATCTTTTTTGTTGAAAATTCTAAAGTTAGTATGGAATTATTGGGTAAAATTTGTGAACTATAGAATGAGAAATTTGGGAGGTTTATATAGAGATAGGATTTGGGGAAGGTGCATGAACCAAATAATGAGAAATTGTAAATTGTAAAATGTACTCCGTGCTAGATACCGTGTCTGTTACACTGTGTCTTTTTTTAAGAGTGGTGTAATTAGTAGATAATTAAAAATATATTAGTGAAAATAATTATCTTATAATATAAATAATTATAAATTAAGATTAAGATAACTAATTAGTTTAATTAAAATTTTTAAAAAAATAAAATTTAAAAATTTAAAATGAAATTAAAATGTGTAATTATTTTCCAAAAAATGAAAGTGACATAGTACGTGGGACGGACAAAAATAGCAACGTAGAAAGAGTAACTGGCACGGAGGAAGTATAATTTAAGAGTATCAGTGGTGAAAGAAAATTGTTTGAAAAATAATTGCAAGTGGAGCAAGTTGTAGGGTTCCATGAACAGTACGGACACGTGGGTAATAATAAGATCAAGTTGTTGGGGTAACTAACGGAGGGAATATAACGGTTGCTGCCGTCATCTTGCTGACTTCTTGCATTCGTCATTTTACATTGATTAAACTGTTCGTTCTTTCGTTAGACTGGATAACATTAATTTACAACAATTGGGCTTTAACACAAAAACATGTGTGTTTGTTTGTGAGTTTAGTTTTTGGATTTATATTTTTTAATGCTAAAAAGTTGAATTTAAATAGTTGTTGATGTGATATAAATAGTTGATGTAATGTTTTGAACTTACAATAAATAAATTTATAGTATAATATAAAAAAAAGTAATTGTTTCATGTGATATTTGTTTAGGAAAAGAAAATTTTAATAGTAAAAAACTGTAGTAAAACCCACAAAAGAATACAACTTTAGAATTAGTTAGAGCTGACAATGTGTCGAGACGAATCAAAGTACGATCGGGTTGAGTTTTCAAATTAGTCAAACTGTTCAACTCAAACTTGACTCATTTACTCAAACGGGTTAGAAGACTCGATCCTAACCCAATCCGTTCAAATCCGTTCGATTTAAAAATGATTCGCTTACCTTTGTAATAATTTTTAAATAGGTTAGAACACCCGAACCCGATTCGACTAATACGGAATTGACCCGTTAGCCATCTATTTTTTTTTAAAAAAAAATTAAAATTTCACAAATAAAATTATAATTAAATAAATCAATTTTTTTTTAAGAAAAAAACACTAAAAGTCACTAAGAAATAATGTGCGGGCCGAACCTAATACCCTGCAAACCAGGCCCGACGGAAAAATCACACTAGGCGAACCATGTGTGGCAGATGATCTGAAACGTCAGGGGTCCTCACGGTCAAATTCAAATTCAACCCCCTCTACCACCAGATCATCCCTTACGGGATTATAGAATATGTTTAATTATATAGAAGTATCCATTGTCAATACCCAAAAAAATAATTATATATTACCCTTATCTTAAAAAATGCAAGATTATTTTGAACGACATTCTAAGTAGTATAGTGGTAGCTGGTGTCAATGGAATATATTTATTACTATGAAACTTGGGCACAAACACAATAGTCTAAATCAATCGAGGCTAAATTGATATATAGATAACCTACGATATTGCTATAATATTATAAAATACGTGTAATTTTAAAATAATTATAAAACCTCTTTAATGGTCATATATAATTGAATTCTCAATTATATATAAATAACCTAATCAATCATTGCTAAATTGATATATATATATATATATATGTATTTATGTATTGTTGTGTACCTAACACCCGCATTAGTAATTTATGAGTTATATAATTTGAATAGTTGTTTGACGTGATATAAATAGAGGTTGATGTGATGCTTTGAATGTAAAATAAATTTATAGTATAATATTAAAATAATAATAATAAGAATTGTTTGATGTGATATTCTTTTAGAAAAAAAAAAAATCTGAATAATAAAATCCTGTGATAAAATTCACAAAAGAACGCACGTGAAGACTTTGTTTATAAAACATACTTTCATTCATTTGACACTATTCAATTTTTTTAGAAAAAATATCACATCACATACTAATTTTTTACTTTTCCAAACTTCCAAAATTTCCAAAACCTCCGAAATAAACTTATATCTAAACAAAGCCTAAAAATATTGTGTTCTACCACGAAATTATTTTTATTCTTGCATTTTATTATACAATTATTACAATAAGTTATAACGCTCCTCAATTCTTTTTTAAAAATGCTTTTGATAAGTCGAAGTATATGTATGTTTCTAATGAGCTTGTAACTATTATTTTTAAGTAGTTGATATTGAAAAGATAGAGGTTTATGAAATACTTCCTCCGTTCCAATATAATAATTTTGTTTACCATTTTTGTTCGTCTCAAAATAATAGTCTTATTTCCATAAATAACAATATCACCATAAAACTACCTTTACTTTTTCATTTTTATTACATAATTGTCACTGCTTTTTTTACACTAATACACTCACACGGGCAAAAAAGTCTTTTATCCATACTTTTTATCAACTACTAATATAATATTAATATTCTTTAAATCTCGTGTCAAATTCAATTAAGACTATAGTTTTGAAACGAAGAGAGTATTAATATGATAATTTACTATTATGACATACATATATAAAACTTATGCGAAGGTATGCGGCATCTAAAGCTCGCTATCATCTTCGTCTTTCATGGTCCTTTTTTTTTTTTTTTTTTTTTTTTTTCCTTGACCTCAAAGACTTGTTTTTTCTTTGTTGGCCTAACACACCATGTTCGATCAATCTTATGATCTCCTTGACCTACACATTAAAAAAATTATTGTAAAGAAAAAATAATTATGAATTAAGATTTAAATAATTAAATAGTTTAATTAAAATAAAAAAATTATAAAATTTAAAATTTAAAATATAATTAAAGTTTATAATTATATTTTAAAAAAAAATAAAATTATATGAGACGGACAAAAATAAAAAAAAATATAAATAAATTACGTAGAATAGATGAAGTATAAACAAAGTACACAATAACCAAGAAAACATGTGATTAGATATCTAGCTCGGCCACCAATAAATATGCATTTGAGGTCCGACTCATAGCATTCTAATAATATCAAATACTATAAGTTTTAAAAATAAATAAATAAATAAGTTTCACAGCACTTAGATATGAGATATTTTTATATTAAAAATAATACTTCATTTCTTCCAAACATCTTGGAATTATTTTTTTATTTTTATTTTTGTTTATCCTAAATATTTTACAATATTTATAAAATAGGATAATTAAATATATTTAATTATTACCTTACGCGTTATCTCATCACATCACTCAAATAAATACATATTTTTCTTTCTTATCATATTATTTAATTCTCAAATTATTTTATTTAATACTATCCACTTAAACTCTCGTGTCCAAAGAAATATTGCACCATATTTGAGATTAAGGGAATATAAAATATTATTTATTTTTTAAAACATAATAAAATTAAGTATTTTTAAATATTAGAAATTTTAATTCTTCTTTCATCTACTAATAATCTTCTTATTTATTTTTGACAGTTGAATTTAGGTATATTAGTATTTTATTAAAATATAATATAAATAATGTATATAAAGACAGTTTTGTATTTATTTTTTTAGTGTACAAATAAATGATGTGGCGAATATTATTTTTTTATATAAATCAGCAATCAATATAAATAATGTTTTTTATATTATCAATACAAATTTTTATACACAAAATAAAAAAATACATTTATCTAAAAATATATTAATGGTTGTTTGATCATATATTTTGTTTTTTTTTTTATATATAAAAGGTACATGGTTAAAAATAATAATAATAATAAATAAGAAAAAAATAATATAAATGAACTGGGAACACACCACCAATAAAAAAATATTTTAATAGAAAATATTATTAAATCAATATGAAAATTAATTCCATAAAATATAAAAAATTAAATTAATATTTTTTATTAATGAGAGATGAAAGTAAAAAATTTTAAGTGGATCCTATTCAAATGTTAATAATTTAATTAAATTGATTTGTTAAGTATATTTAAAATTAATAAATCTATTAAAATAAAAATAGGTCATCTATCGTAGTAGGACAAATTAAAAAAAAAAAAAAGATCATCTATTATTGGATGGAGAGAGTATATTTTTCGGAATTTTTGTAAATACAAAATAAAGTTAAAATAAAAATCTAAAATACAAGATTATAATTTATTGCAGCATAATTTCTTTTTATCCTAAAAAATAATAGTATTACATAAAACTCTAATTTTCATATGAAATAATTTAAATATATATAATTTAAAATGAACTAATAATTTTTGTAACTCTATTTTAAGTAAAGATATTTAATACTTTTCAAAATTGAAAATAATGACACTTATTTAAATCAAATGATATATATTGCAAGACTATTCCATTGGAACATTAAACTCCACATGTTGATACTTTTGTAAAGAATTTTATTATTAGTTATTAGACTTGTAAAAGTATTTTGAGAAATTAGGATTTTTTTATTTGATTAGTTTTTATTATTTTTAGAAATACTTTGTGAAGAAAATAAAATATATTGATTAAAATTAGAAAAAAAATATTAAAAGTAATGTAAAAATAAAAATATTTAGTTTAAGTTTGAAATTGATTTGTTTTGTATTCTTAATTTAAATAATATTTTGATGTCATATTTTATGAAAAAATAATAATACTACTATAATTTTATAAAAAAACTGTACTGAATAAATAGTAAAATTTAAAATTTAAAATAAAAACCAAATAAACCTTAAATTTGTCATAGAAACGTGTTCCAATTTAATTTATTAGTTTGTCATCAATTTTCATTTATGCATAGTCTTAAAAAGATCTTTTGAATAGTCAATTATAAATTGAAAGGCAATTAATAATTATATTATGACATAATCGTCAATAAGGTATCGTGGGTGTAGTTTGTTCAAGTACGTTGAATTTGAGCTTATCAAAATCGACGTAAATTAAATTTTTGATTTTTTAGAAAATTATTCGGGCTCGATCTTGCAATAAAACTAACGCATAAATAAGTCCAGATGAGCTATGAATGGAGCTGGAGCTGGATTAATACGATGAATTTGACCGATATTGAATGGAATTGATTATGAGTAACTAGAAGTGAACTTTGATTTATTTCAAAATTAAAATGCTAGAATATACTCTAAAATCGGGGCAATATAAAAAGGAAAATGGATTTGGTGCTATAGATTGGATCTAGGAATTGGAATTAACAAGATGTAAATAAATAGAATACAATAGGCAAGAATTTAGGAACATAACTAAACAAATTCTGAAAAAAAAAAAAAAAAAAAAAAAAAGAGAAGAAGTAGAAAATAAAGAAAAAAAAAACTTGGATTATTGTATTGTTAGGATAGGATGATTGTCGTCTTCTAAAATCTTGGTTTTCCTTTTAAATAGCTATGAGATATATCTTGTTTCACAATTTTTTCAATTTTCCTATTTTCATGAAAAGTTTTTGACTCATTTCTCCGTCACTTCCATCATCCAAGTTGACTTGTCCTTATCCATACCCAACTTCGGGTCGATTGGGGATATGTGAGCCGGCCCATTTATTCCTTCGAATTGGATTATCAATCACGAGGTTAAAAAATATATAGGAGTAACAAATGTCCACCATAAAAATATTTAGGCAAAAAATTTAGCAAATTTTGAAATACAACATTTTTATATGAAATTTCGGCAATAGGCTCGAGCTCACAAGATACTTTCATTATGGCAGCTCTCTATGCCGGGTTCCTCCATCTTCATAAAGTTTTTTTTCTTTATTTTTGACTTTTGACATCACCTCCGGGTTGAATCGTCATGGGGGCTGTTTGTGAGGCTTGACAGCTTTGTAGGTAACCGATGTTGAACCAAACTCTTGAATGGGCCTAGCATCTCGTAGTAATCCCAAACAAAGCAGTCCCAATATATCTGGATCAAAGCTGTCAATCATTATTTTTGTTCTAAAGGTAGCAACAAATTGATCTGCGTTATCCGGAGGGTCGCATCGTCGCCAAAGTTGATTTCTTCTAAAGGATCTTGAGTATCGAACGATAGGGTAGCCCTTCGGATGGGATATGAAAGTTCTTCTTCGTTCTGATCCTCCCGAAAAGGCGACTGATGTGACGAATTTGTCTTATTCCACAATTTTCTCAACTTTCCTATTTTTTTAGGAAAATTCTTTCCACTTCTCCATCACCTTTGTCATCCAAATTGGCTTGTCCTTATCAGTACCCAACACTGAGCTGATTAGGGTTGTTTGGATTGGTCCATTTACACCTTCGAATTGGACTGTCAATCACTTCCGGGGTTCAAAAATTTAGTTATTTTTTTTCTAGTAACTATGAACCCCATTTTTTTTTCTATAAATACCATACTTTAATATAGCATAATTACTTTTATAACAAAAGATAAGGATAAAATTATATTTACACTGCCTGCTCACTATATTTTAAATTATATATATTTTTTTAAATTTTTCATCAAAAATAAATGTATACAAATTGAATAGAGAAAGTATTTATTTATTTATTATTTGTATCGGATTTTGCTTAAAAGCAAAAGCAAATTCCTAACATATGTTTTTTAAACACCTTAAAGCACAAGCAATTTTACAATATAAATTAGTATTTATTATTATTAACTAAATAAATAAGTTAAAATAAAAATAAAAATAATTAATTTATATATTATATTTAAATATAATTTTATTTTAATTATTAGTTTATATATTATATCTAAATTAAAATTTTGAAAGATACAATTGAGATATCCAAATTTTAAAATATAAAAATTTTAATTATATACATAATTTAATATTTTCAATATAATATATAAAGTTTTAAAATAATTTGTAGAATAAAATTTCTTTAAAGTTAATTATATTTTTAATTATATTAAAATTAAAATATAATTTATAAATAATAAATATATTATGTATATAATTTATAAAAATTTTAAACTTAATTTATAAAATTTTTAAATAAATTTAAAAAATTTAATAAAAAAATTTATTTACGTTACTATATCCTATCTGAAAATTTTAACAATTTAATTTTTTTTATAAAAAAAACTACTATTATAATAACTCATCTAAATATAAAATGAAATGTTTATACTTATTTTGTAATTTAAATAAATTCAAAATGGACCTTGAATCGAAAGTTAGAAGAAAAAATCAAATGAATAAAATAAATCCAACTTTGGATTGGTTTCTCGTAGTAGGTTTCTCGGAAAAGAAAACGACTTAGGAGTGAATGTAGCATTTTCTCGTAACAATCATATTTTAAATTTAAAATTTTATAATTTTTTAATTTTAATTAAACTATTTACTTATTTTAATTTTAATTTATAATTATTTTAACTAAATAATAATTATTTATACTAATATTATGTTTTACCTAAATTCTAGTATCTACGGAAATAGACCCAAAATATATGAGAGGGAGGGAGTAATAATAATGGGACAAGAAAAACCATACGCATTTGGGAGGCTAAAATTCACAAAATGGTACAACCCCAAGCAGCAAAAAAGAACATCATAACTGAAATGCATAGCTAAGTGAATAATTTCTTGATTTAAATCTCATCAATGTTATGCCAATTGAAATTCAGAACTGTCTATGTTATGTATCCTTTCTGCAAATTTGATATCCATCTGTCTGCATTTGCTTTGCTAAGGGGGGATGGGTAAACATGAACTAAGCTGGACAATAGACTCATGGAGAAAGAAAAACCGACTTTGTGCAAAGGCTGGCACACAAAGCAACACTTGTAAAAACGGCTAAAATGCATACAAGAGAAGAGAAAACCTTCCTCTTTTGTTCAATTCATGTTCTTGAAACTAACTGCACCAAAAAAAATAAATAAATAAAAAAATAAAAAAACATTAGATAGGATATACCAGCAAAAACACACACATAAGTAAGTAGTACGTGATAGTTACAATCATCTTAATTAACTCAATGCGATGTTGAATCGGGTTGGTTGGTTTTACTGAAGCATTATGTTATAATACAGTACTAATTTATGATGTTTCAGATAAGCAAGAATGGAGATTGCAGTATGTATAAACTAGTAGAATTCACATAACCAATCATTATTACTGAAACTAATTGGATCAAGATTCTAAATTCAATTATCGAACGGATATTATACAAAGGAAAGTTACCGAATCAAAGGGAATGGAATGTTGCTATTTAACTTCTAATCAAGAACCATGGCTTCGGTCGGGGACTCCAGTAGCATCCTCTATCCCAATTCTATTTTCCTCTGTAATGAATGAATGAATCAAGTAAAATAAACAACATAACTCAAAGTCAACTCCAAGCAAAAGCATAGTATATGATTATGAACGAGAGAGACAAATAATTCAACGCACCACATGCAATAGAAGTGAAAATTGCTTTTTGCGAAGCTCCAATATTTTCCTTCCCCTTCCAACATTTCAATTTCTTTCGGCATCTCCGATCTGGGCAGCAATCAATTTCAAAATAGCTTTATCACATTCCTCTATGTGCTGCAGTATTGAACTTTTAAATTCGTATTAGACTAAATCCATCTGATGTATTCTCTTAGTTTTTCTTAATAGACTTAGAGATATGCAATCTAGTTTTATCTGTATTAGAAATCAGTATCTAAAATCTATAACTTAGCCGCTCTCAATAAATTTGTTCTGCGTTTCTATCCATGGACGTAGCCAACACATTATTGATGAACCATGTAAATATATGTCTTCTTTACCTTTATGTTTGTTATTCGATCCTTAATCCTAATCTTTTAAAACATAGTTGTTTCTTCAGGTCCTCTAAGCATAATTTGCTTGTTTATATCATCCTTCAAGTTCTCCCTCTCTCTAATATTATATCTGCATTGTACCTATAACAGCATTACTCTTTCTTGAGCAATGGAAGTATTCAGCTCCTGCAACAAGGCTTTGGGCTCTTGCCTCTTGTCGTTGTCATCCTCAAGTGGTCCAAAAGCATATTGAGCAGCTACAGTATCTCACCTGCAAAAAATGTTCTATTAATAGCACATGATGATATATAAATTCTCGTCCGAATTTTTCCAAATCTGTTTAGAAACATTCGTTGGTTTTTCTTTAGGAATAACTTAAAATCCTATCTCAAGAACATATATTCAAAAATATTGCATCTAACATCAAGACTCAGATGAATGGATAAGGAAAGTCCAAGGCTTTATTTTTGTATCTTATATTGACATCGCGATTTCAAATTACAACCAAAATATTTCCAATGTGTTAGAAACAAAATATCAGCCAAAACGGTGAGAAATGCTGAAATCTGTAATTTACAAAAATAAAACCACAGTTCACGTTAATTGGAAGCGATCCAGAAACGATCATCAGAAAATGGAAATCATAACACAGTGATCAATTAATTATACTATTTTCGTCTGCTTCCAAAGGTCACATTTACTTTTTACATCATTGTACTTAACATTAAAAATATCCTTATATTTGTATAATTTTTTTGTACAAATATCCTTTTATTAGTATTATAAGATATTAATGAAAGTATTTTTGCAATTTTTTCTTAATTTGTACTACATTTTGATAAAATAATTAATAATCAATTATCAACACACAAAAAGCAAATGAGACCTTTAGAGCCGGACGGAGGTAGTATTATGAAGGCAAAAAGCATGAGCTGTTGCTGTTTACCTCAAGTACCACAATTGGGTGCTGAAGAAGCTAATGGAGGACCATATGAATACCTCCAAGATCCACATACACCACATTTATCAATCTTCTGTCATTTTCCAATATACAGAATCTGCAGGACCAGGTTCAGAAAACAAAGCTCGCAGATTGGGGCTAATGGCTGCAATAATCAGAAAACAAATGAGTGACAGCAGAAGTACATAAGAACCAAATTTCATATGCATGGAAGTCGGTTACAACAGCTGAACTAACCTTATATGGGATTTTAATAAGAATGTGGAGAGGGAAAATTAACACGTTATGAATAGATGTTCGTATGTTCAAGTAATTTCCAGAGATTTAACAACAAAAACAAATTGAGAAAGAATGGAAACAAGCACAAGTGCACGACTTCTTTCACTAATCTGTAATACAGTAATAGTAATAGTAATAGTGATTCAAGTTTGTCGTGGACAAATACCTCTCAAGTTAAGTTATAAAGAGAGATACTAACATATGCATAATTACCATCGAGCTATTAATGTAACCTAATAATCAACATACATAAAATCAAAAGAGATTACATAATTCTTGTCTCCCTAATGTTACAGAAGAATCTTACATGAATTAACAGTTTCGAAAAAATAAAATAAAATAGAAAGTAAATAACTTACCGGATTCAACAAAGAGCACACACTACATTCCCATTGGCTGCAATGATCATTACAGGTTGGATAGTGAGAAGATTTGGAAGAGGAAGATGAAGCTTCCATGGATAAATTGTTTTTATTATTCTGAGAGAGTGAATTCTTTGTCTGAACAGTTGAAAGACGATGAAACATTATCCACTTCTCGGCCTCTTTTCCTAGATTTTTGCTTAGTATAATAATCTCCATCAAGGGAAGTGCTTGCAGTTGTAAATAAGTCGACCTTATCATCTTCCTCGGATAAATTGTAGAACTTCCAACCCACACCAGATATTGTCCTGCAATCTTCTTTCAGCTGCCATTGCAGCAGTTTGCACAGGACTAAGAGCAGCCATAGTATAACTATCTCCACCGATTTTCTTAGGTCCTGAAGGCATTAAGGGTCCTAAACGAGCTCTATTTTCTGCGGCAGTCAATGCAACTTGGCGAAGAGAAGAAAGTGGCTTTCGAGAGGCTCCACCTAAAAGTCTTCCAGGAATATCAAATCCTTCGCCTGATCCACTTATTCCTCTGTTAATTAGATCTTCACATTCCTATAAAAAAATTGCAAATGACAAAGTAGTTGTAGATTATATAGAACACTTTAGGTGACCTTTTTCGACAAATATTAACTAAGAAAGACGTTCTACAAAACTGCTGTAATGTATCAATTTGTTAGTAAGATTGTGTTCTTTTCTGAATTTTAAACAGGTTTTACTATTTAGATTCTTTTTTCTCTCTAAAAAGATCACATCAAACAATTATTTTTCTATTTTTTTTATATTATACTACAAATTTATTTTACATTCAAAACATCGCATCAACCTCTATTTATATCACATCAAACAACTATTCAAATTCAACTTTTTGCTATTAAAAAATCCAAACACAAAAACTAAAACCCACAAACAAACACACCCTTAAGTACTTTTCAAATAATTACAATACATGTGTAATGTGCATTGATATCTTAGCAAAAAGAAAACACTTCTAAGAGACATAAGCACCAAATCCAAATCCTATTAAAATGGCCAATACAGAAGAAATTCCACCGATCTCTGTCTAAATCCAAAAAATATGACTTTCTTAATACAAATTGACCGATAAATACACTATCCTCAATTCAAACTTCATCACAAATAACAAAATGCATTAGCACAAATTACTTGAACAACAATTTACCTTTCAAATTCATCCCAGAGTTTGTTAAAATTTGGCATTATGACGACCATGAGCATTGTGGCATAGCTCATGGAGCATTGTGTCAAGAACTTGATGAAAAGGAATAAATTCATCATCACTGTTTGGCCTCCTTAGCCTTAATTTTACATGTATTCCACGCCCCACATTCAAGCCCAAAAGAGCTGGATTTTTGGGACTGCGAAATTCAGATTAAACAGATGAATCCACATAATTAAGGGCAAGTAATGAGAAAAAAACTCACTGCTAAAAATCGAAAGTACCACAAATGATTCATTTCTGAAACATCAAATTCCAGCCTAATATCGATTAAGATTGATCAAACAGTTGAATATTTTACTCTGAATGTTTCCTGGTGCGAATTTACAATAAACATGGCGAAAATTTGTTAAGCAATTGTACCAGAATTCCGAAAGAACTTTGACCCTCCAATTGTGCTTCTGCATGATTGGCTGACCCTGCTTCGCAATTCTTTCCAAAATCTTTCTCGCCTCTTCTTCATTAGGCTTCCTCTTCAGCGATTTGATTTCCCAAACTTTGTTGAGATCGCCCAAATTCATCGGTTTCGACTCCTTACCCAAAACCCTAATCGTGCAATATCTGAAATCAATCACCCGAATCGGTCATCTCAATTAGAAATCTTGAGATAGATCATCACCCGCATCGGCCACACACTTCGATCAGTCAACTAATACTTTTTTATCGATTTATCGAGGGCTTACCGTATGAATATCCGTAGGAGACTAGGGTTTCATTAGGGTGAGTTTGTTTGAAGGATTTTGGAAGATTTTCACTCTTCATCCAATTTTTTTCCCCCAAAAACATCAAATCAAACACCTATTTTTCATTTTTTATATTATACTAAAAAGCAATTTTACATTCAAAACATCACATCAACACCTATTTATATCACATCATACAACTATTCAAATTCAAAATTTTTACTATTCAAATCCCAATCCAAAATCCAAACCCCCAAATTCAAATTTTTGCCGGCCTTCAATTTTAACGACTGCCATCCAAACTGTTTCTTTTTTTTTTTTCAATTTTCTTTTTTTTTTACTTTCTTTATTAATGTTTGTTAATCATGTTAAACAAGGTGTAATATTTTAGATGGGTACTATTTAATAGAATAATTTAGAAATTAGTTGATGTGATAAAGTCAGAAATATATATATTTTTTTATTTAGATGATGTGAGAGGATAAAGCGGATTAAATATAATTAATTATTTCTTATTTTGAAAATATTGAAGGTGTTTAGGACATTTCAAAAAAAAAATGTTGTTGAGTATTTGAGACGAGAAAGTATTAAATTACTAACACTATCATTTACATAAAAAATAATATCATAATGTATTATTATTAACTAATTAAACATCATTACTTTATAAACTGTATCCCTAACCAAATGTAACATTATAATGGGATGGAAAAAGTATATTACAACAAATTGGATTGCGATATTAAGAAGAAAAGGAAGAGGAGAAAAATATAGCGATACAAAATTTCCGTGTCTAGGCAATGAACATCGGGCTACACTTTTGAAATTTAATTTGTATTTATATTAACTAATGAAGTAATTGTTGGAAGATTCTGACTGTTTCGTGAACTATTATTTAGAGTTTGTTAGAGTTATTTTAGCTAGTTTGATTTAGTATTGATATTCAGTTAAATAAGTGTTTAGTGGCCTAATTTTTGGCCTAATTTTTTGGTAGTTTTGTTACTTGTATGACTCTTTAAAAGCTAGATTCATTCTTCAATAAATTATTCAAGTTGTTTTTTGTGTTAATTTCTGCAGTATTTCTTAACATCTAACATTCTGGTATCAGAGCGAGCACTGGGCTTGCAAAGAAAGACTATAGAGAGAAGCAGTAGTCTTCGAGTAAGCAGATACTAAGAGAATGAACGACGACAAGACCTTGACGAAGATCCCTCACTTTGATGGTCACTACGACCATTGGAGTGAATTGATGGAGAACCTGCTTAGGGCAAAGGGTTTGTGGAGTTTGGTAGAAGACGGCTTCGAAAGGCCAGCAGAAGGGATGAGGTTGACAGAGGCGCAACAAGCATTGCTCAATGATGTCAAAATTAAGGATTACCAGGTTAAACATTATCTTTTCCAGGCACTTGATCGTGCGGTCTTTGAACAAATCCTAGATCGTAGTACAACCAAGAGTATTTGGGATTCGATGAAATGAAAGTTTGGAGGAAATGACAAGGTGAAGAAAGCTCTTCTTAATTCACTAAGAAGGGAATTCGAAGTTCTATCAATGAGGAAAGATGAAACCATCACCGAGTATTTTGCAAGAGTGATGACCGTTTCTAATAAGATGCGGAGCAATGGGGAAGATATGCCTAACTCAAAAATTGTTCAGAAAATTCTATGAACCCTAACTGAGAAGTTCACGTACGTTGTGGTGTCCATCGAAGAATCAAAGAATACTGATGACATGTCCATTGATGAATTACAGGGTTCGTTGGTGGTACATGAGCAGAAGTTTCCAAGGGTGCGCAGTGAGGATGAAGAGCAAGGGGTAGAGGAAGATCACCCAAAGGCAGGGGAACAGGAAGAATAACCTTCAACAAGGCAACTGTTGAACGTTACAAATGTCACAATTTAGGACATTTTCAATATGAATGTCCAAGATGGAATAAAATGGTAAATTATGCTGAAGAAGATATAGATGAGTTGCTGTTAATGGCATATGAGGAGCTCCATGAAGACAAGAGAACTGATGTGTGGTTTTTAGATTCAGGATGTTCAAATCCATGTGTGGGAATCAGGGTATGTTTTCAAGCTTGGATATAGCTTTCTCTCATACTGTCAAGCTTGGAAACAATACAGAAATAAAGGTGATTGGAAAGGGGGCTGTGAAACTATTTTTGAAAGGTATTAGCTATGTTATTGGTAACGTATATTGGGTGCCTAAACTAAAAAACAATCTTTTGAGTGGGGATCAGCTGCAAGAAAAAGGATTGGGATTGTTGTTCAAAGATGGTGTGTGCAGCATCTATCATCCACAAAAAGAAAAAAATGGCGGAATCCATCATGAGTGCAAATAGGATGTTTAAGTTGATTGATGATTCACCCACCACAATAAAGGAAGAAAAGTGTTTGCAAATAAGCACCACAAATCAGTCCAAGATTTGGCATCATCGCTATGGTCATCTTAGCTATAAGGGTCTTCGTACTTTACAAAGTAAAGAAATGGTGGTTGGTTTGCCATTAATTATAAATACAAATGAAATTTGTGATGCATGTATGAAAGGCAAGCAACACCGCATTCCCATTCCCAAAAGGAGTCACTGGAGAGCAACAGAAAGACTACAACTAGTTCATGCAGATCTCTGCGGCCCAATTACACCGGCCACTAACAGCCACAAAAGGTATCTATTGTGTTTCATTGATGACTTTTCTCGAAAGACATGGATCTATTTTCCTTCAGAAAAGTCAAAAACCTTTTATCACTTCAGATGTTTCAAGACTCTTGTAGAAACAGAAACTGGAATGTCCATTAAGAGTTTGAGAACAGATAGAGGAGGGGAGTTCAATTCTGCAGAATTCAATGATTTCTGTAAGCAACAAGGTGTGAAGAGACAACTGACAACAGCCTACACTCCACAACAAAACGGAGTGGCCGAGCGTAAAAATTGTACAGTGATGAATTTGGTGAGGGCCATGCTATCGGAGAAGAAAGTACCTAAGACCTTTTGGGCAGAAGCTGCTAGGTGGGCAATTCATATCTTAAATCGATCACCTACTTTAGCTGTGAAGGACGTGACTCCAGAAGAAGCATGGAGTGGAAGAAAAACTTCGGTGGAGCATTTGGAGTGTTTGGTTGTGTGGGACATGTCCACATACCAGATGCTAAGAGAACAAAGCTTGAAGATAAAAGTGTGAATTGTGTACTACTTGGGGTTAGTGATGAATCCAAATGGTATAGAATGTATGATCCAGTTGCAAAGAAAATTATTGTGAGCCATGATGTTATTTTTTATGAAGACCGTATATGGAATTGGGATGCAGATTATGGAAAAGAGCAGCTGATGGATTTAGAATGGGGAGACAACACTGAAATAATTACAAATGAAGAAGAAGAAGAGGTGGAAGATGTGAATGAAGCAGTAAATGAAACACCAATTATTGAAGAGAATTGACAGGAAGAGAGGGCAGAATTCGACATCCACCAGTATGGATGACAGACTACACATCATGTGAAAGACTGTCAGAAGATGATGAAGTAAACATGACAACCATCGCACTTATGGTGTCTTCTGACCCTACAAGCTTTGAGGATGCAGTTAAAAGCTCAAAATGGAGGCTGGCCATGGATGAAGAAATCAAATCAATTGAGAAAAATCAGACCTGACAGTTAGTAGAACTACCCATTGGAGCCAAAAGGATAGGAGTGAAGTGGGTTTACAAAACTAAGCTAAATGAGCTTGGTGAAGTTGACAAATACAAGGCCAGATTGGTAGTAAAAGGTTACTCCCAACAGTATAGAATAGATTATACAGAAGTATATGCACCGGTGGCTAGGATGGATACAGTGAGAATGATCATTGCTTTTGCTACACAAAGAGGGTGGAATCTCTACCAATTAGATGTCAAATCTGCATTCTTGAATGAGGAATTGAAGGAAGATGTGTTCGTGGAGCAGCCAAGAGGATATGAAAAGAAAGGAAGTGAACATATGGTCTATAAATTACAAAAGGCTCTTTACGGACTAAAACAAGCACCTAGAGCTTGGTTTAGTAGGATTGAGTCTTATTTCATCAAGGAAGGATTCGAAAGGAGTCCTAGTGAGCACACACTTTTTCTTAAAAGAAAAGGAGCAAAAATTCTAATAGTAAGCATTTATGTAGATGATTTGTTGTTCACCAGTGATGATGAAGTAATGCTGTGTGAGTTCAAAATTCTATGAATAAGCAGTTTGACATGACAGATTTAGGAAATATGAGATTCTTTCTTGGAATTGAGGTGTTGCAAAGGACTGATGGTATTTTTATATGCCAAAGAAAATATGCAGCTGAAGTTTTAAGTCGTTTTGGCATGAAAGAAACCAATTCTGCTCGTAATCCAATTGTTCCTGGCCAAAAGATTGATGTGGATGAAGAAGGAACCAAGGTAGATGCAACTCAGTTCAAAAAAATAGTCGGAAGCTTGATGTACCTTACAGCTACTCGACCTGATCTTATGTTTGTTGTAAGTCTTATTAGTCTTTTTATGGCAAATCCCACACAACTACATTTTGCAGTAGCAAAAAGAGTTTTGAAGTACTTTAAAGGAACTATGGATTATGGTGTTTTTTACAAGAAAGGAGGAGCAAGTGAGATGGTGGGTTATACAGATAGTGATTACGCTGGAGACAAAGAGGACAGCAAAAGCACTTCAGGTTATGTGTTCATGATGTGTGGAAGAGCAGTAGTCTGGTCATCAAGAAAGCAACCTATAGTCACTTTATCAACCAGTGAGGCTGAATTTGTAGCAGCAGTTGCAGCGCTTGCCAAGCTATTTGGATGAGAAGAATTTTAAAGGAAATTGGTCATGTGCAGGCACATTGTACTACATTAATGCGTGATAATACTTCAACTATAAAGCTGTCAAAGAATCCAATTTTACATGGCCGCTCAAAGCATATACGAGTAAGGTTTCATTTTCTCAGAGATCTTACCAAAGATGGTGTTGTTGAGTTAGTTTTCTGTGGGACTCAAGACCAACTTGCAGATTTAATGACTAAGCCTCTCAAGTCAGATGCTTTTGAGAAGTTTCGTGAGAAATTGGGTATGTGTGCTGCTGTAGATTTGAATTAATTGTTTAAGCAATGAGTTCAAGGGAGGAATTGTTGGAAGATTCTGACTGTTTCGAGAACTATTATTTAGAGTTTGTTAGAGTTATTTTAAGCTAGTTTGATTTAGTCTTGGTATTCAGTTAAATAAGTGCTTAGTGGCCTAATTTTTCGGTAGTTTTGTTACTTGTCCGGCTCTTTAAAAGTCAGATTCATTCTTCAATAAATTATTCCAGTTGTTTTTTTGTGTTAATTTATGCAGTATTTCTTAACATGTAACAGTAATGATAAAAATCTGATTTAATGGTAAAGTTTTTTATTCAAAATTTTAAAAGTAATTTTTTTTCTTATTATACTTAAAAGTAATAACATAGTAATATTAAAAACTTTTTAATTTTTACATAAATTATCAAATATATAATTATACATTAAATTACTTTATACATCAAATCACAAAAAAATTACATATTTTCATTAAATAATAAAATACTATTCCCCCAGTTGCAATTATGATGTCATGTTTACGATAAACACTAGAATTTAGAAAATGTATTATTAGTAAATAATTAAAATGTATTAGTAAAACTAATTAAAATATAATACAAATAATTATATATTAAAATAAATATAACTAATTATTTTTAAAAAAATTAAAAAAAATTATAAATTATAAAATTCAAAATATGGTTTGGATTGTGGGTTGGGCTCGAATCGGCGGTCTTGGGTTGGGCCAAATTTCAACAATGAGTATTTAAAAAAATATTTAATGTGTATGTATATTGTATATTTTAAATACTAATATTTATGTGGAATTGTTCTATCTAAATGTTAAAGAACAAACCCAATATATAAGTATATATTTTATCAATTCACAACAAATCTAACCATTTAAAATAAAATAGTACTTCATTTGTCCCATTTTTTTGGTCTACTATTTGCATTTCTGTTGGTCTCACATTATTTGTTATTGCGAAAATATAACTATACGCTTTACCTATATTTTAAATTTCAAAATTTATAATTTTTTAAAATTTTAATCGTACTATTACTTATCTTAATCTGAATATATATTTAATTTAATTATATAATAATTATTTACTAAATATATTTTACTTAAATTACCGTATCTATGGTAAACTAGACACAAAATGTGAAACCCATGAAATACTTTTTATATTTTCAACCTAATTCCTCATCCCTATTATAAAGATTACATTTGCGAACATATTTAAATGTTTAAATGAATAAACAAGTTTTAACATGTTTAGAAATTCATTACAAATATTTATGAATACTTATTAAGAGTCAATAATTTAATAAATCAAGAAATTATGGAGCTTGGTGTAGATTGCTTTGTTCATTTGTAGTTTATGAATATGTTTTTTTTTTTTTTTCTTGAAATTGAGATTTTGATTTAATAATTTGTGAAAATAAATAATACATTATTATTATTATTAAAATAAATACCGTGGATTGTTATTTGAAAAAGGAAAATAAAGTTTTTAAAAAATTTTATTATATAATTATAATGATATATTTTTATGAAATATTTTATTCAATTATTTTAAATAAAAGATTAAAAGTCTCGAATAATAAGAAGAGGTTGACGGGCGGGCTTATGTATATTTTAGTGAAATTATTAAACATTTATTAATTTGGATAGATATTTTCAGTTACTTGTACATATCAAAACCCGACTGAAAGCAACCTAATTTAATTTATTTATTAAATGTTCCCATATCTATTTATTTATTTAAAAATATTAATATTATATTGAAATAAGATAAAAATAAAAAAAAAAAATTAAATTAATCCTATTAGTATTGTATGATATAAAAGTAATGACATTTGTGTAGTATAGTGTAAATTAGAAAGAGTATTTGTAATGTTAGGTACATAGTACAATTACTAAAAAAGAAAATAAAATCTTTGTTATGAGACGGATCAAAATGAAAAAAATAGATAGATTGTCAAGTGACGGAGAAAAATAGTATAATGAAATATTTTGGTTTGTTTAGACGGAGGTTTTTAAAAATTTGGAAAAACTAAAAAGTTATATTTGATTTGATGCTTTGTGAGAAAAAAAATTGTATTTGATATACTCCCTCCGTTTTATAAGTAAATATCTATTTGTTTTTTGCACGTAGTTTTAGAAATATTAGTATTATATTGAGATATAGTAGGAATAAAATAGAAATGACTAAAATAACCTTATTAGTATATGTGATATAAAAGTAATGACTTTTGTGTAATATGTAAATGTATTTGTAATGTTGAGTAGATAATACAATTACTAAAAAAAAAATAGATACTTTGTTATGGACAAACTAAAATAGAAAAATGGATACTTTGTTATGAGACAAACAAAAATAGAAAAATAAATACTTTGTTATGAGACGGAGGGAATAATATTTTTTGAAAAATAAATAATGCCAAATAAGTAAAATAGTACTCTCTCCGTCCCAAACACCATGCAACATTTTTTTTTCTCTAACTCACTGCAACATTTTCAAATTTAGAAATAATTAATAATATTTATATATATATTATTAATATACACTTCACTTTATCCAATCACATAGTTCAAATAAAAAAATAAATAATTATTTTTTTCTCTAATTATATCACCTAATATTCAAATTATCTCAAATTACAATACTTAATACTTCTCACTTAAATTTCCACGCCAAACAAAAATATTGTTTGGGACGGAGGGAGTATGATGTAAATAGAGTCTTTAAAATTTAAAAATAAAATAATAATAAAATATCTCTCACATATACAAAGAGAATAAAATCCCTAAATAGGCTAAAGCTTGTAGCAGTAGAGTTTGCCGAAGAGTCGATCTTCATTATTCTTCTCTACCGAAAAAATGCTTCTGAAAGCCCTCACCATTTCCCCACCTTCCTTCCTCAAAACCTCTTTCTCCATCCCCAAATTCTCCTTCCCTAATCCCTTCCAATCGCCGCGGAGTTCCATACCCAAACCCTTCGCTGCCGTCAGGGTGGGCGGCTGGCTGAACAAGCTCGGATTCGGCGCGCGCTCCGCCGCGACGGAGTCGTCGTCGATTGCGCAGGGGGTCGACGACGACTTGGCGGCGCCTGGGCAGGAGTTTGCGCAGTTTGGTGCGGGTTGCTTCTGGGGAGTCGAATTGGCGTTCCAGAGAGTGTCGGGGGTTACCAGGACTGAGGTTGGGTACAGCCAGGGTTATCTGCATAATCCGAGGTATGAAGATGTGTGCTCCGGCACCACCGGCCATTCAGAGGTCGTTAGGGTTCAGTATGACCCTAAGGAGTGCAGCTACGGGAAGCTTCTCGACGTGTTCTGGGCGAGACATGATCCGACGACTCCCAATCGCCAGGTTCGATTCCGGTTTCAGATTTTCCCAATTGTCTCTGGAATTAGGGTTTGTTAATTTCGGAATGCACTTTTCTGGTTTGATTTGATGGCAGTCGTCGATTAGGTTTTTAACAATGTGGAATTGGATTGGATCTATCGTTTACCTAAGTCAAATTCTGGTACAATTTTCTCGTGGTTGTTGATTAATTTGATCATACTTGTTCAACTCACCTGGTCTTTCTTGTATGGATGACCTTGTGATCATATCGTCTAGTTTGCAGGCGCGTTGTTAGTCAATTTGGATATAATTTTTTTATTCACTACTTGTAAAAGCAGCAATCAACAAAAGTTTTTTTTTAATCGAAATGGCAGATGTTGACAGCCATGGCAAACTTGTTGGGCAAAAGTATTGAACAAATTACATTTTCATGATCTTAATGACTCAGGGTAAATCAAAATTGCTAACAGTAGTACATGCCAGTTGATGTCATCTGCATAAGAAAGAATAACACATTGGCAATTGAATTTAAATCTCGATTTCTTGAGATGAAGTTTTTCGTGTTATCTTCTGCTATTCAAGTAAAAGCTTACTATCATAGATGCATATGTTGGTTTCAAACTTCTTATGCAATCGCAAATCTTGAATAATATTACTTTTGCTTTCCCAGTCATCTGAGTACTTCAGATTATTGTGTTTCTACTGTATAGTTATCATTAAAAACTTATCTTTTTGACATATCTCTACTGTTGGGCTTCTTTAAGTGCTTATTATTATTTACTCACTGCTGCGGTTTTTAATTTCCTTGCTCTGCATCATTGGGGATATTCTAATGAATGTACTGGTGGTATACCATACAGGGGAATGATGTAGGGACTCAATATCGATCGGGAATATACTTCTACACGCCCGAGCAGGAAAAGGTAGCTCTTGAATCCTGCGACAGGCAACAAAAGGTCTTGAGTAGAAAGATTGTGACTGAGATACTGCCTGCAAAGAAATTTTACAGAGCTGAAGAGTATCACCAGCAGTACCTTGCAAAGGGTGGTCGGTTTGGCTTCAAACAATCGTCTGAAAAGGGTTGCAATGATCCAATCCGGTGCTATGGCTGAGGTACGCAATATTTGCTCCCAAATACTTGGATCCTGAATGTTAATAGTTAAGTGTCTGTGCATTTTGTGATAGAAAGTTTATATAGCATGTTAACCTAACGTAAAGTCGTGTGTGAATGTATATGCTTGTGTGAGGTAAGTTTGGGTTAGGTGTCGAAATCCACTTTGATTTATATGGTTTGAAGTTATTTTAGGTGGGAGTGTCAAAAGAATAGAGCGCTTAGGACCGGGGATTTGTTTGTTCGTTGCCATGGATCGATGTAGGCAGATTATTGTTTGCAGTTAATTCCTAGATTTTCTTGCATTGGTTATTGATATTAGAATTACTCTTAACTGATAGTATCAATCTTGATTTTCTATTATTCAAGATTGTAGTTATATAGAAGAATAATTCTTGGAGTGTCTTTTGGCTGAATTGAGTGTACTAGATAGGCTTAGATTAGTATTTGTAGTAGGTATTGATGACTAAACTGCAGTGTATAGGGGGGCTACTTTACTATGCGCTATTTAAATCGCTATAGTAAAAAATATTCTATTTGAAGATGATGATGGCACAAATATGTTTCATGCTTTTAAACCAATTCATGGGCTATCATCCAATACTAGGGCTACTTTACTATGCTCTATTGAAGGCTCTACTACAAAAATACCTTATTTGAAGATGGTGATGGTGCAAATGTATTTCATTCTTTTAACCCAATGAATAGTTGGCCTAACTCAATGAAAGAACATCAATTCAAATCTTCGATTTCTTGAGAGATTAAAGCCTCTTACTTTCATTTAGATTTATAATCCTATTCAATTTACTGAGGTCTTTTATTCATTGTTCTCTCAAAACCCTTTTGACCTTGAAGTTTGAGTTTCCTACGTTCACGCAATTCATAGAGCTTACCAAGTATCGACATCTCCTGATTAAGGGTCCTAATTTTAGGAATAGTGGGTGGCCTTTTTAATTCATTCATCTTATGTCTTTTATGGAATCAAGAGGAAATGCATCCCAATTATATTAATAAATACGTACGAGAGGATTAATGTTGGAACTCCAAGGATGAATGATTTATTCAACCATTCATCTGATGCTACAGAGCCCATGACGGGGTTGTAGATACTATTGTAAGAACATTCAATGTTGGATACCTCTCACAAGCAAACTTGACGAAGTAGTAGGAATTGATGATGGATTTGAATTAACAAATTTGTGTTCGCCTACTATTTACTTTAGAATAACATACAGACAACCAATGTTGAATATCTCACGTACAGACTTGTTGAAGTAGTAGGTATTAATGACTCAATTGAATGAACAAATGTATGTTCAAAGCAATTTACACCTATTCAAAACAACTTCCATTAACAAAACATACAACTTCTTGCTATCAAGCTCGTAAATAGGTTGTGGATATTGTTGTGTGAACATTTGATGCGATGGAATCTATAAATCAATTGTAGACACTATTGTGTGCACATCCGATTTTGGATGCCTCACATGCAGACTTCCTAAAGTAGTAGATATTGATGGCTAAATTGAATGAACAAATTTGTGTTCAATCAATTATACATGAAAGACTTTAAAGTGTGCACATCCGATTTTGGATGCCTCACATGCAGACTTCCTAAAGTAGTAGATATTGATGGCTAAATTGAATGAACAAATTTGTGTTCAATCAATTATACATGAAAGACTTTAATTAACGGAATGTATAGCTTCTTGGTACGAAGTTCGTAAGGAAGTTATACATATAGTTATGTGAACATCTAATCCTATGGAGCCAGTAATGAGTTGTAGACATTGAAGTGCAAACATCCGATGACGAATGCCTCACAAGCAGACTTGTTGAAGTAGTAGAGGCATTAATGATAAAAAATCGAAATGTGTGTTTGTCTACTTTCTACTTAAGAACAATATATAACATTCAATGTTGAATACCTCGCACACAAACTTGTTGAAGTAGTAGGATTTGGTGACTAAATTGAATCAACAAATTTGCATTCAAAGCAATTTATACATATTTGAAACAAATTATTTGAAAGGCTTTCACTAATGGAACATAGAATTTCTTGCTATGGAGCCCACAAAGAAGTTGCCGATATTGATGCATGAACATCCAAGGCTATGGAGTCTGTAAAGGAGTTGCAGAAATTGTTCTACAAACAACCAGTGTTGGATGCCTCACATTGGATGCCTCACACGCAGACTTGTTGAAGTAATATGTACTGATGGTTGAATTGAGATAACAAATGTGTTTGCCTTATTTTTTACATAAGAACAACATACAAACATCGGTTCGAACAAAAGGAGTATGCAATACTAATTTGCCTTGGATGATCAACATTTCAGGGTCAAGCGCCGATGAGCACATTGAACTATCCACGTGGCTCAGAGTCTTCACAGTCTAGGCAGTATGACGCTATTATCAGAGGCACACTCTACCACTGAGTTAATAGCATGCCGTGCGAGCCCTTCAATGGGGCCCATTATGCCAAAAGCATTCAATGTTGGATACTTCAAACTTCTTCAATTAGCAAGTATTAATGACTAAGAGGACCATACCAAAGATGATTTCACTCCAATGCGAGCATAGAAGATCAAGTCCATGTACTCCTTTAACACAAAGCTTTTGCATGGGTTTGTGGCCTTGGTTAACGGGAGTGATAGCAACAATATACATAGAGAGCCTTCATTTACCGAACAAATCCACTTAATTGTTCAACATAAAGCCCATAGAGAAGCTGCGGATATTGATGCATAAACTTCTAAGGCTATGGAGTCTGTAAAGGAGTTGTAGAAATTGTTCGACAAACAACCAATGTTGGATGCCTCACACAGACTTGTTGAAGTAATATGTACTGATGGTTGAATTGCGTTAACAAATGTGTTTGCCTTATTTTTTACATAAGAATAACATACAAACATCGGTTCGAACAAAATGAGTACGCAATACTAATTTGCCTTGGATAATCCACATCTCAGGGTCAAGCGCCGATGAATACATTGAACTATCCACGTGGCTCAGAGTCTTCACAGTCTAGGCAGTATGACACTGTTCTCAAAGGCACACTCTACAACTGAGTTAATAGCATGCCGTGCGAGCCATTCAATGGGGCTCATTATGCCAAAATCATTTAGTGTTGGATACTTCAAACTTCTTCAATTTGTAAGTATGGATGACTAAGGAGACCTTCCCAAAGATGATTTCACCCTAATGCAAGCATAGAAGATCAAATCCATGTACTCCTTTAACATAAAGCTTCTACATGGATTTGTGGCCTTGGTTAGCGGGAGTGACAGTAACAATATACACAGAGAGCCTTCATTTCCAGAACAAATCCGACTAATTGTTCAACATAAAGTTATTGCATGGATCAGACTTGGTGGCCTTGGTTAGAGGAGTGATAGTTTCATTTCCCATTTCAAAAGTGTTTGGATTTCCAAATGTGAAACTAGTCATGTTTTTCACTCAAATATTTTGAGGGGACTTTTTTATTCACAAAAAAATGCCAAATTAGGGTAAAAAAATACTAGGTGGGCCGGCAGTGAGATGGAAAAGGTAAAGTTTGATTTGATAACCCAATTCAAAGGAAATAATTGTGTGTTTGTTTGGAGGATTGAATTTTAAATCCATTATTCATCCTACTTTTTTTTTTCCCCAATAACATCAAATCAAACATCTGTTTTTTATTTTTTATATTAAACAAAAATCAATTTTACATTCAAAACATCACATCAACACCTATTTATATATCACATCATACAACTATTCAAATTCAAAATTTTTACTATTTAAATCCCAATTCAAAATCTAAACCCCCAAACAAACACACCCTAAATGTCTGGGGAGAAAGCCAAGTAAAGTTATTGTGTTGCTCTTTTGCAGCGTGGCACATGTGAACTGCCATACCGCTATTGCGAAAAAATGGCGAGAATGATGCATTTGTATATAATTAAATATATTATATTTTATAAGTATTAAATACAAAATACCTAGACAAACAAAAATAAAAATAAACCATTATTCAATAAATAATACATAATAATGCAATACACTATTACTACGATACTAGAAATAACAAAAATAGCACTATTAGAGTGTATTTTTAGTGGAGTCTTGAGTCTAAAACGCTAAAGAACATTAAGATTAAAATTTCAGCGGGATGAAGTGGTGAAATGAAGTTGCAAACATGGAGAGAGCAATAGGGAGAGAAAGGAAGGCTAGTTAGGGTTCAATCGGGCTTAAGAGTTGAGGTGGGTGTGGTTTGGGGGGCTTGGGCTAACTTGGGCTGGAGACTCGCAATGTTTTGGGAATTTGGATAGCACCATAGCATCGTTGAGGCATCGCCAACGCATCTTCAACCTACTTTGTTTGTGTTCAAAACACACAATTGGAATTCGGAATGGAAATGATTGGGATGTACAAGAAGTTTGTGTTCAAAGCAACTCACCTATTCTAAACAATTAACACAAAGGGCCTTCATTGGGCATTCGTTAACAATACATATAATTTCTTGCTCTGGAGCATGTAAAGGAGTTTTTTCTTTTAAGATCCGACGTGCTAAACTGTTATGGCTTGTGCGAACCTCTAACGGAGTTGTGGAAACAAATGCATAAACATCCTAGACTGAGTGCCTATAAAGGAGTTGTAGACGCCTCACACGCAGGCTTGTCTCCTCTCTACTCGAGGAACAATATACAAACATATGGTGTTGGATACACCATGCGCAAACATGTTGAGATAGTAAGTATTGATAACAAAAATAAATTAACAAATTGATATTTGCGTAACTTCTACTTAAGAAAAACATACAAACATTAGATATTGAAGACATCACGCCCATAATTGTTGAAGTAGTAGGTATTGATGACCAAACTAAATTAGCAAATGCGTCAATCTACTAACTACTTTCTACTTAAGAATAATATAAACACCTTAAAGAAGAGAGATGCATATTCATTGAGATTTATTTATCTAGGAAACAAAAGTACTCAAGATTTGCAAAGATATTGCAAATAAATAAACAACACAAGCTCCCATATCATAAAATAGTAGAAAAAAAACATAGGAGTTAAGCCACAAGAGAAGATGAAACAAAGCCTCTTCTAGTTAAACTTGTTCAACAAAGTCTAAGAAATTAAAGCATTCAATCCAACAAAGAAAAAGTAGAAAGCAAATCATACAAGACTAGCAAATGCATGAGAATACGTCCTCCCGGTGCGTCCGCGAGAGCCACAATGGCATACCTTCATTTTAACATTCCCAGTCCCATCTTATAGTTGTAGTCATAGA
This sequence comes from Andrographis paniculata, assembly GCF_009805555.1. Lineage (NCBI taxonomy): Eukaryota > Viridiplantae > Streptophyta > Magnoliopsida > Lamiales > Acanthaceae > Andrographis > Andrographis paniculata. The sequence continues at coordinate 2,199,374 of NW_026137590.1, forward strand.
ACAATTCTTGGGAAGGAGGGATGTTTTTTGTTGCAAAAAACATTATGTGAGGAACCTTTTTGTCATTATGATCATATAGAACATTTTGGACCAAAAGATTCGGGGAGCAGCTGTGGTTAATAAACCTGCTGACATTCCCAAACTTCAACGCATCAATAGAAAAGGAATCATGTGCCTCACCATCACCGCCAAGATCAAAGAGATATTCATCATTGTTGATTCTTTGCTCCGCTTCCTTGTCTCGGAGCAACTCCCCAACATATTCACAAATAAAACTCCCCGAACTTATATAATGCCTCGACCTTACGCCCCAACCTCTACTCTCGGTTTTGAAAATCTCCAATTGATAGCGAGGCCCACGTTGGCTCACCCTATTCATGCAAGAAGGCGGGCATTTGCACAATGGGCCACATTCATGAACTAAAGGCTTCACCCTAAGAATCTCACCCTTCTCGTTGAAGGGAATTTCGCCACGATTCTTTAAGATGCAAGCGCATTGCTCAGAGTCCGAGCAACCATTTGTGCAATTGCAACCAACGGGAGCAACTTTGTGAAACCAAGATGGATATGACATTTTTGTTATGTAAGTGAAAGATGGATACCTATCATTGTCGACTCCATTAATTACACGGATGGGTCTCTCCTCCAATCCTTGAGATATGTCACTCATAATGCATACCTCCTTGTCCTTCGGTTGCCCCTTACCCTTCATTTGTTTTACCGGCTTAACATTGGTTTGGTAAGGTCTTGGTTGGCATGGCATCCGGTGCATCTCGAATTTGAACACCAATTTCCCATGCTTATCTCTTTCTTGCATCATTTTGTTTACCATGTAGAGACCATCATAGACATATACACAGCTCCCTTCATTTTTTGTAATCGAATGCCTTTTCTTGAAACATACCCGAACCGGATATTTCAATTTCATGCTATTCATTAAAGCAAGATTCCCCCCTTCAAGTTTTTGATCTTCAGCCCTTTTAGGACCTTGTTGGTAACATCCTTCCCCTGAGTATATCATGACATCAAGTGACTTAACCACATTCTCATAACGCCCTGAATTTACGACGCTGGTTGCAAGTTTCGTCTCATTAACCTCCACATAGTCTATACCATAATTCAATGGGCCATGTACTCCAACAGCAGTAAGTTCTGCCCTAAACCGGAATTTGTCACCAATCTGAACACCAGCTACATGGCCAAAAGGCTTTTCAGGATATGACCACATATTCGTTCTCCTGAGACGCTTAATTATTACATCATGATGACTTAAACTAACTCTAGCTACTCCTAACTCCTTCAACTTTTGTGTAACCTTTCCACATTGCTCTTTGAACGCCTTCAAAATAGCCCTTACATTAACAGATTGAGGATGATCATATGGCACAAGATTCAAATCGATTAGTGTCTTACGACTTCCACTATATTTGCGCCGACGGCCACTGATGGCCATGTCCTTTTCAATATCATAATAGTCTGTAGCAGCAGTAGAATCACCTGTTGGGCACTCGGCCGATGCTTTTCCATCCTGGCCTTTTTTCCATACAGAGCATTCACTCGACTTCACTTTAACAGCTTTCCGGGGCTTTTCATCCAAATCATCTTCAGATGATTCAGAGAACCTACCCTGTGATCCTAAGACATGCCCGCCACACTTGCGTTTGGTACGCGGCTGCAACATGCTCCATTCCTCTGATGATAAAGTGGAACCTTCATCATCATCATTTTTTTCCTTGTTGACTGACCTCTGAAGCTTTTTGTTTTCACAGGCCCTGGTTAGCCTTTCCTCAACTGCCTTTCTTCTAAGAAAGTCAGCCGAGTTTTGGTCTTGGTGAGTTGTCTCTGCGGATGTCTTTGCTTCCCCATCGAGAGAACTGTACGGAAAAGAGTTGGATGATATTGTTCGACTGCTTTCAGACTGTTCACTTGTAATCCCTTCTGGTGCAGAATGTTTAGTACAAGGACTATCGATAAATGGTCCAGCTTCAGCTATGAGAGCTGAGAGGTTGTTCAAATCATACAGCCACGAAGCACTTCCTGAGCCAATGTCACTCTCCTTGTCATTTCTAAGTTTTCGCTTGTCGCCATCATATCTCCTCTGTGTTGCAACTGAGTTTCCAGAGTCAATTTGCACATTAAGTGTTGGAACACATCTTGATGGTAAATCAGTATCTGAACAGCTGACATTCAGCTTAGAGGTGAATAACTTAGTTTCTGTATGGATATTGTGAGAGATGAAGGATCCATTGTGCTTCGAAGAACCATTTGCAGCATCCGCCTCTCGGCATTCAAACTTAGATGGAGAATCGTTGTTGTCAGTGGCCCATAACTTCTCTGCAGTAGTTCTTTTAGCATCCAACTTCTGTTGCAGTATATCTGATGTATCCGAAGAGCCCTTAACAACATCCGACATTTGAGGTTTCCAAGGCAACCAGTGATTGCTCCGGTGCCCATTCATAAACGACGGCTTCCCAAACACCATTGGAGTGATGGAAATCAGAGGCTGTATGATCTGACCAAACAAACAAATTACTAAAGATTAGGAAATCTTGATGAAGAAAATACAAGAAAGCTTGCCAAGTTCTGTACTTGTAGATTATCACCCCATCTATAGATTTTAACCTTAAAACTGATAAGATATGTATTATATATCTTTCACTTGAACATTGCCACTGAAAGTATGAACACAGATCCTGCATAGTTTAATACTCTGCTAATTTTGAAATAATAATATAAAGAAAAGAACACCCATCTCACCTAAACTTCTTAGTATATAACGTTCATATACTATTAATAGTTACCAACTCCTCAGGGATAATCAAGAATCCGTTGCTGTACAAAAATAGGCATAAATATTGAAAATTCCCCAAATGGATACATCATCAAAGAAATTCCTATTGACATTCAAATGATTTTGAAGCCCCCAAACGTTCCTCAGCCAAAAACTCGAAGATATTTGAATTCAATGCAATAAGTCCTTTCCAAAAGAAGTTTACACAAGAAACTATTCTTCGATTACTCTGTATTAACACCACAGAGCGATCTCTCTGCGCGTGTGTTAACTCATTTCACACAAACAGAGAAATCTAAGAAGAAGAAGAAGTTAGATTCTCACAAATACAGAAGCAACAAGATACCAACAATCACGAAACTTCCCCCAGATTTAACACACAAAAAAATCCCTAAAATTCAACAGCGATAAAATCATCTTCCCCATTTCAGATCAAAACAACAAAAGCAAGGATCCTCTTCATAAACTCCTTCCACGTTACAATCAAACACAACAGCGGCGGAAAAATCAAGGAAAACAGCCGCGCAATCCACAGAGCTTACTAAAAAAACAAGGAGAAATGATTTTTCCATTACAATGCGGAAGAGAAACAGCAGTAGAACTTACTTAGAGTTCACAGAGCGATGGCGGCGGACCTCGATCGCAATCGAAAAGCAGGAAAGATGGGGGTAGGGTAGGGTGGGTTAGGGTTAGGGTTTGAGAGGAGCGGAGACAGGAGTGTTCTTGGATTTTAGGGAGGGAGGAAGAAGAAGGGGCGAACGGACGTCTGTCTGTGATTTGAGGGAAGTGACTGACATTCAAATTTATTCTGCAGGTCCCGAAAGGTCCGGGACTACTACACCCACGTACACCCACTCTGCATTTAGGGGCGGGGGGTTACATTGTTTTCTCGTTTTTTGAAATCCTACCTGTTGCTGTCAAATCTGTATATTTATTACTATTTTTTTATTATTCGGTTACGGAGAACAGTTTCTGTAATAAAATAATAATAAAAAAACTATAATTAATAAATAATTAAAAATATATATATATTTTTTTGAAATGATATGCTCTATCAGTCTTATTAAAAAGTTATATTTTTCATTTTTGTCCATCCAAAAACAAGGTTATCATTTCTTAATTTAGTAATTGTACTACTTACCTAACATAATAAATATCCTTTCAACTTACAATATATTATACAAATATCATTACTTTTATATTACATTATACTAATAGGGGTATTTTTGTCTTTTTTACTAAAATTCAATAAAATATTAATATTAAAAAATCTACGTGCAAAAAGCAAATGTCACTCTTTCTTTTTTACTAAAATTCAATATAATATTAATATTAAAAAATCTACGTGCAAAAAGCTAATGTCACTCTTTCATCAGAACGGAGGGAGTATTTGATTAGGCATATACTTCATCAGTCTCTTGACTAACTATTTTCTAGTTTGTTCCGTTTCATACTAAAGTATTCATTTCTAATTTACAATATATTACAATTACAAATACTCTTTCAATTTACAATATATTACACATATTCTTTCAATTTACAATATATTACATATATTCTTTCAATATACAATATATTATACAAATATTATCTATTTAACATTACAAATATTTTTCAATTTACAATATATTACATAAATACTGGCAAACACTGATACTGATACTGTCTACATAACATTAGAAATACTCTTCTAATTTATAATATATTACACAAATACTGTCTATCTAATATTACAAATACTCTTCAAATTTACAATATATTGTACAAATATCATTACATTTATATTATATAATACAAATAAGGTTAATTTAGTGTTTTATCTTTATTTCTACTGTATTTTAATGTAATACTAATATTTTTAAAATTTTATGCAAAAAAAAAATAAACGAATAGAGATATATGAGGAGGGAGTAGTATTTAAAGTGATGATATTTAATTACTTAATAATAGTAAATTATGATATTATTTTAATATTCTTTACGTTTCAACTCAAAATAAATTATTAATAATAAATTATGATATTATTTTATTATATGAGTAGTATTTTTGGTATTTTAAACACTTTTAGGATTATATTTCAATAAAATATTGACAATATAGACATTATTTTGTAGATAATAAAATTTTATATAAGACAAATAAATAAAAAATGTATTTATTTATTTATAATTTAACTTAATATTAATTTTATAAAAATAATGAGAAGTTTTAAATATAGAGAAAAATATTTGTTTATTAAGGAGATATAAAAATAAAGGGATTTTGAGTGTGCTCTATGTGTGAGAAATTTAAAAATTTAATTAAATTAATTTATATTTATTAATTATATTTAAAATAAATGAATTTATTAAAAATAGAATAAAACGGACAAAAAATAAAGATAAGTTATTTGTTGCGGGACTGGAAGAGTATTAAAATACTCTTACCTTTTATTTAAATTACAATATATTATTACATACAATTATTTTAAAAATAAAATTAAAAGACAAAAATATAAAAAAATTCTTAAATATTTTTCACTAACTATTAAAATATAGCTATTTTTTAATTTACTATATAACCGAAATAAGTACATTTCATGTAAAAAATATTGTTAGTAATTTTAAAATATAAGTTAATATATAATTTAAAGAAATTTTTATTATATATTTAAATATTTTAAAAATTATTTTTCAATAATTAAAAAAAATAAATTTTATAGTATGAATATTATTTTATATAATACACATACATTAAAAAAATATTTATTTATTTATGATTAATATAAATTAATTTTATAAAAACAATAGAGTTTTAAATGTAAAAAAATATTTATTATTGAAAAAAGATAAAAGTAAATAAGTTTTAAGTCGGTCCGTTATATGTTATATAATTGATTAAATTGATTTATATTTATTAAAAATATTTTAAATTAGTAAGTTTTATCAAATATAAAAATTTATTATTTGTTATAGGACATACTACAATGAAAATTTCATAATTTATTATGGAACAATATAATAAAAATAATTATAAATTAAGATAACTAATTAATATATTTAAATTTAAAAAAATATATATGATAATTAGAATGAATGGAGTAAAAAATATAGGATTTGTTTGACTATGATTTGAAATTAATTTATATGGAATATTAGTTTGAGTTTTTATTTAAATAATATTTTGATGTAGTATTTCGTAAGAAAAATAATGTTGTTTTTATTGCAATTTGTACACAGTTAATGTTTATTGTAGTTTGAAATAAAAAAATATATATAATGGATGTGTGTTATTTGAATTTGAATTTAAATAATTTTATAATATTCTTTTTGTCAAATATTTTTTTTTTTTTTTGTGGAATTAGTCTACTTTCTCTTGGGCACATTTTAAGAAATATTATATTAGGTAGTTAATTATTTTAATTAATTAATGTAATAATAAAAAAATTATATAAAAAATACATTAAATTTTTCGAAATTGATTGTTTTTAGAAATAGTTCGTATGACACATCAAATTTAATGCCACATTGTATACGATTTTTAGTATGATATTTTACCGTATCAATTCCGTACAAATATTTTGGTATATGAAATTTAAGAATAAAAAATATTGAATTACGGAAATAACATGCATATTCATACAAAAAAATATTGAAAAAATTTAAAATTTTCGGTACGAAATGGTTTTTTTGTATAACAACGACATACAAAATATTTTCAGTATATATAGATAATAAAAACAATTAGATATTTTTGTATATACCGAATATTCGATATAATATCGATATTTAATAAACTAAAAAATTTGGTACGGAGTACAATATAGTTTGATATTTTCGATAAACTTTTCCAAACCATCTCTAACGAAATTGTATACACGGTATTAGAATATAATATTAAAAATTAATTTAAAACAATTTAAATTAGATGAATACTTATTTATATCATATTAAATATTTATTTTATTTTTATAATTCAAAATTGGGTAAACTGTTTTTTTAGTCTTGTAATTGGACCTTTTATCATTTTAGTCCCGTAAGTGGAGCCTGCGCAAACTAGTCCCATAAGTGAAAAAATTTCATTGTTTTAGTCCTCCGGCGCCGAAGACGCCCGCGTGATTCGCCGGAGGTGATGTGTTCGCCAGGTGTCCCGCCAAGTCAGCGACACCTGGCGGACACGTGGATTTTATTTTATTTTTTTTAATTGGACCAAATAAAAAAAATAAAAAAATACAAATAAAATTAAAAATAAGTTTTAAAAAAAATTTAAAAAATTAAAAAATCCACGTGTCCGCCAGGTGAGCGACATCTGGCGGACACGTCACCTCCGGGGACCACGCGGGCGTCTCCGGCGCCGGAGGATTAAAAAAGGAAAACTTTTTACTTAGACTCGTTTGCGACATGATCCACTTACTTACGGACTAAAATGATAAGGGGTTTACTAAAAAAAAACAGTTTACCTTTCAAAATTTTAGTCCAACTTTAAACTTACTATGGTTAAATTTTTTAAATAAGTATTAGATATTAATTATTATTATAATAGGAAAGTGAATAATTTGGTGGGACAAATATAAAAGGGAAGGTGGCTAATTTGGTAGGACAATAAAAAAAAAATAAAATAGACTAATTTGATGGGACATAATAGGTTTATTTGTTTTTATATGCAAATTCAATTTATTTTTATATGCAAATTCTAATATGATATGTATTTGTTTTTTTATACATTATTTAGTAAACAAATAAAAGAAATTGAATGTGTAAAAAAAGGATATAGATTTTTACTAAAAATGAAATATGTTTTATCTTTCATGACAAATAAAAGAAAAGTAAGGGTAGTATTATACTTTATTTTCATAAAAAATAATTATATGTAGTATATTTTTTTGTTAGTCATAAAAAAAAAAGTTTATTTAAAAAAAAAATTATATAGGGTAGTATTTTTATAATAAATATGGTTGGTAAATATTAAAATAGAGGAGTTAAGAAAAAGTTATTAATGAGTTTGATAAAAAAAAAAAAAAAATTAAGTAAAAAATATAATAGCAAAATAATAATAATTTTTTAAAATATAAACAATAAATTATGAATGGATAAAGTTTTATTAAATTTATGCACAATCTATTTATATTAAATAATTTTATTATTTATATTTTACTAATAATAATTAATTTGTCATTATTTATTTTATTTATCATATTATTTTTTTTATCAATTTTTTAATAATGATTTTTATAATATTTTATTTTATATTATTATTTCTCTTGGGATTGTTATGCACGGTGTTCTCGTCAATGTGACACCTAGCTTCTATCTTTTATTTTCTTTTGTAACAATTGAGCTTTTCGGTCTTTTAATCAATTCTTCACGTCATTGGACATTTTTTTCCCCTAGTTCTACCAATTTTATTATTTTTCTCCTACAAATCATAAATAAACAATATATACACAAGTAAAGTATAATCCTACTATTCACATTCTTCGGCGCCTAGGTTTTGCGGCTACAATTTATTATTTATGGACTGCTAGGAACAAAAGGATCATAGAGCATTTTGCGTTTGACCCGGGGGTTTCTGTCGACAAAATCATATGCTGTTTCAGAATTTTATACTCCATCGGACAACAGACAACGACCAGGTACACAAGCTGATGCCTCTGGCTTTTAATTTAATCGGGCTTGCTGGGCAGTTTATTTATTTTATTATCTCTTAGTGATGTGGTTGGGCTTTGAGACCCATTTTTTATCATCATTTTTCAACCCTTAACCAATGCTTGTTGGGCTTCTAGTTTTTTAGAATTTCCTGGTATGCCCGGTGCTTTTGTAATTATTTTTCTTATTTATTTATATATATAAAAACTCTTGATCTTTCCGATAATAAAAAAAAAAGTATAATCCAATCAAAATCAACTAAATATTGCAAATGATATAAATATTTAACGCATGCGATTTGTAATTATCACGAAAAAAATAAATATCTTTACTCGCACTCAAAAGTAATAATTTTAGTCAAAATTCCAGTTAAAATTCCAACTAACAAGTAATAATTTTATAGTAAAATAAATCCCCAACAACAAGTAGAAAACACACAGAAATATTCTCAAATAACTTTTCAATAATTTTGTACTAATATTATTTTAATGAAAATACATAATGATGGAAAACATAATATATACAGATAAATATGCACACCAAAGTGGCTAAATTTACATAAATATAAAGAACCAAACTCCCTAAATATCATTTATATACCCATAAATATGTGCACCAAACTCTCAATTGGCTAAGTTTGATACAAAGCAAAGATTTACAATAATCACATGTCAAACAAGTTGCATTGAATTAAACACAAAAATTACCCATAGATGAACTACTTAATGGACACTTCAATTAACATAGTTCAATAGAAATTAAGCTACCTATGATAATCATGTAAACAAAAAGCACACCAATATTGTTGACTAAGACCATCTCGAATCTATTACTTCATTTTTGCAGTAATTACAATAAAAGTAAAAATACAGTTGATCTACAGTGGGTTGGATCTGCTCTAATACGCGTATCAATCCCAAAAGGATTCTCCATAAGACCAGCATAAGAAATCGACTTTGCCGTCCTGCTAAACTTGATCATAAATTCTAGAGGCCTCTGTCAAGAATGTCATAAATACTATTTCATCCGTCCCAAATAAAATGGGTTTTTTAATTAGTGAAAGTATGTAAGACTTTTTGATATTTTTTTCCTATAAAGTAATTGTATTTATAATGGTATGTTTGTAATTTAAATAAAAGTTAAGAGTATTTTGGTATTAGTGTGTGATTATTTTTTCTAAAATAGAGAATAAATACTTTAAGATAGAACATACGAAAATGGTAAAAAAAATATTTGGAATTGGGATGGAGGAAGTATTACAAGAACCCCCAAGACAAGCCCGGACACTTTCTTGCCCTTTTTTTAGGTTCTTTTGTTTGGTAGGCTCAAAGCTTCCGGTTGTCATCTTCAGATTATTAGTCTAATTACTTAAGTAGAGATTAAGATCGGTTTGCAACAATCCACAATCTTGGATTGACTATGGAATAAAATCTATACAGAAACCTTACAAGTTAACTCGAACCTTCAAACAAACAAAAAAAAAATTGTCTACTTATTTATATGAATGGCTTTAGAAAGGGGAATATCCATAGAGCTCAAGTAAAAACTATTTCTCCTATCTTCGAATTGATTAAGTTCAACTGAACACCAATTTATTATCCAAATTTTTTTGAGAATGAATAAAAAACTGAGCAAAATATAAAAAACTCACTTCGAAATGGCGCTTGCTTGGCCATATTCCTTTACGATTTAACGAAAATAACTAGAAACTAAAATCCACAGCTAAAAATAATATTCCCTCCGTCACCAATTATCTAATTGTGTGCTCATTTAATTGTGCATGGGTCTTAAAAAAAAAAGGTAAAAATAAAAAATTTTAATTTTCTGGACAAAGAAAAAGTAAAAAAAATGGTATTTTTTTACTAAAAAAAATGAGAATAAAATTTGAATGACAAAAAAAAGATGAATATAGATTTAGATGACAGAGAAAGTATAAAAAAACAGAATTTACAGTGAATTAAGTTGCAAATTCAGAGAGCATCAAAGCAACAACAACAAAAGCTCCAACAACAAAAACTAAAAATAAAAACCAGCGCTGCAGGTGCACGCGAAGATCGATATATATATATATATATATAAGCAAAAGGAGATGCAATACTTCATGCTACATTCATCGATAACAACAACAATAACAATAACAACAACAGATAACAATAACAACAAAACCAAAACCAAAAAATTGAAAGGGGAAAAACTTAAGATCTGATTAACTCTGGTAGCTATAAAAGTAAAGCATAGTAGATTTGGGAAAGGAATCCTCTCTCCAGTCCAAAAAACACGAGAAAGTTGGATGACACATGCCTTTGTTTTTCCAGTACAAGAATTAAACTTACAAAGCCTCCGATGAAGCTGCAGAAGAAGAAAATGTCAAGGCGACGACAATGAAGCCGAGAACCAAAGAAGAGGAACATGAAGACGAAGCCGAAAAATCAGCCCCTATTTTAAGGCTGTTGCCGATGATAATTTTCGAAGGGAAGAGGAAAGGCGTCGACACGGCTAGAGAAGCTGTCTACAAATAGTTCATTGTGTGCGCTCTTATTTGAAGACAATGAAAACGATACTCCAAGCCGAATACCTCATATAAGAGAGCTAATTTTCGAAAATTTTAAAACCCAATTTCATAAATATCAGAAACAAGAAAAGTAGAAGATAATATAAAACATAATGAACACAAATTTTAATAATGTATAAATCTCTCCAACACAATTAAAGAAACATAAATTTTAATGGATAAATCTGTCTCAAAACAATTCAAGAAACAAAAAGTTTCACAATTCAGAAATGCTTCCCAACAAATTTCAGTTGCAGAAAATTTTGTGGATTTAACAATCACAAGAACTACAATAGCAAATTTTGGTCTTGACATTATCACATTCGAATCACAAAACACACCTGCCTTATAGTTCTACGACAATTCTTGAAGACGAGGAATATAATGGTCCGTGCTGTGAAAATCATAATGTGTGGCATTCTCTTGTCATCGTGATCATAGCTAACATTTTGGGTATAAAATTTAGGTAGGTATATCAGCAAAATAATTATTTAACTTGGAGAAGATAATTCAATGACAAAATTCCGTGAACAATAACAAAGCTATTGACAATTTTCTAGGAACAACACCAGCAGCAGCAACAACAACTTCTTCCAAAAAAAACATGGTGTTGCTTCCTGCTCTTTCTAGAGAATGACAAAATATCGGCATTTAACTTGGAGAAAGAAGATGAAAAATCACACAAGATTTGTTAGAGTTATTATTATTATTATTATTATTATTATTATTATTTAAGTATCAACACGTCGAGCAATCTGGTGCAATGTTGAAGCGTGTTACATATATTCCAAATAAGAAGGAAAATTGCTTCAATAAATATAGAAGAATGCATGGATGGATATATTGGGAGAAGTTTCAAGGCTTTTATGGTTCTAAATCGAACGAAAATTACTTTGTCATTGGTGCTACGCACAAAGTTTGGGAATATTGTCAGTAGATTCTTAACTATAGTCGCTCCGAGGATTATTGCCAAAAATATTTTTTATGATCATGATGACAAAAGAGTACCTCACATAATGTTTTCCAACGAACATTCCTCCATTATAAGAAATTGATTTATAATGGTATCTATAAGGGTGTTTCAGTCAGAGTGTGTGATTGATGATTTTTTTTTTTGTGGATTTAACGATCACAAGAACTACAATAGCAAATTTTGGTCTTGACATTGTCACATTCGAATCACAAAACACACCTGCCTTATAGTTCTACGACAATTCTTGAAGACGAGGAATATAATGCTCCGTGCCGTGAAAAACATAATGTGAGGCATTCTCTTGTCATCATGATCATAGCTAACATTTTGGGCATAAAATTTGGGTAGGTATATCAGCAAAATATTTATTTAACTTGGAGAAGAAAATTCAATGGCAAAATTCCGTGAACAATAACAAAGCTACTGACAATTTTTTGGGAACTAACACCACCACCAACAGCAACAACTTCTTCCAAAAAAACATGGTGTTGCTTCATGCTCTTTCTAGAGAATGACAAAATATCGACATTTAACTTGGAGAAAGAAGATGAAAAAATCACACAAGATTTGTTAGAGTTATTATTATTATTATTATTATTTAAGTATCAACACGTCGAGCAATCTGGTGCAATGTTGAAGCGTTTTACATATATTCCAAATAAGAAGGAAAATTGCTTCAATAAATATAGAAGAATGCATGGATGGATGTATGGGGAGAAGTTTCAAGACTTTTATGGTTCTAAATCGAACGAAAATTACTTTGTCATTGGTGCTACGCACAAAGTTTGGGAATATTGTCGGTAGATTCTTAACTATAGTCGCTCCGAGGACTATTGCCAAAAATATTTTTTATGATCATGATGACAAAAGAGTACCTCACATAATGTTTTCCAACGAACATTCCTCCATTATAAGAAATTGATTTATAATGGTATCTATAAGGGTGTTTCAGTCAGAGTGTGTGATTGATGATTTTTTTTTTTTTTTTTTTTTTTTTTTGGATTTAACAATCACAAGAACTACAATAGCAAATTCTGGTCTTGACATTGTCACATTCGAATCACAAAACACACCTGCCTTATAGTTCTACGACAATTCTTGAAGACGAGGAATATAATGCTCCGTGCCGTGAAAAACATAATGTGAGGCATTCTCTTGTCATCATGATCATAGCTAACATTTTGGGCATAAAATTTGGGTAGGTATATCAGCAAAATATTTATTTAACTTGGAGAAGAAAATTCAATGGCAAAATTCCGTGAACAATAACAAAGTTACTGACAATTTTTTGGGAACTAACACCACCACCAGCAGCAACAACTTCTTCCAAAAAAACATGGTGTTGCTTCATGCTCTTTCTAGAGAATGACAAAATATCGACATTTAACTTGGAGAAAGAAGATGAAAAAATCACACAAGATTTGTTAGAGTTATTATTATTATTATTATTATTATTTAAGTATCAACACGTCGAGCAATCTGGTGCAATGTTGAAGCGTTTTACATATATTCCAAATAAGAAGGAAAATTGCTTCAATAAATATAGAAGAATGCATGGATGGATGTATGGGGAGAAGTTTCAAGACTTTTATGGTTCTAAATCGAACGAAAATTACTGTCATTTGTGCTACGCACAAAGTTTGGGAATATTGTCGGTAGATTCTTAACTATAGTCGCTCCGAGGATTATTGCCAAAAATATTTTTTATGATCATGATGACAAAAGAGTACCTCACATAATGTTTTCCAACGAACATTTCTCCATTATAAGAAATTGATTTATAATGGTATCTATAAGGGTGTTTCAGTCAGAGTGTGTGATTGATGATTTTTTTTTTTTTTGTGGATTTAACAATCACAAGAACTACAATAGCAAATTCTGGTCTTGACATTGTCACATTCGAATCACAAAACACACCTGCCTTATAGTTCTACGACAATTCTTGAAGACTAGGAATATAATGCTCCGTGCCGTGAAAAACATAATGTGAGGCATTCTCTTGTCATCATGATCATAGCTAACATTTTGGGCATAAAATTTGGGTAGGTATATCAGCAAAATATTTATTTAACTTGGAGAAGAAAATTCAATGGCAAAATTCCGTGAACAATAACAAAGTTACTGACAATTTTTTGGGAACTAACACCACCACCAGCAGCAACAACTTCTTCCAAAAAAACATGGTGTTGCTTCATGCTCTTTCTAGAGAATGACAAAATATCGACATTTAACATGGAGAAAGAAGATGAAATAATCACACAAGATTTGTTAGAGTTATTATTATTACTATTATTATTATTATTATTATTTAAGTATCAACACGTCGAGCAATCTGGTGCAATGTTGAAGCGTTTTACATATATTCCAAATAAAAAGGAAAATTGCTTCAATAAATATAGAAGAATGCATGGATGGATGTATGGGGAGAAGTTTCAAGACTTTTATGGTTCTAAATCGAACGAAAATTACTTTGTCATTGGTGCTACGCACAAAGTTTGGGAATATTGTCGGTAGATTCTTAACTATAGTCGCTCCGAGGATTATTGCCAAAAATATTTTTTATGATCATGATGACAAAAGAGTACCTCACATAATGTTTTCCAACGAACATTCCTCCATTATAAGAAATTGATTTATAATGGTATCTATAAGGGTGTTTCAGTCAGAGTGTGTGATTGATGATTTTTTTTTTTTTGTGGATTTAACGATCACAAGAACTACAATAGCAAATTTTGGTCTTGACATTGTCACATTCGAATCACAAAACACACCTGCCTTATAGTTCTACGACAATTCTTGAAGACGAGGAATATAATGCTCCGTGCCGTGAAAAACATAATGTGAGGCATTCTCTTGTCATCATGATCATAGCTAACATTTTGGGCATAAAATTTGGGTAGGTATATCAGCAAAATATTTATTTAACTTGGAGAAGAAAATTCAATGGCAAAATTCCGTGAACAATAACAAAGCTACTGACAATTTTTTGGGAACTAACACCACCACCAGCAGCAACAACTTCTTCCAAAAAAACATGGTGTTGCTTCATGCTCTTTCTAGAGAATGACAAAATATCGACATTTAACTTGGAGAAAGAAGATGAAAAAATCACACAAGATTTGTTAGAGTTATTATTATTATTATTATTATTTAAGTATCAACACGTCGAGCAATCTGGTGCAATGTTGAAGCGTTTTACATATATTCCAAATAAGAAGGAAAATTGCTTCAATAAATATAGAAGAATGCATGGATGGATGTATGGGGAGAAGTTTCAAGACTTTTATGGTTCTAAATCGAACGAAAATTACTTTGTCATTGGTGCTACGCACAAAGTTTGGGAATATTGTCGGTAGATTCTTAACTATAGTCGCTCCGAGGATTATTGCCAAAAATATTTTTTATGATCATGATGACAAAAGAGTACCTCACATAATGTTTTCCAACGAACATTCCTCCATTATAAGAAATTGATTTATAATGGTATCTATAAGGGTGTTTCAGTCAGAGTGTGTGATTGATGATTTTTTTTTTTGTGGATTTAACAATCACAAGAACTACAATAGCAAATTCTGGTCTTGACATTGTCACATTCGAATCACAAAACACACCTGCCTTATAGTTCTACGACAATTCTTGAAGACGAGGAATATAATGCTCCGTGCCGTGAAAAACATAATGTGAAGCATTCTCTTGTCATCATGATCATAGCTAACATTTTGGGCATAAAATTTGGGTAGGTATATCAGCAAAATATTTATTTAACTTGGAGAAGAAAATTCAATGGCAAAATTCCGTGAACAATAACAAAGCTACTGACAATTTTTTGGGAACTAACACCACCACCAGCAGCAACA
This sequence comes from Andrographis paniculata, assembly GCF_009805555.1. Lineage (NCBI taxonomy): Eukaryota > Viridiplantae > Streptophyta > Magnoliopsida > Lamiales > Acanthaceae > Andrographis > Andrographis paniculata. The sequence goes on from NW_026137590.1 coordinate 2,215,170, forward strand.
ACTTCTTCCAAAAAAACATGGTGTTGCTTCATGCTCTTTCTAGAGAATGACAAAATATCGACATTTAACTTGGAGAAAGAAGATGAAAAAATCACACAAGATTTGTTAGAGTTATTATTATTATTATTATTATTTAAGTATCAACACGTCGAGCAATCTGGTGCAATGTTGAAGCGTTTTACATATATTTCAAATAAGAAGGAAGATTGCTTCAATAAATATAGAAGAATGCATGGATGGATGTATGGGGAGAAGTTTCAAGACTTTTATGGTTCTAAATCGAACGAAAATTACTGTCATTTGTGCTACGCACAAAGTTTGGGAATATTGTCGGTAGATTCTTAACTATAGTCGCTCCGAGGATTATTGCCAAAAATATTTTTTATGATCATGATGACAAAAGAGTACCTCACATAATGTTTTCCAACGAACATTCCTCCATTATAAGAAATTGATTTATAATGGTATCTATAAGGGTGTTTCAGTCAGAGTGTGATTGATGATTTTTTTTTTTTGTGGATTTAACAATCACAAGAACTACAATAGCAAATTTTGGTCTTGACATTGTCACATTCGAATCACAAAACACACCTGTCTTATAGTCCTACGACAATTCTTGAAGACGAGGAATATAATGCTCCGTGCCGTGAAAAACATAATGTGAGGCATTCTCTTGTCATCATGATCATAGCTAACATTTTGGGCATAAAATTTGGGTAGGTATATCAGCAAAATATTTATTTAACTTGGAGAAGAAAATTCAATGGCAAAATTCCGTGAACAATAACAAAGCTACTGACAATTTTCTGGGAACAACACCAGCAGCAGCAACAACTTCTTCCAAAAAAACATGGTGTTGCTTCCTGCTCTTCCTAGAGAATGACAAAATATCGACATTTAACTTGGAGAAAAAAGATGAAAAAATAGATTTGTTAGAGTTATTATTACTTCCTCCGTCCCACATACCGTGTCTGCTACATTGTAGACACGGTATTTTAGGAGGGGTGTAATTAGTAGATAATTAAGAATGTATTAGTGAAAATAATTATCCTATAATATAAATATATGTGTATATACATATATGTGTATATATATACATACATATTTATGCCCAAGTTAATCTAAGTACTTAAGAAAAATTAAATGTTCTTGGATTCGATTGGAACATAAGTTCTTGACTATGGGTTTTGGAATCCTCTCGATCAAGAAAGAATAAAAGGAAATAAGAATAGTATATATGGTTTGAAGAAAAATAAAAATGAAGGAAAATTGTCAATTATTTGTAGATTATTTCTGCAAGAAAATAAGAACAAAAATGCACGAAATGATAATCCAGTTCGAGAACTACAATCCCAAATTATCACAATCAATTATGTAACACATGCACAAATCCATGCGACACCCAAGAACTTGAAAAGAAGAAACCAAAAACCTTGTTTGATCATCAAGAAATACATTGGTTGTATTTTTTGATGGATATGTCCTATCTTTATCTCTCCAAAGGGATAGTATATATGTGAATTATGTATGTATGAGAGTCGAAACTTGAGAAGTGAGAGATTAGATTTTGAATTATCTTGTAATATGAAATATACAAATTAGGTCACGGAATGATCCAAAATCCAAAACATTGCCTGATTTAGACCGGAATTTGCAGTTATAATTTAATATTTCTAAATAATAAAAGTAATTAAATCATATTAGTAAATAAAAATGATGAAACTTATACTTCCTCGTCTTGGAACAATGACTTATTTATTAGTATAGATTAGTAATTTATTAATAATAAATTATCATATTATTATACTTCATTTGTCCCTTAACAAACTATCGATTTTTCTATTTTGATCTGTTTAATAATAACGTTAGTTTAGTTTTTTTACCTTTATTTCTACTACATCGCAATATAATAGTAATATGTCTAAAAATCCGTGAAAAAAAAAACAGATAGAGACGGAAGGAGTATTATTTTTTATACTAGTAGCATTCTTTTAAAAGGAACATGTGTTTAAATATTTTTAGTATTATATTTAAATAAAATATATAAGATATCTTTTTCTAGATAATAAAATTTTATACTAAAATATAATCAAATAAAAAATATATTTATTTATTTATAGTTAACTTAAACGAGTTTTATAAAAAAAAAATAGGGAATTTTCAATTTACATAAAAATATTTGTTTATGGAAGGAAAATAGACATTCAAGGAGGTTTTGAATGATCCCATAGGTTATGAATTTAATTAAATTGATTTATATTTATTAAGTATATTTAAAATAATAAATTTACTAACAATTAAAATAAGTCATCTATTATAGGACAGACAAAAAAAAAAAAGAAAATAGTTAGAGCAGGAGTATAATGTTAATAAAAAAATTGTAATAAAAAGAAAGTAAAACCATACCATACCTAGTTGTCTTCAGTTTCCGTTGCAATTTGTGTACATTCCTCGACTTCGGTACGAGAATTAGCGAGAGCATCGCCGGATTCTAACGCGGGAAAAGTCTCCGGCAGTTCAATCGCACTCGATGGGACGACAATGCCGAGCATGTGTGCGCCACATCTGCACCAATGAGCAGCATCAGTGTGTCTAATTTGGCGCCGGAGGATTATTGTTGCAAAATTTTTTTAATTGTTTTATAGTTTTAGAATCAATTATAGTTTTAAAATGATAATGATTAACGTACAAAACTTATATGGTGTGTTTGTTTTAATTTGTGAGATTGTTGAAAAAAAAATAAAATTATGCGATCCAGATATATTACGTGGAATATAAAAATACTACATGTGTATAGTATATAAATATTTTTGCGAAAACGTGCCTAAAGAACAAAGCCTTAAGAAAAATCTTTTACCTTTAATTATATTTTTGTATATCAAATATATATGCCCCAATATCTTCGATTTGTTTGCAAAAAGAATTGAAAATATGTTAGAAATGAATGTGTGCCTAGCTAACAGGCAACGTCATATCTTTTCAAAAAATAGATTAATTAATAAATCTTGTTAAAAAATTGTATTGATATTCACGATGAAAATATATGGCATAAAAAGACATAAACAGAATAAGACTAAATCTAAATCTACTCAATTTAAAACTCAATATTTAGAATATCTAAAAACATGCTATCTAAATCTAAATCTACTCAATTTAAAACTCAATATTTAGAATATCTAAAAACATGCTATCGTATAATGCATTTTTTATTAAGAACTTTTCTAATTAAATTACTCATTTATTTATTTATTTATTGTATTTACCTTGAAGCAAGACACTTTGTTTGGGGATTGGATTTTAATTTCATTATTCATCTATTTTTTTTCCCAAAAACATCAAATCGAACACCTATTTTTTATTTTTTATATTATACTAAAAATCGATTTTACATTATCACATCAACACACCTATCACATCATGCAACTATTCAAATTCAAAATTTTTACTATTCAAATCTCAACTCAAAATCCAAACCCCAAACAAACACACCCTTTGTTGATTATAACTACTTTACTAGATAGAGCACATCTGTTCAGAATAAGATTTAAAATTTTAATTGGTGAGGGCACTTTTAATCACATTTGAAATATATGTATTGTGGCTCGAAATTTTTTCGGCAACTCACCTGAACGAGTCTGTTGAAAATTGGGTGGTTCTCCGACTTCTTCCAAAAAATATCTGAAATGGTTTGGAAAAAAAAATAATAGTTGGAGGTAAAATGAAAAATTAGATGGATTCTCTGACTTCCTTATTAAAAAACTGAAACTGTGTTTGAAAAAAAAAAATTAGAGGAAAAAGAAAAAAATTGGGTAAATTTTCTGACTTTCTCCAAAAAGATCTGAAAGGGCGTTTGAAAAAGAAAACAATCTGAGAAAAAAAAAGGAAAAAATTGGGTGGGTTCTCCCACTTCCTCCCAAAAGATCTGAAAAGGTATTTGAAAAAGAAAAAAATTGGGTGAGTTCTTTAACTTCTTCCAAACAAATCTGAAACGTTGTTTGAAAAAGAAAATAATTGGAGAAAAGAAAAAATTGGGTGGGTTGTCGGACTTCTTCCAAAAAAAAAAAATCTGCAAACGCTGTTTGAAAAAGAAAAATAATTTAAAGAAAAATAAAAAATTGTATGGATTCTCCGACTTCCTTCAAAAAAATCTGAAACTGTGCTTGAAAAAAAAATAATTGGAGGAAAAAAACATTGGGTGAATAACCTACTTCCTAAAAAAAAAAAAAAAAAACTGAAATAGTGTTTGAAAAAGAAAACAATTGGAGGAAAAAGAAAAAAGTTGGGTGAGTTCTTTGACTTCTTCTAGAAAGATCTGAAATGTTATTTAAAAAAATAATAATTTGAGAAAAATGAAAAATTGGGTGGATTCTCTGACTTCTTCCAGAAAGATCTGAAATTTTATTTGAAAAAGAAAATAATTTGAGAAAAAAAGAAAAATTATGCCAGTTCTCTGACTTATTCCACAAAAATCTGAAATTTTATTTAAAAAAGAAAATAATTTGAGAAAAAAAGAAAAATTGAGCTAGTTCTCTGACTTCTTCCAGAAAGATCTGAAATTTTATTTGAAAATGAAAATAATTTGAGAAAAAAAAAAAGAAAAATTGGGCTAGTTCTCTAACTTCTTCCCGAAAGATCCGAAACGTTATTTGAAAAAGAAAATAATTTTAAAAAAAAGGAAAAATTGGATAGGTTTTTCCTACTTCCTCTAAAAAGAATTTGAAAAGGTAAAAAAGAAAAATAAGATGGTTCTCCGACTTTCTCAAAAAAAAAAAAAAAAAAAAATCTGAAATTAGAGTAAAAAGAAAAAATTAGATGGGTTCTCTGACTTCCTTCAAAAAAATATGAAACTATGTTAAAAAATAAATAAATAATTGGAGGGAAAAAAAATTGGGTAGGATTTTTGAAAAAAAAAAACAATTGGATGTGTTTTCTGACTTCTCTAAAAAGATCTGAAACGTTGAAAAAAAAACAAATTTGATGAAAAAAAAAATTGTCGTGGGTTCTCTGACTTAATTGGGTTGGTTATCCGACTTCCTCCGAAAAAAATCTGCAAACGTTTCTCGGACTTCCTCCAAAATAGGATTTGAACCTGTGTTTGAAAAATAAAATAATTGGAGGAAAAAGGAAAAATTAGATGAGTTTTCTGACTTTCTTCAAAAAAATTTGAAACTGTGTTTGAAAAAAAAATAATTGGAGAAAAAAAAATTGGGTGAGTTCTCCGACTTCCTCAAAAAAATCTGAAATGGTGTTTGAAAAAGAAAACAATTGGAGGAAAAAGAAAAAAATTGGGTGAATTCTATGACTTCTTCCAGAAAGATCTGAAAACGTTTGTTTGAAAAAAAAATAATTTGAAAAAAAATGAAAAATTGGGTGGGTTTCTCTGACTTCTTCCAGAAAGATCTGAAACGTTATTTGAAAAAGAAAATAAAATGAGAAAAAAGAAAAAATTGGATAGGTTCTCCTACTTCCTCCAAAAAGAATCTGAAAAAGTAAAAAGAAAAAATTAAATAGGTTTTCTGACTTTCTCAAAAAAAAAAACAAAAAAAAAAACAATCAGGTGTTTGAAAAATAAAATAATTTGAGGAAAAATAAAACATTGCGTCCGAAAAGGATCTGAAACGGTGTTTAAAAAAAAATTGGAGTAAAAAGAAAAAATTAGATGGATGTTCTGACTTCCATAAAAAAGAAATCTGAAACTGAGTTTGAAAAAAAAAATAATTGGAGGAAAAAGAAAAAATTGAATAGGATGTTTGAAAAAGAAAACAATTTGAGAAAAAGAAAAAAAAATTTGATGGATTATCTAACTTCTTCCAAAAAAAATCTGAACCGTTGTTTGAAAAAGAAAATAATTGGAGAAAAAAAGAAAAATTGGATGGGTTCTCAGACTTCCTCCAAAAAGAATCTGAAAAGGTAAAAATGAAAAATTAGGTTGGTTCGACTTCCTAAAAAAAAAAACAAAATCTGAAATGATGCTTGAAAAATAAAATAATTTGAGGAAAAATAAAAAAATTGGGTGGTTCTCCGACTTCCTCCAAAAATGATTTGAAATGGTGTTTGAAAAAAAAAAATTGAGGAAAAGGAAAAATTAGATGGGTTTTTTGACTTCCTTAAAAAAAATCTAAAGTAGTGTTTGAAAAAAAATAATTTGAGAAAAAAAAAGATTGGATGGATTCTCGATTTCCTCCAAAAATATCTGAAAGGGTGTTTGAAAAAGAAAACCATAGGAGAAAAAAGAAAAAAATTGGGTGAATTCTCCAACTTCTTTCAAAAAGATCTGAAGAAAAAGAAAATAATTGGAGAAAAAAATGAAAAATTGAATAGGTTTCTCCAACTTCTTCCAAAAAGGATCTGAAACGGTGATAGAAAAAGAAAACAATTGGAAGAAGAAAATAAAGAAAATGAAATAAACAAAACTGACAGAAAATGAAGAGAAAAGAAATAAATAGTATTGGTTCCAAACATGGTGTAATATTTTTTTAGGTGGATATTATTAAGTTGGATAACCTAGAAATTAGGTGATGTGACAGAGAGAAAAATATATATTTAATTTTTTTATTTAGACGATGTGAGGAGATAAAAATGGAGTAGAAATTAAATATAATTAATTATTTTATATTATAAATGTTGCAGTTGTTAATGTTTGGAACGGAGGGAGTATAAAATTAAAATGCGGTGAGAGAGACTCACGTATGTGTCATTATCTAGAATAAAATAAAATTATTGCTCAAATTAGACTTTGTTTTATTGGGCCATGATTCCGACTTGGGCTTCGGTTGGGCTACTTCATTTTAAATATATTTTTACCTATTCTTTTTAAAGCTTGCGCTGGTCAAAGCAGTAAACTTATAATTATGGTAATCATTTAATAAACCAACTTCAATCATAGCCCATGCCCATTTACAGTGAATCCGACCCGCAGTCACTCTGCAAAACCTAATTGTCATCGGCGACGCCTCCTCCGTCCACGAACGCTCACGGAGTTTTTCTTCTCCTCTGTAAAACTTATTGATTTCCGGTGTCAGACATCTCTCCTCTCAGATAAATAAAGGATTCTTCCCCTCTTCTGTGGTTTTCCTTTCTGCAACTCGACGGATTTGGCGAACCCTGCTGGTAAGTTAATAGGTCTTCACGCGCGCAGTGCACCCACACACAGTTACACAAATTTATGTATGTATGTATGTTAATGTGATGTTGTAGCCATTTGAGTGTCTTGGATCGAATCATGACAATATTATTGATGTTTGTTTCTTTGCATTCTCCGGAAATGAAATCGATAGATAGATAGATATGTACGTGTGCTGACACCGACATCTCTTCTGTGCTTACTGAAGATAGGTATTTCGGTTTCCGGATCTTTTTACAAAGTATTAGTTAGCATAATTTACTAATTAGTAGTGCTGTATTGTTGCCTCAATATTCATTCCCTTGTGTTTGTTTGTTAGTTTTGTTTATTTTACATTCTGATTTGGAATTTGAATTTGGATCTACTGAGTAATGGAAATGATGGCATTAAGTAAAAGGTCTGAGCAGGAAGGAAGGAAGGAAGCATTGCATTGATGGAATTTAATTAGGAAATTAAATTGATCTAGAAGAGGGCCCCTGTCTGGCAGTGTATGAGTATTTACACAGTGTCTGAGGTTCGCAACCTCTTCAATAATATGAACACCGTCGCCCTACCTCACCTGGTCGCCATTTCTCGTCTTGTACGTGCTCTGGCGATTGATGATGGATGGGGTGGGAGGCGTTTAGGGGCTGTAAGAAAGGCGTGGATTGCATTCTAGCATTGAATTGCAATTTAGACTTGAGCCCTACAGGTTGGGTGGGCTTTCTTCCTTCCTGCGCTGATCTCATCCCTCTTGCTGATCCATTATTCTTTTATTTTTATTATTCTTCAGTTTTTCTATTAAGTCAAATTTGTCTTTGATTTTGTCATTACCCATGTATTCTGTTTGCATCATGTTGATTATCTTTTATGTCTCAGAATTGTGGATCCATGGCTTTGGTGCCTTCTGATTCTGCGGCATTGTCGTCCTCCCAGCACGCATACCCTGCTACGGGAACCACCTCATATTTCCCGACGCCGTTTCACCTTCAACAAACACCTGCCCCATCCTCAGCCCCTTACATCGGGGCAACCCCACCTCCTGCTGTTCCTTCAGTCGCACAACCTGTTTACCCAGCTCCTGTTGGCGTCTACTCTTTGCCTCAATATCAACAGGTGATTATCATAAATCACTTTTAGTTACAGTAAATTATAGCCTATGCCTTCGATTTTTGGACCTGGTGGAGTTACTCAGTAGATTTGAAGGGATTGAAACTTGTATCTAAATCTAGGGGAAAATTTTCAAAATTCTAAAGCTCTGACTACCTTGATTTAAAGCCGAACGTAAAGCTACACTTTTGTTTTTGGGGTTTGGGTTATTTTGCTGTGATTAGAGGTGGGGTGGCTCGTCTTATGCTTCGATGCGCTAATGAAACAAATCATATATATATTATATATATCAAAGTAGCTTTTTCAGAATTTAGTTCTGTATGAGCTGTGGTCCAATCCAATTCCCACAGGGATTGTTTAATGCTTTCATCTTAAGCATAGAAAACGTGTCTCTAACGAAGGTGTGAACAAGTGATGGTGTATATATTAATGATTTATTGGAAGTTTTAATTGAAATTGAATATGTGCATTTGTCCATTGATAATTCTGTTAATGTCTCTGTTCTAAAATAGCAGCTGTGGATGTGGACAGGCCCAACAGTTGTTTCAAAGGGATGCTCAGACAATAACACCTGAAGCTCTTGAAAGTGTAAAAGCTGCACTCGCCAGTGGTGATATAGAGCACAAAGCAGAGACTAAAAAGAAAGCAATTCCGCGGAAAGCAGCCGGGCAAACATGGGAAGATCCCACTCTTGCAGAATGGCCTGAGAGTATGAACCTATTGACTGATTTCTATTAATCTCTTTGTATGTTTTTATCCTCTTCATCGATTTGTCTAGTGTTCGATGTATGTTAAGTTTTTTTATAAAATATCATGAGCAAGGGACTGCTTACAAATGTGGTGTTATTTTATAAAATTGTTCCTTGGTTTTGTGTATTTAACTACCAAACCTCTAGGTTTTATTTTGTCTGCTCTAAATAGCCTTCTTCAGAACTAGAATCAAGGTATAATTAGGGTTATTTTTAACTGAGATGTGACAATTTGAATATAGTTGTTATGGTGTGCTGGGCCTGAGGCGGATGCCAAAGGTGACGTTGCCATGGTCCGTGACACAAGGAGGGATTCTAATAAAAAAATATTTTTATTATTTGGGTTAATTAGAATACATTATGGCTTTGAAAAAAAATAAAATTAAATAAGCATATGGAAAGTTTTATTTTATCTTTCTTCCAAGTTTCTCTCTGCCTTCTGTTTTTCCATATATTCCCTTTGCCACTCACGCTTCCTTACATTTCCAACTGTGCTACCGGTCTTCTGCCAGGTAAGGTAGCCTGTGGTTGCTTTTCTTTTTCTCTTACTATATCAAAGTGATGTATTGGTTCTTACGTCCTACATAATTTTTATAAGATACATGAATGGCTATTTTTGTTCGTTGAATAATATGTTATACTAATTGCATAAGTATGTACTATGTATTATAAAAATATATTACTCCCTCCGTCCAACATATGGTGAAATATTTGGTTTCCAGCACGGGAATTTTAGGTGAGTAGTATTAAGAAAAATAAATTAGGAATTAAGTGATGTAATGAGAGACATAAATTTATGTTTATTTTTTTTATTTGAATGGATGTGATGGGATAAAATGTAGTTAATTATTTCCTATTTTGAAAATATTACAGGATATATAGGACAAATTATAATGGAAAATGTTGCAGGGTACGTAGGATAGAGGGAGTAGTATTTATAGTGTGCAATGCGCATGCACCGTTGCTTGGCGCAGTTCTTATGCCTCGCGTCATGTACCATCTACAACTTTTGGTCTTTAGTTGATTGCTAGAATAATTGACTATGCCACTATGGATAATTCAATTATCTTTTTCAACTTTTTGGTTGTGTACTTGTTTTCCTTGTGCAAGTAGTTTTAAGCTTATTTTCTGCCATCTTTTCTTCATCCTGCCTTAGAGATATCAGTATCTAATCCTATCATCATGCAGATGATTATCGTCTATTTTGTGGCGATCTTGGAAATGAGGTGAATGATGATGTCTTGTCCAAAGCCTTCTCAAGATTTCCTTCCTTCAATATGGCCAGAGTATGTTTTCAACAACTCACCTTCATATTTTTGGCTTTGGAGCATGATCTAATAGGTCACATTTATTTGACGTATATATGGAATGGTGCACATGATATAAGATGTTAATCTGAGGGTCATGGAACCCTGAATTGGCTCAAGTTCATTATGTTGTGGTCTTCTTTTTTGTTATTCATTTGTGGTGTTCTTTTTCACAATGGATATGAATGAGTAATGCTGATTATAAAGTGCATCTCTATAGCTCTGTAATACCTGTGGATGTGTTGTCACTGCAATCTACTTTTTTTATTATTATTTTTTTTAAAATGGAAGGTTACTTTGTGATCGCTGTATCATGACAGTATGTTCTTAGTGCTAAAAGTTAAGAATTTAGTTGAGCTTCTTCACTATTTTTTTTTTTCTTCGGAAAAATTGCAATAAATATTTCGTATGTCAACTATCACTCTTATCTTTTAATTGTCACAATGGCAAAATATATTTAACAGGTGTCATTTTTCCGCGATTTTCGTCCTATGGCCGCCCGTCAAGTTCACGACGGATACAATATTACTCGCGAGGATAAAAAACGCGAAAAAGTGACACTTGTGGGATATATTTAAATACTCATTATGACAAAATATATCCTACATGTGTCACTTGTTCACGAGTTTTTTCTATTAGTCGCGCATCAAGTTGAAAACGGCGTAGGATAGTGCTTCAGAGGACAAAAATCGCAAAAGAATAACACATATAGGATATATTTTGCTAAGGTGACAATTAAAAGGCAAGAGTGATAATGGACCATAGGTACCGGATATTTATTGCAATTTTCTCTTTTTTCTTCTGTACTATTGTCTAATAAGCTTTTCCTTGGAATGTGTTTCCTCACTTCTGTTAGATTGTCTAGTATCTCAGTCGGGTTTTGCACTTCTTATCTGCTTGAGTAGCAATTATATGATATAACTAACAATGCCTTATCTTCATTTAGGTTGTAAGAGATAAGCGTACAGGCAAAACCAAGGGCTTTGGTTTTGTAAGTTTTTCTAATCCAACTGACCTTGTTGGAGCACTGAAAGAAATGAATGGTAATTAGTTCTCTTCCGGGTTTCTTTGTCCTTTTTTTGTTAAACAATTTTTCGTTTTAGGTACGCTGACCACCCACACCAACCCATGTCTTGATCTGTTGGGGATCTCTGCACATAAAAACCCGTAGAAGTTCAAAATTTGCTTCTCTAAGTCGATACAAATTTGAAGGTTGTAACTAAGTACATTCTTGCTTTAGGGAAATATGTAGGAAACCGTCCGATTAAACTTCGCAAAAGCAACTGGACTGAGAGAACTGATCATGAGGCCCTGGGAAGACAAAAGGTGAAAGACAATCACTGCATTCAATTACTTTGATTGATTTCCATGGCGCGAAAGAATAATGTTTTCTTTTGCAAGCAGAACCAGTCTCAGAAGAAGAGAAAGCTGCCGAAGAGAAGCGTGTTGCACAAATGAGTGGGTAAGTGTCTTTTGGTGATATAGATGAGGCCACATTAGATCTCTTATGAAATCCCCACCCCACCCCACCCCACCCCACCCCACCCATGGGCATGAGTGCAGCATTTATATAGTGTTATGCATGCTTATATGCCAATCCTCTATAGAAGGAATAGTATATTCTGGGATTTATATATGATTTGCAATCAAAATTATGCATATCTTTCTATCGACGGAAATGTTGTGGTTGAGTGGTTTAGGTCAGGCTTGTAGTACTTGCGTCCCCTTCTTTTTTAAGTCTTTGATAGATGAAGCTATAGGGATATCAAATGGGGCGGGTTAGCCCCGGACCTGCTCTTAATGGGGCGGGTTCAGGTCAAAATAATATGTTTCGGGGCGGGTTGTGGATTTAAAATTTTAAACTCGGCCGGGTTCGGGGCGGGTTACGGGTTTTACTAAAAATCCGCTCCAATCCGGACCCGAACTTGGATATTTTTTAAAATTATAATAACTAATATATATATGTACATTTATATAATAAAAATATATTATTTATTTACTTAAATAATTTTAAATATAAAATTCAATTAGTCGTCTGGTCCAAATAATTTTTTTAAATTATTATACATAATATATATATTTATATAATAAAAATATATTATTTATTTATTTATCTTATTTTTATGGATTAATATTTAATTGTTTTTAGATTTTTTTTTTTTTGCTTTTAATGCTATTTGTTTTAGTATTCGATTGTTAAAAAAATATTTATTATTATATATTTAAAAAAAAAAAACGGATTTTCCAGGTTTCCGGGTTCAGGGCGGGGCGGGTCCTGGGGCCGGGTGGAAGCAGGGCGGGTCTAGGAGTCTAATATTTTCTAGCGGGGCGGGTCTCGGGGTCTGCAGAACCCATCTCGAACCCGTGCTGTCGACATGCGTACGAAGCTACATTACATCAAGGAATGTTTCCTTGATCTCAACATCAAGATTAGAGCCTGGTATTAAGTATTCCTCCGTCCCACTCGTAAAAATGTTATTAATTGAGGAAAGATATAAATAAAAAAGTTTTGAGTGAGTCTTAGAGGTGAGAATTTTAATAAAATTGATTTATGTTTGTTAAATGGATTTAAGATTGATAAATTTACTAAATATAGAAAGGAATATCTTTTGTGGGACAGAAAAAGAGTCCTTTGTGTGTGGGAATATATATGTAATACTCCTCCATCTCATTGAAGGGGTGCTATTTTCTATTTTTGTCTGTTTCAAAACAAGGTTACTATTTCCTAATTTGGTAATTGTACTACTTAACATAATAAATACTCTTACAACTTCTACTGTATGTTACACAAATGTCATTATTTTTATATTACACAATACTAATAATAGTATTTTCGTCTTTTTCGCAAAGACGGATGAAGTATAATTTTAAAAATTTTAAGACCATTTAATATAATAAAATATATACTAATATAACTTCAAAAATTTCAAGACTATTTAATATAATAATATATATTTAATATAACTTCAAAATTTTCGAGACTATTTAATATAATAAAATATATAATTGATATAGCTTTGGAACTTTTGAGAATATTTAATATAATAAAATATATATTTAAGATGGTTTCAAAAAATTCGAGATTATTTTAACTATTCGAAATCAAAACAATTTAGCTGATTTAATATATATTATATATATTCACAGTTTTGAAATTGATTTTGAGATAATTTATGAGGCTGAATTTTATTTTATTTAATTTTTTTTTATTTTTTTCTGATAATGAATACTATTTGGGAAATCATCACTATATCATATGTTCCATATATAGGAGAATTCAAGTGTGTTTTTTTTTTTTTTTTTTTTTTTTTTTTGTCATCGTGGCCTATTTACGTTATATTAACATAAATAGTATATTATCTAGACTTTAAATCAATAGTTTTTAAATTTTTTATCGATATTATTTAAAAAAATCAATACTGTTTGTGAATTTGTTTTCTTATACAAAAAATACGTTAAATAAATTAGCAGAAGCGAATTATCAAATAAATTTAATAATAAACCGAAACGAAATTAAACACAATTGAACATAAAGCTTAAATTGTGGAAAAGCAAATGAAAGCCAAACAAACAACCCCCAATATTAATGAAAGCAATTAGGAACAAAATCAAGCAAATCGAAACCTCCCTGTTTGTGTCCTTTTGGAATTCAGCCCGAGAGATTAATCTCTTCGGCCTTCTCTACGCCAACAAATCGATGATTTCTTTGATCGATTAATCAAACAAAGACCGACACGAACGACGACGGCTTCAATCTTTGGGCAGACCCTCGTCCGACAGCAGCTCCGGTTTCTTCCGGAGATAGCGCCGGGGGTAGCGGTTGCCAGCGACAAATATCGTTGATACCGGAGGACAGCAACTTCAGGCAGCAGCACGGTCGTCTTCTCCGATATTCTCCGAAGTGCTTCGATCTTCTTTGTCCCGAGCAGACCCGGCTGCTTTCCTTGACTTTCTCTGATCTTCTTCCTTCTTTCTTGCATCGGCGAAATGAACGATTGAATTTCAGCTCAGTCCATGATGCGCGAATGGCCCGAGATAACCACGCCTCAAGGTGGAGATCGGCTCGACACCCACCGGAATTGGTCATCGGAAAGGCTCCTAATCTCACCGGAAAATACTTGTCTGAACTCACCCAAGAACTCTCGCGGATTTCCTCATCCTCACTTCTCACCTCTCGGTCTATCTCTCTTTATGAAAACTCAATACACATCAAAAACCATTATCTCTAATATAAACCTAATTAACTTCCCCAAACTAACCTAACAAAACTGTGATGTTTTGTGCATATTACACTTCGACCCGACCCGACCTATCGAAACCCGGATCCCGTGCCCGCGGTTCGACCCGATTGAGTGATGAATTGGAGGATGGGTTCGGTTGGCCTGAACCGCCCTGGACCGCCCTCAAACCGGTCCAAGGGGTCTGATATATATATACACTGCTTCCCGGTTCACTGGACAGATTAATCCTCACTCCTTCACATCGCGATATTCACTCTCTGGAGCCCTAGCTTTCCCGACGAACGCGATCGATCTGTCTGGTGCATTCCGGCGAGTTTGGCCATCGGAACTTGAAGTTCATCCACCGTGGTTGTGTTACAGCTTGTTCTAGAGCTGTTCTTCGGTTTGATTTCTCGATTCTATGTTTATGGGCTGTTCGTGGTGTAATTGATTATCCGCGATGATTTAGGCTTAGAATCTTGAGATTTCTTTCGATTAGGTTGTTAATCGCGCTGATTGTGCGTTTCTGTGGATGTCGGTAGTGTTTGGGTCGAGGTTGTGTGTAAGTGTTGCTAGTCGGTTGAAATATTGGGTAAACTGAGTCCGAACTCCTTCGATTAACAAAGTATATAAAAGATTCGATGTTTCTTGTTTCATATGTGTTCGATTAGTTGTAAACTACAAGTATTAGGTCCTAAATTTCGATTACAAAAACTAACCAATGGATTGAGCATAGAGTTATAGGTTTGGGATTGAGTTTAAGGGATATAAGGATTAGGTTTGGGTAAAAGAGGATTGGGCTTGAACAGAAGTTGGTCAACTAATTATTTATCGAGGGACTCATTGGATAACAAATACGGTGCTGAGTTAGGGTTAGCACCGTACTCTAATCTAATCGTATTAATTGAGCATGATTGTGGCAACTGAGAAATAGCATTTGCAATATATCATCCTCCAATTATCATTTCATGGCACAACACATAGTTTGTCAAGTCACATTATCCTCAATAAAATCTCATCGATCTAACATCCAATTTCAATATTCAAAACCAAACATAGACACCAACAACGCATACATCTACATCATCATCGTCGAAATAAAAGAAAGACATGTGGAAAGAATCACAACACATTAAAGTTTTCATCGAATTCCCCGACTAAGATCAAGAAAATCAAGATAGAACTAATCAATACACAAAAAAATTAGGGTTTCCTATCAAGTCCTTACCCTAATTTAACCTAACCTAATCACCTAGACTATAACCATGCATTCAATCGAATTAGGTATCGATCGACGAATCCGATTCCGATTCTGAGGGAGAAGCTATGAGAGGAGGAGGGAATTGAAGTAGCATTTGAGCTTGGAGAAAAGAGCAATAATGGTGGAATGTGTTGGGAGTGACATTGAGTTGGAACCCTATTCCAAACAAGAAATCCAGTTCAAGAAGATTCATTTCTGCTTTGCTTATTCCCCCTATTTTAGCATAGTATCCATTGCTGTAATATCTGCACCAAACACACTTCTTGCATCATTAATTCATCCAAAATATATATCCATAAAATGGCAGCGGCTATGGTGCTGAATTTCAAATTCAGTACTGTGTTGAACAACACACACATAGTTAGCAAATAGTGGACGGTAATGTTAGTGACAACACATTATTTGTATTATTATAATACAAACACAACATATGAACTAAGAACACACAGATAGTTAGCAACAACACACGGTAATATTAGTGACAACACATTATTTATATTCATATATGTGGACGAAAAATTGTATTATTTTTAATGAACACAAAATTTGTATAAATTATATTTGATTTGAATTTAAAGCGGGTCCTATTCTCTAAATGGGTCCTTTGATTCTCCTTCCGGGTGGATTTATTTTCCAACTTGGTTTTCTATGGCTTCTTTGATCCGAAGAGATTTGGTCTTCGGTTTGATTCTGCTGGCTTTTAGAGGGTTTTGGTCTCCGTGCGGGCGATTTGATCGTCAGCTTTGGATTTGATGTCGTTTTTTTAGACGATCCGAGGCTTTGATCTTTGATTTGGCTTTGCCGCTTTTGGAGGACTTTGGTCTCCATGTTGGCGATCCGATCGTCGTCTTTGGATTTGTTGTCTTCTTTAGACGATCCGCGACTTTGATCTTTGTTTTGGCTTTGCCGCTTTTGGAGGACTTTGGTCTCCGTATTGGCGATTTGATCATCGTTTTTGGATTTGTTGTCTTCTTTAGACGATCCATGACTTTGACCTTTGCTTTGGCTTTGCCGCTTTTGGAGGACTTTGGTCTCCGCGTGGGCGATTCGATCGTCGGCTTTGGATTTGATGTCTTCTTTAGACGATCCGCAATTTTGATCTTTGGTTTGCCTTTTCCGCCTTTTGGAGAGCTTTGGTCTCCGCGTGGGCGATTTGATCCTCAGCTTTGGATTTAATGTCTTCTTTGAACGATCCGCAGCTTTGATCTTTGATTTGTCTTTGCCGCTTTTTGAGGGCTTTGGTCTCCGTGCGGGTAATTTGATCCTAAGCTTTGGATTTGATGTCCTCTTTAAACGATCCGCAGCTTTGATCTTTGAGAATGTGGATTTGGTGCTCCATAACGCTTTTGGCGGCGTGTCCCTTTGACTTTTGGATCGAAGAGGGCCGAGTTGTTTCTTTGGTGAAGAACGCGATGAACATCTTGAAGCTTTGAGAGGAACTTTGAAGACCTTCCCTTGGCTTTGACGAATTCCTCAACGGCTTTGAGAGCTTTGATCCTTCCTTCAGCTTGGACATACGACGAAGAACGTTAACTTCATCGATTCGTCAACCAATATTTGAGCATTTGTCCAAATTAGTGACTTTCGACGAAGAACGCTTCGAAGGACACGAAGAACATGAAGAACAATACAAAGAGAGTCTAGAAACTTACCCTTTTGTTTGAATCATCGATGAAACTTCGGTGTGTCAAATGAACTGGCAATGACTCCTATTTATAGGGGAGGGAGGCCTTGGCTTCCTTTTCGGATGGTGCTACGTGGATGGAAAGATTTTATAATCTTTCCTTTTCCATCGGATGCCGTTTTCCATTCTTGACGATTTGATTGTGCACCTTCCTTTCTCGCCAAAATCTTTATATTATTGCCCATTTTGGAAGATATTAATTTATATACTTCATTTATTGACAAGATCTTTGTATCATTGCCTTGTTGGGAAGATATTAATTTATATATTTCTTTTATTGACAAGATTAATTTATTTTGCTGCCAAATTTATTATGGCTCTATTTATGCACTTAATATTTGTACGATATCTTCCATTTTAAGCAAATTTTTGCATTAATGGTTGATATTTATTGTACAAAAATTAACATGTGTGTATAATTAAATACCATATATTTATTTTATTGGAATTTTATTTTCTTCCAAAATACATGATATTTAATTGATTTTAGACATATATTTTTAGTGTCTAGAATATAATACAAACACAAAACGTGAACTAACATCATATGATATAGTCTCACACAACACATACAACAGTTCATTTCAGACATGCACTTGTACAACTCACATGTATTTATAAATAAACAACATCACATGTCATTATTACAAATAGTACATACTATTTTTAATAAAGACTTGTCATATTTTTATATTTTATGAATACTGATTTGAACTATACTGATTTTTCCAAATCACCACCCTAACATTCTCCCCTAAAAATACATGAAATTAATGTGTTCATGTCCATGGAGGGTTTTAGTTACGAGGTCCCGGACCCGCTACTCAGTTGCAAAAGACAGTAAATCAAATCTTTGTTGGCACTGTCAGAAAAACATGCATGCAAGAATTCACATGACTTTGTTCCACTCTGACATCACAGCTAGCCCTTCTTTTTTTTTTTTTTTTTTTTTTTAATATTGTGGATTTTACAGTTGTGTCAAACAATATTGATTCTTGGGGAGTCCCGGGAGCAGAAAAGTAACACACTATTTCAACCACGTAGGGAAGTATGCCGGAGTTCGGCTCCCTGGCCTCCCCAAGAACTACTTGCTCGACTCTTATATGGAAATCCTTGATTACCATTAAAATTAAAATAAAATAAATAGATTGTACATAAATAAGGCAGATGTTATTGTGATATATTCCCTCCGTCCCACATAATTTCTTAATTATTTGTTAATCATATTTTACCTAAATTCTCGTGTCTACAGTAATACACCCATATTACATGGGACGGAAGGAGTAATATATTGTATAATATATGCTAGCAATGTACATGCTAAAAATTTATAAAGCATGTATTATGTGTTATATTTTTATACATTGTCTAATTAATTCATCGCAATTAGCACTATAACTATTTCAATAAATAAATAAAGGGTTATTCAAGAAAAAGAAATCAAATCAGAAGCCCCAATAATAATAAATTAATAATAATAATAATAATAATAATAATAATAATAATAAAACTCACATGTCGTCCATGAACTTGACGGACACCAAGACGCTGGCGATGATCAGACGGTGCACATTGAACGGGCTGATCAAAATCAACGGCTGGCGTCGCACGAACCGATCGAGATAAACGTAGGCCACCACGAAGCAGGCCGGGCTGCAATTGGCGTACTTGAAGATCCTCTCCATGTACGACTCCACTGAGATCGCGGGCCGGGCCGACCCGTCGAAGATCGTCGCCGAATTCCGGGCCCCCGCGTCGACGACGACGTCGTTTCGCTCTGCAATTCTGTTGAGAATGGATGACATCTGTCTGATCAGCCGGAGCATCGCCGGAGCGCCGCCGATCTCCGCCGCCGCCATCGGCGCCGGAAAATGCCGCCGTAGCTGTGGTCTGGGAGGATTTTGGGAGGATTTGTTTGGGAATATTGTCGACATGGGGAAGAATGTATTAGTGTTACTGAAACGCGGAAATGGTAGTTGGATTTGGATATGAGCTGGTTCTATTGACTGGTGTAGTTTCGTTAATTTGGTTTATAAAGACCGGGACTTGCGATGCATGTTGCGAGCTCCTGCTCAATCTGTGCCGTTGGCTGTATTGATCATGGAGTTTGGGTGGTCTAGATTTGCTGAGGAGTTTGACTCCCGGGAGTGGTAAAGATTTTGTTGCTATTTTAAATTTGTTTAATTGATTTTGGAATTTAGAGTAACTAATGAGTTTGGGCGTGTATTTTCCTATTTTATTTATTATTATTATTATTATTACTCCCTTCCGCATGATTGTATAAAATTCTTTTGTCATTTGTTCTTTAATTTGATGTAATAATACCCTTATAATTTAAATAAAAATTAAAAATATTTTGATATTTATATTTATTTTTAATAAATAAAAAAGTAATATTTTTTAATGGAACAAAAAATAATAATAATAATAAAATTGAATTGGAACGGATAAAGTATTATTATTATTATTTTTTTTTTGTGCTTGTCATTTTTGTTTATTACTCTTTTCCTACTTTAAAATTACTTAAATTTGAATTAATATGAAAATTAAGAAAAAATAATATTTTAAACGATAATATTATAAAAATTTATTAAAAAATTATATGTCCACATAAATTGTCCACTTTTTCTATTTCGGTTCGTCCCACATAATTTATCTTTTTTTTTTGAAAATATGATTATACACTTTAATTATATTTTAAAATTCACAATTTATAATTTGTCTGAGTTGTGTTTGACACGTTATTTAAGAAATATTAATATTATATTGGTAGTAGGTAAAAAGTACGGATAAAATTTTTTTTTTCCCTTGTGAGTATATTAGTGTAAAAAATAGTGGCAATTATGTAATAATATTGAAAAAATAATGGTACTTTTATAGTGATATGATTATTTATGAAAATAAGACTATTATTTTGAAACGGACAAAAATGATAAACAAGACTATTGTATTGGGACGATGGAGAATTATGTTCATCCACATTGATACCAATCTTGCCCATGTACATATGGTACCAATCTTATCCATGCATGTACTATATATTCTACCCGTCCAACTTCCAAAGTCGGACGTCTGACATGCCCGCGTCAGTCTAAAATATTTATACAAATAGCGGCGATATTTATTTTGACTTTATTCCAAAAGTATAAATTTTATTCATTGTACACCTGAACGACTTTTAGAGAGTCAGTTATCATTGGAATGCCTAGACGCATCAATAATTTAACGCGTCTACATGATTGATTTTATGTGGTAAGAATGATATATAAAATTTATCTTTATTTATAAATGTTTCTAAGTTTATATAAATTAATAGATTAAAGGTTTTTACTTTTTAATTCAACATTGATTAAAGGTTAATTATCATTATTAATTGGTATTGTAAGTTTATAATAACAAAATAAAATAAAAATATGTTCATTTGAGAATTTATTATTATTATTTAGTATTCAACCCTCTATTTTTGTGAATATGTTGAATTGGGAGAATATTATTTGTGAGAAATGGACTATAAATGCTATGTTGGTTTAAGGATTAATTTTGATATATTCTTATTCATTATTTTGTTATAAAAAAAAATATATTAATAAATGTATTTTTTATTTAATATATTATAAAAAAATATTTTTTTTATTCAAAATATCATATTAATATTATTTAAATTTAAATTATTAATATTATGAAACCTAAAACTCCAAAATTCTAAACTTAAAAGGAAAAAGTTCACACTTTAATTAGAGAATTCCCTATTGGAGAAGGGTTTTGATATTGACTTTCTCTTGTGAAATAAGCAAAGTAGTCAAAAAGGATTAGCCATATTAGGGGAGAGATTTGTGTTCTTATTATATTAATATATATACCATATGCATTTTAATTTAATAAATAGAGATTTTGCTTATGTTATAAACACATATAATATAAAAGTAAATGCATTCAAGACAAAATATAGATGTCAATTGAAATAACAAATGATCATATCCTGTTTTGCTTTGTGTACACTTTAATTTGCCTATAGAAAGACATTCATGTGCTTTGTTGTAATAACAAAGACTCCCTTTTTCGATAAATTTATGTAAATTTGTGTGGATATAAATATAAAAAAAAAAAAAATACTATTTTAATATTGAAGTTGGATAGATAAAAAAAAAAAAAAAAAAAGTAGTAAATCAAGGGTATTATAAAAAAAATTATTAAAAAATTAATAGAAATAAAATGTAATTGGTATAAAAAATAATAATAAATTGATTATTATTCATTAAAAAAACAATAATAAAATTATGGATATATAAAATTATTTATAATAAATGAAATAGACATAATTTTAAGTGACGGAGTAAGCGTATAATATCATTCCCTCCCTCTCCCGCTTCAATAATTTTATTTTATTTTATTTTTTTTTACTTTTCAGCAGTTAGATTGCATTAATTACTTAGATATAGATCCAAGAATACCTGAACATGAAGGGGACTTTGTCAGAAGCATAAATAGGAAGAGACGTCAAGATCCCGCAGCAGGCTAGAGTTTTTCGAAGGTGAAGCCTTCCATTCTGCCGAGCTGCTTCAAAAGTAGACCAGAGTCTCCCGAAGACGAAGCCTTTCAATCTGCCAAGAAGATAGAGCCTTGTGAAGTTAGGGCTCTTAATTTGCTGGAGCCCGTTAGAGCAACTATAATGACTCTTTTCTAACTGGTCTAAATGATTTTATTCTGACATTTTTTTTTTATCAAAATCCAAAAAATATGTATACAATGGCTTTAATATTCAGTGATAAAAAAATTTAAAATTTAGACTTGATACAGTAGATGCTGCATTCAAGTTACTTTTTTCTTTCTTTAGCCATTTTCTCATTTCTCTCTTCTCATGTTTTCTCTTTCCTATATTTTTTTTTTCTCCACTCTCTCTTGTTTTCTCTCTCTCTCTCCCCCCTCATTCTTCTCTTTCTTCCTAGGTAGAAAAGCCATATAATGTTAATATGTAAATTCAATCAATTTAAATTTCAAAGCTTCCACACATAAGATTTGCAAAAGATACAGAAACTTCTTTCAATGTAGCCATTGCAGTTGCTTTTACTCACCAGTCAACAAGGCTCCAAATGATGAGACTCCAGAGGATCGGGCTTCAAGCGAAGCGGCTTCAGAAGATAAGACTTCAGAAGATGAGGCTCGAAGACAAAGATAGAGTCGGAGGCCCAGGTTTCTTCAGTCACAGATGGGAGTTTGGAAAAGTCAAATGTGGTTAAGCAACATGAGACATGGAAGAAACAGTTGGAAATCATATGAAAAACTACTTGGAGATAGTGGTTTGAAAGAATATATACTCACTTCCTAAAATTTAGGAATTGATTACACTTTCTATTTTTAGGGTTATATTTACTAAAATTCACATGATGCATACACATCACACATATTATCCAAAATCAAGTTTATCATTTTATTTCCAAGTAGTTTAACCACATATTTTAGGAACTTTATCCATTCCAGTATATTTTATGTTAATTTAAGTTTTTAGCATATTTTTATCCAACTTCAAGTAGATTTTAGCTGAAATTTTCTAACTCCATCTGTTTAGGCTCGAAGCCGTGCAGTAACTCTACTATTGGAGCCATTTCCCAATTGGACGATGGACAGACTTTGTGGAGTGCTGCCGGAACTAACACCGTTTGACCTTTAGGTGCATTACATTCAGAAGATACTCAAAGCTTTCTCGAAAAATCTAACTTGTAGCCACACGGGATATATTTTTTGAGACTAACAATTACATATAGATATATATATATATATACATATACTCACGGTCTCATATACATTTATAATGCTCATATATATATCCACATTCATATCTTTACATATATTAGATCATATTACTTAATATATTATCAACATGATTGTGTATCGGAATTTTACAAAATTAATCAAAGCCCATAAAAGTAATATCTCATCTTTTCTTTTAAATTTAATTATGATTGACTTTACCAAAAAAATTAAAATTATCCGACTATTTGTATCTAGAAAAAACTATATGTCATGAACTTTATGATGTAAAAATGCATATTATCTCAATGGACCTAAAAAAAGCTATTGTGAA
The DNA here is from genome assembly GCF_009805555.1 of Andrographis paniculata. Taxonomy (NCBI): domain Eukaryota; kingdom Viridiplantae; phylum Streptophyta; class Magnoliopsida; order Lamiales; family Acanthaceae; genus Andrographis; species Andrographis paniculata. The sequence continues at coordinate 2,238,685 of NW_026137590.1, forward strand.
GTATGAAAACACAATGAGCTAAGATCTGGTAAGGTAATGATCTTTGTGTGTTATCACATTAATGAGACCCTAAAATTGCAATATATTATATTGAAACACTTATTAAAATTGTAGGAGAAATTGAAAAAAAAATATATATGATCACATTAAATAGATGTATTTCCAAAGGCATGAAACAAGTGACAAGACTTACAACTTCAACTTTAAAATAGTCCAAAATTGCAGTTCTGTCATATTTAAATTACAACGCAACTGTCATTGCGTGAAGAAAATATAACTAAAATAAATATGATGAAAAAAATAATAATCTAGTTTTCATGTTTCTAACATGTTTGTGTAGCAACAATACCATGAAAAATTATTCAAAAAATATTTGTTGATAGTGATTGACACTTTTTAGCTATTTATTTTCTCCTTACATTAGTGCATTATTGATTGACAAAATATGTCATCTTTTTTAATTGGATATTTTTGAAAAGTTATCTATACTTACATTGGATAATGACTCTAAAATGATAGTTGTGTAAGATGTTTGATAGAAAAATTGAATAGTAGAAAGACATTTATTTTAAATGACGATATCTTTCATGTTTGATGTTATACACATATTTTGAACTTGATTGTTCAAGATGGATTAAAGATTGTCAATATGGCGGTAAAAAAATTCGAGAAAGTGTTAAATTTGTACAGGCTCTCAAGTAAGAAAAGAAAAGTTCATACGAGATGAAATTTTACATTTTTTTTTATGTTAAGAGCATGGTTTATTACAAAGTTGCATTTTAATAAATACGTTTAAAACAAATACAATAATTAAGGTTGTATCATTTTAGTATATTTTTCAATAAAAATACAAAATGCTACTCTATTTGTTTCAAATATAGTGCAATATTGAATTTTTGGTACAAAAATTTTGGTTGGTAATATTAAGTAAAATAATTTGAGAATAAGGTGATAAGAGGAAAAAGTATATATATATATATATTTATTTGAGTAATGTGATAAGGTAAAATGTAGTATATATTTATTAGGAATTAAGTTATAGTTAATATTTCATATTTCTAAAATATTGTAGGGTGTTTAAAATAGATCAAAAATAAAATATTACGGAATGTTTTGAACTAAGGAATTACTAATTAAGGAAATAACTTTAATGATTAAATAACATCATTAAAAAAAAGTTATAAAAGTTCATAATTTATTTTTTTCTATAAACAACCAACATTGTAATATTAGTAAGGTGATGACTGGTGAAGTACATTTGGATTGGGTTTTTAGCTTTTGGCTTTTTTTTAAAAAAAAATAAAATTATATTACTTATTTATATTGACTTTTTATGCAAAAAAAAAAAAGAATATTTGTATATTTAAATTTAAACAAGTAATTATATTTTTAATTTATATTATAATTAAATTAAAATAATTGGTATACCAAATTTTAAAAAAATATAAATTTTTATTATACTAGATAATTTTAAATTAAAATATAATTTATAAAATTTTAAAGAAATTATAGAGTACAATTAATTTAAAGTTAATTTTATTTATCTTATAATAAAATTAAAATTTTAAAAATATAAATTAAAAAATTTAATAAATATATTTTTAATTATACTAGATTTTTAAATTTTTAAAAATATAATTAGTATAATTAACAAATAAATTATAAAAGTTTAATAAAAATATATCTATATCAATATTGTGTGATTTTGATAATTTTGACAGTTTAAAAATCAGTTTCAATTTTATTATATTCAATTTTATTTTTAAATGTTGGTTTCATTTCATCCAAATATAAAATCAAAATTGATTCTTTTTCTTTTATATGTTTATATTTTTAAATCTATCCAAATTTTCTATGAAAATTTTTTCATCATCATCGGCAATGTACCAGCAACGTTAATTTTGAGGCACTTTAAATTATATTCACTCCATTTACCATGTGCACATTATCGTTTTTGTTCGTCTTACGTCTCATGTCTTTTTTTTTTCTAAATGATTAGACACCTTAAATCTCATTTAAATTTTTTTAATTTTAATTAAGCTAATTAGTTATTTTAATTTTAATATATAATTATTTATATTATACGATAATTATTTTTACTAATATATTTTTAATTATCTACTAATTATATTTATTTTAAATTCTCGTATCTACCGTAACTCGGACATGACTGAAGAAATATTAAATAGTTTAATGATAAAATAATTTTAAAAAATTAAAAATAAATAAATAAATCAAATCCTTTCTTATTTTTAAAAATATTTGTTGAACTATTTTGATTGTTCGGAAATTATATCATTTTCTATACAACATAAAATATGTTGAATGAATGGTAGAGAATCTGTTGAAGTAGACAGGCAATAGGTCTTCTTGTTAAATAAAATGAAATTTATTGAATTATTTGGCCGGTAATAATTAATTAATAGTCGAAAATGCATTACGGAGAGGCGGTGCGGTTCTCACGTTCGAATGCCATCGACCCCAACTATCTATCTAATCTATATTTAAATATTCTATTTTATTTTCTTATTAATATATCTATAATCATTCAATATTATACTTTCTTCTGTACTGTAATATAAGTATTAATTGGGTTGGACATGAGATTTAATAAATATTAATATTAATATTATATTAGTAATTGGTAAAAAAGTATAGAATAATTTTTTTTTTTACCCTTGTGAGTGTATTAGTGTAAAAAAAGTAGTGACAATTGTGTATTAAAAATAAAAAATTAATGATAGTTTTTGGGTGATATAATTATTTGTGGAAATAAAACTATTGTTTTGTAACGGACAAAAGTAGTAAAGACGACTATTATATTAGGATGGAGGGAGTATTTCTTTTTATTATTCATATACATATTTATAATTTAGTTATAGTTGTTGGCTTCTGGAAATAATGTCAATTTTTTACAATATATTTTTCTATTTTTGCCAAAATTTTGTGACCCATCTCCAATTATACCGGTCTTTTATTTTTGCAATTATCGTAATTCATTTCTAATCATACATTCTTTTTTTTTTTTTTTTTTTTGCATATTAAAGAATATTTTATTTTATATAATACCCTTTAAATTTTTTGAAATTTGTAAATAACACTAAATATTTTATTATTTTTATATATTTGATTTATAAAAATATTTTAAATATTTTTTTATTTGATTATACAAAATAATAAATATAGTATACTTTCTTTAATTAAATAAATTAAAATTTAATATGCTTAAGTAATATTTATGGAGGACGGTGGGACTCGAACTCGAAACCTAAAGCTCTGATACCGTATGAACTAAAATATACCTATTCCGTTCGTTATAATTATGCTAGATTTTTTTTTTCTTGGTTGTTCGTTTAATTTATATACAATTCATTTATAATAAACAATTTTATTATTTCTATTTTAACAAATAATAATTAATTTGTCATTCTTTTTCTACTTATCACATCACTTTTTAATTAATTTTCCAATAAATTTTATGTAATACTTAACTTTAGTTTTTACTTACTATAAATTTTCTATATTTTCTAATAATATTATTATTTATTAATCTTCATATTTAAGTAAAATAATATTTAGTGAAATATTATTATTTATTAATTTTCATATTCAAATAAAATAATATGATTAGCTGAGACAGAAAGAATATTCTATTTGTACATCCAAAAAATATTATTATTATTATTAGGAAAATTTAAAAAATGTTATATTTTAATAATAATCTATAGGTATTTTCTATGTGTAAGCATTTGTTTCCATTGTATTTTAAAATTAAATATATATATTTTTGTAATTATACTATTTATAATAATATTAAAAATATTTTTATATGATATTTTATTAAAAAATAGCATATTTTATTTGAAATAGAAGCAAACAAGCCGAATATATTTTTTAAAAAATAATTTTTATTATTTATATATTAAATAATTATAAAAAGAGTCCTAACTTTTTTCCCGGACCCATCAAAACTCAGGAACGGCCGGCCACCTCTAAATTTCTTTGAATTACCATGTTCTTGACGCTCCACGCATCTGTATACCTCGTTCTATTCCCTTATACTATGATAATGAATCCACCATCAAATTGGTGTACAATTCAGTGCATCATGAGGGCACAAAAGCACATCAATCAAGTTTTCTCCAAGCTCTCTCCATTACTATTGCTGCGCAGATTGCTGACATGTTTACTAAGAGCTTGTCTGCTCGTCACTTTTTCCAGCATTGTGACAAACTCAACCTGCTCGAACCTTTATAATTTCGCTTTAAGGGGAAGTGTAAATGCATGTGAACATATTTTGTGTGTATATATGTTATGTTATAAGTAGCCATTGTTGATTACCGGAAAAAGCACGGTGTGCAACCACACTGTCGCCATAGGAGATGTCATTGTCCAGCAAAATAAGCCGTAGATCTGTTGCTGGTTTCGGATGAATCGAAGGGAATCGACCTGAATATCTTTCTTGGTCCGGTGGGAATTCTCCGATTCACAAATAGAAAATGCTTTGTTAGTCTCAATTCATGATTGTTCGTATTCTTTCTTAATTCTTTTTTATTTTGTTTTTTTTTTATTATATTTAATTTTAGTTTCTATTGATTTATTATTAATGGGAGGTATTATTTAAATTTTATCTCTGCTAACTAATTCATATATTTTGTATTTACTAAATATTGTTCGAAAAAACCCATCAATCCTAAGATATAAATGTGTCACTTCATGTGGCTTATTTTAATTAAAAGACAGAATTTTTACGAGATACATTCCAAGAGTATAGTTTTGAATTTTTCTCGATTGTGTTTGAATGTTTTGGATTTTTTATCATTCAGGTCGATCTGAATTCAAAATGAAAAAAAAAAAAAAAATATGTTGAATTAGGTTGATACAATAATCTAAAATATAAAAGTCAGGTCATCTTATTGTCGAAAATTTGAGTCTCGCGTCGCACGCCACAAAACCCGTACGATTGAGTTTAACCCACCCGCCCCATAGTCTCAATGCCCATCAAACCCAAGGCTCAAACAGATCCAATCCAATCTCAATTAGTCCATTTAGAATAAATGAGACTACAATACATTTAAATGAATTAAATTTTGTTTGGTATTCCTATATGGGACAAGACCCTTAACATCCTTCACTATCACTCATCAACACCAACACCGATGATTTGATTTTACAATAATAATTAATAATTTTTATTTAATTTCAAAGTAAATTATATTATAAAGAAATAATATTAAAAGAATTGCATTATGTTGTTATTTAAAATTTTAATAATAAAAAATATATAACCTAAAATTTTTGTTATCCATTTAAATTTGTATTATGTCATCTTCTTCCCTATCCCTATCTTTCTCTATGTATATATTTTTTTGTTACCTTATATTTTATTATATATGTAAGTTTTAATTATTTGAACTTTGTTTTAATAAAATATCAGATTATTTCATATCAATTTCGTATTTTCAATTTATTTTGTATTTGGTTGATCGTGTTAGTTCATGTTATCAGGTGACTCGAAATAAATTTCGGTTAACCCTATAAACTTAAGAACTCGTGTCGTGTTCGATTTATAAATTTTTTTGTTGAAAATCGGATTCAGACCGTGTTCGAATGAACAAATTTTTTGTTATATTCCTATTTTAACTTAACAAAAACACAATCCGAAAATATGAATTAATACTCCTAATAAAATCTAAATAATAAAAGAAAAACTGGAAAAATACTACTCAAATTATTTAATTTGCAGATCCAAATGGTCGTTACTTGTTTGAAGCACACATAATTAGTACAGTAAATGACCATTTTCTCCTCCGATATATCCATATCAGTTTCTTCCGTCGCCGAACCCAAATTTAAACCCAAATCCGAACTTGTATTTGGATCCGGATCCGGATCCAGATCCGCTTCCAGAGCCCCATCCCCAGCCCCACCCGGATCCGCTACCCTGGCCTTCGGCGGAGATACCACCTCCGGCGCCGGATTCCGCCGCGAGGACGTCGCCGGTAGATATCTCCGTCGCATCCGTCTGCCGGAATTCTTCATCGTTGATCCTTATCGCGGAAGAATGAACGATAATTAAGAAGAGAAGGATTATTTGGCAAATTGTGGGACTCATAGTTACTAATTAAATATAATGCTATATGTAATTATTTTTTATTTATGCTTTTGGAATGAATATATATATATATACGCAAACATTATGATAGGATTATCTGTAGGTGGGCAAAATGTTATCATTTAAAATTTATTTAATAGTTCTAAAAATATATTCTCTATTCGTCCAGTTCTAAGAGTCTCGTTTACCTTTTGCGTTATTATATTTAATATTAAAAATATTTTTAAATTTGTATAATTTTTTACATAAATGTTATTATAATAGTATTATATTCCCTTAACAATCTATCCATTTTTCTATTTTAGTCTGTCTCATAACAAAATATTTATATCTTCTTTTAGTAATTGTACTACCTACTTAACTTACAAATACCCTTCTAATTTACAATATATTAAACAAATGTCGTTACTTTTATATCATACAATACTAATAGGGTTAATTTAGTATTTTTACTTTTATTTCTATTTTATCCCAATATAATACTAATATTTTTAAAACTCCGTGAAAAAAAAAACAAATGAATATATAAATATGAGACGGAAGAAATAAGTATTTTTGACCTTTTTCCTTATACTATATTTTTATATAATAATTAATATTTAAATATCAACACTCAAAACATAAATAAGATCGTTAGAGTCAGCCGAACTAAAGTAGTATTATTATTATATTTTATAAAATATTATTTGAAAATAATAGTATTTAAATAAAAAATTAAACTAAAAAATTTCATTTTCAAAGAAAAATCAAACAACCCTACTCGTAATAGGAAAATAATTATATTGCAATTAATGCGTATATTTAATTAATGCTAATTCAACTGTACTATCTGGCGAACGGATTATAGGGTACCTATGCATTTAAGTCACAGGTAAAAGCATAAAGGTATAATAATACTGCTCCGTCCAGATATCATGTCCACGTTGTCGTTTTTGTTTGTTACACATATTATGTCATTTTTCTTTTTTGAAAAATGATTACACACTTTAATCTCATTTTAAATTTTAATTTTTTTTTTAATTTTAATTAAACTAATTAGTTATCTTAATCTTAATTTATAATTATTTATATTATAAGATAATTATTTTTACTAATACATTATTAATTATTTTCACTAATTATACACTGTAGACACGGTATCTGGGACGAAAGGAGTACCAGTGGTAGTTAATGTAATAAATTTAATTGAATATTTGTAGTAAAAAAAAATTAATTAGTAAGTACATTAGTGGAGCGAAGGTGATTTATTTAAGTTACTAATCTGCTCAGATTCAAACTGAATAATTGAAATTCATGGGTTTTTTTTCTTTTTTTTTTGGCATATGATTGGAATTTCAATTTAATAATATTTTAATAGGAGTATTTTTTTTAGATAAAAATTATTATTTTTTTTGAAAATATTCAAATCAAATACTCCATCCGTTGGTAAAAAGTATAGATAAAAGACTTTTTTGTCCTTGTGAGTGTATTAGTGCAAAAAGTAGTGACAATTGTGTAATAAAAATGAAAAAATATGGGTAGTTTTATGTGATATGGTTATTTATGAAAATAAGACTATTGTTTTGAAATGGACAAAAATAGTAAACAAGACTATTGTTTTGAAATGGATAAAAATAATAAATAAGATTATTGTATTAAGACGAATGAAGTAGTATTAATTTGAATGTTAAATTTAAATAAAACAAATAAATAAACTTAGTAGGTATCAAATCCAAGGCTTTGATAAAACAGATTATCTCATTGAAAAAATTTGTTTTAATTTTAATTTTGATATGAATTTGAATTTAAATAATATTTTTATACTATTGTGTAAAGGTAGTACTCCTTCTGTCCCATGTAATATGGGTGTATTACTGTAGACACGGAAATTTAAGTAAAGTATAATTAGTAAGTACTTAAGAAGTGTATTAGTAAAAATAATTATAGATTAAGATTAAAATAAATAAATAGTTTAATTAAAATTAAAAAAATTATAAAATTTAAAATTTAAAATGCGATTAAAGTATATAATTATATTTTCAAAAATAGAAAGCACAAATTATGTGGGACGGATGAAAATAAAAAATAGGGACAAACTGCGTGGGACGGAGGGAATAATATATTTTTTTTTTTGTTTGAGAGTCCTTGCTCACTATGTTTTATATATATATATGTTTATAGAGAATAAAATTAATAATATACAAATAATATTATGCGATAAGTTATTAATTTTTTTACGTGTAAATAACATTATATATATTATATCTTATACTTTTAGTAATATTTACTGAGAATCATATAAAATATTTTGAAAAAATAAAATGGGTTATTATTATTATTATATATATTATTCTATACATTGTTGCAATTTATTTTTTAAAAATTATTACATCCATTACTAAATTTTTAAATAAAATAATAGTATACTTCCTCCGTCTCATAACTAAGTATCTATTTATTTTTTGCGTGTTGATATTTGGATATTAATTATTATATCAAAATGTATTACAAATCAAGGAAAAATTGCAAAAATATTTCTATTAGTATCTTATAATACTAATATAATGACATTTGTATAAAAAATTATACAAATATAAGGATATTTTTAACGTTAAGTACAATGACACAAAAAATAAATAGATACCTTGTTATGGGACGGAGGGAGTATCAAACAACGAAAAAATTGCAAAAAATAACATCTATATATATATATTTAATTATTATTTTCTTTTTTCCTTTTATCTTGTTTGCAAAATATATCTTGTATATTCTAAAAATTACATTCTTCGTACCTGAGCCGCATGGGCCGTAAGTGATTTTCACGTCCTACACAACTACACTCGCTTTGGTTCTATCCAGTGTTTTCGCTTTGGTTCTATCCAGTATTTTAAGGTCATGTGACAGACTTTGTGTACAAAAAGTACGAATTTATAAATTGTGAAGAATATATTTTACTAGCTAAATAAATGAATATAATTATATAAAATAAATTTTATGATAAAAAATAAAATTTTATATTTTTATAAATTTTATAATAAATTTATTAAATCAATTTATATATATATATATTATTTATAAGTATCCTCTATAATTATAAAAATAATCTGATGATGTATTTTAAATGTTTTTGTATATTTTTAAGAATATAATATGATAATTAAATTAACATTTCTGATAATAAATTTGAAAATTTCTAATAATAAATAATATATATATTTGGAAAAAAAGATAGTATAATTACATATTTATAGTGATTTTATTTTTTAAGTTTTAGATGTTAAATAAATATTAAAAAAAATTACTTTTAATAAATAAAAACAAAACTTCAAATATATATATATATATATATAAATAGAGCTGCAACATTAATTTTTTTTTTCAAAAAAAAAAAAGAGAAAAAAAGAAGTGGACATACATAAATTAACTTTATTTATTGGTTAGTTCCAGATACGCCACAATCCAATATTAAAAAATGACATCATAATTTCTCGCGTGCATGTCACGTGACCGCCACGTGTCCATACACCAGCATCTACTGCAAACCAAATTTTACCAAATTCATCCACGTCCGCTTCAGCCGGAAGGGTCGCCGCCGCCGCCGCCGCCGCTGCGGTTTTCGGAGCTCCACCCCCACCCCCAGCCGGAGCTACTCCCCCAGCCCCAGCCCCATCCCGATTCCGAAGTAGGGGTGCTGCCCCACCCCCACCCCCACCCCAAGTTCAGGCCACGGGCGGAGACGCCACCGGCCGCCGCCGCGCCGGCTGGAATCTCCGGCGACTGAGCATTTTTACGGGAAGCAGTGCGTATTGCAGAGGAATAATGGAAGAAAAGCAAGTAGAAAAGAAAAACAAGAGTGATGAATTGATGATGATATAGGGACATTGTATTTGTGGGACTCCACTTTCTGTTCTTCCTGCTAACTACAAAATTAATTTGGGTTGAAATAAATAAATAAATATATATATAGAGAGAAGAGAAATATATAGAGAGAGAAAAAAGAGAGAGATACTTAATTAAATAATTTTATTATTTTTATTTAACAAATACTTTGGGTATATTACGAAATATAAGAAAAATTAATATTTTATTAAAAATACCAAAATTTAAAAAGAAGTTACGGGTGTGTTTGTTTGTGGGTTTGGATTTTGGGTTGGGATTTGAATAGTAAAAATTTTGAATTTGAATAGTTGTATGATGTGATATAAATAAGAATTGATGTGATGTTTTGAATGTAAAATTGATTTTTAGTATAATATAAAAAATGAAAAATAAATGTTTGATTTGATATTTTTGGAGGGAAAATTTTGTGGGAATAGTAGAAATCCCACAAAATCCCCCAAACAAACACACCCTACGAGTATTTTTTAAAATTTAATTAGTAATTAAATAATATAAAAGTGAAAAAAATATAATAAAGTTAATAACATTTGTTATAAATAAATATTTAATAGTATTTTTTTTTCTTTTACTTTCTTAAAGATATTAATGAAATAAATTTAACAAATAAACGAAAAAAATAAAAATAAATTTGACAAACAGATAAAGTAATAACTAACTTGTTACTCCCTCCGTCCGTTAAAATTAGTTACGTTTCCTAAACATAACTAATTTTCACGGCCTACGTAACCAGTTTTCATGGCCGGAGGGAGTACTACCTAGACGTAACTAATTTTCACGGCTGGAGGGAGTACTATTTTTCTACATAATTTATTACTTTATTTTTAATAAACTTTTCATAATACCGTATTTTATTTTTGTATAAATTAAGAATTAGATCAAAGTAGTTGAGTATGTTTGATTATAATTTGAAATTGACTATTCATTTAAATTTTTATTTAAATAGTATTTTAATGTGAATTTTTTTAAAAAAACAGTACTATATTTTATTGAAAATTGTGCACGATAAACATTCTAAATTTAAATTGAAATTGGTAAAAAAACAAGTATATATGCTTATGATTTTTATTATTGAATTAATTCATATTTTTTACTAGTGTTGAGTTTTTATTGAAAATAAAAAATAAAAAATTATTTTCCGTCTCACATATCATTATATAAAATTTTATTTAAATTAAAACTTAAAATATAATTATTTATAAGATAAATATTACATAATAATCAAACCACATATGTCCCATAAAAAATATTCTCATAGATATATAGAGAAATATTTTAATTAAAAGCATTTTCATAGGATATAACACTTTATACTCTCTCCTTCCCGAAATTAAATATCCATTTGCTTTTTGTACGTAATTTTAAAAATATTAGTATTATATTGGAATATAATAGGAATAAAATAGAAATGACTAAAATAACCTTATTAGTATTTGTGATATAAATGTAATGATATTTGTGTAATATATTGTAAGTTGTAAGGGTATTTGTAATCTTAGGTAGACAGTACAGTTACTAAAAAAGAAAATAGATATTTTGTTATGAGACGGACTAAAATGAAAAAATGAATACTTTGTTATGGGACGTAGGGAGTATATACTTTTTATTTTAAACACAATGCATTCATTCTAAGTTGTAAAAAGACATACTAAAATTTGATTCTCACTCACGCCTTAATCTAACAAAATGTCAAAGAAAGTGAAAGTTAGAAATTTTTTTTATATATACAATATTAAATAAATTAATGAAATTATCTTTCCCTTTTATAACTACCAAAGTTAAAAAAAAAAAAAAAAAAAAAAAACATTATTCTTTTTTATTTTTAGGTAAATTAGATCTCTTATAATTTGGAAAGTTGCATCATTCTTTTTTATTTTTCAAAAATGGTTTAAAACTCTCTTGTGTTTTTTCAGACACTGCCAAAAAAATTATTTTTAGGAGATTGTACAATATTTAAAAAATACAAGATAATTTCATTGCAATTTTTAAAAATATTTTTGCAATATTTCTAAATCGCAATAGATAGGATACTACTTTCTAAACCACGTATAAGTTAGAAGCAAATTTGCTTTATTTTTAACTTGTTAACAGTTGAGGCGTAATTACCAAAATATCACAAAAAGTAAAAGAAAACAACACAAAATATAAAATTTTATTTTTCTATGTTTTATTTATTTAGTCTTGTCATGCTATCAACAAAAATAATGAAAAAATACAGATTATATCAAGTAATTAACACTAGTAACATTTTCATTTTCTTAATTTCAAATAGTTGGATATATCATTTTTTTACTGAACTATCAGATAATTTATTTTTTGGAATGTCAAATTTATTCATCATTAGACAATTGATTACCTGGATGGATGTCATAGATTTAAATAATTTTGGAACTGATGATGTGATTATATTGATAAAAATGTTATGATATGGTTTGAAACAATTTAATTTAGATAGAGATATAAGAAAAAATTTAAATCAAATTCTCATAGTTTATAAAATCGGTAAAGATGTATAATAACTAAATAAAAATATAAATAGACGGGAACAAAGAAAAACATGAGACAAATCGTCCTCTTCCTCAAGGATGATCTACGGTTAGCAGTAATCCTATATGTTCATATATTTCCTAACTAAAGATAAATCGATCTCATATTTTCTTAAAACAACACCACAATTGAAAAACACCGACAAACATGATGAGAGTAATATCGTCGATAAAGAAAAAAAATCTCATGTCCGGAGAGATAAAATTACTTCACAAAGGTCTAAGAGCATGTACAATAGTCTCAAGAAAAAAAAAAAAAAAAATTCCTACTTTGAACTTGATTCACCTGTCTAAATTAATTTTGAGTAATAGAGACAATTAAAAAATTTATTACACAAACAATTTAAACTTCCCTCAAAACCACTTCTTCTCTTGCAAAGTATTATGTCTCTCATTTAAAGATAGTCTGGTGGTGTGAGGATGGACTAGTGATCGTGAAGTAAAGAGTACAAACCTCCGACGCCTCTAGGTTTTGTCTGCCACCACCAGTGATGGAATCAGCCCTAAAAATTAATTTTTTAGAGAAATATTTAACTACAAAAAGTTTATTATTTTTTACACTATAATATAAAAAAAATTGAAAAATAGAAGGGGACAAAATCCTTAAAAAAATCCAATATTTTAGGGGTTGTAGGGTCAACTACCCCCTAACCCCTGTGTAGTTAAGTCTCTGTCTGTGGTTTTTCTAGTGTAACTTGATTTGTCCGACTTAGTTTACATGCTATTAGGTTCGGTCAAGAATTTATCCAAAATGCACTCGTCAAGTAGTTGTTGTAGGTTCCCACATTATATAAAAAAAAAGGTATCATTCTCCATTCGGTTCCAACATTTCTACGGAGTGATTTAATTTTTTGCGGGAACAAACAAAAAGGATAAAAGAAAATGGGATATTCATTCGCGGTGGGGAGTAGACGGACCGTAGAAAATTATTTTGTGGGGAAAGAATGAAAATTGGTGTGAGAATAAATTGGCCTCTCCGTCGCCTCTATTGCACCAAGCTTCTTCTAAACTTTCTTACACCTTCGGCCTCGTTCCATCAGCCGTTGTGTAGCAAATTTTTAAAATCAGATAAAAAGAAAAAAAAAACTTTTGAAAAGTGTTGAAAGGCCTTGTAGGAGGTCCATTGTATATGCTCTAAAGGTTACATCTATTTTGAGGAAACAACAGTAGTTAAAGAATTCACCATAGTTAAAATTTATAAATTAAAAATGAAATCATAATTACGATAACATCACAATAACTAAAGTCGAGATGCATAAATAAAAAATAAATAATATATCTTTAAATAAAAATTAGATTGAGTAGAGAAACTTATGGATGTATTTCCATATCCATGAGAACAATATAAAATAATTGAAATTTGATTAAACCAAACTATTTTTTACAAAACAATCTTTTGATAATTACATTAGTGTCTTTATTACATTTTGTAAAAATAATAATATATTATTATAAACAATTATAGGAGTTCATCAACAATTTTTTTTTTTTTTTTTTTTAATGAACACATAATATTAATAATTTTAACTATTACATCTAAATAAATTTATATTAAAATTAGTGAACTCATAATTACCTTGGGGGTGCTTGTTTACTAAAATTGCTTGAAGATATATTTTTTTTTATGTGACGCATAGATAATTGTGTAAGTAATATAAAAATAATGAATATGTGTAATATATTGTTTTCTTTTTTTTGAAAAATATATTTTTTAAAATTTATAAAAAAAAGACACTCTAATTGCGAAATCAACCGTTACCTTTACCCAACAAAAGTTAAAAATTATTGAATATTGATTCATGGTCTACATAATTTTAACATCACAACCACTATTATTATTACATACACATATACTACAATACTTCACACACACACACAAACTCATAATTTCATCCAAATAAACACACTAAACATTGTAACACACACAACATACGTAAGTCCCATAAAAGCATTACACAAACACATGCAATAATAGTACCAACAACACATACCAAAAACCATAATCCTAACATCCAACTTTTGTCCTCATCAAATACAATTTTTTCTTAGGACATAACATTTTTTTTTCGACCTAACCATGCTTCGGAGTCCACATCGGACGCTCTCCATTGTTGCCCCCGGCGCCACTACCACTCCCATGACCGCCCCCATGAGCGCCGCCGCTTCCATATCCAAATCCAGATCCAGACCCGGACCCAGACCCAGACCCAAACCCAAAACCAAATCCCCTCCCGAACCCATTAGGGGACTTCCCCGAGCCCGACCCGTAACCCCACCCGGAAGTCGGGCTCGCCCCCCATCCCCAATTGTACTCCCAATTCGGGCCTCGGCCCGATCCACTCCCCCCGGTTGGGGCACCCGGCGTGTCACTAGGTCCTGCGGACATGTCTATTGACCCCGTGTCGTGGTGTAATAATTCACCCTTATCAGATTCGAAACGGATCGAATATGTAGGAATAGCAAGGAGGAGAATAAGGGCACATTGAAAGATCATAGGATTCATATTCTTGGGCTTTGTGTTTGTGTGTATGTATGTCTTAATTTCGACGTGGTGTATGTAGTTAGGAGTAATAGAATTGATTGTCTTGATGACTTTGTGGTCTTGGCAATTGATTGAGGCAAGCACTATGTGTATTTATAGTGGGTTGGGGGGAAAAGATTATACATAGTTGTCGAAAGTGGTGGGGTTTGTTCAATTCATTGGGACATTTGGGTTGACAATTTTTTAGGGTTAGGGAAATTATGTGTAAATAATTCTTGATTTTATCCCACGAACTATATGTGCATCTCCACACATGATTTGCACTCACGCCGACTTTCCTTACAAGATGAATCTTAAAAACCACAACTTTCTTTGAATTATATTATATGGTCCCAACAATGGCTATAATATCTTCAAATTTAATTCGAGATGTTTATACATGTTGAATTGTTCGAAAAAAAAAAAACTACTAATATTGTTCAAACTAGTTACGTCTATTATACAAGTTGAACTTTTCGAAATCGAACTTGTTAAAACTAGTTGCTAAAATGAAAAAAAAAAAAAAAAAAAGAATAAAATATGAAAGTTTTGATAAAAGTGAGATCTTGTTGTTGTTGAGTATATAATGTTGGAAGTCAAAGTTCAACTTGTTTAAGTAATTAATCAATAAGAATTCGATATTGGTTCGATTAAAGTTGGAATTAAATTCACAAAATAAAATATTTTGACTTAGTTTCAATAATAATAAATTCTTATAATTTGAATTAAGTGCGTGTTTGCTTGCATCATGATATTATATGTTATGTTAAAAAATTTACAATCACTCTTTTTCGAGAACGCTTTGGATTATGCATTTCTACTAAATGAAATTGAATATTGTATTGATATTAATCACGGTACCTGATATATGTAATATGTGTCATCAATTTATATGATATATTTGTGTTATAGTAATATTTATTTTATGCACTATTTGGAGTATTATTTTATATTTTTTTATAAAAAAATTAATAATTTAATACAAAATATTATTTTTATATTATTATAAAAAATTTTGTACTTCATATAAAAAATAAAAATATATAAGAAATTTACTAAGGATAATACTGAACAACGACCACTTTGAATTGTGTAAATAAGATGACTAAATATATATGGAACATAATTTATTTGAATGGAAAAATAAATATTTAATATATATATATATAATATTTTAAAAGAGAATTAATAACTTTAGTAAAAAACGCATATATAAGTGTCAGATTGGGTTTGTTAATTTTGTGTTGATTAGTTAATTTTGTGTTTTTTAATCTCTAAGTATGAAAAATTATGTTTATAATATGAAAATAATATTTTGTATTAAATTATTAATTTTTTATAAATAAATAAAATATTATATTATATATTATATTAATGTATATATATATTATATTATTTAATATTATTTATATAAAATTATATTATCCAAATTAATAGTTGTTTTTAATTTGAAATTTAAATAATAAAATTGTGAATAAAAATAATTATTTATGGTAATATAAATAAGTATAAATATAAATATTTTGAACATGAATAATACAATATACTTCCGGCTCTAAGGGTTCTATTTATTTTTTACGTGTTGATATTTAAATATTAATTATTATATTAAAACTAGTGCAAATTAATAAAGAATATTGCAAATATATTTCAATGAGTGTCTTATAATACTAATTAATAGAAAAATATTTGTACAAAAAATTATACAAATATAAATATATCTTTAATATTAAGTACAATGACGTAAAAGACAAATGTATAATACTCCCTCCTTCCTGTTGGAAGTGTGGCGTTTGTTTTTTCCATGTAGATTTTTGAATATTAGTATTATATTGGATTGTAGTAAAAAAACAAAAATACCCCTATTAGTATGGTGTAATATAAAAGTAATGATATTTGTGTAATATATTGTAAATTGAAAAGGTACTTATTATGTTAAGTAGGTACTATAATTACTAAATTACAAAAATAACCTTGTTTTGAGACAAACAAAAATAAAAAATGATAACCTTTCAATGAGACGGATAAAATATAAAAATATAAATATTTAGTTTAATATTTAAAAATTTATGAATTATTAAAACCACAATA